>NC_135573.1:46340000-46970000 GCF_965152235.1 Eretmochelys imbricata | reverse complement strand
GTTCTTAGGCTAAGGCCTTTGGCTAAGCAACAGAGGCAGCCATAAACTGGGAAGTGAATGGTCACATCCTCACATTCCAAACTAGTCACATTGAAATAAGGTGCTATTGGGCTGTTAGGAATACAGTCCTGCCCTGATAGTGCCTATTGCCTCCAGAGAAAGGGAAGTGCCTAGAAAATGTAAAAGGAAACTTAGTTTGATAGCATCCTGTCTGGCAAGAACTCACTTATCAATAGCTGGGATGTGGAATCCTCACTTCTGTATTGTTTTGTCATTATAGTTCCCACTTTGCTGTTGTTTGTCTGTATAATCTCTGTCTGGTTCTGTGATTGTTTCTGTCTGCTGTATAATTAATTTTGCTGGGTGTAAACTAATTAAGGTGATGGGATATAATTGGGTACATAATCATGTTACAATATGTTAGGATTGGTTAGTTAAATTTCAGGAACATGATTGGTTAAGGTATAGCAAAGCAGAACTCAAGTTTTACTATATAGTCTGCAGTCAATCAGGAAGTAGGGGAATGGGGGTAAGAAAATTGGAATAATGTTTTGCTAAAAGGGGAAATGGGAACAGGGAATGGGGCTGGGGAAATTAGAATCATGTTTGGCTAAGGGCAGGAATGGGAACAGGGACACAGGTGTAAGGCTCTGTGGTGTCAGAGCTGGGAAGGAGGATACTAAGGAAGGAAACTGGAATCATGCTTGCTGGAAGTTCACCCCAATAAACATCAAATTGTTTGCACCTTTGGACTTCGGGTATTGTTGCTCTCTGTTCATGCGAGAAGGACCAGAGAAGTAAGTGGGTGAAGGAATAAGCCCCCTAACATAAACCACTTCAAGGATGCCCTTTTTCTTTACTTCTGTCCTCATTTCTGCTCTCTCCACTCCTTTCAACCTTGACTTCCTGTTCTCTATTCTACTAGAATTCCCACTCCTCCCTCCCTCCCTCTCTCTCTCAACCACTGAGTCATTTCTTCCCTTTAAATACCATCTTTATGCCATCAATTTCTCTTCAGTTTATAACTGGCTCTAGATAGAGCATTGTTATACTGCATTTCAGTGTTGCTATATACAGATAAATGGTACTGTAGAAACATAATTTAATAGGATGCAAATTGATACCTTTTTCAGATTTCAGTGGAAATGGGTCTTAAACCAATGAGATGTTGGTATTTTCAAAAGTTCTTAAAATAATTAGGAAACATGAATATCTGAATATATTCACATTCACTTAATGGCAATATGTTCAATTAATGATTTTCATCTTACTTTGATTATTTAATTCACTCTGAACTCCAGGAGCTTGCAAATTTTAAATAATGGACTTCAAACATACAGCAAATGACTTGAAAAGATTTTTAGGGTATTTTAGCATTTTGTGAAACATTTAAAGCATAGCTGTCTATCAGCAGTTTAAAAGGCCTTGGAAGGTCAAGTGTAAGGGCTTTTACTTTATAAAAGGTCATATTTAATATGTAAAGTAAGTTTGCGGTTTCAAACATGCCCTATTTTTCAGCCATCACAGTTGAAAATATTATTCAAAACAAAACTCAGTTTTCAGTCACTAATTACTGCCCATTATCAAAAGACTGATTGACCCTTCTACTTCTCTAAATACAGTGCTGAGCTTATTGGATTTAAAACTTTCACAAATTGTAGCTTTTATGGGGAGCCTATGTGCAAGTCAAATGTAAGGGGAGAGTTTCAAAGACACAAAGGGAAAATAGGCTTCCAACTCCCTTTGTAAGACAATGGAAGCTGAGCCCCAATTCCCATTTGTGCCTTTGATAAACTCCACCAGTAGGATTTCACACAACTACAGTGTGGGCACAAGTTAACTCATTAGGTGTGCAAATGGATAGCTACATGCACAAATTTCTCTGTGCATCCACTGCAAACAGATTTTCATATGCACATATACTTGCATTTTTTTTGCATATCTTAGTCTTTACCCTATGATATTTTGTCCTTTAATTCTCAATAATTCTTTGCGATGGCCTATTTCTTAAAAATATGGCTGGACCAACAAAGGATGCATGTGTGAGACCAAATAGATAGCTGACTGTACAAAACATAGTTATCAACTTGCTCTCATGAGGATATGTTTATGTAGGCAGAATCAGTGCCTCACTTATGACCTAAGTCATATTGTACTCAGTTTCTGCAAGGGAAATCTGGTGTCAACTCAGTACTGTACCTCCACCAACATTAAATACACACGTTTCAACAGTGATGTTTAAGGCTATATGCAAATTAGCCAATTACCTAATGTAACACTTGGAGCTACACAAAACATGTCAACTATGAATCAGCCATTGTGCCACCTGTAGTACCCACTATTGTGTTAGTTGTTAGAAGAAACTTTCACCTACTTCTACATCAGTGCATGAGCAAAATAAGAATTAAAGTGAAATAGTGATGAGAGGAGAAAGCAAACTCTTTGTGTTGGATGAAATCAAACAGGGCAGAGATTGAGTTACTTAGCAATTAAAACAATAATTATTTCATCTACAGATGGTGAACTACAGGAAGTAATGTTCCTTTCCGTTTCTCCACAGGACTCACTGCTGAGCAACAAGAAAACAAAGATAGTAGAATATTATATAAAATGTGACTTTAGTCTACACAAAGGCATGCCACAACACCTAACAGACATGTTGAGTATAATTATACCTGCTAGTTCTCTGTAGGATCTGGTCAGGAATGGCCATGAACATAACTGTCTTTTGAGCTTGCAATGTCAAATCACACTGAACTATACTAAAATATGAGTTCAGAAGAAAATATAAATATATGATAAAACTATAACATGGACTGGTTCTGAATTTCTGTTAAACAGAAAGGAGTAGGTCAGCACATTTTGTAGTAATAAACTACATTATCAAAGAAGAGTTGGCTCTTTGAAAAAGAAAAGTAATTTCCCTAAATTCTTTCAAAGCATGCATTCCAGTTTCAGTTTTCCCTTCTGTAGATTTTACCTACAATTTAGTTTCAAAACCTTTGTAGTCACCATCTTTACCTATATAGTTTTTTCAGGTTATATGTTGTGATAAATGAAGGGGGTGAGGGTAGCTCCCTTTTATGGACACCCAGCCAGCCACTTAGCTATAATATCCATGTTAGTAGTTGTTCTCTACTTGCTTTCCCTGTAAAGGGTTAAAAAGTACATAGGTAAAAGGAAGGGAGTGGGCACCTGACCAAAAGAGCCCATGGGAAGGCTAGAACTTTTTAAAATTGGAAAAAAAACTTCCCCTTTGTCTGTGTTGTTCTCCCAGAGTGCAGAGACAGGGCTGGAACTGTACTGTAAGAGCTTGGGCCAGGTATGAAAAATCATCATCAATCATCATACATTATACACCTAAATTTCATTTAAAACGCCAGATATGTAAGTAGATCAGGAAATGTCTAGGTAGACGCAATTAGGTTTATCTCTTTTTATTTCTTTATGGCTTGTGGACTCCTCTGTGCTAACCCCAGGTGCTTTTGTTTTGCTTGTAACCTTTAAGCTGGACCTCGAGAGCTATTTTGATGCTTAAACCTTGTAATTGGCCTAAGTTCCAGATGTATTTTCTTTCTTTTTTTTAAATAAAATTTATCTTTTTTAAAAACAGGATTGGATTTTTGTGTCCTAAGAGGTTTGTGCATATGTCGTTTCATTAGCTGGTGGCAATAGCTAATTTCCTTTGTTTTCTTTCTCAGCTCTTCCCTGGAGGGTGCGTGAAAGGGCTTGAGGGTACCCCACAGGAAGGAATTCCCAAGTGTGCCTTCCTGGGTTCTCAAAGGGGTTTTTGCACTTGGGCGGTGGCAGCATCTACCCATCCAAGGTCAGGGAAAAGCTGTAATCTTAGGAGTTTTATACAAGCCTGGAGTGGCCAGTATTAATTTTTAGAATCCTTGTGGGCCCCCACCTTCTGCACTCAAAGTGCTAGAGTGGGGAATCAGCCTTGACATGTGTATTATGTTTTCATAAACTGCAAAATATATACCTTCAGCCTGAATTACTTCTATTTTAGATTACAGAAAAAAAGAAACAAGCTAGAAGTATGTAATCTCCATAAGACAGAGAGAGCACAGAGTTTGTGACTGACTTTCTAATAGCATCCATCCTGAACTGAACACCTGTTCCAAAAGGCAGGCAGGAGTACTCATTAAATTTAAAGGTGAAGAAAACAATCGGTATACAAAATCAAAACCTTTCATTAAATTTACATAGATATTTACATCACAGTGTAAGAAAATTAATACTTACATATACTTTACAAATACCCAGTAAGATATAGCAGAAGATAGAAAGAATCCAAAATGTTGTGGTACATTTTTCAACTGAGTAGTCATGGGGCATCTGAAATCTCACCAGCGGGACAGGTCTGTCACAGTGAGCAGGAAGAGACATTTATTACTAATTATTACCGATTATTATTACCAATCCTTTATTAATCTTCTAAGAATTTAATCTTCTAACCCTTAAGGATGCCAAAATAATTTCTGAATGCAAATTGATGCTGTACTGACTTCCTGAGTCATGTGAACGGTGTATATTGACAGGCTACAAACACATTAAATGTGTGCATGTGCATGCCCAAGGGGACGGGGGCTGCACGTAGCACTAAAGTCCATAAGCCTTATAATATTTTCCATTCTCCAAACCCCTGCCTTGCTCTTCTTGTACAAAATCAGCTTACATAAAGTTCTTGCAAGGGACTAGCATTTCATCCTTTAATAATTCTGTGCAATGTTTTTAGAGAGAATTATCTGTGGCTTCAGTCACTGTGTATTTTATATAATTAAGTGCAAGACGTAATGCTGCATTTGTTTGATTCCCCTCCAAAATTTGGTATTTTACACTTTAACAGTAGTGAGTGAATCAATTTAGCTTATCTTTGATATCAGGCATTTCTTTTCCATTCTGGATATATTATAAAACATTACACACCTAAATTTCATTTAAGCATAATGAGCAAGCAGGGTAGCTTATAGTCTTTGCTGGATGATATTTGTTCATCTGAGTAGCTGAAATGAAATAAAAAGTTAAAACCCTATAAACACTTTTGTTGCAGTTACACAGTGGTTGCCCCTAATATTCTTTTTAATGTTAACATGTATTGAGTTACAGTAATTAAATATACTGTGGTATTTCCTCTATTTCTAAGAGGAAATAGAGCAAGAAAGGCAAATTCAGTATGCCACTGTATGTTAATCTTTATATTTTTCAAAGCTTTTTAGTGACAGTGCCTTTATTTGGGAACAGGCCTGGATCCACAAAATGACTTAGGTGTTGTGGTAAATTTTTAGGCACCATGTAGAGATCACTGGAATCCACTGAGTTAGGCACCTACACTCCCAAAATGATGCATGGGGGAGTAGGAAGTGCCTGAGAATATGATCCACAAATACAGCATGTTAGGCAGCTCCTGGCCTAGGGTAGCCAGTGGGAGATGCTGACAAGAGAGGTGTGCCCTAAGTCCCACCCCTCTCATGGAGTTTGGCACCTTAGTCTGCTTGCAATCCACAGCCAGAAACCTCTTTCCTGGAGTCAGGTGGCTTAGATACCTCAGCCATTTCTTGAGAGAACCCCTCAGGTGCCTGCCTAACTCCACACAAAATGGCTGGCAGGAGGAGGAGGAGGAGGAGAAGCAGCAGCACCCATTCTCATGCTTTCTGTCTGGCCCAATTAATATTTATTTATTGAACACAAAATAGAATAGCAAGATAGTGAATGTTACATCAGAATGCCCTATAGTATGCCCTATCAGAATGCCCTATAGGCTTCTCACCTGAGGGGTAGGGAACCTCTGTTCAAATCCCTTCTCATGAGAAGGGAATTGAAACATTGTCTCCCACAAGTGCTCAGTGCATCTCTACCAAATCAGGCCCTACAAGCAATATGGGGACAAGGGGGGAATTCCTATCTTCACCTGGTTTGGGGATGCCGTGGGTCTGAGGCATGAACTAGGCAGTGGATGTCTGCCTGAGGCAGCAGCACATGTGCCCAGAGGCAGAAACTTTAGTGCCTAGAGCAATTTAACAGTGAGAATTTTAAGGGTTTGTAGGTGTGGAGTGAGTTTAGGCATCTATGTGGTTAGGCAGCAGCTGAGCAGCGTGTGTGTGGCTCAGAGTGGCACCTAAACCCCTTTGTAGATCTGAGCCATAGTACCTAGAGCTGGGTTGTTTGTTTGTTTTTTTAATAGCACTAAATTTACCCCAAAATATGTCAAAGCATTTCACAGTTTCTGTTGAAAACCTTTTTTGAGACACTTGTAGAGCTGAATGGAAAATTTGTAAGATTTGCCATACAAATCTGTTGTCCTACTTGTGGTCATAGCCAATAGCTAATACTTCAAAGAAAAGTAAAACAAATAAATGTACCTGTCCAGTTATATTAATTTATTTTGGGGGTGGTGTGGTGGGGGCAGATCCCCACCACAGCCAGGAAGGTATTAAAAAGCTCTTCTGGGCCAAGTCCACCTCAGACTGGTGCCCCTGAGAGACTTGTCAAGCTTGAAGATGGGCAAGTCCTTAAAAGGGAGGACCCTAGCTCTGTCCAGGCAGGTACTCTGAAGGAACAGGACTGCAACTTATAGCTCCCCAGCCCCTGGAAGCAGAGGTTACTGATCGGGGAAACAGCCTGAGAGCCTTGCCCCGCCCCCATTCAGAGCCTTCTCAGAAAGGAGAGGAGCCACTTCCTTTCAGTTTTATTTTATCTCTTTAGCTTCCCAAAGAATGAGGACTTAACTTTTGTGGACTGTGGAAGCATTCTGACCTTTTGAGTGGACTACTTTAACATCCACCCACCACTAGTAAGGGAACGGATAGAGGCACTGTGCCCTGGACACACAGACAGAGTGGGTGCTGCTTCTCTCCCCGAGGGGGTGCTAGAGAGGTATAGACTATTACAAGTGGGAAAGCTCCTTCTTTTGTCTGGCGATAATGTAGTGTATGACTGAAGCATGAGATTGGTTTACCCTTATTTTAGAAGGCTTATCTGTAAATATTATTTAGTATAAAATTAACAAAACATATTTAAATTCAACTATATCATTTGACTGGCAGTGAATTCTATGGGCTGACTAGATGTTTTATGAATATATACTTCTTTTCATTCTCCCTTTGTTGTAAATTTGCCAGCCATTAATTTCATTGAGTGAGGTGCTGTCCTTTCAAGATAGGACAGTATAAAAAGGAGGGATTGAACAGTTTCCATTATAATCTTATACACCTCAATCAAGTGTCTTCAAACTCTTCCTGATAGCGCTACCTTATCAGTTAATGATATGCTGTAGGAAGTCATTCCTCCCTGTAAATGGGTTGGATAAGATGGTCTAATAGGGCTTTTCAATCATTAACTTCCTTGCTATCCAACCCTACCAAATAACCACATTAGCTTGATATTTCTATAAAAATGATTGAGGTGAAATAACAGTGCTGATTCATCAATTTCTTTCTTAGCCTTCAGAGTAACAGCCGTGTTAGTCTGTATTCGCAAAAAGAAAAGGAGTACTTGTGGCACCTTAGAGACTAACCAATTTATTTGAGCATAAGGTTTCGTGAGCTACAGCTCACTTCATCGGATGCATACTGTGGAAAGTGTAGAAGATCTTTTTATACACACAAAGCATGAAAAAAATACCTCCCCCCACCCCACTCTCCTGCTGGTAATAGCTTATCTAAAGTGATCACTCTCCTTACAATGTGTATGATAATCAAGTTGGGCCATTTCCAGCACAAATCCAGGTCCCCCCCCCCACACACACACACACACAAACCCACTCTCCTGTTGGTAATAGCACTATTAAGGATCTACAACCTATCCTGAAGGATGACCCAACACTCACAAATCTTGGGAGACAGGCCAGTCCTTGCCTACAGACAGCCCCCCAACCTGAAGCGAATACTCACCAGCAACCACATACCACACAACAGAACCACTAACCCACGAACCTATCCTTGCAACAAAGCCCGTTGCCAACTGTGCCCACATATCTATTCAGAGGACACCATCACAGGGCCTAATAACATCAGCCACACTATCAGAGACTCGTTCACCTGCACATCCACCAATGTGAATATGCCATCATATGCCAGCAATGCCCCTCTCCCATGTACATTGGTCAAACTGGACAGTCTCTACGTAAAAGAATAAATGGACACAAATCAGACGTCAAGAATTATAACATTCATAAACCAGTCGGAGAACACTTCAATCTCTCTGGTCATGCGATTACAGACATGAAAGTTGCGATATTACAACAAAAAAAGTTCAAATCCAGACTCCAGCGAGAGACTGCTGAATTGGAATTCATTTGCAAATTGGATACAATTAACTTAGGCTTGAATAGACACTGGGAGTGGCTAAGTCATTGTGCAAGGTAACCTATTTCCCCTTGTTTTTTCCACCCCCCTCCCCCCCAGACGTTCTTGTTAAATCCTGGATTTGTGCTGGAAATGGCCCACCTTGATTATCGTACACATTGTAAGGAGAGTGGTCACTTTAGATAAGCTATTACCAGCAGGAGAGTGGGGTGCGGGGAGGTATTTTTTCATGCTTTGTGTGTATAAAAAGATCTTCTACACTTTCCACAGTATGCATCCGATGAAGTGAGCTGTAGCTCACGAAAGCTTATGCTCAAATAAATTGGTTAGTCTCTAAGGTGCCACAAGTACTCCTTTTCTTCTTAGTCTTTACAGTTAATGTCAGGTTGAGATGAATATGCAAGGTTCACGTAGCTTGGAGATGTTGTTTTAGGCTACATTGATGCAGTCTCAGAAAGAGAACAGTAGTGGCCTCACTACATTTGAGACCTTCCATGGCAAGTTTGGAGCTGGCAAGATTTCATCCTAAATACATAATTAAAATTACGTACTCACCGAATCCTGCACCAATAATCTTTAGAACAGTTGTTCTCATATAAGGCCAAAAATTCCCTTTGTTTCTTCAATGGTCATCTGTCACCCATATTTTATACATTTAGCTAATAGATACATTTGAAATGCTGCTAATAATGATGCTAAATTTAACATTTTTATGTTTGTGATTTAATTTAAGTACTGGACTATTATTACATTGCACACTTGAACCCACAAATTTGCCTTTTTTCTCTAATTTTAAAAGGTTCCTCAGAACAAATCACGTTTTGATTTTTAGCCAGTTACCTTTTATTAGCTATAAAGTATTTATTTGGGTTTGGGGGTTCATTACTATAGTTCTGCACTGAAATAAGTAGAGACAGAATGGGATGTATAATATAAGCACAAAAATCACTCTTACTTCATGTAAGTAGATGAAATATACCATGCACTATTGTGTTTCTTCATCCAGTGAACAGTAACACCTTAAAAACAAATCTGAGCACTACTCTGGTGTTCTCTCATTTAAAAAGCTAAATGTAACTGTATTTTGATAATGAGAGATGAGAATTCTGAATGCAAGTATCTAGCATTATGTATTTTTGCATTTATTTACTACTTTTATTTTATTAAAATAAACTATGCTTGACGTCATAAGCCTTTCTCTTAAGACACTCAGCTGAATGCTAGAACATTAATCTTATAAATGTAGCTTAGCCTTTAAAGTTTCTTAAAATATATATTCAGGAAATAGATAATACATTGTTCATTTTAATTTCAATAAGAGGATGCCTGATTCTTTACTGCCTTCCATCTTGTGTGGTTGATTATATGCAGTTTACATGAGTGTATATTGGATATAAAACAGTATAAGTCACATATGATAATGTTTTACACCACAAAGCCAAAAAGGATCATTGTGATCATCTAGTTTCCTTCCAGCCTTTTGGAGCTTCCCCAGTGTTCCAAGACTTAGTGAAAAGCAACATTAATGGTTGTGAGCTGCTTAGTCAGCTCTTTTAAAACTCTTGAACGCAAGTTATCCAGGCTTACTGATTTTAAAATGTCTAACTTCAATTGCTGTCCCACAAAGACAGCAAAGAATGAGGCTCAGTGTGTTTAAAGATTTACTGGACTAGAAAGTCATGAGCCCTGCTCCAAACTGCTTACAATCTATATCCAGAAAAGGTAAGCGTTCAGCCCCATATCTTGTATCAGATAATGGCATATGCTCAAGTAGCTAAAGTATTGCAGATGATGTTAGTGACATATCTGAGGTGTTTCTACTGTTCCTAGCTGACTGTCCTGTCTTTTTGACAGCAATAGATGTTAAGGAGCAGAGGTTGGGAATTTGGCACATGAAGGGAAAATGCATGGAAGAAACTGGAGCAGCTAAACATTATTTGTATTGCAAATGTCATTCTAGAATTACTTTCAAGTTATGTTTCTCTACTTTCTAATGTGTATTTAGTATGATGGAACAGATGAGCTGTTAGATACTCTGTACTTTCCTGTGTACAGATGTCTTAACTTTCTAAGAACATAAAGTAAGAGGAGCAGCACAGGAACAGAAAAGAGCACCTGCCAAATAACAAAAGATGAAATTTGAGTCTGGCATTATTTTTTCAGTGTTGAAGTTCATTAAAGCTCAGGACATCAATTTGCTCTCTGGAACAGGAAGGCGTGCCTGCCCTTTAATGAGCTTTAACACAATCTCAGCTCCATTGAAGTGGGAAAAAACCAAACTTTTGGACAGCAGAGCAGTCCCAGTGGTGTATCTGTGATGGGAAAGGAGGGAAATAATGGCTGGGACAAGGCTGAGGAGAAAGCTCTCCTAAACCAAGGAATGTACCCTTACTCTCAAGATCTGTTTTCCCAACCCACCACCATTATGGGTGGAGAAGAGGACTTGAGAGATGAGGGGCCTTCCATGAAAGGTATATTTTAAGTGTTCTTTATTATACTCCTTTATCTGTGTGTATTGGGTAGGAATGGATCTGGGTTATTGATGTAGTGATTTGCAGGGTGTGGCCATTTCCTGTTATGGTAAGAACTGATATAGTCACCAGTAAAGGCAAAAAGCTTCATCTTCTATCTCTCTGTCTGTGAGCTAATTAACAGCTGAAAGACCAAAGGTTTCCCTTGCAAGGAACCAGCCCATTACTGCCTTCCTACTATCACCAAATAAACACAGTCCTGTCTCTGCCATCAATCTGTCTATAAGGGCTGCTACGATGTTAGTTGTTGTGTTGTTGGATGGCTGTAAGAACAAATTTCTTGGGGATCCCTGCAGCTCACTGTCCACCAAATGCCACTGTAGCTGGCACCAAAATGGTGTTGAATGACAAAGTTTAAAACATACCACAACAGAGTTGCTGCCAGCTCAAAAGCCAGACATGTTCACTGTCAGTAATGGTAAATAAACCACACCCTCAAGGTCCCAAATTTCAGAGATTACAGTTCTGAAGTTGATGATTTACCTATTCATAGGTGTAATAACTGGATGTAAATATGGATGAGGTGGCATTGTTGCCCAGCTTTCAGGCAGGGGGGAACACGGTCTCCCATTCTCCTTTCTCATAATTTTGATCTTTTGTTGGATGATGGGGAATGGAAGACAGGATCCTAAATGTATTGCTGTGAGCACAGGCTATATACATCTACCCTGTCCATCCGATGTGGTGTTGCCTAGCAGAAATGGATATTTCACTCAGGCTAAAAGGCGGAAGCGGTACCTAGCTCAGTCAACATAGGGAACCAGAGGGAAGGATCCAGAATAGCTCCTGAGGTCTGTGCTCATTGGCAGCAGAAGGGACTCTTTCCTCCACACCTGGAGAACATGAGAAGAGACAGAGGAAGGAACTGCTGTAAGGACAGGGATTCCATTTTGGGGAGACTGGTCCCAAAAGGACAGGAAAGGAGGATCATAGAGCAGTGGTTCCCGAACTTGTTCCGCCGCTTGTGCAGGGAAAGCCCCTGGCGGGCCGGGCCGGTTTGTTTACCTGCTGCGTCTGCAGGTTTGGCCGATCAGGGCTCCCAGTGACCACGGTTTGCTGCTCCAGGCCAATGGGAGCTGCTGGAAGCGGCGGCCAGTACGTCCCTCAGCCCACACCACTTCCAGCAGCTCCCATTGGCCTGGAGCAGCAAACCGCGGTCACTGGGAGCCGTGATCGGCCAAACCTGCGGATGCAGCAGGTAAACAAACTGGCCCGGCTCGCCAGGGGCTTTCCCTGCACAAGCGGCGGAACAAGTTTGGGAACCACTGTCATAGAGCCTTATGGGGAGGATCCAGAGGGACAGAAGACCCCCCCTGGAGGACACAGAACACTGAGGGGTGAGCGCACAGGGGAAGAAACAGAGCACAAAGAGGATACAGGTATTTGGGTGACACTGGAAGTGCAGAAGAGGGAGCACTGGTGACACAAAATCCAGGGGGACAAACTGAGTGACAGAGTGGAACACAGAGCACTGGGGATACAGGACATGGGCTGGGGACTGGAAGGGGACCCACACAGTGCTATCTACATACAGGCATGATCCAGCACACTCACACATGAACTTCTTGGTATACACAGGACATCATGTTACTGGTGGGCTTTTTGTTGGTAAGGAACTGAGCTTATCTGTGGAAGCAGCTTCCTGTTCCTCCAATATTTAGGTTCAAAATTGCTCAGTGGTACTCTCTTCATCCCTCTCTTTTTGGGGGTGGAGGGAGGTTCATTTATGAACCTTTCAATACCTCACTCTAGGCACTTACCATGATGTTCAGAAGTATCCCTGACCCTGATGTTCTTATGTATCTTAAAGGTTAGGGAACCTTTTGCCAGTGTCCCCATTTACAATCTCTCCCTCCTCCCCCATTTGCTAATGCTGCTTATTTTAATAATTTTATTTTTTTCCACCTCTTCCTCAACAACCTCATTCTTTCCTTAACCTATCATTACCTAATCCATAAAGAACTTTCAAAATGGCTGCCAGGGCACTTGCAGCATGTGTTCTTCCAGATATTAATTCACACTGGAATTCACAATGGTGTCCATGAATGTTCTTGCAAATAAATATTAGGTGCAATTAGATACTTGCAAATATGACTATAGGGGAGTTTGTGGAAGCAGGAACAAAGTTTCATTTGCAAGATGTTGATTATTTTATAATTCCCAAGGAATTGTTGCCCCCAGTAACACAGAAACTAAATACATTCTCATCATTCTGCTTCTCTCTCTTTTTTTGGGGGGTAGGAGGGCGTGAGCTTATTTTTAAGGATTTGTGTAATGGAGTTAGTAAAAAATAGTTAAATATTAAAGTTATTGTAGGCTGGCATGAACATAAAACCATCTTGGCTTATGCCAATTAGTGACTTCATTAACTATCACCACTTTTCAGTACTTTTTTCCTATTAGTAATATTAATGCTAAAGTAATTCACAAGTATATTAAACTGCAAAAAAGTGTGTGTCAGTTACAAATACTGAAGTGGTAATTATATTACTTGCAAAGCATTTAGTGGGACATTTATACAGTAATTAATACTGTAGTCCCATACATTTCCTTTCAAGTGATCCAGGGATAAACAGTGAATAAATTAATTACTTTGTCTCAAGAGATAAAGTAATTTCTGCCTTGCTAAAGAACAAGTTGAGAATATGTTTAATGTATAATCTTAACCAGTTTGCCACTGTATTACAATTATCCAAGCTTTTTTTTAAGAGAAAACATACTTTGATGTATTAGAAACAGCAATTATCAACCTACACTGACACTTGTTAGATGTCAGGCATGTTTTATTTTGTCTCTGAAAACCTAGCTGGCAAAACAAAATGTTCAGTAAGTCAATCAATTCACTTATCCCTGAGTCACTGGTAAGAATGCATTCATAAAAGTTACAGTATGTGTCTGTTCTCAGGCTCTGGGATGAATCATTGTTTTCTAATAATTTCTTCCCATATTGGTTCACTATCTTTGTTCAACTTTTCTTTACCATTTTAATTTTTCCACTACTTTACCTATTGTTTAGCCTACACTTTCTATTTGGAGATGCAAACATGGAAGCCAAAGAAAGACTCCAGCTGATTTACATGGGCATCGCAGAAGTCCCTAGTTGATTTATATCCTCCTTAAAATCAGCCCTTTCCTCTTGTCCCATCTTTAGAAACCTTAGTCTGTGCCTTGGTCACTTCTTGCCTTGACCAGCCTCCAGTCTGTTTTTTTTTTTTAGCTCTCTTCTCTCCAGTCTATCCAAAATGTCACAATTAAAATACTCTTTCTCCTAATGCCCCATCCCTCTTAAGCCCTCTATTAATTCCTACCCTTTTCCATGTCAAATTCAGTTCCTCATCTTCACTTTTAATGTTCTCATGGTTTCACCCATACATGTGCCTCAGTCCTTATTTAGTTCTGTACTTCCTTCAGTGCTCTTCGTGCTGTCCATTTCTCTTTCTTCATGCTCCCTCTTTCTTTTCCTTATATGCTCTTGAATTCATAGTTTCATTCATGCTGCCCCCTGGTGTTGGAACTATGACTCTGGTCTTGGGCAGGAAGTGCTCTTTCTTTCTTCAAATCTCACTTTGAAATCTACTTATTTAATCTAGCTTTCGGTCATCAATCTCCTAAAGCTATTTCTTGTCCCAATCCTGACTCGTGCTTCATTCTTAAAATGTTTGGTTTGTAACAGCTCATATTTGATTGTAAAATCCTCAGTCCAGAATTCTGTATTTGTAATGCACCATCTTCCCCTGTGTTACAGTGCTATAGAATTAAATATTGTTGCCAATATGCCAAGTAGTAGCAGATGGCCTTACAGATCAGTTCCCAATTAGAGAAGAAGGCAGTGACATGGAGCCTAGCATATTCTTAGTGCAACTTGCTTATTTTACACAATATACACCAGTCCTTAAACAGTGGGGGTCAGACAGCATGCAGGCAATCCCATCTTTCAGGAATCTCTGTTAAAACACCAATACCTAGTTCCTAGGGAGTAACTCTGCACCATGAATTGATTTTAGTTAGAGATTAAGGCAGAGAGAAAACTTTCCTGCTGATTGTAACAGCTCCCCCTAAAGAAAGCTTCATCACAAAACTACAACATTTCTTCAAAGACTACACTGCTTATGCGCCAAGAAAAAGAACTTGTAAGAAGATGTGTAACTGTCCTGTCTGATTGCTCCTGCCATAACAATATATTGTGTTAGATCCTCAGCTGGTGTAAAGAGACATAGGTCCATTGAAGGCAACACAGCTATGCTGATTTACATCACCTGAGGATCTGGCCCAATAATAATAATACCAATATATTCATGTTTGTCTTATTTTTATTAATCACACCTATTGTATAACTCTAACTGACTAACTGGGTCCACTAGATGCTATTGCTATACAAATATAAAAAACAAGACTCTGGATCAAACCCCGGAGTCCGCATTCAGTGTTCTCAGTCCTCATGCAGGAAAATTTCCCATTAACATCATTCATAAAATACGGATTAACTAACTAATTAATTGATTAATTAATAGGGATAATTAATTAATTAATAGGGATAGATAATAACACTGTGTACTTGGTCTGAGCTCTTCTAATGTCTAAGCAATGAAGCAAGAAATAATTGTTCTCTCCAGTAAGTATTTGAGGAAAACAGGAAAGACATCAAGATTTGACCTTTAACATAATACATAATAAACACTTACTATGTTTAAATTTACACATTTATTATCAATAAAATTCATCTCAGTTCTGAGGACCTGTAATCTCACCACAGACCTTAAAATGGCAGATTAAGTGATGTGCAAGGACCTGCGCAGATGCTTTTCTCTGATGTGAACTTCACCTTTATATGCATTAAATTGAATACAATAAATTTACACTGTCCTGTATTTAGACATATTAGTACACTTATTGCCAGTTAAATCTATATTAATTTCACAGTGAAGATGGCTTGAACAACAATCTTTGCAATGTTATGCATAATAAGCCAAATTTAGAGAGTTATACCAAATTCATCAATTTGCTTATCTATAAGACTTATTCCAGCACAAACTTTTTGTTTATGTCTTTAGTAAGTATTTTGTATTAGTTTATCACATGGGGTAGCTATGTACTTTAACGAAATCTTGGCCAAAATGAGTCACTAAACTGCAAACTCATATTATTGCTGTATAATGTTATCCCGATCCCTTTGGCTGCCAGTCTTATTTCAAATAAACTGCCACATCTACTTGAAGCCTACCTTTAAGATATGTCTTTGAGTTAAATAGTCCCAAATGACAGATCATGCATGTTGGAACTTTTTCTGGAGATTAGAGATATTAATAACTGAAGCTAGTGCTGAATGTGGTGCTCTGCTTAATAAGTC
This sequence comes from Eretmochelys imbricata, assembly GCF_965152235.1. Taxonomy (NCBI): domain Eukaryota; kingdom Metazoa; phylum Chordata; order Testudines; family Cheloniidae; genus Eretmochelys; species Eretmochelys imbricata. The sequence continues at coordinate 46,953,810 of NC_135573.1, read as the reverse complement.
ATGTGTCACACTGAAAGCATGTTGCACCTTTGCTCAGTAATCTGCACTGACTGCCAGTAGCTTTCTGGGTGCCGTTCAAGATGTTGATTTAAATCTCTACAGCCCTAAAGCTTACCTACAAAGGTAGGCGATATCTACTAGTAGAGCCCTCTTTAATCTAACAGGCAAAGGCATAAGAAGATCCATTGGCTTGAAGCTGAAGTCAGAAAAATAGACATTGGAAATAAGATGAAATATTTTTAACAGGAAGGGTAATCAACTACTGGAAAACATTAGCAAGAGATGTGATAAATTCTCCTTTACGTGGAGTCTTTACATCAAGACCGGATGTCTTTCTAGAAAGATGCACTCCTGTTCAAGTTGTTGAGTTGGATTCAAGAATTACTGGATGGAATTCTATGGTCTATTTTATATAACGAGTCTGGTCTGAAAAATCACTCACAATCAATTATTTGGGACCTGAAAGGAATTATTTCCTCTTTGCGCAATAAATATAACTGAAGTTATGCTCACTGGAGGCACTTGAGCTGGAGCCTCAGTTTGAAAGACACTTTTTATTCTTCATGAGGAACTTGCTGTCCACCTAGGTCTGCTCCTACCCAACATTGTTAGGCTTTGTGGCATGCCCAGAAGGCTATTTTCTTTTCTCTGGGTAGTTGAAGACTGACAAACATAGTGCATTTAAAGTAGGGGGCTATGATGGCTTTTGTGATATCTTTAGACTTTAGAGGGATAAAAATGCATTGTGAGGTACACCCACTGAAAGGCTGTCTTGAGCTAACTTTATTAATGAACAGGGAGAGCCAGACCCAAGACCTCCTTTAAATTTGATACATCTACTGAAACACCATTCAGGGGAGCTTTGTTACTTATTCCAATAGTGTACATTTATTTTTAATTCTATGTACAGGTCAATCAGTGAGTGCAGCATATACTTTATATTGTAAGATTTTTTTTTATTTAAAATATTGTAAAACTCCTAGAATAAAAGGTTTCAGCTGAAAAAAATATAAATAAGTACATTTTAATATAACTTGTGGATACATTCAAGTCCCCAATCACCATGCAAACCTCACCATGCTACATTTTATTTTGCATGACTGTAATATATCTGAATACTATGTATGCGGTATTCAATTTATGTGTAACATGCAGGAGCAGGGGTAAAAGACTGTAATTTAGTTCCTGATCCTTATGTTTGACATAGATCAGGGGAGGCAAGCTGAAACTTCAGTGCAGTAGAACATCAAAGATATATATGAACACCAGAGTTATGGACTGACCGGTCAATCGGACACCACGTGAAACTGGAAGTAACCAATCAGGAAGCAGCAGAGATGGAAAAAAATGGGAAAAAGCAAGTACTGTACTGTGCTTGCATTGCATCTTGAAGGAAGGCAAATGTGGGCTGCCTCTCAGCCCACCCCTAGGGCAGCCACTTAAAGCAAGACACTAGGGCTGCCAGCCCAAGGCAGCCTGAGCCAGCAGGGCAGGAGCAGCACTGGGGTCTGTGCAGCTTTCACCCCTCCTACCCTAGGAGGGGGACATGCTGTTTTCTTTCACACACTCACTCACTCTCTCACTCACAAAAACTCATATGGGTCTAAGTAGGGGTTTGGCTGCTGTCGAATCATGGCCTGGTGTGTCAGGTGCTGGCAGGGGTGAAAGTAAAATTGAAAACTTACCGGTACGGGGGCCAGCTCTGGCCCCCCTGGAAGGGGCGGGGCTGGAGGGTCAGTGTCCCCCAGCCGGCCCTTCCAGGCTGCCTGGCCCGCGCCGCCCTGGGCTCCAGCAGCGATTTAAAGGGGCCGAGGCTTCAGCCACTGCTGCCGCTACCACAGCGGCTGGAGCTCCGGCCCTTTTAAATCACTGGCCCCGGGGCAGCTGCTCCTCCCCCCCCCACCATTGGCAGCCTGGGGGGGCAAAAGGGGCAGTGACGATAAAGCGTTGCCACAGCAGCGCTTTAAGGAGGGTCCTTTGCCATGGCTTTAACGTTGCTGCCCCTTTTGCACTCCCCCATCGGCGGCCCTGCTGCTAGGGACCCAGCAGGGCTGCCAATGGGGGGTGCAAAAGGGGCAGCGACATTAAAGTGCTGCCGTGGCAACGCTTTAAGCAGGATAAAACTATTATGCTGATAGGTTGCCAGCCTCTTTTTTTTTTCATTTACAATGGGATAACTGGCTGACATTCTTGTCATACTATATCTTTTGTTATAGTTTCCAGGTGTACAGTCTCTGGTAGTTACTTCAGGATAAATGGAATCTGGCTCAAAAAACTTGCTAGATGTTGACACTAATATGTTTGTACTTCAGTCCATAAGATCCTGCAAGGCAATAAAGCATGATGTGGTGTGTTGTGATATTCTAACAGTGGAAAATGTGGAATACTTGTAGATCTGCCAACATGCATGATTTTAATTGGGAATCTCATGATATTTGGTGTGTTTTCTTAAAGCCACAGCTGCTGGAATCAAGATACTTTATGAGAATGTCAACGTATCTTAAAAGGGTAACTTTCTAGCCTTCATTGTTGCAGAGAAAAACTTGAAAATATGCAACAAGTGCACCCTAAAGGCTCAGAAAACAGAAGACAAATTAAAAGAATCCCCAAAATATTACCTCTAAAAACTTGTGTTTACACCAATCTCATTATTTACAATTTCATTTGATTTATTTTTATCCTGACTCATAATTTTTTAATACTTGGGGTTGGCAGCATTGCGCTTGAATCTGCCAGTGACATTTTGATCAAACACTTTGCTATTACTACTGACTTTTCTGTTAATCCATTTGATTGTGCATTATAAAGGTGTGGGTGCTATGTGCTTGATATATCAAAGAGAATTGCTAAAAGGAGTTACTTTTGAATTCTGGGAAATTATTTGTTTTAATTCATCTAAAATCCCATGGTGAGCTTACTGCAGTATACAATGTTTTATGACATGACTATTAATGTCTTGTGCAGCAGTGTAACATTATAGATATAGACTGTGTGTGTGTGTGTGTGTGTGTGTGTGAGAGCGAGAGAGAGAGTGAAATGGATCAGGGTGGCCAAACTTATTGATCCTTTGAGCCGCATATGATAATCTTCAGAAGTTTGAGAGCCATGGACATGCCTTCTGGGGCTTGAGGCTTCTACCCTATGGGGGGTAAGGGGGAACACGCCTGCCAGGGCTTCAGCAGGAGTGGCCTCCCCCATGGGGATAAAACCCCAAGATCCCCACGCCCCACAGGGCAGAAGCCCCTAGCCCTACCACCTTGCCACAGGGAAGAAGCTCCCCCCTGCCCCAGTCTGGTAGGAGGAAAATGGGGGAGGGCTGACGGGGGGGCGCCGTGAGCTGCAGTTTAACTGTAAATGAGCCGCATGTGACTCACGAACTGTGGTTTGTCCACGCCTGATTTATGTATGTGTGTTTGTGTGTGTATAATTTTCACTACGTCTACCAGTGTCTACTAGGTAGTATTTATTTCTTAATTCAAATAGAGCCTTGCCAACTTTAAAGTCTGATACTTCCCAGCACCGTGGGGAAATACACGTGAACTTCATATAATTTAAGGGTGGAGATTTCCATCTTCCCACTGGGAACTGGAAGATTCCTACCACTTGAACAACCCATGATATCAAACAATTAAAGCCACGGCATTGATACAAACTTATTTTAGGACAGCTCTGTGCGTATTTAAGGCTCTCTTGGAGCCATATACAGTTGGGCTCATAGTTAAGGCTACAGTTTAGTCATGGGTATTTTTACTAAAAGTCATGGACAGGTCATGGGCAATAAACAAAATTCATGGCCTGTGACCTGTCCATGACTTATACTAAAAATACCAGTGATTAAATCTTGGGGGAGGGAAGTGCTGGAGGGCCATGGGGGGCTGCTGCTGCGGAGGAGCCACCTTGGGTCAGCGGCATCAGTTGCCAGGGACTGAGGACAACACCTGCCACCTGGGGATAGTTGCCGGGGCTGTGGACTGTGGCTGCTCTGGCCGGTGGGCTGGGAACCACTGAGTGGAATGTGGTTGCTCCGGCCGTCAGCCGGGGACCACTGCCCCGGACCGCGGATCCTCCGGCCAGACTGACGGGGACCACTGCCCCTGACTGCAGCTGCTCCAGCCGGATGGACAGGGACTACTGCCTGGGGCCGTGGACTGCAAATGCTCTGGCCTCCCCGGGACCACTGCTGAGGGCCGCCGGAGCAGCGGTTGGTGTGGCTGTCCTGGGGCCACCTGAGCAACTGGCCCTGGAGCCAGCAGCTTGGGTGGCTGTGGGGCCAGCCACCCTGGTCCCTGCAGAAGTCACAAAGGTCATGGAAAGTCAAGGAATCCGTGACTTCCCCGACCTCCATGATAGATACAGAGCCCAACTCATAGTAACTAAAGCATATGACTACAGGCAGGTGGAGGATTACAAAAATAATCTAAATAAAAAATTTGAAGCTCTGTAAAACAACTCTCAAACAGTTTTCTGTAATATTTATGGCATAGACAGAGTACACAGTGTGATACAAAGGTTTTATTGACAATTGTTTGGAATGACTCACATCATTCATGTTGATAAAACATTTTTTACCACACCACACTCTCTTGGGTTCCCTATATACACCGCATAGGCAGCAGTAATATTGATGTGATAAACTGCAAAGTCACTCAGAAAATACATTTATAGTGCACGTTTGACTAACTCACTGTCACTCTGATCATTAATCTATCCCAGGTGGAATTGCTAACATTCCAAACCTCTGAGAAGCTCAAACATCTGCCATTTTGTCTTTTAAAACAAATCTCCCATTAAAAGAATCAACGTTTTCTTCAAATGTAGAATTTTTCTTCAGCCACAAAATTGCATTGGCCCAAAGCCCAGAATGCACAATAGTCACTCCAGTATCAGTACCATGTCCTCGGTTTCTTCAATAATCATACAAGTGTAGGACTGAAAGGACCCTCAAGAGGTCATCTAGTCCAGTCCCCTGCGCTCAAGGCAGAACTATGTAATAACTAGACCATCCCTGATAGGTGTTTGTCCAACCTGCTCTTAAAAATCTCCAATGATGGAGATTCCACAACCTCCCTAGGCTATTTGTTCCAGTGCTTAACTACCCTGACAGTTAGGAAGTTTTTTCTTAATGTCCGACCTAATCCTCCCAGGTTTCAATTTAAGCCCATTGCTTCTTGTCCTGTCCTCAGAGGTTAATGAGAATTTTTTCACCCTCCTCCTTGTAATAACCTTTTATGTGAAAACTGTTATGTCCCCTCTGTCTTCTCTTCTCCAGGCTAAACAAACCCATTTTTTTTTTAATTTTTCCTCATAGGTTATATTTTCTAGACCTTTAATAATTTTTGTTACTCTCCTCTGGACTTTCTCCAATTTGTCCACATCTTTCCTGAAATGTGCTGCCCAGAACTGGACACAATACTCCAGCTGAGGCCTAATCAGCACAGAATAGAGTTGAAGAATTATTACTTCTCATGTCTTGCTTGCAACATTCCTGCTAATACATCCCAGAATGATGTTCACTTTTTTTTGCAACAGTGTTATACTGACTCATATTTAGCTTGTGATCCACTATGACCCCCAGATCCCTTTCTGCAGTACTCCTTCCCTGGCAGTCATTTCCCATTCTGTATTTGTGCAATTGATTGTTTCTTCCTAAGTAGAGTACTTTGCATTTGTTCTTATTGAATTTCATCCTTTTCATTTCAGACCATTCCTCTAGTTTGTCCAGATCATTTTGAATTTTAATCCTCCTCAAAAGCACTTGCAACCCCTCCCAGCTTTGTATCATCTGCAGACTTTAAGTGTACTTTCTCTGCCATTATCTAAATCATTTATGAATATATTGAACAGAACCAGACCCAGGACCGATCCCTGTGGGACCCCACTCGATATGCCCTTCCAGCTTGACTGTGAATCGCTGATAACTACTCCCTGGGAATGGTTTTCCAACCAGTTATGCACTCACTATAGTAGCTTCATCTAGGCTGTATTTCCCTAGTTTATGAGAAGGTTATGTGAGACCGTATCGAAAGCCATACTTAATGTTACAAGGGCAAGGAGCTAAGGCCGCATTTGCAAACTTAATTGTCACTTGCTGACACTCAAGTGCTTAACAATAAGAAAAGGAGTACTTGTGGCACCTTAGAGACTAACCAATTTATTTGAGCATAAGCTTTCATGAGCTACAGCTCACTTCATTGGATGCATACTGTGGAAAGTATAGAAGATCTTTTTATACACACAAAGCATGAAAAAATAGGTGTTTACCACTACAAAAGGTTTTCCCTCCCCCCACCCCACTCTCCTGCTGGTAATAGCTTATCTAAAGTGATCACTCTCCTTACAATGTGTATGATAATCAAGGTGGGCCATTTCCAGCACAAATCCAGGGTTAAACAAGAATGTCTGGGGGGGAGAGGGGTTGGAAAAAACCAGGGGAAGTAGGTTACCTTGCATAATGACTTAGCCACTCCCAGTCTCTATTCAAGCCTAAGTTAATTGTATCCAATTTGCAAATGAATTCTAATTCAACAGTCTCTCGCTGGAGTCTGGTTTTGAAGTTTTTTGTTGTAATATCACAACTTTCATGTCTGTAATCACATGACCAGAGAGATTGAAGTGTTCTCCGACTGGTTTATGAATGTTATAATTCTTGACATCTGATTTGTGTCCATTTATTCTTTTACGTAAAGACTGCCCAGTTTGACCAATGTACATGGCACAGGGGCATTGCTGGCACATGATGGCATATATCACATTGGTGGATGTGCAGGTGAACGAGCCTCTGATAGCGTGGCTGATGTTATTAGGCCCTATGATGGTGTCCCCTGAATAGATATGTGGGCACAGTTGGCAACGGGCTTTGTTGCAAGGATAGGTTCCTGGGTTAGTGGTTCTGTTGTGTGGTATGTGGTTGCTGGTGAATATTTGCTTCAGGTTGGGGGGCTGTCTGTAGGCAAGGACTGGCCTGTCTCCCAAGATTTGTGAGAGTGTTGGGTCATCCTTCAGGATAGGTTGTAGATCCTTAATAATGCGTTGGAGGGGTTTTAGTTGGGGGCTGAAGGTGACGGCTAGTGGCATTCTGTTATTTTCTTTGTTAGGCCTGTCCTGTAGTAGGTGACTTCTGGGAACTCTTCTGGCTCTATCAATCTGTTTCTTCACTTCCGCAGTTGGTATTGTAGTTGTAAGAATGCTTGATAGAGACCTTGTAGGTGTTTGTCTCTGTCTGAGGGGTTGGAGCAAATGCGGTTGTATCGCAGAGCTTGGCTGTAGACAATGGATCGTGTGGTGTGGTCAGGGTGAAAGCTGGAGGCATGTAGGTAGGAATAGTGGTCAGTAGGTTTCCTGTATAGGGTGGTGTTTATGGGACCATTGTTTATTAGCACTGTAGTGTCCAGGAAGTGGATCTCTTGTGTGGACTGGACCAGGCTGAGGTTGATGGTGAGATGGAAATTGTTGAAATCATGGTGGAATTCCTCAAGGGCTTCTTTTCCATGGGTCCAGGTGATGAAGATGCCATCAATATAGTGCAAATAGAGTAGGGGCGTTAGGGGACGAGAGCCGAGGAAGCGTTGTTCTAAGTCATCCATAAAAATGTTGGCATAGTGTGGGGCCATGCGGGTCCCCATAGCAGTGCTGCTGATTTGAAGGTATACATTGTCCCCAAATGTAAAATAGTTATGGGTGAGGACAAAGTCACAAAGTTCAGCCACCAGGTTAGCTGTGACATTATCGGGGATAGTGTTCTTGACGGCTTGCAGTCCATCTTTGTATAGAATGTTGGTGTAGAGGGCTTCTACATCCATAGTGGCCAGGATGGTGTTATCAGGAAGATCACCGATGGATTGTAGTTTCCTCAGGAAGTCAGTGGTGTCTCGAAGGTAGCTGGGAGTGCTGGTTGCGTAGGGCCTGAGGAGGGAGTCTACATAGCCAGACAATCCTGCTGTCAGGGTGCCAATGCCTGAGATGATGGGATTTCCAGGTTTATGGATCTTGGGTAGTAGATAGAATATCCCAGGTCGGGGTTCCAGGGGTGTGTATGTGCGGATTTGATCTTGTGCTTTTTCAGGGAGTTTCTTGAGCAAATGCTGTAGTTTCTTTTGGTAACTCTCAGTGGGATCAGAGGGTAATGGCTTGTAGAAAGTGGTGTTGGAGAGCTGCCGAGCCGCCTCTTGTTCATATTCCGACCTATTCATGATGACAACAGCACCTCCTTCATCAGCCTTTTTGATTATGATGTCAGAGTTGTTTCTGAGGCTGTGAATGGCATTGTGTTCTGCACGGCTGAGGTTGTGGGGCAAGTGACGCTGCTTTTCCACAATTTCAGCCCGTGCACGTCGGCAGAAGCACTCTATGTAGAAGTCTGCTGTCTCGACCCTGTCACTCTGACATTCTCTTTAAATGGTTTTTGATGTCAGAAAATTAAATGTTACAGAGAGAGATTTATTTATCTGTAGTTTTCATTGTCATCTATCAGAGGGGTAGCCGTGTTAGTCTGGATCTGTAAAAGCGGCAAAGAGTCCTGTGGCACCTTACAGGCTAACAGATGTATTGGAGCATAAGCTTTCATGGGTGAATACCCACTTCGTCGGATGCATGTAGTGGAAATTTCGAGGCAGGTATAGATATGCAAGCAAGAATCAGGCTAGGGATAACGAGGTTATTTCAATCATGGAGGATGAGGCCCTCTTCTAGCAGTTGAGGTGTGAACACCAAGGGAGGAGAAACTGCTTTTGTAGTTGGCTAGCCATTCACAGTCTTTGTTTAATCCTGAGCTGATGGTGTCAAATTTGCAAATGAACTGAAGCTTAGCAGTTTCTCTTTGAAGTCTGGTCCTGAAGTTTTTTTGCTGCAGGATGGCTACCTTTAAATCTGCTATTGTGTGTCCAGGGAGGTTGTAGTGTTCTCCTACAGGTTTTTGTATATTGCCATTCCTAATATCTGATTTGTGTCCATTTATCCTTTTACATAGGAACTGTCCAGTTTGGCTGATGAACATAGCAGAGGGGCATTGCTGGCACATGATGGTGTATATTACATTGGTGGATGTGCAGGTGAATGAACCGGTGATGGTGTGGCTGATCTGGTTAGGTCCTGTGATGGTGTCACTGGTGTAGATATGTGGGCAGAGTTGGCACTGAGGTTTGTTGCATGGATTGGTTCCTGAGTTAGAGTTACTATGATGCGGTGTGTAGTTGCTGGTGAGAATATGCTTCAGATTGGCGGGTTGTCTGTGGGCGAGGACTGGCCTGCCTCCCAAGGCCTGTGAAAGTGAAGGATTGTTGTCCAGGATGGGTTGTAGATTAATAGATTCATAGATATTAAGGTCAGAAGGGACCATTATGATCATCTAGTTCGACCTCCTGCACAATGCAGGCCACAGAATCTTACCCATCCACTCCTGCAATAAACCTCTCACCTATGTCTGAGCTATTGAAGTCCTCAAATCATGGTTTAAAGACTTCAAGGTGCAGAGAATCCTCCAGCAAGTGACCCGTGCCCCATTCTACAGAGGAAGGTGAAAAACCCCCAGGGCCCCTTCCAATCTGCCCTGGAGGAAAATTCCTTCCCAACCCCAAATATGGCGATCAGCTGAACCCTGAGCATATGGGCAAGATTCACCAGCCAGATACCCAAGAAAGAATTCTCTGTAGTAACTCAGATCCCACCCCATCTAAGATCCCATCACAGGCCATTGGGCCTATTTACCATGAATATTTAAAGATCAGTTAATTGCCAAAATCATGTTATCCCATCATACCATCTCCTCCATAAACTTATCGAGTTTAATCTTGAAGCCAGATAGATCTTTTTCCCCCACTACTTCCCTTGGAAGGCTATTCCCGAACTTTACTCCTCTGATGGTTAGAAACCTTCATCTAATTTCAAGTCTAAACTTCCCAATGACCAGTTTATATCCATTTGTTCTTGTGTCCACATTGGTACTGAGCTTAAATAATTCCCGTCCCTCTCCGGTATTTATCCCTCTGATATATTTATAGAGAGCAATCATATCTCCCCTCAGCCTTCTTTTGGTTAGGCTAAACAAGCCAAGCTCCTTGAGTCTCCTTTCATAAGACAAGTTTTCCATTCCTCGGATCATCCTAGTAGCCCTTCTCTGTACCTGCTCCAGTTTGAATTCATCCTTCTTAAACATGGGAGACCAGAACTGCACACAGTATTCCAGGTGAGGTCTCACCAGTGCCTTGTATAACAGTACTATCTCCGCCTTATCTCTACTGGAAATACCTCACCTGATGCATCCCAAGACCGCATTAGCTTTTTTCACGGCCATATCACATTGGCGGCTCATAGTCATCCTGTGATCAACCAATACTCCAAGGTCCTTCTCCTCCTCTGTTACTTCTGATGAAATCTAAATGAGTAAAGAAATCTGATGAGGTTCAATAAGGATAAGTGCAGGGTCCTGCACTTAGGACGGAAGAATCCAATGCACCGCTACAGACTAGGGACCGAATGGCTAGGCAGCAGTTCTGCGGAAAAGGACCTAGGGGTGACAGTGGATGAGAAGCTGGATATGAGTCAGCAGTGTGCCCTTGTTGCCAAGAAGGCCAATGGCATTTTGGAATGTATACGTAGGGGCATAGCGAGCAGATCGAGGGACGTGATCGTCCCCCTCTATTCGACATTGGTGAGGCCTCATCTGGAGTACTGTGTCCAGTTTTGGGCCCCACACTACAAGAAGGATGTGGATAAATTGGAGAGAGTCCAGCGAAGGGCAACAAAAATGATTAGGGGTCTAGAACACATGACTTATGAGGAGAGGCTGAGGGAGCTGGGATTGTTTAGCCTGCAGAAGAGAAGAATGAGGGGGGATTTGATAGCTGCTTTCAACTACCTGAAAGGGGGTTCCAAAGAGGATGGCTCTAGACTGTTCTCAATGGTAGCAGATGACAGAACGAGGAGTAATGGCCTCAAGTTGCAGTGGGGGAGGTTTAGATTGGATATTAGGAAAAACTTTTTCACTAAGAGGGTGGTGAAACACTGGAATGCGTTGCCTAGGGAGGTGGTGGAATCTCCTTCCTTGGAAGTTTTTAAGGTCAGGCTTGACAAAGCCCTGGCTGGGATGATTTAACTGGGAATTGGTCCTGCTTCGAGCAGGGGGTTGGACTAGATGACCTTCAGGGGTCCCTTCCAACCCTGATATTCTATGATTCTATGATTCTAATTGATGCATCCCCTGCTTATAACTAAAATTCTTGTTATTAATCCCTAAATGCATGACCTTACACTTCTCACTATTAAATGTCATCCTATTACTATTACTCCAGTTTACAAGGTCATCCAGATCCTCCTGTATGATATCCTGGTTCTTCTCTAAATTGGCAATACCTCCCAGCTTTGTATCATCCACAAACTTTATTAGCACACTCCCACTTTTTGTGACGAGGTCAGTAATAAAAAGATTAAATAAGATTGGTCCCAAAACCGAACCCTGAGGAACTCCACTGGTAACCTCCCTCCAGCACTGATGATGTGTTGGAGATGTTTTTGCTGAGGACTGTATGTGATGGCCAGTGGAGCTCTGTTGGTTTCTTTCTGGGGCTTGTCTTGCAGTAGGAGGCTTCTGGGCACACATCTGGCTCTGTTGATCTGTTTCCTTATTTCCTCGTGTGGGTATCATAGTTTTGAGAATGCTTGGTGAAGATCTTATAGGTGTTGGTCTCTGTCTGAGGGGTTGGAGCAAATGCGGTTGTACTTCAGCGCTTGGCTGACAATGGATCGTGTGGTGTGTCCGGGATGGAAGCTGGAGGCATGAAGGTAGGCATAGCGGTCGGTGGGTACAGACAGATATCATCTTCCTTTCCAAATGCAAATGGATGGACATCATACCAAATGGACTGAAGGTAAAAAATCCATTGCTATCTACATACTGCACAGACCACAGTGAGAGATTATGCCACACACTATCAAAGAAACTGAGGAACCACCTGATCAGCATCCTATACCGCAAACAGGAAAACATCAAAAAAGAGCTCTCCAACCTGGAGACACTCATAAATAACCAACCTTCCATACAAACAGCCTTTACTAAAATAAGACAGGAGATCTACATTACACACTTCACCTCCCTACAAAGGAAAAAGGACTGTAAGCTGTATAAAATCCTACCTGCCACATAGGGCCACAACAGTGGTACCTCTAACTCACCCAGCAATATCGTCAATCTATCCAGCTACACACTCAGCCCACAAAAGCTTATGCTCCAATACGTCTGTTAGTCTATAAGATGCCACAGGACTCTTTGCCATTGTCATCTATGTGTATCTTGCTTCATTGCATAGATATTAGAAAAGCACAGAAGTGCAGGTTTATATTATAATGTCAAATTGAACTAAACCTGTTAGCTGCTGTCTCTATTCTCCATTTCTCAAGCTATATAAATGTTAAGGATGCACTGAGTATAGAATGAGTGCCTTTGGCAGCTGAAACGTAGATGATCAAATTACTTTTCTCTCAGAGAATATTTAACATGAGATTTTATGCAATCCTTTTGTTTGTTGTCATTTGGTGTTAAGGTTTTTCTTAATATTTTTTTAAACTAGCACAATATATTCTGTCAATGTACCTTCTTCAAGTCAGAATTCAGGTCTATCTCCAGCTCAGAAGTGGCTTCCCTAAAGCTTCTTTTTGAGCAAGCTGTCAGTTCTTCAGAGAACTAATTGATTTGTGGTCAGTCAGCTTGTGTCTTAAGTACAGGTAGTACATCTGCATGTGCTAGAAAATTTCAGTTATTGCCTCACTGAACTTGTTCTAAGTTTTCTGTGTGTGTTTAAAAGGAAAAAAATCTGTTGGGAAAATAGAAATTTTTTTCTTGGATGTTCTTGTATTCACTATGAAATGAAATTCACCCTTATACATTGGTGGTACATTGGTGGATAGAAAGCTGGCTAGTTCGTTGGGCTCAACGGGTTGTGATCAATGGCTCCATGTCTAGTTGGCAGCCGGAGTGCCCCTCCAAGGGTCGGTCCTCGGGCCGGTTTTGTTCAATATCTTCATTAATGATCTGGAGGATGGTGTGGATTGCACTCTCAGCAAGTTTGCAGATGACACTAAACTGGGAGGAGAGGTAGATACACTGGAGGGTAGGGATAGGATACAGAGGGCCCTAGACAAATTAGAGGATTGGGCCAAAAGAAATCTGATGAGGTTCAACAAGGACAAGTGCAGAGTCCTGCACTTAGAACGGAAGAATCCCATGCACCGCTACAGACTAGGGACCGAATGGCTAGGCAGCAGTTCTGCAGAAAAGGACCTAGGGGTTACAGTGACGAGAAGCTGGATATGGGTCAACAGTGCGCCGTTGTTGCCAAGAAGGCCAATGGCATTTTGGGATGTATAAGTAGGGGCATTGCCAGCAGATCGAGGGACGTGATCGTTCCCCTCTAGTCAACATTGGTGAGGCCTCATCTGGAGTACTGTGTCCAGTTTTGGGCCCCACACTACAAGAAGGATGTGGAAAAATTGGAAAATGTCCAGCGGAGGGCAACAAAAATGATTAGGGGACTGGAACACATGACTTATGAGGAGAGGCTGAGGGAACTAGGATTGTTTAGTCTGCGGAAGAGAAGAATGAGGGGGGATTTGATAGCTGCTTTCAACTACCTGAAAGGAGGTTCCAAAGAGGATGGATCTAGACTGTTCTCAGTGGTAGCAGATGACAGAACAAGGAGTAATGAGAAAAGGAGGACTTGTGGCACCATAGAGAATAACAAATTTATTTGAGCATAAGCTTTTGTGAGCTACAGCTCATATTTGCGAATACAGACTAACACGGCTGCTACTCTGAAACCTGCCAAGGAGTAATGGTCTCAAGTTGCAGTGGGGGAAGTTTAGGTTGGATATTAGGAAAAACTTTTTCACTAGGAGGGTGGTGAAACACTGGAATGCGTTACCTAGGGAGGTGGTGGAATCTCCTTCCTTTGAAGTTTTTAAGGTCAGGCTTGACAAAGCCCTGGCTGGGATGATTTAGTTGGGGATTGGTCCTGCTTTGAGCAGGGGGTTGGACTAGATGACCTCCCGAGGTCCCTTCCAACCCTGATATTCTATGATTCTATGATTCTTATGGAGAGGGACAGCACAAAGCCTCTGGATTTAAATGGGATTAAAATTTGTAAGTAAGCCTTGCACTGGTACTCTCCACAGGATTGATTTTTTTCACCCTATGTTATTGTAATAACTCTTCAGTAAATATGTATACTACCTAGTATAACAGGGACCTGATCCTGATTAATAATTGCAGCATTCTTTATTGTATATTATTACTGCTAATTAAGCTGCATTAATACTTCATATTATTTTCTGAATTGCCCCAGTTACTTGGAGTATCTTGTATTCCCAGCAACATTGTGCCAAACAGGGGAACTACCACAATAATTGGCACTGTCAGTTAAATCAGAAACTAATATTTTTATTTGAGATTATTTAAAACAAATCAAAGGCCCTGTAAGACAAACATTGGTAAAACTTCAGCGTACTTTTATATCATATAAAAGTACGCTGAAGTTTTACCAATGTTTGTATTTGCTTCAATATCTTTGGCAAATGTAAATTGTGAGGTATGAAAAGGCTTTCTTCCAAAATACGAATGAATCCTCAGGCACTTATTTGCACCAAGAGTATGCAATAGAATACTTCAGTAAAAGTTAATTTTAACCAAGATGTGGTAAATATCCAGCCATTTTGTCACCTCAACCTTACAACATAAAATGTGTTATAAATTCAGTCACTGTATATTAAAAATGAAACTGGAGCCAACAAGCCATTTGTTTTATCTAAACGAATGAAATTACATAAATAGTGCAGTGTCCCTTCCCTATCATTATTTTATCTAATTTAGGGTTAAATCTTGCAGTGGTGCAGCAATCTTCCACACACACCCATTCACCCCGATGCTAAGGTCCACCCATCCACTGCAATCAGTATGTCAGCCTACATTCAGGTGTGGGGCAGTACCAGACTTGTCAGTCACTAGTAGCAGGGGAATTACTCTGCCTCCTGACATCTACTCCAGTTTGTTCTGCCTCCCCAGCAGCTGGTGATTCCCCCAGGCCTCCCTGCTGCAGAGATTTCTGAGGGAACTCCCAAACTTCATTTCAAGACTTACACAAGCAGTTCAGCTCAATATCACATCTATCTAGCTCTCAGCTGTGTCCCTGGGCTGGATTTGCCTTCTGGAAAGCCCTTCCCCTCAGCTCTCTTTCCCCTTCTTGGGCATTTAGTGGCTGTGAACTGCTGACTTAAGGGAGCCAAAAAGGTTGCGAAAACCAGAGGCAAAAGGAAGGGTCTGTTGTCTTGTTTTACCCCCTTACCGGGTGTCTCATTAAATACATTGGTTGGCTCTGCATGCAGGATGCAGTTTCTCTCACAGCCCAGTCTGGGCAGGGTTGCCTCAGCCACCCTACCCCAAGCAGGCAATTGGAAAAGTACTGGCTCTGGGACAGGCAGGCCCCATCCCACCCCAATTTTCATCGGGGGGACTGAAGCCAGGAGAGCAGCACATGGGACAGAAGATCTTGTCAGAGGCCCTATAGTGCACATCAACAGCCATGACTCTGAGCTCAATTGCCTCATCCCCCTCCCCCTTTGCTTCCCCATGGGTCACGGATGGAGGATGCCAGATGCAGCATGGACGCGGCCAATGGCCCAAGTGTGTGATAAGGGAGCTTTGGGGTCAGTCCCCTCCCCCTGCTGCCACCTCTATAACAGACCCTCCGACTGGGGCTCCCTATACCTATCCAAAGATGAGGCCTCCAGGGGCACACAAACCTATCTGGCCCCTGGGGATACTCACAACAGAAAGGGGTAGAGCTTCTGGGGAGCCCATCCTTGAGCCCCAGACCAACATCTTCCTTGAGAGAGCCACAATACTGCCCACTTCAAAAGATCATGACTCAGAACCCCCAAAATCATGATTGTCCCAAAAACTCATGAGTATTTTAAAACAATTGATCTTTTGATTTTTGAACTCTGTGTGTGTGTGTGTGAGAGAGAGAGAGAGAGATATCTTATTTTCCAATGCGGGGGAAGTGAATAATGCTGCTCACCTTCATGGCATGTAGCAGGGCAAATAATCCTCTGTGCCAGATTACCCTTCTCACGCTCACAGAGTGCAGCATGAGATAATGCAGAAAAGACTAGACTATAACCGTGCGCAGATTCCTCCAGGCAGGCATGCCTTCCCCTCCCCTCCCCGAGAGAATTCTTCCTTCTTTGGGGAGGAAGGCCAACATTCCAAATCAGATTTACAGAATCAAATAACAAAATATATTTGAAACAAGCAACGCCCCCATCAGAGAATAGGCACTCCGTCAGTCAGGAGGGTACTGAGTATTGTAAAACTACACTTAAAAGGTCTGCAGCTGCCCTAGACAAACTGTAGCTATATGTCCCTTTTCATGCACCTTAGGAAGGTGTAACAGAGATTTCCTGCCACGCCTAAAAGATAGGAAAACTAACAGGCAGCTGGGGACAACAGCTGCTGTGGGTCTCCATGTCCTAACTATTGGGCTGTCATTCCTAGCTGTAACAGGGTCCTACCTTGCTCTAATATCCAGCTTATTGTTTCCAGCTTCTGTTGCAGGTTGCTATTCCATTCCACGACCAGTTCCTCCCCACAGCAGCTGGCCATGGAGCAATGAGAGGGGCAGCAGTCCCCCCAGCAGTGGAATAATCTTGGCAGGCAGTAAAAGGTCTCTTGGCCCACCATTTCTTTCTTTCTATCCCCGCCTCCATTTCATAAGACCAGAGGTTACCTTAATACACACTGTAGGATGTAATAAATAGAAGGTATATTTTAGGTGTTGGGACATGTGAAAGGATGCCTAGTTGTCTGTCAAGGAAAGAACAGCAAGATAAAAAGCTGAGCCAGCAACCTGATTAGGTAAACAACTGATTTAGCAAACTAATCCTAGGCAGAAAAGCGTTTATACGATATATAAGGAATAACTTTATAACAATGTATTTAAGGTGAGCACCTGAAATGTGGGTGTGCACTTGTACTTAACCCTATGCTGTGCCCTGTTCCAGTGGTCCAATCACTCAATAGAGCAGCAAATAAACAACATACTTCTTCAGCTCAAGTGCCTGTCTGCGAAGTGGTACATTCTGCGTAGCAGGAAAAAGAACTGGTCAACACGTACCAATGAACTTTTAACCTGCTATCACTACTGGAGATAAATGTGGCTATTTTCGTGGTGATCAGAGACTTGGCATTTGCATCTGATAGAGATTTTTAACTGAAAAAGTGGCCTCCTCAGTATACAGACCCTTCACAGGAGGCCAAGTCCAGGCAAAAGTTGTCTCAGTCTTCTCCTTTGGGCATGAACACTGTCAGGTGGCATCAGGCCAGCAAAAATAAACACATAAACCTGAACTTAGAATCATAGAATCATAGAATATCAGGGTTGGAAGGGACCCCTGAAGGTCATCTAGTCCAACCCCCTGCTCGAAGCAGGACCAATTCCCAGTTAAATCATCCCAGCCAGGGCTATGTCAAGCCTGACCTTAAAAACTTCCAAGGAAGGAGATTCCACCACCTCCCTAGGCAACGCATTCCAGTGTTTCACCACCCTCTTAGTGAAAAAGTTTTTCCTAATATCCAATCTAAACCTCCCCCACTGCAACTTGAGACCATTACTCCTCGTTCTGTCATCTGCTACCATTGAGAACAGTCTAGAGCCATCCTCTTTGGAACCCCCTTTCAGGTAGTTGAAAGCAGCTATCAAATCCCCCCTCATTCTTCTCTTCTGCAGGCTAAACAATCCCAGCTCCCTCAGCCTCTCCTCATAAGTCATGTGTTCTAGACCCCTAATCATTTTTGTTGCCCTTCGCTGGACACCCTAACTTCTGACACCCTAAGTTCCTCTGTATACATTCACAAGTAAAGATAACATGGGTGGCCAGTATTTCAACTATCGTTCCTCTCGACATAAAAATTAAATGGCCTGAGGACTTCTCCATAGAAGGAAAGGGGGCAGGGGGAATGGAATTCAAATCTGTTTCATGCAATCAGTGGGGCTTGACCCTTGGGATCAGATGCTCAGACATGTTAGTTTCCTGCTATGTTAGTGATACAGTGGGAAATTTTACAGAAAGATGATGCTATTAATCAAAAATGTGAATTTGCAATCCTGACTCTTGACAGACACTATAGAGAGGAATACAGATCACATGGCAAATTGAAGCAATCCTTGAAGAACAACAGTAAAAAGTACCTTTGCAAGAGGTAGCTAGAATAAGTGCAGGGTATATAGTTGCCCTCTGTTGCCTCAGAGCTATTTACAGGTGGCCTAGCCTACCTGTAGTTAGACTCCCAATTGGTGCCAGGGTCTTTCAGTTTGGGAGCAAAAGGGCTACTTATAGCTTTGGACAAATGAGGTGACTAGTCATTGTCCAGAGGGGGCACACTATGGAGCTGTGAAAGAATTTTAGGAACAGCTTTGTCCCATTCCCAGTCTCAGCAACCTGTGAAAAGGCCAAAGTATAAATGGAATCCATCATCTGTTTTAGATTAGAGCATTGCAACTGGTTCTGCATCCTAATTTCTAGCTTCAGAGAACTGGGGACAAGCAGAGCAGGTCCCTGCCTGAAACAACTAAAGAAGTTGCTAATGCAGCCATATCATTTAAGCACTCTGATTTTACCATCCTCAGGCAATTCTTATGTAGTACAAGTGGATAAGAGCCTTTTTTCTTCTCCAAACTTCAGTCATTACCATTTGATCTTATGTGTGCTTTCAGGGTCTGTCTCTCCATAGTGATGATATTGGCTTTATGGAATAATGGCTTTATGGAAGAAGCAAATTTACTTATGTCAGCTGGGACAATTTTTCTAATTGGGGTTCTGTACAGAGAGAAAGCTGAAGCAAACACAGAACGATCTGGTACTTGGAATATCTTAGCTTCAGGACAAACACAGATGTGGTATCACCACAACTCAGTCACAGGCCTGTGGTAAGGCCAGAAGAATGTTGATATACAAAGATGGTCTAATGGAAAACAAGTGATATCACAGAACAAAAAAAGTTCTTATGGGAGCCTCTTAAGAATTCTTATACATAGGCATGCTTCAGTGAGCCAGAACTCATATGATACCTATCTGGTAGTTCGGGGCATCCCCTCCACAACTCACTGTATCTCGTTTAAAGAAAAGGAGTACTTGTGGCACCTTAGAGACTAACCAATTTATTTGAGCATGAGCTTTCGTGAGCTACAGCTCACTTCATCAGATGCATTCAGTGGAAACTGCAGCAGACTTTATATACACACAGAGATCATGAAACAATACCTCCTCCCACCCCATTGTCCTGCTGGTAATAGCTTATCTAAAGTGATCATCAAGTTGGGCCATTTCCAGCACAAATCCAGGTTTTCTCACCCTCCACCCCCCCCACACACAAACTCACTCTCCTGCTGGTAATAGCCCATCCAAAGTGACAACTCTCTACACAATGTGCATAATAATCAAGGTGGGCCATTTCCTGCACAAATCCAGGTTCTCTCACCCCCCTCCAAAAACCACACACACAAACTCACTATCACATTGTAGGGAGAGTGGTCACTTTGGATGAGCTATTACCAGCAGGAGAGTGAGTTTTTGTGTGTGGTTTTTGGAGGGGGGTGAGGGGATGAGAGAACCTGGATTTATGCAGGAAATGGCCCACCTTGATTATCATGCACATTGTGTAGAGAGTTGTCACTTTGGATGCGCTATTACCAGCAGGAGAGTGAGTTTGTGTGTGGGGGGGTGGAGGGTGAGAAAACCTGGATTTGTGCTGGAAATGGCCCAACTTGATGATCACTTTAGATAAGCTATTACAAGCAGGACAGTGGGGTGGGAGGAGGTATTGTTTCATGATCTCTGTGTGTATATAAAGTCTGCTGCAGTTTCCATGGTATGCATCTGATGAAGTGAGCTGTAGCTCACGAAAGCTCATGCTCAAATAAATTGGTTAGTCTCTAAGGTGCCACAAGTACTCCTTTTCTTTTTGCGAATACAGACTAACACGGCTGTTACTCTGAAACCTGTATCTCGTTTGTTGGCAGAGATCTAGCTTCATTTGTATATACTCCATTTCCCACCACTGATGAATGCAGAGGATCAGATTTTTTGAAGGGATCCACACAAATCATTTCAGAGAATGGGTATCAGCATGGGTATCAGAAAGACAGTTAATCTACCATCTGGCATCAGGATTCAGATGTGGTCTCAGAGTATGTCCCCATTCCATTTATGGATAACAGACTTGTTCTACTCAGGAGATTCAGTGTCTTTTTACAGGGTTTTCATAATAAGTAGGAAGAACATGATCAGCCCTACCCCAGAGAGGAACTGTCCTGTGCTGGGGAGGAACAGTTTCGTGGAACCTCATTCTGCTTCTTTACAACACTAACCAGATTATATTTCCTGCCCATTAAAGTAGGCCTCCCAATGGGTACTATATTGTCAGAGGAAGTTTTTATTTGAAGTTGGTAGCTTTCTCTAATGAGACCTAGAGAGACAAGGTGGGTGAGGTAATATCTTTTATTGAACAAACTTCTGTTGGCGAGTGAGGCAAGCTTTCAAGCTACACATAGCTCCTCTTCAGGTCTAGGAAAAGTACTTTGAGTCTCACAGCTAAATATGAGATCAAACAGATCATTTAGCACAATGAGAAACTAGTATTCTACTTTTAATTCAGACAGGTAGTCCTTAGAACTGTGATAGCATTTATTCCCTCAGTAAATTCAAGAAATAGTCTTCCTTCAGTTAAGCATCAATATTCAGTCCTTAGGAGCACTGATATCTATGGGGAGATACCTCATGTCCCCTGTACTGAGATCTGCCAGAAGGCCATTAGTTCACCAAATTCTACATATTAGTCAGCCAGTCTCAGCAATGCCATTTCCCTTCTTCTGGAAGAAGCCTTCTCTACACCTTAGTGCACAGGTGAAAATGGAGGAGGTATTTTGTATATAATCTTCCTCATTTTGGATTTCTACATTTGAAGAATGATCCTGCTTTCCCACCCTGAAGGCATTCTGCTATGAAAGTCTACAATGGATCGGTAGACCTTAGCACAAACAAGAAGAGGAAAAATTGTTTGTGTTTACATGAAAATTTCCTTTCTTCAGGTAATAAGGTCTACAGAGCTGGCCCCCCCAGAGTCAAATGGATCATTCAGAATAGAGATGGAAACTGGCATCCAAGGATTCAGGTTTGTTGTTATTATTAGATGAAATTTACTATGCTCTGCAGGGAGAAAACTGTACTTTTCCTCAAAGTATATTTAACACAATCTGTAATATAAGAAAGTAGATTTGAATTATTCTGGCTTCTACTCACAACTCATCCTCCTTGGTTTCTGTGTGGCCTCCAGCAATGTGGACAACTCCATCTTCCTGGACCACATCCATAGCTACAGACAGGCACCTCTGATTTCTTTCTCCTATCAAATCACACTTTCTTTGTCTCTAATAGTGACTTCTTCTGTGACCCAAGATCTTTCCTCTTTAGAATTCCACAAAGTTTCAATTTTAAGTTCTCTGGGTATTTTTTTCTGTCTGCCTTTCACCCCTACCCTCTTGATCATTTTATCAGTCAGTATGTTTAATACAGCTATTGTAGATCTCATTAGAGTTCTTTTTGTGCCAGTGATTCTAATCTGTTCTTATAATCCTTTGAGGCATTTCCACGTCCCTCTCTATCTTATTGGCTGGTTTTCACTATGTAAACATGAGATTTGGTTTCATCTTCCTTCAATTAAGTTTCCTAAAGACAGAAGTGTCTCTTTCATTCAAGAGGAGGAGAGTCTTAAACAGAACTCCGTCTCCTCCCTTCCTGACTCAAATCTTAATTTTGTCTCTGCTCTCCATAAACTTAGTATCATAATTTACCCAATCTAAACTATCCAATCTATGTTTTAACTGTGTTCATCACCATAGTATCTAGGAGCCTTGCAAATTTTATAAGAAACACATATGACCTCAATTTCTCTCACTTTCCATCCTTCAGAGAAGGGACATTTTTAGTTTTTGAGTTTTTGAAGTATGTGGGTAGTGTGGAATAGCTAGGTCAAAAAAGTGTATTTTACACTTTGTTATGCTTGAAGGCATTCCGATGAACTCTGGGACTGAGATTCACAGTTTTAGGTCAGCTGCCAAGAAAGCTGTCTGTCTCCTGAGCTGCTATTCTCACTTTTATGGCTGACAGTTCCATTGTTCCAATGGGATGTAGCTGCTGAAAGCAGTCAGGGTTGTTGAGGAAGAAACAATCCTTTACATAGGTTTGGCCATTTACAGGGAGCAGGGAAGGTTCTGAAGATGAGGACTGAAGCCTTGAATATGGATTTTTTTTTCCAATTGGGAACCAGTGTAAGAAGCAGAGTATGTGATCAGGATGATGTACTTTCATTGGTCTGTGTTGCTAAGTACCATAAACCGGCTGTTGTTTTTTGAATAAATTAGAGCCTTTTTGCAATCAGCAACTTTATCTCTGCCCTGCAGTAATCAAAATTAGACATAACAAATGCCTGGATCACTGTGGCCCTGTGAGTCTAACAAGATGAAGTGGAGTTTCCTTGAACTGGCACAGATAGAATAGAGGTCTGTTTGACCTTCCTCAACTTTCTGCAAATCTGTCACCACCTTGGCACTATTTTCCACATATGCCATTGTCCCAGGTCCTCTTCTGATGCAATCTTCATCCCTCTTATCTCTCAGCTTAACAAGTGTAACTTTCCTTGCTTATGGGTTCCCCAAGTCCCAGTTTTCCAGACTCCACCATGAACAGAATGTTGCTACACAACTTCTTACAGATACAAACAAGAATGACTCTATTGCTCCTGTTCCCAAATGACTACACTGGTTCCCTGTTTACTTCAGGATCCAGTTTCAAACTGACTTCCTTGTTTTTAAACCCTCCGTTACTCCAGCCTACCATATAGATTTTTGTTTTGTATTATTTTTCTTCTCAGTTGTTCTTTTCATCTTGCATTGGACTCTTCTCTGACCCTTAACAATCTCATTACTCTTGGCTTTACTCTTTACTCATTACTCTTCAGCTCTTGCTTTTTCTTCAGCTACAGCTTTTTCTGTATCTGTCACACTCAATGACTCACCTCATTGACCCTCCATCTCAGCTGAAAGAATGTCTCTTCTCTATTATTTACCAATATTAATGTAATTCTGTACTTATATAACATTACTCTGTACTTAGACTGTAAGCTGTTTGGGGCAGAGACTGTCTGTTGGTTCTGTGTGTACAGTGACTACCACAGGGGGTCCTGGTCCATGATTAGAGCTCCTAGGTACTATGGAAATAATATCTAGGAGCTCTAATACTATACTGTAAAAATAAATTTTGGAAATACAGAAAGCCACCCTGCATTGTAAAGTTCTACTGCTTTGTGTTAAATCTTTCATAGTTTAGATTGTTGAGGACTGTTGTCTTTGGTGACCCATATTGTTAATATCTACTCTAAAGTCTTAATAGCCTTCCTGTGGTTCAGCAACCCATACTGCATAGATTGTTAAAGCTATCCGTTTAACAAATGCCTTATTTAATGTACGGGTGCACTTTCCCTTCTTTTGGTATTTTATTCTTTCTGCTAATGTAAGGGGACTGTTCAGTGGGGGTGTTTTGGTTGGCTAGCTCCCACTACTAAAAGGGGCAGGGTCTATGGGAAATCAGGACCCTGAGACTGATAGTCCCCAGGAACAATGGGGAGAGGCCAATGCTCCAGGTCAGCCTGAATGACAGGGCGGGCAGGCTAATCAGGGAGTCAGGACGCCAGGGAGGTCCCGTCCTCCATGTGAGCTGGATTTGCCTGGGTCAGACAGTTCTATTTTCAAAAGTGACTTAGGAGCCTAAGTCATGTAGACAGTTTTGGAAATTTTACCCTTCATCGTGTTTGTCTCATGACTATATTCAGATATTGTGACTTTAAATATGTGCCTTTAATGAAAGCCTAAATTAGTATGTGTGAGCCATTTAAGTATTTTTTAAAATAAAAAACAAAAGCCAGAACCTAAGTATAAAGTATTCAAAAAGAACTATTGTAAGCTTGAAGCTGAAATTGTCGAAGTGTTCCAAGCTTATACTTACCTTGCAAATTCAAATGCATTCTATATAAAATATTCTTTTTGAAAAAATAAAAACTTTCCCTAACGCCCCAAGCAAATACAATATAATATCTAAAAACCAAGTTTTAATTTGAGGTCCAACAATACTTAGAATGCACTCTCTCGCATGCCTATTAAAGCATCAAGCTCAGCACAGGAACTTTCAGGCATAGTGTCTCCTTCATATCACCACTGGCAAATTTTCCCTGCTTGCACTCACTCAGAGTATTTTTACGAATGAAAGGCATGAATAGAAATATCAGTTAGCACATTATTTTTGAGAAAGTATATCACTCTGAGGCTGCCTTCTGTATTTCACTGAATTTTAAAATCATAAATGTTACTCGCTGCTTCATATATTTCTGGAAAAAAATATGTTGCTCTTAAAAATTTCACAAAGAAACATAACTGTCATCTTAGGAAAAGTAATTCTTGTCCATCAAATATTTTTCATATTTTATTATTTTTATCTTAGAACATAGGGCTAATAATTTTTTACAGAAGGTTAGTGCTCATCCAATTTCATGGGGTTATTGGCTCATATCGCAGATGTAAAAAATGCAAGTGTTGGTTATTTTATCTGTTCTAAAAATACAGACTACTGCAGGACAGAGTAATGGCATTTGGCTTATCTCTCAAGCACAAATATAACTTGGAGACCACTGGTGCATTTTAGGAAAGAAAACACTAATTTCTCATGTAAAACACTCACCTCATTACAGTCTTCTCTCAACTGCAGTAAAGACTAGTACCAAGTTCTAATGTTCTTTTCTTTCAATAATTAAAATGTATATACAGCACCACTGAAGTTTCCCTAGTTATTGATAGCTCACATAGGGCCAGTTCTGATACTCTTTCCAATTTACTCCATTGGGATTACCTTGGAGTAAGGTACAATTCAACATGTGAGAGTTTCTCAGAATCTGATCCACAGGAGTAGGATAGCTCTTGGTAGAGAAAAGGGGTTATGGACTCTTTCACCTCTACTTGCATGTTCAAATAAAGGATGAAGCTTTGAATAACTATTAAGTAACTTATGCAAAATAAGCTCGTTGTCTCAGTTTTTAACAAGAATCTCACTGATTTTAGAGCCGAAAGCAAGAAACAACTGTGTGCCTTAGCTGTCCTTTAGTAATTAATGCCCATCACTACTATGGGATGGGAAGGGAAGGAAAAAAAAACATTTACCAATGAACCACCTGTTTTATTTTCTTGGAAGCTACTTGGATACCTCAATGATAAGTGTGGTATAAATAGAGACACGTAGATAGCCAGTACATTTTATATCTATGTGAGTACAAGCTCATGTGATGTCTTCTTCTAGTGTCTAGCTTACAGAGAGGACAAGGGACCTACTGTTATAGTAGCTAAAGCAGACACAGAGGAACAGATGTACGTCCATTACTACTTAATCCAGGCCAGCATTTAGGGAGATGATGCATAATAACATTAGGTATAGTAGAATACACTGATGTGGTCTGGGAGTGACTGAGGGCTTGTCCACACTGTACAGTTTTGTCGATGCAAGTTATGCCGACAATCAAAAACTGTTATAATCACATTGCTTGTGCATGTTCACAGAACGCTCCTACTGTTGGTGGAGCATGTCCACAGTTGGTGGTCTAGCATCAACAATGAGAACAGTGCAGTCTGGGTAGCTATCCCACAATGCTACTTACTACCTTCTGCAGCTAGGAGTTGTGGAAAAGTGAAGTAAATTATAGTGCATCATGGGTGTGGGCTCAAAGTCCCATGATGCAGTTTTGTCCGTCCCATCATTCCATGGTCTGACTGCATTTCACAGAATTTTTCAACAGCCCCTGTTTACTGTGCACCCACCATCTCTGTCTGAAAGGATGGATCCCGCACTGCTCTCTACTGGTGTGGTCACTGTTATAATCACATCTAAAATCATAGAAGATTAGGGTTAGAAGAGACCTCAGGAGGTCATCTACTCCAAACCCCTGCTCAAAGCAGGACTAACCGCAACTAAATCATCCCAGCCAGGGCTTTGTCAAGCCAGGCCTTAAAAACCTCTAAGGATGGAGATTCCACCACCTCCCTAGGTAACCCATTCCAGTGCTTCACCACCCTCCTAGTGAAATAGTTTTTCCTAATATCCAACCTAGACCTCCCCCACTGCAACTTGAGACCATTACTCTTTGTTCGGCCATCTGCCACCACTGAGAACAGCCTAGCTCCATCCTCTTTGGAACCCCCTTCAGGTAGTTGAAGGCTGCTATCAAATCCCCCCTCACTCTCCTCTTCTACAGACTAAATAAACCCAGCACTCTGCCATGATTTGTTAAATTACTGCCTTTGATGAAAACTTTGATGATTCCTGATCGGGATTTGTAGTCAGCAAATGATCAAATTGCCATTGTTTTTTTACTACCAGCAGCAAACACCTTGTATAGGAGACAAATAAAGATTAGTTATCTCTCAGAGAGTTTGTTTTTATTAAATGCCAACTAAGAACACACAAAAAAGCTTGGTGGGGAGGGAGATAAGAGTGCAGGGCAGTGTAGTCTCTCATAGCTGTGTGTAAGTGCAGCTATCAGCTGTCTGAAGGGCTGGAGTGAATGGGGTACTGATTTATTCCAGGAAGTTGCAAGAAACGTGTGGGAGGAATTTGGGGAGGGCATGGAAAGCAATTCTGTATTGGCAGGCAGGGGAAACACATCTGTTCTGCTAGATTGTGATGAGGGACTTCAACATCTCTCTTTGCTGCTCCATCACTTTTATCATCTGTTCCTGGCCCTTTACAATTTGCTCCGCACTCTCTTTTCTGTCCTGCCTTTCTATTTTAAATTTTTCCTTCAAAGTCTCTCTACACTCCCTGTGTTCTCTTTTTTCGGCCTCTGAGGATTGGATCACCTCTCAGAACATGTCCTCCTTGCTCTGCCTTGGTCACTTCCTTCTCTGATGGAGGTGTTCTGCCATTGTGTAGAGGGTTCCTCAGAAGACCACATCTGCAGAAGCTGGAGAAACAAATAGAAGCATGATTGTTAGTTCACGCACAACATCGAATCATTGCAGTAAGATACACCTCTTTTTACATATGAATCACTTTTTCCACTGTCCCTTGGCATACACACATTTCAGAGAACACCCTAAGCACGGTAAGTTTGGCCTGATGTGTGGGGGGCACTCAAGATGGGGCAAAGTGTCTTGGTGGTTTTTTTAAGGGGATAACCGCAGGCAACTGGGGACAATATTGAAAATTCTGCCAACATTTTCCATAGGTGAGGGGTCATTGAAACTGATATCACACTCCTACAGGTAAGCAAGAATGCAAGGGTGCATTTCCTGCATATGTGTGGCTTCAGACCCCTTCCCTATGCTGCTCACTTGTGTGCTGCTTTGGTCCCTGCATAAGTGATTGCTGATTGGCATGGGAAAGTTTCCTACAGTGGGGGAAGGACCAAAGCCGCTCTGCCAAGAAACCTTTGGCAGAGGACTGATGAGTACCTCTGTGATGGGGTTGGGACTCACCACCGCAGTGCCTCCTGCTGTTCACTCTGGGAATTAGTTCATGTGGAGCACCCTCTGCCGGTGGTGTCCCTTCCGTCTCTCGCCTTTGACTGGCTTCTCGATCCACATTGCTCCCAGCTCGCGGTGTCCTCTCCAGGACACTGCCCTCTGGCAGTGCCCCCAAGTCCACACTTGCCCCTTTCCGGCGGGCGGGTTTAACAGCAGTCCTTCCAGTTCAGTCTTGCCACAGTGGCCAGCCACAACCCCTCGAGTCTAGCCCCTCTGTTCAAGGGCCGGTTGCAGTCTGTCACGGCCACTCTTCCACAGCCAGGTGCTGTACAAGGAGGAAGCCCGGATCCAAGCCCGCCCACTACTTTGGGTCCCAACCCAGGGACCCTCCAGTGGCAGCCTCCCTGCTCTCCTTCTCTCCCCTTCTCTAACTGTCCTTGGGCCACTTCCCCTCTCACCCTTTGCACCCTCTAGGCCCTTTCTATCAGGACCTGCAGTCTGGCAGGTATTGGGCCGGAGCCCTTCTATGCTCCCCCGAGCCTGCCTAGCACTAGTCTGTCCGAGGTGCTTGTCTCCTGCTCAGGAGACAGACCTTCCTCCATGAAGGTCTGGGACAGAATGCCTGCTCCCTTCCTGGGCAGCCTTTATATGGGGCCTAGCCTATCTCTGGTTGGCTAGCTGTATTACTGGCCCTGACTGGCTCCCAGTAGGCCTTTTCCTTCTGTGCCGCCGCTCTGGCCTACTCTAGCCCTATCTCTCATAGGGGTGGGGCAAGCGCCCCACCACAACCTCCATGAAAAAAATTTAGAACTCTCTCTATAGGATTCCCATGAAATCTTGGTGTGGATTAACACACTGTTCCAGCACACTGCTTAGATACACAGGGGAATGTGGAGCATATGCAAATGCAGCTAGTTTTGTACATGTCTATCCCTTCACCCACTTCTAGAACGTATAGAGCAAAGGACACCTCTACCTCATATAACAGAGCAGCATCAACTCAAAAAGTTCACTTACCAGAACTTTCCTCTCCTGCATCATGCATGCCAGAGGCAGACTGCTGGGACTGGCTAGACTCCTCCAGAGTGGAAAAGAGGTCCTGACTTGCCGTGCCACCAGATGACCCTGCCACATGCTCCACATCGTCCTCCATCTCGACCTCCTTGTCCATGACTTCATCCTTGTGGTTGAGTCCACTGTCTGCTGCCTCCAGTCCTGCCAAAGTTGCCATGGGGCTCTTGGCAGTGGAGGTGGGGTTGCCTCTGAGAATGGCATCCAGGTCCTTATAGAAGTGACAGGTCTTCAGCACAGCACCAGAGCGATGGTTTCCCTTGCCTTCTAGTATGCCTGCCTCAGCTTCTTTATCTTCACACGGCACTGCTGTGTGTCCCATTCTTAGCCCTTATCCAACAAGCCACAAGAAAATCTGACTGTAGGTATTGAAGTTCCTACGGCTGGAGTGGAGCTGGG
Organism: Eretmochelys imbricata; assembly: GCF_965152235.1. NCBI lineage: Eukaryota > Metazoa > Chordata > Testudines > Cheloniidae > Eretmochelys > Eretmochelys imbricata. Next base: position 46,924,741 of record NC_135573.1, on the reverse strand, counting down.
ATTGCACAGCCTCCTCTCCCCACAGTACCAGCAGATCCAACAACTCAAGTGTGCTCTAAGCAGGAGAGTGTTTGTGGTGTGGAGCCGCCATAGTCCACATGGTCCACACTTAGCAAACGAGAAGTGGAATTCCAAAAATTCCCGGGCCTTTTAAGGGGGAAGGACAGATGCCTGTGTATTTGTTGATATAACTTTGCCTCAAAAAGCTAGCTCTATGCCTCTCATCGAGGTGGTTTTATTCGGCAAAGCAGGAGAGTTTTGTCAGCAGAAGGAGCATTGCAGTGTGTACACCTCCACGGTTTTGTCAATGAAACCTGACTTTTGTTGACAAAACTGTGTCATATAGACAAGGCCTGAGTCAGAGAACCACATAGTCTATCTGTGTCTACTGGTCTCAATAAAGAGCCCTCTTTGTAATTAATCACAACAATGTCTTCCCTCTTCTGTATCATAAGAGACAGTACAATAGATAGATAGCAGACAGGCATCCACATAAGAACAGTCATCAATACAAATAGTAGTATCTAGGACCATTGCCCGTGGTCTTGGCAGAGAGGCCAAAGACTGAATGGGCATGGACACCGACGTACTCTCTTAGTTGTAGGTTGTCTCACCAAACTATGATTAAGGCAAAATTGTGTGCAAGGTTCTATCTGTTTATAAAGATAAATTTAAAAAATCAGTCTTCAGGGCTATCAATCTGATACTTCTCATAGGCACCAAATCACTTTAAAAACATTTATTAATTTACCTAAGTGTATGCCATGTAAAGGGGGTCCTAAATCATCCTGGCCTCTGGATTCCATAACTACAGTAGAAGTTTATAAAAATGCGAATCCAACTGGATTGAATTAGTTATTAAGGACCCTGTTCATATTTTCATTCAGCTAAGCCTGTCAGAATCTGTCTGCCACCTGGAGGAGACAGGAAAAGAAAGATGCTGTTCTCTCTTCAGTTGGACTCCTTTCAGCTCTCCTAATGTACTATAAGCAACCTTTAAAATAAGAAGGATGCTCACTGCTTTTTGAGCCACCAGATTGCCCATTACTGAGCCCAAAACAAAAGCGATAGTTTCTGCAATATCTCATCCAGCTAAAGATGACTGGTTTCATTCACTCCACTAATGTACATTGGGCCTAATACAAGAGAGAAGGCTGTGTCATTCTGTGCTTTGAAAGAAAATGTGGTCATTAAGAATAGCAGGGAAAATAGCTTTAAAAGACACAATCTCTAGAGGGGCAAGTTATGCAGTGAGAAGAAACAGCAGCATTGCAATAGGTAGTAATGTAACTGACTATTAAAGCAGATGACTGGGAGTCAAAACAACAATTCTATTTCTGACTCTCCCAGAGAATATCAGTGTGATCTTGGGAAGGTCACTTAGCCTCTCTGACCAGCGGTCTCTTCTCCATAAAATAGAGGGAATACTTACCTCAAGGCTACATCTGTTAACGTTTATAAAATGCTTGGGAAACTAACATAGAAGTTACCATAAAAGGGCAAAATGTTATCTTTATTATGATGCTGATAGCAAGAAGAGTAACAATAACCTATACAAACAGAGCAGCAGCAGTGAAGCTAGTTAAGAGCTGTTCTGGGCACCGACACAAACATTACCAGATCAAAATCTCTTCTTGTCAGTGCTAGCAATAAGAGTACTTGTAATACCGTGAAGAGACAAAGAATGGGCCTGATTTTTTCATTTCACTTTGGTGTGAATCAGTAGTACCACCAATGAAGTTAGTGAAATGACGCCAGTGTAACACCAGCATAAGTGAGGTCAGACACCGTCTATTCATACTAGAAGATAGCCATCTGAAACAGGAAAGAGACTCTCCAATAGGTAATTCTTCAGCATTTCCAAGTATTCCTGACAGCAGCAGAATGGCCTAAGCAGAGGTTAGTAATGCATTGAAGTTGCTAGTACTTCAGGGCATGATTAGAATTTAAAATGACCTTGACAAATTAGACCATTGGTCTGAAGTCAACAAGATGACAATAAAGACAAGTGCAAAGTACTGCACTTAGGAAGCAAAATCAAAGGAACTGCTACAGAATGGGGAATAACTGGCTAGGTAGTAGCACGGCTAAAAAGGATCTGAGGATTATAATGGATCACAAATTGAATATGAGTCACAATGTGATGCAGTTACAAAATAAAAGACTAATATTCTGAGGTGCATTAACAGAAGGATCCTATCTAAGACCTGGTAGGTAATTGTCCCACTCTACTTGGTACTGATGAGGCTTCAGTTGGAGTAGTGTGTGCAACTCGGGGCTCCATGCTTCGAGAAAGATGTGGATAAATTGGAGCGAGTCCAGAGGAGAGCAACAAAAATGATAAAAATGCTTTGAAAACTTGATCTACAAAAATTGGCATGTTCAGTCTTGAGAAAAGAAAACTCAGGGGGGACATAAGTTTTGAAGTATTTTAAGGCCTGTTTCAAAGAGGATCATGATTAGTTGTTCTCCATGTCCACGGAAGGTAGAAGAAGATATAATGAGCTTACTCTGCAACAAGGGAGATTTAGGTAACATATTATGAAACACTCTAACTCTAAGGGTAGTTAATATCTGGAACTGGCTTCCAAGGGAGGTTGTGGAATCCCCATCATTGGAGGTTTTTAAGAACAGGTAAGGCAAACACTTGTCAGGGATGGTGTAGGTTTACTTAATCCTGCCTCAGGGCAGGGAGCTGGACTTGATAACCTCTTGAGGTCTCTTCTAGCCCTATATTTCTATGACCGTGCACTCAACTTTCTAGTCATGTATTCAATTTTCATAGTACCCAGAAGGCAGTAGCAATACAAATCCAAGAGATTCAACGGATTAACAGTAATAATACTTAGCACTTATATAGCACTTTGTATCCTCAAAGAACTGTACAAATATTAACTAATGAATATAAACTAATTAATATTACCCCATTACTATCTCTTGACACTGAGTGGGATCAAACTGATACTAATGAAGCAAATTATTCATCCTCTATCTACCTTTTCATGTTTCTAGCCCTCTGCACTTGAGGATGCTGTGCTGAACTCCAAAAATCAATTTTGACAAGGTAAGAAAAAGTCACGTAGTCATAATATGGACTGCAAAGTCTACCTTAGATCATTGTTAATGTATAAGGTAGAAAACAGTGCCATGATTATTCTTAAAAAGAAGTCTTCTGCCATAATCCCACTTGGTATTAAGTTAAGCACCACAGGGCCTGCACATTACTTGTTCTAGTAGTGGTTCAAGTGCAGCTTGATATGCTGCAAGGTACTGTTGGTGATTCTACAGACGTCTCGGCTCTTTGAGTCGGTATGTCCCAGTGTGATGTTAAGGGGCAACATACTATTGGAGCTGAAATGTTAAAGCAATGTCCTGAACACCTAAACAAAGTATAACAAAGCGTATTTCACTGATTCACAAGGGTGTTGTGAGAATGAATTCATACTTATAAAGTACTTTGGAGAGAAAAGTGCTATGGAAATGCTAAGCATAATTACTACTGTATATTATAGTACTACATAGTTTTTGTAGTAGTAGCTGAGTGTTGGCACTAGTGTCCTGGGCAATCACTAATTTGCCTAAATAATTGCAATTTGCCTATTTAACATTTCCCTTGTAGTTTAAATTGCATACGCTATTTATCATTGCCTATGATAGACTATTGTGCAGCATGCTATTGCCTGTTAATTATTGCATTTCAATTGAAGCTGAAGTAATTCTGTGTGCGTGTGTGTCAGAGAAAGAGAACTAATTTCAGTCATGATGTGATGAATGGGAAACAAGACAGTAGAAATGAGATGGAGAGGAAGGACAGTGGTTATAGCAGTAGGATTATACAGCTACTCAAAAAGAACAGGAGGACTTGTGGCACCTTAGAGACTAACAAATTTATTTGAGCATAAGTTTTCATGAGCTACAGCTCACTTCATTGAATGCATTCAGTGGAAAATACAGTGAGGAGATTTATATACACAGAGAACATGAAAGAATGGGTGTTACCATACACACTGTAAGGAGAGTGATCAGGTAAGTTGAGCTATTACCAGCAGGAGAGTGGGGGGGGGGGAAACCTTTTGTAGTGATAATCAAGGTGGGCCATTTCCAGCAGTTGACAAGAACGTCTGAGGAACGGGGGGGCGGGAAGGGAGGAATAAACATGGGGAAATAGTTTTACTTTGTTTAATGACCCATCCACTCTCAGTCTTTATTCAAGCCTTAGTTAATTGTATCCAGTTTGCAAATTAATTCCAATTCAGCAGTCTCTTGTTGGAGTCTGTTTTTGAAGTTTTTTTGTTGAAGAATTGCCACTTTTAGGTCTGTAATTGAGTGACCAGAGAGATTGACATGTTCTCTGACTGGTTTTTGAATGTTATAATTCTTGATGTCTGATTTGTGTCCATTTATTCTTTTACGTAGAGACTGTCCAGTTTGGCCAAGGGGCATGGCAGAGGGGCATTGCTGGCACATGATGGCATATATCACATTGGTAGATGTGCAGGTGAACGAGCCTCTGATAGTGTGGCTGATGTGATGAGGCCCTATGATGGTGCCCCCTGAATAGATATGTGGACACAGTTGGCAACAGGCTTTGTTGCAGATTTAGGTTCCTGGGTTAGTGGTTCTGTTGTGTGGTGTGTGGTTGCTGGTGAGTATTTGCTTCAGGTTGGGGGGCTGTCTGTAGGCAAGGACTGGCCTGTCTCCCAAGATCTGTGAGAGTGATGGGTCAAAATTCAGGATAGGTTGTAGATCCTTGATGATGCATTGGAGAGGTTTTAGTTGGGGGCTGAAGGTGATGGCTAGTGATGTTCTGTTATTTTCTTTGTTGGGCCTGTCCCATAGTAGGTAACTTCTGGGTACTCTCCTGGCTCTGTCAATCTGTTTCTTCACTTCAGCAGGTGGGCACTGTAGTTGTAAGAATGCTCAGCTGAGACTAGGGTACAGCACAGTGAGCGCAATGATTTTCATTTCAAATATACATGAAATAAAGTAGTAGGTGTACTGATTCATCTCTTGCATGCATTGTGTCCAATCTAGGGGTTCAGGAGGGACAGGACTGAGAAAGTAGTGGTCTGGCCGACCAACTCAGTGAGGGTGTTCCAAATATAGGGAATAGGGTGGAAGAAAATGTAGAGACCACTATGGGAGAAGCAAACAAACAGGACCTCAAGGCCACCAGCACTGAATGACTGGAATGAAGGAATGAAGGGGCAGGAACAGGGGAAATGATGTGATAAGAGAGCAGGCAGGATAGGTAGGAGATGACAGGGCTTTGAAGGAAAGGAGAAGAAGTTTAAACCTAGTACATTAAAGAATATACAGCATGACCCACACAGGCTTTGGAAATCAGAGAATAGCCATAGAGCCGTTCACTCTGTCCTCTCTGTAAATCCACCCCCTACACCACAGGCTGGGAGCATGGGACTCAAGAACTCTTATACCAGTTTAACTCTGGCCAGGGAATTACCACTAACTTTCAGGTTATGCTCTCCAAAATGGCATAGACTTCTTAGTATAACTGAGAACAAGGTCCTATATCTGTGTCATTGGACTCAAGCAGCATGATCACTGGTCTTTCCCAGGATCTGACTGAGACTATGATTTGCCTGAGATAAATGGCTCAATTTAAGTTTGGATGAGACTGAACTGAGACGGGTGGGTAGGCAGGGAATAGTGGAATGAGGAGATGATAGTGGTAACCCACTCCCACACTTTGAATGAGGATGAATGTCCACCCTTTGTCACTCGAGTTCACGACCTTAGAGGTTGTCAGATCCTCAGCTGCTTTTAGAAGTCTAGATAGGAACAATGGGCAAGAGTGCTTTTCCACCTTTCCTTGGCTAGGAGATTTTGTCCTTGTCTTTCAAATTCTTTCTCTACAGTTATTTAAATCTTTGCCACCTCCAGACTGAACTATCCTAATGAACTTTACATAGGGAAATTAACTCACAAATTTCCACTAGTGCGGAATGTGGCCGCCTGCCTACTTAACAGTGGCTTGTGCATGGAGCATATTATCCCTGTCCTCCATATTCTATATTGGCTTGTAGTTCATTTCCAGATGCAATTGATGGCACTGGTTTTGCTCTATGAAGCCTTTTATGGTTTGGACCTGCTCCAAGACAGTAGTTGAGATCATCTGGAATGCTTGTGCTAATTCAATTGTCCTTTGATTTGTTCATGTGATGCCTTGGGCAAGGCATTCCCAGTGGAGTCCTATTGACTCTGCAATTTTATTCCCTTATCCTTAATCCAAAAGAGCCCAAGTTCGTTGACCTGGCTACCTTATAAAATTTACCTGTTTACACAGGCTTTTCCTGAATGGGGTGGGCTGAAGAAGGCGGGGTCTTAATCTTTTGTGGGGAGGGTTGTTCCTTTTTTTATTATTGTTGATGCTATGTCAATTATGTATTTATTACTGTGTTTTTGATGAACTGTTTTTGTGCACCTATATATGGAAAAAAGGGACATTACATTAACTGGCATGTGGATTACTCTGTATTTACTCAGACAAGTTTCTATGATTTGATTCTTCCTCTGCAGTGACATTTGACTAACCAAACAAAAAACACTCATCTATAGCATCCTAAAGATAGGTACAATGAAGAAAGAAATCCAGACAGATGAGGTACAGGGTTTTGAGCAATATTAAATTTCAGAATCCTCAACTTATTTGTGAAATATTAATGCATTATTAATAGGGTTATTGATTAATTGCAGTTAACTCATATGATTAACTCAAAAAATTAATCATGATTAAAAAAATTGATCACGATTAATCACAGTTTTAATTGCACTATTAAATAATAGAATACCAACTAAAATTTATTAAATATTTTGGGATGTTTTTCTACATTTTCAAATATATTGATTTCAATTACACTGTTTTATTTTTGAATGCTTTTTGTACATAATTCTACATTAATACCTTCAACTTTCATTCTAAAGAGCTTGCATTACAGTAATTGTATTAGGTGAATTTAAAAATACTATTTCTTTTCTTTCTTACAGTACAAATATTTCTAATAAAAATGAATATAAAGTGAGCACTATACACTTTATATTCTGTGTTGTAATGGAAATCAATATATTTGAAAATGTAGAAAACGTCCAAAAAATTTTAAACAAATGGTATTTAATTATTGTTGAGCAGCGTGATTAATCGTGTGATTAATCGTGATTACTCTTTTTAATCACTCAACCGCCCTAATGATTAATTATTATTATTATTCCCCTTCATGTGCAAATTGGATCACTGTTATTGATTTAGGTATGTAAAAATGGATTTAGGTCCCAACTTGAGGGATCCAGATTTGAAAATTTTTGCCATTGTCAGCATCATGTGCTGCATTATCTTTTCAAGCAACAGTACAGCCTTTCGTAGGTGGATTTCAGGTGATGAGGCACATAACTGAAAACCTAATGTAGCTGTGATCTTACATGACATATATACCAGCAAATTTTCACTATTACTTTATTGTATTCTTATTATGTATTTGTTGTATACACATATTCACAGTACTGGTTGCATATAAACAACTTTTATGAGCTCTGTTGCTGTATCTACATTAGCATATTTTGCACCTGTTTTTCACCAATGAAGTATCTCTACCATTATTAAATGCTATTGTCTTCCTGACATGGTGCAAAAAATAGTATAGACAGGGCTCAACCAGCACTTAACCTCTAGCTGCACTGCTGCTGAAAAATGTGTGCAAAATGAGTTAAGGTACATTCAGGTTTATGTTACATAAACATACAGCAGTACACAGGACTAGAAGATGGTACACATGATTATCTAAGAGAATGAAATTATAGTATCATCGAGATATAGTATTTGTTCATATAATTAAGGCCTGTGTAGCACGGCATTCACACAAGGGCAGAGTTAAGGTTAATTTGGCTGACAGCTCACTAAAGAGTTAATTTTTAAAGGCATAACTCTGGTACTTCTTAATGGTTACTAAGAACAGAAGAAAAGTGGCTATTGTAACATGGTACAACTGCTTCTAGTTATCTCTGTGTGTGTTTCGATTTTTTTATTGTATGATAATTTATTTTGGGGGGCATTAGGGCACATAACCCGATTTTACTTCATTAATCTGGTACGTGCACACTGCCCCCTTCTGGAAATTGGATTTAAAAATCTGACATAATACCTGGCTGCGAGGATTCACTATTGATAAGAAAACTTTCTCTTAAAAGGACAATTTGTCTATATTGGGAAGACTTTATGAATAGATTATTCAAAGCAATGCACACAAAGCATGCACATCAGTGCTGCTTAATTTATTACTAGACGAATGTGTGTATCACCAGCTTTTTGATTTAAAAATGTATCTTTTCTTCCCTCAGACACAGTAACTGATTTTGGTCCTTTATACCTGAATTTTTATGAATGTTCTTATTGTCATCACAGAGCAAAGCAATCTAATTCAGTGACAAAACCCCTATTTTTTCTATTAACTAAACACTGAAGTAATTAGTTCTGAGAATGGAATTACCCAGGATTTGGTCTCCCACTCTCTCTTCTGCTCTCTCTCTCTCTCTCTTTTTTTTTTTTTAATGTATGTGGCACACAGGGATCTTCAAAACAAATCATTTATGATTTATTATCCGAGGTTTAATTTAAGTTTTGACTCTTTAGCAGGACTTTGCTAGTGAGATAATTAGTGAATGTAGATGTGTTTTCCCTTCAAATACTCTAATAATATAATTCATTCTTGACATGGAATGGCTACCCATGTGAAAATATGGTTTATTTTTCACACACGTGCCATGAACTAAACTAGGCTGAGCCCCAAAGGTGTAGTGTGTGGGATCCTGCAAGGTTTGGAGGCTCTGTTGAAGGATTTCACTTTGTTCCCATTGTACTGAATAATAAACACTGTGAAAAATCCACAGCACAATTTTAAAATGTGAACACTGAATCCTGCACTAGGTTGCTTCAATCAGCACTTCTCTATAATTCCCACCAGCTCTGCCTGCTCCCCTCCATCATGATATCCCTCCCTCCTCCCATGAGCACAAACCCATATCCCACATCAACATCCTCCTCTTTCTTTTCTTCCTCACCTGCAGTGGCCTTTACCCAGCCCCGGCCTGTTCTCCAGCTCCCCACCCATGCCTGCCAGCCAAAGTTGAGAGTTCTACCGACTGTTAGAACCAGCGTCAAGAGTCTAGCCAAGGGTCAGAGCCAGAATCTGAGTTGGGAGTCAAGCTGAGCATCAGGGCTGGAGTGGGAAAAGAGGGCCAGGGATCAGGAACAGGTCAGGAGAGCAAGAGACAAGGGCTCAGAAGTCAGGCCAAAAGTCAGAGACCAACATAGCAGCCAGCCAAGAATTCACCCAGTTGCCCAGACAACTTCCTGTGCCTCCTTCTGGCTTAAATAGTGCAGACAGACCAATCGGTGGGGCCATGCACTCCTTTTATCAGGATTCCCATGCTAATTACCTCTGGAGGGCATATGATTCCATTAGTCACTCAGCCCACCAGTTACTTGCAAGCTGCTGGATGGTGGTTGGGATGTGAAGATTGCCTGAGGACTAGCAGACCCCTGTTCAATATACATGGATACTCATACTCCTGTCTTTCCCTCTTTCTTTCCTCACAATCTCCTACACTTAATACAGGTGATTTAAACATCCATGTTCATGACCCATTTAATTCCTAAGATGCACATTTCCTCACCTCTTCATTCAACCTGCCACCCTCGTTCAACTCTCCCACTCAGAAAAAGAGTAGTTCATTTGGCTTAGTCTTCACCACGTATTATATTTGGACTCAACAGAGAAGGAGATAGACACAGCCACAGAGGGAGGTGATAGAAACACAGCTGTCTGTTGTGGAGACTTTATTGTTCAGCAGTAAAACTGTAAACAACATGAAAGTGAGGTTTTATGCTGGGGCGAGGCAGAGTGCTCAAATATTTAAAGGGAATGGACAACACATTCCTTCACCCTACTCTAAAAAACTTCCAAAATATATATATACACACATTATCATTTACACGACTAACATGAAATACTATATAACCTGAGTAAAAGTTGAAGGTGGATTACTACAGTTGCAAGGCATTATTCTGCCTTGGAATAGCAACTCACTAACTAAACAATTTATAAGTTCAGGCACACAACTGGTTTTTGCACTGTCTTGGGATAATGTGATGATAGTGGTGTGGCAGTGTCCTGGACAACAGGAACAGTTCAGAGTAGAAAACCAACTTGTGCACAATGGCTACATAGAAATCTCTTATGTTCCCATGGTCCTCTGTCTCGATAATTCAGGAGGCAAACCTCTCGGTTCACAGTAAAGTCCAGAGAATCCTTCTCTGTGGGTTCCATGACAATAACTACTTCAACAGCCTTCTTGAATGTAAGCCAGAGACAAACTGGTCACACAGGGCATCACTTAATGTTTATCCAAACTGACAATGATCTGATAACTTACATAGTGCAGCAACAAAATGTGCTATTGACTCTCCACTTCCCTGATGTCGCTGATGGAACCGACATTGTTTTGTTATCATCAATGGGTAGGAAAAACATATTCCTGCATTGCTGCAGTAATTGTGGCATACATGGCAGTTCTGGGCACAGATGGAGGCAGTCTGTATGCCTTCATACCCATCACTCTCAGCAAGTTTGAAACTCTTTGAACTTCTGAAATAAGACTTGCAAGCTACAAATTGCTCAAAAAGTTCTAGGTACACAGGATCCATGATTTCTGTCAAAAGCACCAATATTGCAAACAGAAATTGCCATTTCACTTCTTACCTGTTGGATTTCACCCTCCTGGATGTTTGCTCATTGGGCATTTTTCTTTCTTTTTTTTTTTTTTTTTTACTATCTGTGCTTGATCCCCCTTTGCTGGCTGGGTGCTTACGCACTTCCTTGGCTGTGCTTTGGCTGCTTCTGTTGGCTATACACCCTCAGTGCAGACTAAAGTGTCTGTCTCTCTCTCTCTGCCTGCTTGCATGTGGTCAGCCAGATGGCTGCTTGCTTCCTGCTCACTGCTTTGTCTCTGCAGCAGCTAGGCAGCAACAACAGAATACTCCTCCTCACTGCTTTGTTTGCACAGCATCGGGGGTAATTGCAGAACTTTTCCACTTTGTTCTGTCTTTAGTTGCCTACTTCTCCTCTTTCTACTTGGTTCACTCTGTACCTGACGCAAAAGGAAGCAGCAGTCTACATCTTTGTGTTTCTCGGTGAACTCTTTTTCCTTTTTAAAAAGTTATCTTCTTACTTTTTCTTATCCTCGTTCAGGCACCGGAACTCACATAGGTGAGTGGAGGCTTAATTAGTCAGGGTTTAAACCCTATAAATGGTAGGAATGACTATCTATTATTATAGGTACCATCTACTATACTCACTACACTCACTAATTTGCTAACAAACCTCTTGATTGGGTAACGACTAAAGGGCATCTGTATTTGTTGCTGTTTATTGCAGGGAAAATACTATTGATGAGAATTCCAGAAACTGCAAGTTGTTGAAAAGATATATTGTTTTTCAAGATTTAACTCTCCAGAAACTAGAATTATTTGATGATATATCCAGAATGCATCTATTAGTTGCCAACAAAATGTAATTTAAAAAGTAAAAAAGAAGAACTTCTGTAATTTTCCAGATACGCTATGAAAATATCAAATAACTTTTGGATGCTAACCCAGTGGTTTCTTCTACAAATTAAATACACACACAGAATATTTATGAAATGAAAACACCTTCCACAGTGATCTTAATCTTCAGTGCTTTAACACAATTCAAAATATAAATGAAAAAAGGGGGGAAATAGAATAATGATATTTAAATAGTCTTCTTTGAGTGTTTCTTTATACGTGTCATGAATATAGGGGGAAGGGTAGCAACCTTTATGTACGCTTGGCAGCTGCACTGGATTCCTTACCTGTAAAGGGTTAAGCATTTCAAATAATCTAGTTGCCACCTGACAAGAAGGACCAATGAGGAAAGAAGATGCTTTCAAATCTGGGGCAAGGTTTTGTTTTGTTGTTCTGTGGGTTGTTTCATCTCCAGACAGAGGGAGAAGCCAAGCAGGTACAATATTGCCTGAAACATATACCTGGAATAATCCATCTAAACCCACAGAAACTGTGAGTAGGGCAAGGAAATGCGGTAGGTTATCTTTTGTTTTGGCTTGTGAATTTTGCTATGCTACAGAGGTAGTTTCATTCCTGTTTTTGTAACTGTGAAGCTGAGCCCAGAGGGGAATCCTCTGTGTTTTAAATTATTTATTACCCTGTAAAGTTACCTTCCATCCTGATTTTGCAGGTGTGATTCTTTTACTTTTTTTTATAATGAAGTTCTTTTTTTAAGAACCTGATTGATTTCAGTGTCCTGAAGACAAAGGGTCTGGTCTGTGCTCATATTGCTAAGGCAACTGATTGATATATTCTTCTCAAGCCTCCCCAGGAAAGGGGGTGAAGAGTCTTGGGGGGATATTTTGTGGGGACAGGGATTCCAAGTGACCCTTCCCTGAATATTTTGTGTAAATCACTTGGTAGTGGCAGCAATCAGTCTAAGGAACTAGTGCCTTAGAGACGTTTTAACCTAAACTGGTAAAATATAAGCTATGGGGGGTCTTTTATGTGGGTCCCCACATGTGTACCCCAGAGATCAGAGTGTTGGGGGGAAACCCTGACAACATGTGTTCCACTTCTAGTGGTATGAATGCGCCTCGTGCCTTGGAGGTTGTAACACTTTAGGCAGCAATGGCTTTTGGTCACACCTGTTCCCCTGATGACCTAAGCTTCTCCCCACGCAAAGTATAGAAGGGGTGGAGTAACTAACTAACCCGCATTTCCCTTCAGCTGCTCCTGGCTGTGGGACGACGCAGATAGCAGTGTCAACTCGTTTTTTCAGTTGTGTATTTTATTAGAATTTTGTAAATAGTTACTTATTTAGAATAGGCATATAGTGCAGTCATTAGTGAAGTGTTTTTAGTAGGATTTTGCTAGGTTTATTTTCTGCCCTCTAGAGAGGGTTCTGTGGGACATTAAATGTTGAGAGTCCTGTAGGGCTGTTATGCCCATTAGTGACCCATATTCAAGGTGAGGGACATTTAAAATGTAAGGCCTGTAAAACCCTCACTCAGGCTATGTCTACTCTTGGAGCTAGGGGTGTGATTCCCATCTTACAGACGCCCTTGCCCTGGCTCTCATCGAGCTAGCATGCTAAAAAGAGTAGCCTAGCTGCTGAAGCATGGGCGAGCGTGAGTGGCAGCACAGGTGAGGTGTCCTGAGTACATACCCATGGGGTCCATGTAGGTTTGTACTCTGGGCTGCTAAGTCCATGTTGCCGCTCACTATGGCCCCTGCTCCCGCTGCTACACTATTTTTAGCACGCTAACTCAGTAAGCCCTAGCGCACGTCTGTGCGAGCTGGAATCACACCGCTAGCTCCAAGTGCAGACTTCACCTAAGAGTGCAGCTAAATCTAGGGACAACAGGATGATGATCTTTGTAGGTAGAACTCGGAGGCCGGTCTCTGAACCAGATGGAGGGACAGGATTTCTCTAGTCTGGGACAGTCTTCACTGAAAAGTGTCCCAGCAATTGCCTTAATCTCTGGGGTTCTGCCAGCTCCTGCATCTGTGGCTGTGAGTGGTAACAGGCATCACTCCTCTCAGAGCACAGAGGAAGAGCTCCTCACAAGACTTCCTCAAAGACAAGGAGGCTTGGTTCCGCCCTTTGTGTCTTGGGGAAGAAGGAAGCTCTGAAAGCAGCCCTTTACTCCTCTGTTTGGCAAGATGAAGCCTGGAAGATTTTGCCCATGGTCGTATTATGGGCACCCAAGCAGAGCTCTGTGACCGGCACTACTACCCTCCTTACTTGGTCAGCTCTCAGCTGTCTGCAGCAGGGGTTCTTGCTGATCATACTCTCTGAGGGCTGGGTCAGTTACAGCCCCTGGAGGGCTGACTTGCTTAGTGCAGGCATCCTCAGACTGAGCAGCACACAAGAAGGAACCAGATCAATGATCTTGTGCAGAGAAGTAATCATTCTATGGAACCGATGTATCCAGTGATGAGCTGCCAAAATCTTAACAACCGGTTCCCTCCTTACCCCACGAGGGGGTCGTGGCCTGCCTCCTGCCCCGCCCCCCGGGTCTCCTGCCCCATCCAACTCTCCTGCGTTCTTTGACGCCCCCCCTGGCACCTCTGCCCTATCCACCCCCCTCCCCTAACTGTCCCCAGAACTGGGCAGGAGGGTCTCGTGGTCCACCGTAGTGGGTGCCCACCCCGCCCCGCCCCTAAGAGCCAGAGGGACCTGCCGGGGGGCGAGGTGAGGAGTCCTGGCAGTGCTTACCCGGAGCGGCTCCCAGGAAGCATCTGGCAGGTCCCTCTGGCTCCTAGGGGTGGGGTAGCATAGCTGGGGGGGATCAGGGGGAGCGGTCACTCCCTCCACTGATCACATCAAAAGTGGCGCCTTAGGCACCGACCCTGTGGGCACTTTGGGGCTGGAGCGCACTCACAGGGAAAATTTGGTGGGTGCAGAGCACCCACCAGCAGCTCCCCGCCCGGCCCCAGCTCACCTCCGCTCCGCCTCCTCCTGTGAACCCCCCCCCCCCCCCGCTTCCTGCAAATCAGATGTTTGCGCGGGAAGCCTGGGAGGGCTGAGAAGCAAGCGGTGGCTTTGCGCTCAGGCCCAGGGAGGCAGAGGTGAGCTGGGGCGGGGAGTGGTTCCCCTGCACCCCCCCCCCCGGTTTACCTGCTGCTCTGCAGGCAGCCCTCCTCACACCCCTCTGCCCCAGCTCACCTATGCTCTGCCTCTGCCTTCTGGGGCCTGAGTGCGAAGCTGCTGCTTGCTTCTCAGCCCTCCCAGTCTTCCCGCGCGAACAGCTGATTTGCGGGAAACCGGGGGCGGAGAAGCAGAGTGGGGCGGCGCATTCAGGGGAGGAGGCGGAGCGGAGGTGAGGTGAGCTGAGGCCGGGCGGAGAGCTGCTTTGCACTCACCAAATTTTCCCCGTTGGTGCTCCAGCCCCGGAGCACCCACGGGGTCGACGCCTAAGGCACCACTTTTGGCCAGTTGTTAAATTTAGAAGTCGCGGGACAACCAGTTGTAAAAGGGCTTCTAAATTTAAGAACCAGTTCCAGTGAACCAGTACGAACCGGCTCCAGCTCACCACTGGGTGTATCCAGCACACCATAATACTGACTGCATTTCACTTTCCAGGCCTACATAGTCTGGCAGGCCATCTAAGAAGGCATTTTCCTCAGAATCATGAATAGTCCATAAGGGTTTCGACCATTTTCAATCACTGGGGTGGACCCGCCTAAATCTGTTTGCGATGGAACATAACAAGAAATGCAAAGTGTGTTCCAAGGGGTTCCAGAATCTGGGGTCTTATGGAGATGCCTTCCTAATCCCCTGGACTCAGTGTTGTATGCTTTTCCCCCAATTCTTGTGATCCCATGGGTCTTAAGGAAGGTCGGAGAGGACAAGGCCTCAGTTATGCCAATAGCTCCAGCAATACTGGCCCTAGCAATACCTGTTCACAGAAATCAGAAATATCTCGGTAACACCTCTTCTACCAGATTTAATTATTCAGAACAATGGGACACCATTTAATGCAGATGTGTTGCTGCTACACCTCATGGTATGAAACCTGCCTAAGAGACTTGGATAAGAATTGGTCTGCTGACATACAGAGCATATTAATTTAGAGCAGAAAGCAGTCTACAAGGACAACTTATACTTCAAAATGGAAGTATTTTTCATCCTGGATTTAACAACATAATTTTTTTGCACAAGAGACATCTATCTCTCATATCCTTGGTATGTATTACCTTTGAAAATCTCTAGTTTGTGGCTAAACTAATTGTGTTCATTTGGCTGCTATCTCTGCATATCATCCACCAATTCAAGACGATACAGTTTTTTCTCATCCTTCAGTTTAAAAGTTTGTGAAAGGTCTTTTGGGAGAATTCCCTCCATCTTTTAATCTATGGTACTTACCACCCTGATGGGACCTCCATTTGAGCCATTAGCCTTATGTTCTTTGCTCCATTTGTCTATGAAGATATCATTCCTCATTGCAATTATATCGAAGCATGCAGGGTCTGTGAATTGCAAGCTCTCCTGGCGGCATCCCCATTTAAAATTTTTCACAGGGATAAAGTTACACTCTGGCCACACCCTAAATTTTCCTCCTAAAATAATCTGTGATTTTCATTTAAATCAGTCTTTTCACTTACCTGTTTTTTCCACAAAGCTGCATTCAACCAAGAGTGAGCTTTATCATGTACTCTAAATGTTCTCCTGAGCTCTGCCATTTTATTTGACTAGAACAAAACCATTCAGACCATCCCTTAGGCAACTTATTTCCATTGCCAAGAGATTCAAGGGTCAGGCAATCTCAAGTCAGAGAATCTCTAATTTGGTGTCATGCTGCATAAAGTAATGTTATGAAGGAGCCAGTATAGAATGCCCAGGTCATGTTAGGTCACAATCCAGCACAGCAAAGGCCATTTCTGCAGCCTCTCTTAGGGGAATGCCCATAGCTGATATATGTAGGGCTGCTACTTGAATCAGTACGCATACTTCTTCTAGCCATTATTCTTTAGCTCAGGCAACTTGTTCAAATGCCCAGTTTGGGAGCCTGTTTTGCAGTCTTGGTTTAATTAGACTTGTGGTACCCTCCTCTATTATATACAGCTTGGGAGTCACCAGAATGGAACATGTAAACAAGCATTCAAAAAAGAAAGTTACTTACCTTTAGTGACTGAAGTTCTTTGAAATGTGGTGTTTACATGTGTTCCATTACCCATCCTCTTTTCCCCACGACTGCTGAGTCTAATATCCTGGACTTGATAGTGGTGCAGGAACTGAAGTTTGGTTGGTCACTCTTCCCTCTTATCATCTTGAGAGGAGAGGCACTCACGGTCATCAGGGGAGCAGGTCTGACCGACAGACACTGTTGGCTAATAAGTTCCAGTCTCCAGCATATGAAGTGCATGTACACCACCAGAAGTGGAACTCATCTAAACAATACACATCGAAGAACTCTGGTTACTAAAGGTAAGTAATTTTCCTATACGCAGACAAGTGTACCTGAATATTTTTCATTATGAGTGAAGTTCTGTTTCTTTACCTAGAGATTTTTTTAAAAGATTCATTAAACGTGGAACTGCTTTTTAAATAAATAAATATATTTTCAAAAATTGTTTAAAAACTCAGAGTATGTATCCACAGTTCAGCATTATATATAAATACACTTTTAAAGGTGACGTGAAAGGACTTTTGCCTGCCAAGACTTCCATGCAATCTGTCAAGGTTCTTGGTATTTCTTCTGCATTTGTTGATATTATCAGTCTGTAATATACAGGAGGAAGAAACTGTATTTCCAAATCCAGGGAAGAATGATTGTGATTCCATTGTGACAGAAGAGACATTGAGACAGAGGGTATGTAGTCCATTAGTAGTGTGGGATCATTATCAGCTATTTATGTTCATGTTTTTAAGTCATTTCTGTTCACCGTTGGGTAAGATTCTAGATATGCCTATATTTTGGCTTTATTCCATAAAATACCACTTCAATAGGGCTAGGATTTCACTTGATGAATCCAAGCAGATATCATCACTGCAATTAGATCAGATATTAGGGAAGTAGGGCACACCACCAAGCAGTCAGGAAAGTCAAATATAGAGCTGATCATATGTAAAAGAATAGAGGTAAAATACTGGATCCACTGATATCCATGGCCAAATTCCTATGGACTTCAACAGAGCCAGAATTTCATCTCAGAGCTGTAAGTATCTTTTACTATACAGGATGCGACTGCATTTGTACATCATGTATTGGGCTGTTTGGATGCAAATACAGTCATCTAATATTTTATGTCAGCGTAACAGAGCAGAATTCGGACTATTTTGATATTCAATATGCAAAACAATATAGGTAATTAGCCATTTAAGTCTAATAGGTTCACAATATATTCTGAACAAATTCCATACCGCTAAGCCTAGCTAAAAAATCAGAATATATTTTAAAAAACAATATGACACTTCTTTAGGTTTCCCAGGATTGTACTCAAGAATGTTCAGTTTTTATTTAAAGTAATGATTACATTCTTTGCCTAACCTAAAACCATCCCATATGGTATAAGTCTTCCTCAGCGGTGCATTACTGAAAAAGACTATTTCCTGGAGTGATTTTAGTGTTGAAGGAGACAGTTTTCATTTTGTTTCAAAGGAAAGACCTCTCTCTCTCTCTCTCTCTCTCTTTAAGTTAGTATCACTAGAATTTTGAATATGAAAATAGACTAAAATAGAAATTGAATAATGTTGATGTTCAGGGCTTATTCATACTGCGGCCTACATTATACTTTACTACGAACAGCAGTTGGATTCTAATAAGCTAATTAGTGTGGTGTCCCTCAATACTGTATGAGTGGAACAAATGTAAAGGGCAGGAGATGGAAATAGGGTGGTTTGGGAGGAGAGGATAAAGAAAAGAACAGTTGATATTTGGTGATGCATGAATTGGTGATTTGGTTTATACTTTTTATATTGCAACACTGTAATCAAAAACAGTATTTTCCAAATCTGAATGCATACAGAATCAAGAAGAAAACCTAAAATTAGGCTTTAGAGGGGGAGACATTATCATAAATATCCCAAAGAGCACTTACAGCCTGATCCAAAGCCCATTGAAATCAATGAGAGTCTTTTCACTGAATTTAATGGGCTTTGGATCAAGCTTTTAGTCAAGCCACGTCCTCCCTCCCCCAGAACCCCCAATGAACACTGTGTGCTTAGTTAAAATAAAACATTACTGATAGCCTTGCTTAGTATATACACTCCAAGTGACTCTTTCCTCATTGTTTAATATATAGTGGAGAGTATTTTAACCTTTCAAGGGGCCTCAAAGACATCAAAAAGATACAACTTCATCAGCAGACAGTGTCCATTAGCTGTTCTGTGCTAAGGCAATGACTGATTCGCAGGGAATCATCTTGACCTATACCTTTCAAATCCATTTGTTTGATAAGAGCCTTGGTGACCTCAGTAAAACAATGTTCTTTTTCGTATATATTTTACACAACATTATTCACATCCTTTGTACTCACAGCTCAAGCTATCACTTCTTGAGTATTATTTTAGTATTTTTACCTGCAACACTCTGCAGGGTTTATGAAATACTAATTTCACAGACTAAGATTCTATTAAAGAAAATTCTATGCACTTTTTAGGCACATAGTTGTAGATATTATCGTTTGACATGGTGGACCTAAGGAGAAAGTGGGTCTAAGTCTCCGAGAGGACTGCAAGTTATAGCATCATGCTACAGATGGCATTATTTACAGTGATTGGTGAATCATCTGTTCTTTACTTACCATTCTTCTCAAAGCCTCCTTCCACGCCCCAATAGTTCATGATAGAACCCATTGAGTAAAATCGAGTTATTGCGAAATATCAAAAGTCTTCATGGGAAGTTACTTAAAATCTCATGACAATTCTCATGATAACTGCATGCATTCCAGTTTTTCATTATTACACACAATAATCAATCCATAAGAAGGACTACACAGTAGATTCAGTGAGTTGATAATAAGCTCATACTTTACCAATGGGGACTAGAGTTCATAAACAGAGCTCCGCATATATTTTACATTTAATGTGAAATCCAAATTGGTAAATTTGATAGGTTTGCCATGTGAAAATGAGCCCATAAAAACTTCTTTTCACCATTTACATTGTTTTTCATGCAGTGAAAATGAGATTTGAGCATCAGAATAGAGATCAGATACTGAAGGCAAACATTTCCAGTATACTCATACATTCTGTGTAAGTCCTGAACTTGGACGTACTTGCAGCTAAGCCCCAACTGTGGGGTAACTGAACTAACGGGGCTACGCCCCAAACTAAAGAGACTCTAAAAAGAGGTAGCCAGGAAAGCGAGTCTTGAGCCCCACCCTGCCCCAGAAGTGAAGCAGACACATCAACCCCTGTTTAGGGGTTGAACTACACAGGGCCCATGGGGAGGATCTGGGTCCTCCGCCAACCCGTCTGACCAATGATCTAGCCACTAGGCCACCTGGCCACCGAAGGCCCTATCATAGGAGCCCATTCAAAATATTCAGATCCAGATTCAAATGTTTCAAATAACCCCAGACTTTATAAGGTGTGGAACTAAAATCTTGGCTTTGACTACCCCCCGAACCTTTAGGGAATCTAGTGTATTATGAAGATATTTGGAAATTGGTAACTGGTTTGGGGTTCAGATTTTAACAGGTGTGAAAGTAAAATTGAACTCTTACCGGTATGGGGGCTGCCTCCACAGCCCCTCCCCCCCCCGGGAAGGGACATAAGGAGTGGGGCTGGAGGGGTCAGCATCCCCCAGCCAGCCCATCTGCGCTGCCTGGCCCGCACCGCCTGGGGCTCCAGTGGCGATTTAAAGGGCCTGAGACTCCGGCTGCTGCGGTCGTGGTGCCTGGAGCCCTGGGCCCTTTTAAATCGCTGGCCCAGGGGCAGCTGCTCCTTTTGCCCCGCCCCACCCATCGGTGGCCCCGGGAGGCAAAAGGGGCAACAATGTTAAAGCACTGCTGCTTTAAATTCTGCTGAACGGGCCGATAGTGGCGGCCACTTTTACTGGTACGCCATATCAGCCCGTACCACCTTACTTTCACCCTGGATTTTAATAGCCTCAGCGGTTGGATTTGTCTGGATTTTGGATTTTGATTTGGAAGGGTGGGAGGAAAAATAAAATTACTTATAAATAATAATTCCCTCCTGATATTTCCTTTTTGTTTCTCCCATACAGAAGTATTTAACATAGCAGGCCAGATTCTCAACTGGTGTAAACTGTTAGTGCTATTGACTTCAACATGTAAAAACATATGACTGTTTACACCAGTTGAGGATCTGGCCCAATATCTTTAAATGTGAATTATAATTGCACTGGATATAATTTGCACAAGTATCATGCTGTCCTTAAAGTAGTTTAAGGGCTGTTTTATTCTAGTTGAAAACAAAAGGGCAGGAAGTATTAAAAAAAACAGCCCCATTTTAAATCACTTGACAAATACACAGCTGAATGAAGCCTGCCACAATTAGGGAGGTACAGGTTGTATAGTGAACTGCAGAGGACTATTTGACATAGTAAAAATTACCTGCTCTCTAGGATAATCAGTCCTTCAATTATGCACTAAAACTTGGGCTTGGATGTCATCCGTCCAATAATGTATCTGTTATTTGTCAGGATACCCTGAAGCACTCTTTTTGCATATATATATAAATGAAAAACAGACATCAAACATTTTATGTATGCAAAAACAATTTCTGTGTCTATGAGAGCCTTCCTGCAAATGTTCTATGGTCAGGGACTGGGCTTTCAAAAGTTTTTAACCACTGCAGAGGGGTGTGTGATGGGGTGTACAGGCCTTTTGTGGCTCCCTGATGGAGGCCCTGCAGTCCTACTACACCCCGCCACAGGAAGGTGGGTCCCCCAGGCCTGCCTAGACAGGCTGTATGAAGCAGCGAATCACAGCCGAGCAGGCTCACATAACAGTTGCTGCAGGGCCTTATCAGTTCAGTTGCTGGCAGGGATCAGAGGGCTAAGGAAGGGAGCTCCTCTGGCCAGAGGAGCTTGAGGGATAACCAGAGTTTGGTTCTGGCTGCATTTGCTTAAGCTGTGAGTGAGGTGACCTGAGAACTTTAACCCTAAGGTGAGGGGTGAAGATAAAGTTGCCAGGTGGGAAGAGACCCAGGGAAGTAGTGGCAATCAGTTTAAGTGAGTGGAATGTGGATACTGTTTACAGGGCCCCTGGGTTGGAACCTGAAGTAGGAAGCAGGCCTGGGTCCCCCCACCACCAGCAAAGTGGGGAAACCCCAAGAAAGGGACAAGGTTCATTGGAAGTATAAATGCTGAGAAGGGGGAGAAGGATCATTTAGAAGCCTGAGCAAAGGGCTGAATTTAAAGCACCTGGATTGGGGCAGACAGAGTTTTGTTGGACTCTTTGCTACCCTGGAAAGGACTGCGTGACCTGGCCAGAGAGCTGAGCAACTGAAGACCTGACAAGCAAGGTTGACAACCTACAGGTGGTGCCAGATGTGGAAAAAGGCCTGCAGTACTGCATGCAATAGCAGGAGGCACTCAAGAAGTGAGTGCCCCCTATTAATGAAGAGCCCGGCTATCCCTCTGTACATTTGTGTTATATTTTCATGGATAGGGGCAACATGTCCGAGGACTACATAATCATTATTTTGAGCCCCAAAAGATGCCTCTGAATCATCTGTAAAATAACTGTACTGAACACACCCCTCAATCCCCATAGTGCATATTCTCCTGGGATTTCTGAAACTAGGCATATGACAACCTGCCTTCTGCCTCAAATTATAGGCAATTAGAGTGGAACAGTTTAGCATATATCTTGCCACACTTTGCTGAAGCTATAGCAATTTCTTAAGATAATTATACTACTTGGTATTCTTTTTCTTTTAGTTGATACCATACTAAATCTTTGTTTCTCTTCTTTGCCCTGCCACACAAATAAATTATTGGACTCTTCAGATAAGAGTCAGATCTTTTGTTTGGGAGTCGTTGAAGTCACCAGATGGGTACACATCCAATAATTCTAAGCTTGAGATGTACCTAGCAGCCAGCAGATAGGAATGTCCCATTATTCCAGTTTAGATTATGTTTGTATGTATATTTATATGAGCCAAATTTTCACTTTGATGCAATGGGTAGGTATCCTCAGGATGTACCTTTGGAAGAGTTTGAACCTGGGACCATCAACGCCACAACAGAAGACTTGTCACCTGAACTGAAGTAACTTAATTAGCTATAGGAGACTGTTATAATCTAGTAGATCACCTGCTAAGGGAGAACATGATTCATCCCCTGCCAGTGTGCTACACCCGCACAAAAATTAGGTAGTTTTTGGTTTAGACACTGGATTGATGCTCAGGAGATTCTGCTTAGGTTCCCAGCTCTGCTGCAGACTTCTGTGTAACCTTGAGCAAGTCATTTAATTCCTTTATAAAATGAAGTTAATACTTTCATTCTCAAATACCCTTTGTCTGTTTTATGAGTTTACGCTGTAATCTCTTTGCAGTAGGGATTTTCTCTTAATATGGTCTGTGCAGTGTCTTGTGGACCCTAATAGGGGTCCTAATCTTAGTTGGACTTTTAGGTGCTAATGTAATATAATTGTTCATTATTGTAACACACAGATGCCAATTTGCATTTGTAACTGAATGTTGTAGGCATTTTCGAACAGGCTTCAAGGGTGGTGCACGCTTTTGCAGATGCATCCATTCCACCCGAGTTTGAAGTTTGTCCTTTTGTGGCTTTGTATGTAAACCCCTGCAAAAATTACATCTGAAATTGTCAGAGAACTTCAGCTAGTTTCCTTTCTTCCTTTGTTTTATGGAGCAACATACCAAGTTGCAACCTGAATCCAAACCCATTCTTGTCTTCTCCGTAGACTTCTGGCTTATCCTCTTATGACTATCCACCACAACTGATTGGAAGAGACACCTCTGTCCATAGCTCTTGACTGTGACTGAATGGGGAGTAAAGGTCCCGGAAGTTCTCTATCATTTTCTGACCAGCTCTACAGAAAAAATCTGCCCCACCCTATCCCCAGAAATATTTTGATTTTTCAGCAAAATAAATAATTCTGTTTCAGCAAGGCTGACACAGCCTCACAGGAGTTGCAGTTTGGGTGCCTCGTACCCCTGTTCTCCTCTATGGGCCAAGTTCTCTGGCTGAGATATATCTACATCTCTCCTCTTTCCAAACCATTTTCTCCAGTTACAAATACAAAACATGCTTTGAGGATTGGTTGCAGTCTGAGAGATGAACCACTGAAAACGCAAAGCTATGATTTAATGGACATAGTTCAATAGCTTATCTGCCTAGTTCAGAGACCACATTTCAAAGATCAGATTATCTGATTGTATCTAGTTTTGGTCAGGCCTCTTGGAGAGATTTAAGAAACAATTTTTACTTTTGCCAAGAAACATAAATTATGGAAAGGAAATAACTTTGGATTGAGTGATCACAAATTGATTCCATTTAAATTAAATGGAAGGATAATCAAAACCAGGTTGAAATAAAAAGACGTAGTTGACAAAGGGGCAGTTTTTGTAAAATTTAGGAACTTGGTTTAAAGAAGTCAGCTGGGCTGAAGAGCTGAAAGAAATGTCAAGCTTCCTCTGTATTTAAATCCGTAAGTCCCAAGAAAGGGGGGGAAAATCCGTGTAGGAAATGTTTCCAAACCCAGCTGGAAGAATAACCACCTTGAAGGTTATTAGGAGTAAGGAGAGAGCCTATAAGGAGTGGAAAAGGGGATTGATCAGCAAAGAAAGCTACATGGTGGATGTTAGAAAATGTAGGAATAAAGCGAGGATTGCTAAAAATCAAACTGAATTATCTCTTGTTAAGGTAATGCAAATAAATAACAGGTTGTTTTAGTTATTTGAATAAAAAGAGACTAAGGGGGATGAGGTTGAATCACTATGCCGGGTTCGGTACACTTTTGGGCCCTAGGGCCACATTGGGTACAGAAACTGTCTGGAGGGCTGGGTAGGGAAGGCTGGGGGAGGCTATGCCTCCCCAAACAGTGAGGCGTGGCCTGGCCCCCACCCCCATTCCAGCCCCCTGGAACTCTTAACCCCCTGCCCTGCTCCCCACCCCTGACTGCCCCCTGGGACTCCTGCATCCTATCCAATCTTCCCTGCTCCCCACCCCCAGAGACCCCCCTGCCCCCTAACCAACCCTCCCTGCTCTCCCCATCCCACGTTACCTGTGGGGTGGGGGGAAGGGGGTCTCAGTCCTTTCCCTGTGCATTTTCCCTGCTCCTTTGGCTGCTCTCCCTGGCAGTCGGGCAGGGCTCGGCTGCTGAGGACAAGGGCCAAGCATGCTGGAGGGGGGCCCTGGTTTGCTCTTCTCCTGTCCCTGGCAGCAGGGCCCAGGCCCCTTGACCACCCCCTCTGCAGCCTCCCCTGCTCCTCGCCTCCCCCGAGCTCCCCCTGACCGTGCCGCCGTGGAGCACCAGGTCTGGCCGCACTATAGCCGCGCCGCCCAGCCGGAGCTGCTGCCCAGGTGCAGGGGGAAGTGTGACTGTGAGGGAGGGAGGGGAGCAGAAGGGGAGGGGCCAGGGGCTAGCCTCCTTCCTGCTCACCACTCTGCTGGGGAGTTGGGCTGGCTCCTCTGCAAGCCTGTCCTGACCCCGCTCCCTGGCAGGAGCTCAGAGGCCAGAGAAAAGGGACTTGTGGGCTGGATGTGGCCCGTGGGCCCTAGTTTGCCCCCATCTGCACTGTGCAGTGTGGATAGGAAGGAGATTAAAGGTAACCTAGGTATGGTCCAAAACCAAAATGAATACTTTGCCTTGGTTTTCTATAAGTAAGATCATATGGAACATACCATAGAATCATAGAAGATCAGGGTTGGAAGGGACCTCAGGAGGTCATCTAGTCCAACCCCCTGCTCCAAGCAGGACCAATCCCCAACTGAAAAAAAAAAAAGAGAAAAAGCCTCAGTCTGTGCTTCTAACAGTCATCATCAAGCCCCCACTTCCTGGGGCAAAGCAGCAGGAAGTTGTCTTGTCAACAGGCAGTTTCACAGTCTGGATTCTTTTTCCTGTCTCAGGGTCTAGACGGATCACTCTCCCTCCATCATAACAGGCTACCCAGAGTTTGTCTTCTGTATCAATACACATTCCATCAGGGATGGTTTCTTCCTTTTCTAGCTTGTACATACTCCTGTGATTGGAAATTTTTTCTGTTTGCAGGTCATAATCAAAGGCATCCACAGAGTAGGACAGGCTATCAATGTAAAAGAAAGTCTTGTGATCCAGTGACCAATCCAAGCCATTAGAGATGTCCACCTGATCAAAATGCTTCACTACAGAATGATCAGGGAAGAGTGTATACAGATCACCTTCGTGTCTCTCTAGCACACCAAGGTGCTAGAAGGCAGTGTAGCTGCTGGAAATGAGTGTCAAGGAATGGAAATTACCACATCTGAGGTGGAAGAAAAACTCCGAGTTTAATACACTCGGACTGGGGGGACTAAACTTCCATCCCAGAATACTGAAAGAACTGGCACATGAGATTGATAGTCTGGTAGCAAGGATTTTTAGCAAATCTGTCGGTGCAGGGGTAGCACCATATGACCTGGAGACTAGCTAATGTCATACCTATATTTAAGAAAGGGGGTGGGAAGTGACCTCAGTAGTATGCAATGTTTTAGAACAAATTGTGAAGGAAAGAATAATTTATAGAGGTAAAGGGGATGTAATGCAACATGGGTTTACCAAAGGTAGATCATTTCAGATTTCTTCTTTGACAGATCTAATATACTTGGACTCCAATGAAGCATTTGATATGGTATCACATGGGGAAACTATTAAATTGGACAAGATGGGGATCAGTGCAAGCACTGTAAGATGGATAGGGAATTGGCCCAAGGGGAGAAGGCAATGGGTTGTGCTGAAAGGTGAATTATCAGACTGGAGGGAGTTTACTAATGGATTTCCTCAAGGATTGATCTTGGTGCCAGTTTTATTAAACATCTTTATCAATGATCTTGGCACAGATCATTGGGAGTGTGCTAATTAAATTTGCTGATGATACAATGTTGGGAGGCATCGTCAATGCAGAGGAGGATTGAAATATTATTCAGGAAGATCTGGATGACCTTGAAGACTGGAGTGACAAAAATGGGATGAAATTCAAAAGTACCAAGTGCAAGGTCATGCACATAGGGTCTAATAATAATTTCTGCTACAAGCTGGGGAAAATCATCAGTTGGAAGTGGCAGAGCAGGAAAGAGCTGGCTGTGGGTCAATCACAGGGTGACTGAGCCACTAACATGATGCAGCGGTGAAAAAGGCAAATGCCATTCTAGGATGTATTAAGTGAGGCATTTCCAGTAGAGAGAGAGAGAGGAATTAATGCCTTATACAACGCACTGGTAAGACCTCATTTGGAATACTGGGTACAATATCAATCACCCATGTTCAAGAAAGATGAACTTAAAAAGATGAACAGGTGCAGAGAAGAGCTAGTAGGGGCAATGGAGGGCCTGTCTTATGAGAAGAGACTGGAAGAGCTTGGCTTGTTTGGTTTAACACAGTGGTTTTCAACCTATGGTCTCTGGACCCTAGGGGGTCCACAGATTATGCCTAAGATTTCAAAAGAGCTCTGCACCTCCATTCAATTTTTTTTCAGGGCGTCCACACATAGAAAAGGTTGAAAACCACTAATCTAGCAAGAAGAAGGCTGAGAGGGGATATACAGACAGCTGTAGGAGCACAGGAACTAGGAAACAGAGCTATAAACAGGGGAGTTTGTGTGGGAGTTCTGTTGGAGGAGAAGGTATTTGTATTTGGTTTTATATTTGTATTATTTGTATGTGTAGAGGCTTGTAGGGGCTTTGTGCTGGAAGAGAAGCTGAGCCCTGATTAGGGGGCGGGGCTTCTCTGACTAGGGGTCCTATAAAGGTAGCAGCCAGTCAGGCAGCGGCACAGGAGCCAGCAAACAGAAGAGTTTGAGGGGGAGTTTGTATTGTGGTGCTTGTTTGGGGTTTGTTTTTGCTGTGGGTGATGGTGTTTTGGTGTGGTTTGTGTTTCCCAGATTAACAGTATTTAGGTGGGAAGACTGTGACAGATACAGAGGCAGCAGCGGGAGTGACCCATGTAGTGGAAGACACAATGAAGATGACTGGATGTGGAAGCTGTGGCATGTATATGATCCTGGAGGGGGTACCTGGTAAGAGTTTTGTGTGCAAGAAATGCCGTCTGATAGAGCTGATGGAGGAAAAGATCCGAGGTTTGGAGATGCAGGTGGAAAGTCTGGTTGAGTTTAGAAAGGGGGTCGAGCAGATTATGGAGCAAAGACATGAGGTATCTGAAGGGAAAAGCTCAGACTTGCAGATGGAAGCAGGACTGAGGAATTCTTAGGGGAGACTGGGTGAGGAGAGTGGTCAGTGGAAGCATGTGACTAAAAGAACCAGGCAGAGACAAAGATGGACTAGTGAAGGAGAAATAGAGCTCAAGAACAGGTTTGCAGAGTTTGAAAATGAAGAAGGGGCTCAGCAGGTGGACACTGAAGGTGGAAGGGGAAGGAAGAAGAGGAGAGGCTAGTCCTATAGGAAAAGGGGAAGAGTCAATGGAGACTACACCAAATATGAGCTCCAGGAGGATACAGGATGGGTTGAAGAGGATTACAAGGGAGAATAGGAATGGAAAGAACTTGCAGGCAGAGGGAACAGGGGATAGACTGGAGAATAGCACTATCATCAGGAAAAGGCAGGTCTATGTGATCGGGGACTCTTTACTGAGAAGATTAGACAGGCCTGTAACCAGAGCTGATCCAGAGAATAAAAGGGTATGCTGTCTTCCAGGTGCTAAGATACGGGATGTAGACTTGAGGTTGAAAAGGATCCTAAAGGGAGCAGGAAAGAATCCTCTAATTATACTTCATGTGGGATCAAATGATATGGCTAGATTCTCACTGGAAATTATTAAGAGAGACTAGGCTAGGCTGGGGAAGATGCTTAAGGAAATCGAGGCTCAGGTGATCTTTAGTGGGATTCTGCCTGTTCCTAGAGAAGGGCAAGAAAGGCATGACAAGATTATGACCATCAACGGATGTCTTAGGCAGTGGTGCTATAAGGAGGGCTTTGGGATGTATGGCCACTGGGAGGCATTCATGGACAGAGGACAGTTCTCTTGGGATGGACTTAATCTGAGTAGGGAAGGAAATAGACTTCTAGGATGGAGGCTGGCACAACTGATTAAGAGAGCTTTAAACTAAGAATTTGGGGAGATTGTTGGGAGATGTCCAGCTAATCTCCACGCCGGATTTTAGCATTGAGAGGGAAGAAAACGAAGTAAGAAAGGATACAGCCGTGGGTAGGAGAATATATATAAGGAGGAAGGGCAGTGTGGATACCAGTCTAATAGGTTATACTGGCTGTAGAATGACCATGCCTAATAGGGTACAGAATGTGAGCGAGGCCAAA
Organism: Eretmochelys imbricata; assembly: GCF_965152235.1. Classification (NCBI taxonomy): domain Eukaryota; kingdom Metazoa; phylum Chordata; order Testudines; family Cheloniidae; genus Eretmochelys; species Eretmochelys imbricata. Next base: position 46,895,752 of record NC_135573.1, on the reverse strand, counting down.
CAGCAAACATTAAGATGTTTGTACACCAATGCGAGGAGCCTAGGTAACAAAATGGAGGAACTAGAGCTACTGGTGCAGGAAGTGAAACCAGATACTATAGGGATAACAGAATCATGGTGGACTAGTAGTCATGACTGGACTACAGGTATTGAAGGGAATGTGCTGTTTAGGAAAGACCAAAATAAAGGTAAAGGTGGTGGAGTAGCATTGTATATCAATGATGAGGTAGAATGTAAAGAAATAAGAAGCAATGGAATGGATAAGACAGAGTCCGTCTGGGCAAAAATTACTCTGGGGAAGAAAATTATTAGAGCTTCCCCTGGGATAGTGCTTGGTGGGTGCTATAGTCTGCTGGGCTCTAATTTGGATATGGATAGAGCCCTTTTTAATGTTTTTAATGAAGTAAATACTAATGGAAACTGCGTGATCATGGGAGACATTAACTTCCCAGATATAGACTGAAGGACAAGTAGTAGTAATAATAATAGGGCTCAGATTTTCCTAGATGTGATAGCTGATGGATTCCTTCACCAAGTAGTTGCTGAACCGACTAGAGGGGATGCCATTTTAGATTTGGTTTTGGTGCGTAGTGAGGACCTCATAGAAGAAATGGTTGTAGGGGATAATCTTGGTTCAAGTAATCATGAGCTAATTCAGTTCAAACTGAACAGAAGGATTAACAAAAATATATCTGCAACTAGGGTTTTTGATTTCAAAAGGGCTGACTTTCAAAAATTAAGGAAATTAGTTAGAAGTGGATTGGACTGAAGAATTTATGGATCTAAAGGTAGAGGAGGCCAGGGATTACTTTAAATCAAAGCTGCAGAAGCTATCGGAAGCCTGCATCCCAAGAAAGGGGGAAAAATTCATAGGCAGGAGTTGTAGACCAAGCTGGATGAGCAAGCATCTCAGAGAGGTGATTAAGAAAAAGCAGAAAGCATACAGGGAGTGGAAGATGGGAGGGATCAGCAAGGAAAGCTACCTTATTGAGGTCAGAACATGTAGGGATAAAGTGAGACAGGCTAAAAGTCAAGTAGAGTTGGATCTTGCAAAGGGAATTAAAACCAATAGTAAAAGGTTCTATAGCCATATAAATAAGAAGAAAACAAAGAAAGAAGAAGTGGGACTGCTAAACACTGAGGCTGGTGTGGAGGTCAAGGATAATCTAGGCATGGCCCAATATCTAAACAAATAGTTTGCCTCTGTCTTTAATAAGGCTAAAGAGGATCTTAGGGATAATGGTCGCATGACAAATGGGAATGAGGATATGGAGGTAGATATTACCATACCTGAGGTAGAAGCGAAACTCGAACAGCTTAATGCGACTAAATCGGGGGGCCAAGATAGTCTTCATCCAAGAATATTAAAGGAATTGGCACACAAAATTGCAAGCCCATTAGCAAGAATTTTTAATGAATCTGTAAACTCCGGGGTTGTACCATATGATTGGAGAATTGCTAACATAGTTCCTATTTTTAAGAAAGGGAAAAAAAAGTGATCCGGGTAACTACAGGCCTGTTAGTTTGACATCTGTAGTATGCATGGTCTTGGAAAAAATTTTGAAGGAGAAAGTAGTAAAGGACATTGAAGTCAATGGTAAATGGGACAAAATACCACATGGTTTTACAAAAGGTAGATCATGCCAAACCAACCTGATCTCCTCCTTTGAGAAAATAACAGATTTTTTTTAGACAAAGGACAGTAGATCTAATTTACCTAGATTTCAGTAAGGCGTTTGATACCGTGCCACATGGGGAATTATTAGTTAAATTGGAAAAGATGGGCATCAATATGAAAATTGAAAGGTGGATAAGGAATTGGTTAACAGGGAGACTACAGCGGGTCCTACTGACAGGTGAACTGTCAGGCTGGAGGGAGGTTACCAGTGGAGTTCCTCAGGGATCGGTTTTGGAACCAATCTTATTTAATCTTTTTATTACTGACCTCGTCACAAAAAGTGGGAGTGTGCTAATAAAGTTTGCGGATGACACAAAGCTGGGAGGTATTGCCAATTTAGAGAAGAACCGGGAAATCATACAGGAAGATTTGGATGACCTTGTAAACTGGAGTAATAGTAATAGGATGAAATTTAATAGTGAGAAGTGTAAGGTTATACATTTAGGGATTAATAAGAATTTTAGTTATAAGCTGGGGACGCATCAATTAGAAGTAACGGAGGAGGAGAAGGACCTTGGAGTATTGGTTGATCATAGGATGACTGTGAGCCGCCCATGTGATATGGCCATGAAAAAAGTTAATGCGGTCTTGGGATGCATCAGGCAAGGTATTTCCGGTAGAGATAAAGAGATTTTAGTACCGTTATACAAGGCACTGGTGAGACCTCACCTGGAATACTGTGTGCAGTTCTGGTCTCCCATGTTTAAGAAGGATGAATTCAAACTGGAACAGGTACAGAGAAGGGCTACTAGGATGATCCGAGGAATGGAAAACCTGTCTCATGAAAGGAGACTCAAGGAGCTTGGCTTGTTTAGCCTAACCAAAAGAAGACTGAGGGGAGATATGATTGCTCTCTATAAATATATCAGAGGGATAAATACTGGAGAGGGAGAGGAATTATTTAAGCTCAGTACCAATGTGGACACAAGAACAAATGGATACAAACTGGTCATTGGGAAGTTTAGACTTGAAATTAGACGAAGGTTTCTAACCATCAGAGGAGAGAAGTTTTGGAATAGCCTTCCAAGGGAAGCAGTGGGGGAAAAAGACCTATCTGGCTTTAAGATTAAACACAATAAATTTATGGAGGAGATGGTATGATGGGATAACATGATTTTGGTAATTAATTATCTTTAAATATTCATGGTAAATAGGCCCAATGGCCTGAGATGGGATGTTAGATGGGGTGGGATCGGAGTTACTACAGAGAATTCTTTCCTGGGTATCTGGCTGGTGAATCTTGCCCATATGCTCAGGGTTCAGCTGATCGCCATATTTGGGGTTGGGAAGGAATTTTCCTCCAGGGCAGATTGGAAGGGGCCCTGGGGGCTTTTCACCTTCCTCTGTATCATGGGGCATGGGTCTCTTGCTGGAGGATTCTCTGCTCCTTGAAGTCTTTAAACCACGTTTTGAGGACTTCAGTAGCTCAGACATAGGTGAGAGGTTTTTCGGAGGAGTGGATGGGTGAAATTCTGTGGCCTGCGTTGTGTAGAAGGTCGGACTAGATGATCATAATGGTCCCTTCCGACCTTAGTATCTACGAATCTATAATTGTTGTCTGTAAATCGCAGGGAGGGTGAAGACATATTTACGGTAAAGGACAATGTTGGCACAAGAAAAAATGAGTACAAAGTGACCATGAACAAATTCAGGCTGGAAATTAGAAGAAGGTTTCTAATCATCAGAGGGGTGAGGTTCTGGAACACCCTTCCCAAAAGGCGTTGTGGGGACAAACAACTTAATTAGTCTTACGAGAGAGCTGGACAAACTTATGGGTGAAATTGTATGATGGGGTTACTTGTGATCCTATGGGGCAGGGCTCAACAGCCGTGGGGTTCCCTTTTGGTTTTTCTTATGTTACTAAAGCTCATACTTAGGGTTTCAGATGGCCATCAGCAGGGATCAGGAAGGGATATTTTTCCTCCCCAGTGTATTGTGGGTCAACTTTTTAAAATCTCCTTCCTCAAAGTATCACAGATGGCCATAATTGGAGATGGAAAAGTTGGTGGGGGTGGGCCAGGGCTCTGAGGTGGCACAATCATGCTCTTTATCTCAGATGCCTGGCTGGCTGGATCTTACTCACATGCTCAAGGTCTGAGCACCACATGTGGGGTCAGGAAGAAATGACCTTGGGGTTTTTGTTTTTGTTTTTTGTTTTGCCTTCCTTTTCAGTGTGTGAGTGTGGGTCACTTGCCAGGAATATCTGGGTAGATCTCACTTAATCCATTGCGGGGCGGGGGGCCATCAAGCAGTGGTGCACCTTCATCCCTCCTGTTCTCTGCCTGTGGCACATAATAGTCTAGTCTCCTGTGGGTTGTAATACTTTGATCTTATTTTGGTTGTTGGGACTAGTGTGCAAGTGCTGTGTGTGGGTGGCCTGTGATACACAGGCCGTCAGATTAGTTGGTCTAGTGGTCCCTTCTGGCCTTGAACTGTGTGACTCTGACTTTCCGTTACAGAGGGAGAAAGTGAGAAAGAGGCAGACTGTGAACAAAATAGCTATTGTAGACTCAGATTTCTGACTTGAATCTCTAATTCTAGACCTGAAGTGAAACCCTAGGCAGAATCAATGGTAGTGACTAGCAGGGTGTGTATTTTTGGAACTCTTAAGAGGAAAATTTACTGTCCAAGCCTGAAACATCCATTGGCAGCAGACAGTGAAAAACTTAGATATGCAGAATCAAAAACAGAACCAGTCAACTGAAAAGACTTCAGCAGGGAACATTCAGAAGGAATTGTTTCCAAAAGACTTGGGTTAATTACTTATGACTGTGAGTTACCAGGTCTGAAAAGTTGGAGTTGGTTCTTTTAGTACCTACAATTTGTAATATTACCTTTTTAAAACTGTTAATTTGAATGGCTTTTTTTATTTTTGGGATGAAGGGGGAATCATGGTGGTTGCTATTAGTCTTTAGCAATAGTTACTAAATCATGGTATTTGAAATAGTACAAAATTCCTGTAGACACAGAATAGAAAATAATTGTGGGTAAATATTGTTTGTTTTATTTTTTAAGAGCTCTCTCTCCTGGCATCTTAGAGTGGCTACATTAGAGAGTACAGTGTCACAGCTGCATTGGTCCAGCTGTGCTGCTATAAGCTCTCTAGTGTAGCCATGCCCTTAGTCCCAGGGGTGAAAGTAACTTAACAGACTTACCGGTACGCATGGCAGCTGGGGTGAGGGGGTGTACTGGTAAGCGGGAGGGGGGGTGGCTCTGGGGCCCTGGAAGGGGTGGGGCCTCAGGCAGAAGGGATGGAGCCTCAGGAGGAAGGGGGGCCTTGGGCAGAAGGGGGCGGGGCTGGGGCCAGACTCCCTCAACCAGCCCTTCAGCGCTGCCTGGCCCGCACCACCTGGGGTCTGGCGATGATTTAAAGGGCCCAGGGCTCCAGCTGCTGCCGGGAGCCCTGGGACCTTTTAAATTGCTGGGTCCCAGGGCAGCTGCCCCTTCCCTCCTCCCCAGTCAGTGGCCCTGCTGGTATGGTCGGTTGTGTACCGGCAGCCACTTTCTTACTGGTACGCAGGACCGGGTCGGTTTACTTTCACCTGTGTTTAGTCCCAACCTTCCTGTCGCCTCACTGATGCTTGTCTGGCTGAATTTGGATGGCCATTTTAATTAAATTTATCACTCTGGATACTGTTGTTGCCATCTAGGCAATGTCTTGTCTGAGCCTAACCTACACAACACATGCTCGGGCAATATGTTAGATGGCAACTGAGTTATGCTAGTGTGCAAACTGAATCAGGCTAATAGCATGTAGTGCTAGCGTTGGTTCCTACTGATGCCAGTTTTATTTCTTTGCCAGTCTCTTGCTCAAGAAAGACTCCTCTTTTAATGAGGTTTTATCAGGAAATTGGGGACAGGAATATCGTTTACCATCTGAGGCTGGGCCTTCCATGCGCCACAGTTCGGGAAAGAAACAAGTCAAATGACAGTTGTTACTGAAGAATTTGGGAGTCTGTCAAAAGGGCTGGTTTAAATGGTATTACCACATATGCCACCATTTGCTCACTGTCCGTGAGCGACTTGCTTACTGCATGGGAAGGGTGGTATCTTTATGTTCAATCGTCTGTTCTAAAACAGGCCTGTCGTTGTTCCTCTACAAAGCTGGACATATTTTCAAGAGCTGTCATGAGTAAAATCTGGCTTACTAAGCAGAACTAGTGATTTACTTAAAGGAGGGAAGTTAGAATGGCAAGAGAACTCCTGTACAAGTGGAGTAAAGTCATAGTGAGAAGCTGTTTGTCTGAAGGGTCCTGTTAAGAACAGCTACGAGAATCACTTCTGTACATTGAACATCAGGCTACAGTCTAACACATTGTTACATCGTGTTTTCTGTAGTTTGGTTCAGACAAGACAGTCTGTATGATAATCATCTGTTTAAACAAATCAAATGGAATATATGCCATATTTGCACATGTTGATTTAAACCATTATTACCCTTCCCTTTGTTATTGTATGGTAATGACTTGGTCCTATGGATATAGAGTAGCCATTTAGGGGTACATTTTTAAAGCAGCATAAAGTACAAACTCAGATCTTGTTAAGCAATAAAGGGCTTTATGTATAGATCTCGAACAGACTACTTCAGGAGACCATGTCTCCAATGGTCATGTAGTGTAGTTTAGTAAGAACAGCAAGCCAAATAGCTCACAATAGCCATCATTTCCCCTTGCTGTATCTTTACTAAAATCATCTGAGATTCAAGATAGTCTGTTTGGGAAAGGGTTTTTGGTATTCTGTATGTAGCTTTATTCTATTGCCAGAAAATATCAAAATATATTATTTACTCTTGCTGGTAGCTTTCCAGAGTTGTGATAACATAACCACTTTTTCATCTATCTCATCTTGGATAAATTTCATTCCAGCCATTAAGGGACCCATATGTGGATTCTTCTCCTTGAAGGAATATTTCTGTACGATTTCTTTATGCCTTTAGACATTGTCATTGCCCATTTGTGGTTCACAACAGGCCCCACTCATGCCACAGATTCTCAGGATATTTGTTTTACATTTTTGTATGTCTGAAGGATCATTTTCCACTATCCTAGTGAAACACTGCCATAAAGTCATGCACAGCCGTGCCTGTCAAAGATGGGTGATCCTGAAAATACCCAAATATGGAATCAGAATACTATTTTTTTTACCTCTGAATCAAAGGCATGACTTGGAACTAATGGTGTTTAGATTATTTTTTTTCTAGTAGGATTATATTTTTAGAAGCAATGTTGGCACTATTTTTGTGCAGTAACACTTTGCACAAACTTGAGGCTGAATCCAAACAAATCTTTTCGCTCAGCTGCCCATTTTTCACAGCACAGCAGAGGCAGCAATAATGAAGCTTCAATCTCCATTTCATAACTCTCTTCTGTAATTCCCTCCCCACAGCACTGCCCCGATATCTAGGGAAAGGAAGGAAATAGGTTAATGCTTCCCCTGGTAGAATGAGATTTACATAGGGCACAACCTCACAGGAGCTCCAACTGAGAAATTTCCTGTTGAAGTCAATGGGAGTCAAATACTCAGAACTTAGGAAATGCCAGAATTAAGACTGTCTGTGCAGTCTTAATTTTGCCGCCTTGTGCATGTGCATGATGATACAATCTTCAAATTACATGATCACAAACTATTTTTTCCACAGGCCTCTTGCATCGTTCAGTGCAAAGGATGGACAGTGATCACAGAATAGGCAGCTATTCTGTATTTTGTGTTATCCTGACTGTTCAATGTGTTGTGTCACCAACCCATATTTATGGCATACTTTCAAACTTTACTCTGAAGAGAGAATTATTAACTTCATGGGCTCTTCTGTGGCGTTCATCACTGCCCCACTGGTTCTCAGTTCCAGTCTCTTGCCCAGTCAGTCGCAATCTCCCATGCCAACTCCAAGTCCTATTTCCTCTCTTCCCATGCACCAGCCTCCAGACTGAGTCTCCACCCCTCCCACACACCCCTAGGCTCCTTTTCCCAATCTACTCCTCTTACCTCTGGTCTGGCTCTCATCCCCTCTCCATTTGAATCAGGGAGCTTTCTCCTCCATGCTGCCTGGGCTGAGGGAGGAGACATAGTCTGTCTGCTCTTAGTTAAGGTACACCAACTTGGACCTGACACAGCCTTCAGTAGTCTAGAGCTGCAATTAGAGGGAAAGTCCTGCTCAGACATAGGCTGGAACAAGCTCACCATGGATGGAATCTTTAGGAAATTTATCTGCTAAAACCTAAAGCCTCTTCTAAGCATGTGCAAACTGCTTAACTCCCCCCTGCTCCCCCAAGGCTTGCTTATATGTTAACCAAATTTGGACAGATTTTCAAGGGGATGGCAAATTTTTAAGTCCCTGCTCCAAAGCATAGGGGAGCTAGAGCTTTTCAAAGACAATTTTGCCATGGGCAATACACTATTTTTTCCTAGCCTTCTTGGAAATGATTTGACCATTTTAGCAGAAAATAATAAGAAAATCAGACAAACACTGACACTTGGTAAGGTAAATTTCAGCCCAAACGGTTATAGTTTGACAAATTTACAAGGAGCTGAAAACAGAATCTTATAATGGGAAGTGGCTGGCAACCTTAATAATAGGCAGTTCTCCTGGCATCACTTCTAATTAGAGAAAATATTTATTACCCAAGGTGGAAAGTTATCAGTCCTCATTTAAAAGAGATAACTGGAGATGGTTGAAGATTTTATTAAACTTTTTTTCCCAATGAAAATGGCTTTTCAACAAAAACGTTTATATTCCCAATTGAAATTTTCCATTTTTTTAACAAAATAAATGAAACATGTTTGGGGTTTGGAGGGAAAAAAACACTTTTGTGAAAAAACTAAAGATTAAAAAAAAAAATCTTGAGGACAAACAATTGATACTTTTCAACCAGCTCTAGAGGTAGTAATGTTAATTGGTCTGTTGCTCTCCTGAACTGATGCTGCTTCTAGATGTCACTGTCTTCTGTTGGTGCTCAGGGTAACAATAGGAAGCAGAGAAGATGGAGCAAAAACAGTGGAAGGCTGAAGACAACCATCTCCACTGTATTTTCTCTCTCCATCTCCAAACAACTCATTGGGCCCTCTGTGGGATCAAGGCCCCATATCCCTGCAGGCAGGGGGTTCAAGGAGGATGAGAAATTGGGGATCAGCTGCTCTCTGCAACATGCTGTCTTTGGGGGTCTTATGAAAGCCATGCTGTTTAGGGGAAGCAAAGGAATGATTCTGAGGAATGTATTGAGCAAAGAGCAATAAATTCATAAGTTTAAGTTTGCGAGCTCAGTGGCTTTTTCACCTGAGCTTGTAAGTTCATTGAACTTTCTCTCAAATATTACTATCAAGTATGGAAGTGTAAAGGGCCTCAATTAAATACTGCACTAAACAAAAAAAACTTTGGGTACTTTCCAGCCAGTGATTTTCTGGAATAAAGCCAAAAGCTTACCCCTTCCTTTCTTTTAAATAGTATTTCCTTAGAGCAGCTCAGCTTGGTCTGGTAAGAATAAAAAATGATTTAAGCCAAATTTGAATTTGAATTGAACTTCATATTTCAAAATCAAAATTTTGAACTTTTTAAAACTCATCAGAAATTGCACGTTTTGTTTTGTTTGTTACTTGGCCAGGATAGACTAATCATGGTATTTCTGATACAGCCAATACTATGAATTACTGGAAATGTCTTAAAAAGTCAGTTCTTGTCAGCTTTCCAGCCTGACTTTTGAGCAAGAGTTTCTGATAAGCTTAGGATAAGCACAAGAGCATTTGTATCCAGACAGAACCAAATCTCCAAACCATTTGAAGTTCCCCCAGTCCCACTACTCATAATGTTTTAGTTCAAAGTATTAGAGGCAAACTTTAACTTGGATTTGAGAGAATTCAGCAAAATTATCTGTTGTCAGAGGTGATATTGACCTATGTATTTTTCTCTGTGAACTCCTGTAGTTTGTGTAAGTTGTAACAGAAATATTAACTGAACATCTGAAATAAATATAGGATGATCCAATACTGTCGATGCTGCATCTACTTCCATGACCATATTACTTTGCTGTACTACTTCCCTCTTCTGGTTTATATACTACATTTGATCCACACATCTTTCATTCCTGTGTATAAATATTGTACAAAGATAAAGGGTAATACATGGCCCCAAATTTTCCTACAAACTACAACTTCTCATTTTGTCACACTTCCTTTATTGTATAGTATACATGTTTTCATATTAATAGTAATTTTGTTTCAGACACAGACACTTCATTTTATGTTTTTCCTCTAACATGTTCCTTTCACTGAACTAGTTGTTTGAGCTAGTATTAAAGCTGGTAGAAAATATTAAGCTTTTCACAAATGGAAAGTTCAAAAAACATTTAAAATGTCAAAACATTTCATGTTGACACTTCCAATCAAAACTAAACATTTTGACATTCCTGAACTGAAACGTCATTTTGATTTTTTGAACTGAAACTAGTTTGTGTTATCTTGGTTCCTCATTAAACAGTGCCACCCAAAGCTGCTGCAATGTCTTATGAGTTCTACAAGTGTCTCATGTCCCCATTCTCATCTATGGGCTGGGTCTTCCACATGTCTGATGCACCGTGATGATGTGACTCCCATGATGTGCTAGATCAGTTCAACCAGAGGGAACACTGGTGAATCACGGAAGATGTTGTCCCCCTAGGGAAATTAGCTCATTGAGCAGAATAGGACACCTGACTTACAGTTCTTATGAGTTACCACATTAGTCAAGTAGGCAAAGATTAATGTCAAACTCCTGGGAAACATTTTGATTGTTTTTTCAAACTGACATTTTGATCTGGGTCCGCTTGGCGTGAAACGAAACATTTCATTTTGATTTTCCATCAGGAAAATTGAAAAAATTCCCATGGAAATTTTTGACTTTGCAGAAACTGTAGTTGATGGGGGGTGTGGGGGGGAGAAACACTTTGATGGAACATTCCCAAGCGTCTCTAGGTAGTATGAAAAAGAAAAGCAAGTCAAAATTCCCATCTTGCTGCCAACATTATTTCTTGCAACTTCTGTTCCAAATTCTGCTCATTAAAGTATTCCAGCAAGATGTTTTAAGAAGTTTAGCATGTGTTTGTGTGTGCATGTAGGAGGCGAGGACACACTGTGTAACAGCAAGTATCTGGATAATTAATGGATGATGGTAATGGAAGGAAAGAAGCAAAGATTTGGTACCCTCAGGCTTGCAAATTTTCAATGTAAGACCATATTGCATATTCTAAATGGAAAAAACTGATGTGTATGAAGGAATAATTGAAAGCTGCCTTATTCATCTGAGCACATATTTATAATTATTCATTGACAGTAAACCTGTAGGTAAAACACACCCATTAATCTTTAATCTAATAAACCCTCAGGGCTACCAGACCCATTCAGGAGGTAGAGGATTAATAAAGAGAGCGATGGAGTCAAGAAGTATGTGTAAAAGGTACTTATGTTCATTAAGAGTATAAATTGCTGCAGGGATTTCACAAATTATACTGAATAATTCAGTTTCGTTTAGTTGGAACTGCTGTTTATTTTTATGTAGTACAGAATGGTAACAATAGATATTGCAAACAATTAAAACAAATCTTTACTATTAATTCCACTCTTGTCATCTTCAGCTGGCATCTTTATTAGAAGAAACAGGGCAGATATATTATTTTCAATGTTTTTTAGATTTCCCACATCACAAGAATTGTGTAGTTTGTTTTCTTCTAATAAGATAGTTATGACCCTGACATTGGTAGCAAGTTATTGACATAAAATTAATCCCCAGATGGTCCAATCATTATCAAAATACCATGAAAAGAAGAAAACAGGGGATTGTTGGATTCACTGAATTATCTCATGCACTTCTATGGAAAAAGATGGGCAACATACATGCACTTCTTAAAAGATATCTTTCACAGGCCAGATGACAATTTACTTTGTCTTGACTTAACATTATGTTGAGGAAAGGTCAAAGCTGAAGTGCTGAGACATACTCACCTCTGAGTCTTTCTAAATACGATGTTTACCATAGATAGATGAGAGTATATTCATTGGCAAAGTATTAGGTAAATGAAGTGTCTGGCCCAGATTCTCAAATGTGTGCATTATGACCTAGATGCAGCTGAGGGGAGAGTAACAAGGGAGCCATTTCAGGTCCCCTGATCCTGGGTCTGGTTCCATGCTGGCCAAGTCAATACCATAATTTAGAGCAATCCTGAGGCTGCTCTAAACCTTGACAGGCTGTGGCTCTAAGGGACCAGTATGCCATCCAGAGAATTCTGAGATGTCTGGTTAAGCTGGCTTTCTGATAGCTTGTTCTGCCAGAGCAGCACAAAGCAGCATAGCAGTATTGGCTATGAATCTGGTTCTCTGTGCCTGATGCTGTTGGGACCCTGCATATAGTGCCCAAGTCTCCAGTTTCCCTCAATTCTTCAAAAGATAGTGATAATGTATGAATAATAAGAAAAGAGAATACATCCCAGGTTAGGCTTTTTTTTTTCCACTTGTTGTCTGCCATGAGTTATTTTAGGTGTACCATCTCTTCAGGGGGAGCTAATGAAAAAATTAGCTCCTTACTTGTGTTACTATACCATGGATCATCAAACTAGATGTTCAGACATTGGGACAAATCTGGCTGTGCTGGATGTTACCACTAACAAAGGAATTGTATCTTATGACTAAACTCAGCAGGAAGAGTCACAATACATTGCATTAAATCAAATGTGACCTTACAAAGTCTTAATACAGGTCAAACAAGTTTAGAAATGATTTTTCATGGCTAAGCACACAAAACAGAGGAACGCAGGGGAAAAGACAGGAAGAACATTACAATAATACGTTAAGGTTTCTAATTTTTTTTAAATATCAAAGCTTATTAAAGGAACATTGTAATGAGATTGTTTTTTAATATTGCTTTACAGTCATTACCGCCATTGAACACAATGGAAATTATTTCCACTGACTTCAATGGGCTTTGCATTGAGCCCTAAATGACTACAGGAAAAATTACCAAATAAGAATATGTATATCAAACAAGTTAATTATAAGACCATATTTTAATATACTATCTGAAAATATTGAAGTCTTCATTGGTATGTATTTAGGAGCTCTGTAATCTCTGGGGCTGCCATTTTAGTGATCGTTCTAATAGGAAGTACAGCTTTTTGCATCAAGACCAGAAGATGAAAATTTCATCCATAAATACAAACGTAGTGTACTGTGCTCTCTGCTCCTTTTTCCTCCTGCCCTTCCTTCCACAGGCTCAGAATAGTCTCTCAAAACTCCCACAAAAAATAGAGGGCTTAGTCTTGCCAAGTGCCTTGCTTGACTGGGGTGTTGAGCATCTTGTGAGTTTAAGCTCATAGAGCTTTAAGGCCTTGACCCTGCAGACATAGATGTGCATGAGTAAATTTACACACACAAGTAGTCTCAGTAATTTCAAGGAGACTAATTGTGTTTGTAGAGTTACTCTTATGTAGTCTTTCTATTAGAACGAGGTCCATGGAACTGCGAGAGCTACTGTTTCTTAAGTATGTGATTGTTACAGTTCCCTGCATCATTCCCAAGAGCTCTGATCTTCCTGTTAATACAGGAAATATAGCTACTTTGTAGTTTAACAATTAAATCTTTCATATATATGGTACTTAGAAGAAATATAGTTTTAGTTTATAGTTTAGTGGATCAAGTGATCTGTGACTTTTCTGTATCCCACTGCAGTTTTCCTTTAAGGCTCCTAAGTCTGGGAGGCCCTTTTGACTCGGTCATCAGTAGTCTCCCCAATACTACTGAGAGCTTGCTCTTTTTGGGAAGTGGTGGTACACTGAGAACAACAGAACAACGTAGTTTCACAGTTCACCTACTGCAAGTGCTCCAGAAGTACAATTGTATATATTTGAAAAACACCATGACACTGCACACCACTAGAAATTATTAACGTAATTTTATATATAAATAATTTACACAATTGCAGCTCCCACAATACTAGGCTTTGTAAGGGGGTGGCACCTATCTCTTGCGAGCGTCCCCAGTTATGTGTGTGTGCCTGCACTCTCTGTTTGTGGTGACCCCTGTTGGTTTCTCAGGTGGGTTTTCAGTGACTCAGCCCTCCAGCCAACTCTCACACACCATCTGTATGTGAAACAGAACAAACCCTTTTCAGGGTATGTACTCTTTAACTTATCCCAGCCCTGGTATGGGGCCATACTCACAGGGCTTCCTCCCTGGAGCCACTCTTCCTGTGTCTCTCCCTGAACTCAGTCCTAATTCAGCCCCAGCAGCCAGCCAGGAGCTATTTCTTTGTCCCTGACAGGACAGAGCTCTCTGTGGTCCTGCTGCTCTTTCAGCCAGCCAGGAACAAAGTCCAGTCTCCTGCAACTCCAGGCAGCAACTGACTGACTCTCGCCCTGCAGCTCCTTTTATTGAGCCTGCTGGGCCCTCATTGGCAGCTTCCCTGTAACCACTCTAGGCTAGGACTTCTAGGAGGACTTCTCTTCTGCTCCTCTCTGGAAGGGGGTGTGATAGGACCCTGAGGCCTCCAGCATGGGGCCTAGTCCACCCTATCACAGGCTTTCACCACATTATCAGTTGGGCAGCTGAAAACAGGAACCCTGCCATGTGTGGGGCTGACAGTGGGAACCCCGGGCATTAATGATTGTAATAGCTGCAGCAAAATGTCTGGTTATCAAAAAAAAAACAAAAAAACAAAACAAAACAAACAAAATTAGTAGGCATAACATAAAATTTGAGTGTTTATATTGTTCCAGCAAATTTTTCTTAAACAAATAGGTCTTCTCTGGCTTTTCCAAATTACCACAAATAATAAAGGCCCATTATTTATTGGTTTTGTTTCCAGAAGAATCTCTAAAATATACTAAATTTGTGGCTGGTCCCCACTAGTCCAGAATGCACCAGATAATCAATGCAGAATATTTGGAGGCTGTCCCAGGAAGGAAATGTATCTGATATAGTCTGTATTTTTTTAAAAATATGTGCATGGAACCAAATTCAGATGAAGTGTAAGGAAACCAAGCTTCTAAAGTCTTCTGACACAGCCATCTACACACCCTTTTTTTTTTCACTTGATCCTCTAATTACTAAATTTTTCTGGTTCACCAGGTTACCACCCTCATTCAGATTCCCTTCTTAAAACCCCTATCGACTGTGACACCTAAAAGAAATGAAGCAGCTGTGACACTTTATTTCACATGGAAGAAAAAACCTTGTTTGGCGATGCTGTACGCACAGCTTTGTTGAGTAACCTCTTTAATCTTGTGATTATGATCCCCAGTTTTATCGACTGTTTTGCTTGTCCTGTCATTGTGTTGTGTGAAATTAGGGCTAGATTCTGCAATCTGATCCATGCAGGTAGACACTTATACGCATGTAGACATCAACAGGGATCCCTATGAAGAGGTCCACCCACGTAAATCTGATTGGGGAACTGGGTCTTTAGATAGCATGGTCTTCAGGGCATTTTAGGTGCTAGCATACTTTTGGACACAACACATTAATAGTAATTCAGTGGTAATTGCCCCGGGTATGCTATTGCTGAATCTGGCTCCATATTATCAAAACTTGCTAACAGTTGGGGCAGTCTGCTCCCCAAGCCCTGACTACAGTGAAAAAACATGCTGACTGGGTTTACTTTGAAAAGACTGCAATACTTGGCATCCCTAAAATCAAAGGTGCTGTCTAGAAGACTTGTTTCTTTGATTAAACAAGTCCCTATTTGCCTGAAGACTTGTCTTGTCATGGAAGTGTTTATACACAGTACAGCTACATTTTTACTAATGTGCATTTTAGCAACATCTTCGTATATTATATAGTCAATAAAATACTCTAAATAGGAATGCCTTTCAAAAATGATTTTATACAAATAGTTGTAGAGAGCACCTCAAATCACATGAGAACATATATAGTGAAACATAATGAAATACATGCTTTGCAGAGGGGGAAAAAAGCTTTAAAGTTACATTGAAGATAAGTTACCGTGTAATGGTATCTTCTGTTTAGGCTTCCGAATGAATGAAGCAGTATTTTCATTTCCAACTTCACTGATCCCTGTTGTTAGAAGTCTTTACTGAAATATGCCTCATTCAAACACAAAATGCTTGGCCACAAATGAATGCCCTGATAGGAAGTATACTGTATTAAAAAGTAGATTGTAAATTTAAATATTGTAAGTAACAAAATATTTTTATATTTTTAAATCTGAAGGCTCCTAAAGCAGATCACAATCCTTATACATACAGCACCACTGAAATAAACCCACTGGTTGAGTGGAGGGTGGCACTAAGTTACCACACATTATGTTACGTATGGGTGAGGGAATGCACATTTTGACTAAAGATGCATCTGATATTACAAAAAATGCTATGCATCTGCTTTTGTACAAATCTACCTTGGGTTTTTTAATAGATGCTGAACATCCACTATTGCCCTTGGAAGCTGTGAGTTCTAAACACCATTGAAAATCAGGCCACTTGAGTACACGACTACATTTATATTTAGATTCCCAATTTCAGGCAACTATGTTTGAAAAAGCGGGCCTAAACCAAAGTGCCTTAACAATACCACATCCTCCCTAAGCACACCAACCCTCCGCAAAGCGTATGAGCCCTCAGCCATCTCTGTACTACCTCAAACCCTGAAAAATAGATGTCTTACAACATGCACTGAAGATTTTGAATGTTGTGGACTAGAGAGGATGTGAATTACAGAGTTGAGCAGCCCTTGGGGAAAATGCCCTGACAAGCCTTTTTAATCAAGTGCTCTCCAGCTGTAGCTCCTCTGTGGGGTGAGAGGCTCTCTCTTATTATGTACATTTTAATTAAAGGAATGCATCTCTAAGGTATGTAAATGATAATGCTTTCAACTAATCATAGGATGAGAAACAAATACCTGTAAGGAGATTTAAAAGCAAATAAACAGCATACAATGAGAGGGGATGATCTAAAGCCTACTGAAGTCAAGGAAAAGACGCTATTGTTGCACATGACCCAAAAACTTAGATTCAAACATTGGAGTCTGGTTTCAGATCTTCAAGTTTGCAACTGAGTCGATCAGTTAATAATCTGAG
Organism: Eretmochelys imbricata; assembly: GCF_965152235.1. Lineage (NCBI taxonomy): Eukaryota > Metazoa > Chordata > Testudines > Cheloniidae > Eretmochelys > Eretmochelys imbricata. The sequence continues at coordinate 46,879,029 of NC_135573.1, read as the reverse complement.
TCGATCAGATAATAGGGCCAAACTGTGGATCTGAACTTCACTGAAATATGGAGAAGTTTGGATCCAGATTGTACATTTGTACATTGTTGAACCCATAAAACAAAATAATATGTTTCAAGTGTGTGCCACATTCCTACTCATGGAATGTGCTTATAGTGCAGCCTGGATCAGTTGAAAACTCTAGAAGGTGGGCCTCCAGAGGGCACTGTTTTCATCTGGCCAATCCACCTCAAGGCCTCAAATTTGACAGTATGATGGACTACCTAAACTTAGTTGTAACCACTGTGTACACTTCCCCAAACTTTGAAGACTAACTACCAAACTTTCAGATGGATGGATTAGAATAAAGTAGATCTATGGATCCTATAAATTATTCAGGAGGCTGACATTCAATTCTCCACCCTTCCACCTGTTCCTCTTCAGGGATCTTTCTCATGAGAAAATGCCAAGAGAACAGGTGAAATCTCTTACTCCTGGAGACAACAGAAGAAGTTCCTGTTGAATTTTGGGGAAACAAGGGATGGGAGCTTCATCCAATCCTGGACCACAGGGAACTCAACTCATTATCAAGAAGGTCAGATTCCACATGATCATCCTGGGTCTCTTATTCCTTTCTTTCCCCCTTCATGACTGTTTTTGGACTCTCACCTTGAAGGATGCTTATTTACATATTGGCATCAGCCACAGAAAATGCCAAAAATTGATAATAGGATAATAACTCTACTAAAACAAAGTCCTCTCATTTGACCTTTCCACAGTGCCTTGGGTATTCATGAAATGCCCAATCGGTAGCAGCAACTCACCTGAGGAAAGCAGGGCATCCAGATCTACCCTCATTTAGATGATTGGCTGACAAGAGCAACATCCTAGGCAGATCTCTTGGAGTACAGAGGTAACATCCAAATTGTTCAGAGCTTGTAGCTGCTTATCTGCTGTAAAAAGTCCCAAACTGATCCTGACCTCAATATAACCTTTATTGGATCAGTTTTGAATTTGACTCAAGGTAAAGTCTTCCTCCAAGAACATGGATTTATGAGACCCTGCAGTGCAACAGTCAGTCACTGCAGGAGAGTTCACTTCAACAGGCAATATTATTCCTCAGGCTGATAGACCTTATGGTATTAGCAATTTATGTAACCCCATTATCATGATTTAAGAATGAGATCACTTCAACCCTGACTGGCAAATTCTGTACACCCAATGTAGACCACATGCATGTGACTTTCATTGCCCAAAGTGGCACTCAAGTGGCTTTCGTGGCAAACAAAAAAATGAAAATGCCAGCAGAGAGCTATCTTTCAATCTTCTTTCTCCCTCTGTCATGGTGATCTCAGATACTCCCAGTCTCAGGTGAGGAGCACATCATCAGGACTTCAGCATGCATGGCCACTGGAACTTCTGATAACAGAAGCTGCAGATGTGTTTCAGAATTGAGGGAAAGCTGCTGGACCCTTTCCTTCCCTAAATTCAAGGCTGAGTAGTGTGAGCGGTTACAGGCAACAACACAGCAATGTTTTATGTCAACAAGGAAGTGAGGGTGGAAGTCATTTCAGTCAATTAGGCAAGGAAGGGAAGGGCTCTGTGGGAATGATGCATTTATCCCATGGCTAGTCACTTAGCAGGGAAAGACAGCATACTAGCAGACCAACAGAGCAGAAACCAACCAGATCAACATTGGAGGATGCTGTAGCAGACTCAGTCTTCATCAAATGCAATCAGCTGGACATAGACCTGTTAGTGACAAAGCACAACAACAAATGCCAAAAAAATTTCTCGAGAGCAGGAATAGACACCAGCTCCGTGTGCGATGCCTTGCTCCTCAACTAGGGGAAGAGGATTCATTATGCTTTTTTCCCTGATTCCTCTAATTTTCTTTAGGGGGAAAAACAATCCAGCAATTTTTCTACACTGAGAAGTGTTTTAAGAAAACCTATACCGCTGTGTTCTAGGGCAAATTCAGTTTGTAACAAAGTGCCACATATGGTTTGGCTTTGAAACATTTCTGTTGCAGATAGACAGAGTAGCCACTTAGAGCTCTATCTATATGTTTGTGAAATGTTATTTCCTTGATCTGGTCTTTAAGTCTGATGTACACTTCGGCAGAACAGTACTCCATCTGCTGTTTAACTAGTCCTCCTCCTCATTCCCACCTTCCTGGGAAAACTACTTCCTAAACTCCCATATTGGAAATGTTCAGAGGTCATGTGAAAAAGAAATGACGGTTACTTACCTTTAACCAGATTTCTTCGTGATGGACAACACGTTTCACACACCCCACCCACTTTCCCCTCTTCCTCAGAGTCCAGGTAATCTAACCAGATTTTCAGCCAAGGTTGGCAGGAACTGAGGTGTTGGTGCAGCATCCCTTGTTGTGAGCACTCATACTTTGTATTTTGTGTTGTAATTGAAATCAATATATTTGAAAATATAGAAAACATCCAAAAATATTGAAATGGTATTCTATTGTTTAACAGTGCAATTAAAACTGTGATTAATTTTTGTAATTATTTTACAGCCCTACTTTGTATATATCTTCATCTGGGGAAACTCCTGTGGTTCATCAGAGTGGAGTCTGGTTCCAATGATCTTTAGTAGGACTGTCAGACTAGACTTCATAGGTGAGAGGTTTTTTGCAGGAGTGGATGGGTGAGATTCTGTGGCCTGCGTTGTGCAGGAGGTCGGACTAGATGATCATAATGATCCCTTCTGACCTTAGTATCTGTGAATCTATGATTAAAATTATCTCTATGTAGAATGAGGTGAAAGGAGTAGGAGTGATGGGGAGGGTGCATGAAAGTAGGGAGCTGTGCTTTGCAGCACAACCAGAGAAATGGGTGTGGGCTATGGGACTGAGGAAGGAGTAAGCCAACACAGTCCAACTGCCCATTCTGAGCCCAACTGCCTGGACTGACTCCCTTGGGAGGAGCTTGTTATGGAGTGACTTATTTTGGCATATTCATATTTGGATGGTAAGTCATGTGACTTGAGGATTGTGTTGATGTTTGGAGTGTCTTAACTGGTGACCTTTATGTTTTTAGTGATCATGTTGATAGGATATGCACTGAATAACCTTCACAAAGTTAGCAACACTTTTAGTATGGTATTATCAAATAATAGGCCTGTCTCTCAATGTGAAATTTCAGATCCCATGTTATGATCCATTGTAGGTGGCCACTGCTCTGTCTAGGTCAATTTTGCGAGTGACCTTTTAAAGCTGCATTAGCAAATAACATACTGTAGTCTATATAGAGGGACAACCTTTACATGTACCTATCCTATCATGTATTATGACAAAACTATTTCCTCAAAGAAAGAAACTCCATTACATGAAAAAGGCAAAAGCAGCTGGCCTAGTCTACTCCCTAACAGTCCTGTAAAGCAAAAGCCTAATCTTTTAAAATTAGTGACAATATGGGCTTTAGGCCTAAAAGATATAGGTTTACATCGAGAGAATCCACAAAATACGGTCCTAAAATCTTCCTAGTGAGCAATTATTTTTTTCAAACCATATGCCTTCAAAACGTGAATCATTAAATCTCAATCAAATCAAAAGCTTTCTTGGCACTCATTGTTAGCATTAATGTAAGACTCTTAGATTTCAGAGCAAAGCAAATTAACTAAGTCCTCTGCAGATACTGCTGGCTGAGCTTTGCTTTTTAATAAAGCCTGTCTGCTCTCTGAGGTAATGAGTAGAAAGTGTATTTCAGACCTAAGCTATGACATTGCATAGGGTTTTACTAGTCACATTCTGACCAGGTGCCTGGATGGCCACACTTTGAATACCACAGTCAGGGCAAATTGCAAGAAATAGGACAATCAATCCCCTAAAACTGGTGTCTTATTCCATAATAAGATTCACCACACCAGTAACAAAAGAGCTTCTGTAGTACCACACTGGTTTAAGAGAAGACACAGTCCCCTTTAGGTATTCCAGCCCTTGGTTCCCATCCAAACAATCAATTCTAATATAGTGAAGGAGTACTGAAAACCCATTTCACCATATATGAGGTTCTACTAATCCCAAAGGATCAGACATTTATCTCCAGGTCAATATGAACCTCAGATCTTATCATATACCATGCTGTCAGCCAATCCTTCATAAACTAGCTTAATATTTATTAAGAAAAAAGTTATAAATGGTAATAGATCATATACATATGAATGATTGCAAAGTCCTTATATCAGGTTTGTAGCAGTGATGGAATAGACTGCTAGCTTGCAAAAGTCTCTCTGGTAAGTTCCAAAAGATTGGAAGGTCCTTAGTTCATAGTTCAAGATGCTCCTTTTAGTTGTAAATCCACAGTCCAGTGAATTAGAGCAGGAAAGAGGTAAAATGGAGGTGTCTCAGAGGTCTTTTGTATCCTTTTCCATGTGCATGGAAATTTATTGTTCAAAACAAAGCCCACAGCCCAGGTGCATGGAAAGTTACTGGCCCAAGATGGAATCGAGGTCACATGAGCATGTCACATGTCCTTACATGTTTTGCTGACTCTCAAAGGAGCCATTGCCCATATTCTTTTTGAGGCATCCACAGGAAAGGCTTACTGGGTGGGATGAATTTCTTCAATGGTCCATTGTCAGCTGAGTGTCTTTAATAGGCCATCAACACATAGCTGTCTGGCCCTGATGTAAATCTATTTTGAGGGCGTCACCGAGGAACACCACACATGTAGGAGAATACAAATACATAGCGAATATTCATAACTTTAGATACAAAGATGATACATGGATTTAATCAGGATAATCATATGCTATAGACGGTAACTTTTACATTGACACCTTATGTAATACACTTTGCAAGATTTGTTGCAATTGTGTAACAGTGATGTAACAGTCACCTTTAATCATACAGAATCTCACACATTTTTAGAAGATTTTGACCTTTTGGAAGCACATGAGTCTGGGTCCTTCCCTTTTTTATAAATGGTCTTCCTGGACCTTCGGGGGGAAAAAATTACATTTCTTTACAAATATTGTTGGCACCTGGGACAATTTTAGAACCTTTGAATGCTGGCTGACCCATAAAAACCCCATTCTTCCTTTACATTTCTTCCTTTCCTAGCACTAGAATCAACTAGAGCTCATTATCTTACATTGCTGATTTTTAAAGAATGGGAGAAAGTGTGTATAAAAATGTACATCTTCACAACACCATCTAGCAGAGTATTTTTCTGACCATACCTGAGTGAATGTGCTTCACCCCTTAAAGGGATATAGCAGTATACATAGAATATCAGGGTTGGAAGGGACCTCAGGAGGTCATCTAGGCCAACCCCCTGCTCAAAGCAGGACCAATCCCCAGTTTTTGCCCTAGATCCCTAAATGGCCCCTTCAAGGATTGAACTCACAACCCTGGGTTTAGTAGGCTAATGCTCAAACCACTGAACTATCCCTCTGCCCCATGATTCCCCATGAATTGGGGAGCCGGTAGGGTGGTACAGGGGTGCTTTACTTACAACATAGGAACAATTTAGCCATCTGTGTCTCTGAAACCCCTCAACAAGATGAGGCTAATATTTGTGAATCCTCTGGAAATACTGCTTAATGCAGGGCAGTCGCATAATTAGTAAAATGCCTTAGGCAATTGTATTGGGGCTGAGCAACTTTCAAGTAGCATCTCACAAGGTGACACACTTATTTGAGGGGGGAGACAAGAAACCTGAATCGGAGGTTACGCAGTGTGAACAACAAATGAAATGCACTTCATTTGATACTTTGTCAGTCTGAATTCATATGTTTTGATTCAGGTCAGTTTGACATTAATCTGTAACCACCTGAAAGCACCCTATGCATTGAACAGACACATTGCATCAGGGGACTTGCAGGACCACAGCTGCACCATGGGAAAGGTAGTCCAGACAGTGAGCCCAGCCCATAGAAGACCATGAAGATGAAGGCTCCAAAGTTTGGTTCCCATGAGGGACCACAGCAGCTCAGGCAGACATAGTTCAATGTCAAACTGAGACAAAAAAAAATATTTCAATTAGGTTTACAGATAAATGAAACATTTGATCAAAACATTTCAACACAGCTGAATTGAAAAAAATGTCTAAATGACATGTCATTTCCAAATTAAAATTTTCAAGAACTTTGTGAAAAAATGTATACTTTGACTTTTCATCCTGATTTGGGATGAAAACATGTTTCAGAATATCAAAACTTCCTGAAGGATGGGAATTCTGATACTTGAGCAGCTCTGCTTAACACAGACTACATTAAACTCAGTGCACTAACTCCTCCCACAGAATGTATTCAGAGTACACTGCACTGCTGAATGGCTTGGAACAGAATAATCTATTATGATCCAAGGAGCAAGTGCAGGATACACACTCAAAACTGGCTTCACCAAATAAGGGCACGCCACCAGAGAAATAGATCACACCATGAAATGGGCCACCCAAACATCCCCATAAGAACCTGCTTCAATACAGAAATAAAAACTCCTCCCACTGTACACCCCCATTTTTCACCTACTACTTCACACTGGAGACCATATGGGGTATCATTACACAATTACAAGCCATACTCTATGGGGACCACATCCTGAAATAAGTCTTTCCTGAATCCCCACTTCTGGCCTTCACACAACCCTCCAAGCTCATCATCAGATCTGAATTAACATAGTTCAGAAGATGATGGTGTCCAAATAATCTTTTCCAAGCTGCCTTTTGTGAGTGTACTTCCTTTTTGATTAAATAGCCTGTCTGACCAGGAAGTGCTGGAGATTCATTAGATCATGCTTAAAAAAAAAAATGGGTACTAACTCAATAGTCCCTGCTTTGTGATGTTCACTTATGGATAGTGCTCTGGAGAAAATTGTGTACAGTGTTGACATTTGTACTAGCCACCCCTGGACATTCAGGCCCAATAGAAATGGACTTGCATTATTCCCTTTTTTTCCCTCAGATTTAGTGATATCATATCTTTATATAATACCGCATGGTATCTCTGTAGTCCTGTAAGAAGTGCTGGTCCCTTGTTCCTAAAATTTTAGGAAACAGAAACAATATCATATGATTTAGGTGACCAATTACACGCCACAAACAAAGAAGACATAATAGAAGAAAATAGTTTTACAAACAGCCCACAGACTGGTGAATATTTTTAAGAATAATATTGCGAAGTTACAAATAATGAGAGTAAATGTTAATCAAAATGTTTGCAGAAATTTGAAAAGAGACAAGGTTAAGTTCATTGACTAAAATGATTGTGACAAGTTTGCTAAATTCTGATTATGAGTTAAAGCTTCTTGCCCTGGGAAATACTTTGACACCAATTGTAATAATTCCTGGACTATTCATTGTCACACATTTTAAATAGCTGTTCTTGTCCTTCTTGTATTATATTTACAAGCAGTGTATTATTTCCTCAGGCAGGCACCTTTCTTCATTACTCACAGCTGTTGTCTTAACACTATAGATATGTCCAAGTCTATTGGGTCTACTTGTGTTTTGAGTACAGTCAGATATGCAGTGATTACAGATTATTCATGGAGCAACCCAGCTCATTATTCCTTAAATTCATTATTATTGCATGGAGAAAAATGACTTTCATATAATAAATCTTTGCACCTTGTCTTTTTTTTTGGAAATTTAAGAACATATCTTGTAATAGGGCACTTTATGCCTCTAACATTTCAAAAGCATATTTTTACTGCCTGCTCATTCATCAACCAGCATACAACTATCAATGAAATACAATAAACCCTATGCCATATATAAAATCCCTGGAAAAGCTCTTGAGTATTTTACATTCCAACACCTTAAGATAGCCGTATAAACTGCATCTGTAATAGGGAATGTAAAATTCAAGACAAAAAGACCTATTGCAAATTATTGGAAATATCCCTTTACTTAGAATGAACATCACCAGTGAGAACACTTTTAAAACTTTGTAACACTTTAAACACTTTTGCCTTCATCTGGCTACCACTTTAAAACATCTGGAAAGAAAGATTGAGGCCCTTTTAATGAAATCAAGCAACCATATTAGTAGTAAGGAGGGGGGGCGGGTTATTTTAACAGAGACACATATCCCCAGAAGCCTTTTGCTATTCTGTTTTGCAGGCTGATTGGACAGATCTTGAAGTGGAAACTGTTGATGGCCAAAGAGAGAATATCTTTGGTATATCAAAGAAAACAGAAATCTTTCATGTTTCAGAACTAATCAAAGCTTCCAACTTCTTGGAGAAATTGTGTGCATCTATTGACGTGCAAGAGGCAGTTGAAAAGCCTTCAAAATGAGGATAACAGGAAAAGGGAATGCAAGAACAATTTGCTGTAGCTCATGAAAGCTCATGCTCAAATAAATTGGTTAGTCTCTAAGGTGCCACAAGTATTCCTTTTCTTTCTCCTGATTTTGTATCCACTAAAATCTATGCTTTAAGTATTTTTAGCAGGTTACACACAATGCGGTAGTCAAAAGGGAATATGCACAGCACATGGCACAGGTAGCCTCAATGAAAATAGCCAGCGTGTCCTTGAGCTTTGTGCCTCTTGTGAGCGGACAGTCTCAAACATCTATTTTGCTGGCTGCAGCCACAGCAAAGTCACATGGAGGCACCCTCACTCAGGACACTGGTGTCAGCTTGACCTCATCCTGATCCATCTCAGAAACATTTGTGATGTATTACATGTTCGATCAATGCATAGCACTGATTGAGACGCTGATTATGCTCTTGTTGGGGCCAAGCTCCAATTACATCTTTAAAAGATCTGTTATGCGAAGCCAAAAGGTAAACCTCACCTCAACTGCACTAACATGAAGAATTCTGACACTTGTGCAAAGTTTCAATGTGCGCTTGAGCTTGTTTTTGAAAATAATCAACCTGATTCCCCTGATCGACACCTTGTGGGAAAATCTTAAGAATATGACACTGGCTGCCTCCAAGGATGTCTTTGGAAGAAAGGTTCACAGCATCTGAACATCTGCTGCTCTCACTTACAGAAAAGAAAAAGCAAGCTTGCCTAAGTCTACTTCAACACCAACCAAGTCCAGAACTCTCAAGTTTAAAGGTTAAGGCTGTGGTTCAGAAAACCACCAGAGAATGTGCCCAGAAGTACTGGCAAGACCTGTGGAAAAAGATTCAGATCTGCTTTGAAAAAGGGGACCTCCATGGTCCCTATAATGGAATTAAAGAATCACTTGGTCCACCTTGTGAAAAGACCGGAATCCTGAAGGTGAAAGATGGTACCATATTGACTGACAGGGAAAAACAACTTAACCGATTGACTGAGCATTACAAAGAACTCTATTCAAAGATTGCCATTATCTGTGATACTGCCTCAGCTGCCATTCCCCAGCTTCTAAGGATGCAGGAACTGGACCAAATACCAACTCTTGAAGATGCAGAGAAGGCTATCAAAGAGATTACACCTACGAAAGCCACAGGCAATGGTCAGATTCCTCTGGAGCTCCTACAGGCGGGGGACAAAACTTGCCTGTGACATATATGCACCTCTCTGCACCTGAGGACAAGAAAGCCATATACTCCAGGATCTGAAAGATGCAAAGATAATTACACTTTATAAAAATAAAGGGGACAGAGCAGACTGCAACAACGATCGAGGGATATCTTTTCTCAGCATGGTCGGCAAGATGCTTGCAAGGGTCCTGTTGAAAAAAGACTCCAAGACTTTGCTGAGACAGTCTACCCTGAGAGCCAGTGTGGGCTCACAGCTGAACACTCCACGACTGAAGGGTGCTTCACATTGTGCTTGTTCATGCCTATTTCTTGCAACCACAGGCACCTCTCTGCGTAGCATTCATTGACCTACAAAAGGTCTTCAACACGGTTAGCAGGAATGGTATCTTGAAAATTGGCTGTCCAAAAAAGGTGCTCTCCCTATTCAAGGAGTGCCATGAGGGAATGAAGGAAACATCTAGTATGAAAATGAAACATCATCTGAGTTTAGTATTGATACTGGCATGAAGCAAGGCTGCATCTTAGTGCCCACTGGCTTTGACATCGTCTTCTCTTTTCTTCTTAATATGACTTTGGAAATGACCAGTCTGGCATACTAATTGAATCGAGGATGGATGGCAACTTGTTTGACATCAAATAATTCAAAGAGCAGAAGACATGTCATCCAGCTTACTATTCGGAATCTGCTTTTCTCAGATGACACTGCAAAAGTCTCTAATTCACCTGATGAACTGCTGGGCATGATGAACAAGTTTTCTGATGCAGGCACCAAGTTTGGCATGTTAATCAGTCTCAAGAAAACCGTTGTCATGTCACAGGTTACCAACATTCCACCTAAAATTTATGTCAATAATGAAGCTCTCGACAACATGGATTACTTCTTCTATCTCTGCTCAATTCTTCCCAGCTCACTTAACCTTGATAGGAAACTTAATGCTAGAATTGGCAAAGCTTCTGTTGCCTTTGGCAAACTTACCTCATGTGTTTAGAATAACAAGCTGCTAACCCTGAACTCAAGGGTGTCTGTTTATCAGGCTTGTGTCCTTAGTATCATCCTTTACGGTTGTGAAAGCTCGGTTATGTACTCCAAGCAGGAACGGAGTTTCCACCTCCGCTGTCTTAGAAAAATCCTCTGAGATACTTGGGACCACCGGATCACCAATAATGAGATCCTTGAGAGAAAGGCCTACAGTCTATGCAGACTATGCTGGACATTTGCAAGATTCGCTGGCTGGAACACATAGAGCACATGCCTCAAGATGATCTGCCAAAGGCTGTGCTCTCTGGCCATTTTAAGAACTGCCTGTGAAATAGAGAAAGGTCAAAGCTCCAGTACAGCAACAAGGGGAAGCAAGGGCTCAAGAAATTCAGCATCCCCCCTGACAACTGGGAAAATCCTGCCCACAATTGTTCAGTTTGGAGAAGACGGATTAAGACTGTTGCAGTCAGTGCAGAGAGCCATCAGAGAGCCCAGGCTGAGACTCACTGGTGAGCCACGAAACAGAATATGCTTCAACTTCCAATACCATTGCTAAGCTGACAGATCGAGTTTGTTGCATCTCCTTTCATCTGTCAAGATGTTGGTCAGCCACAACATATGTACGGGGAAGGTACAAAAACAGCTAGACATGAGAAACCTGAAGGTGAAGTTGCAGGTATTTATTGGGAAGGGAATATACATACAGAGAACTAGCTGTGTGAATTATGATATGAAGCAATAGACTGGCTCATCTGGGAGTGAGCTTTGAATGGCCTATGAGTCTGTTGCCACTCTGAAGGAGACATAATGAAACAAAATTCAAAGGAATGTTTTTCCTCCACAGGGAAATTTTGAACTAAAACCAATGTCTGCATAGATTCAAAATTTCCTCAGACAAATTCAACTACAGTAGGCACATTAAAAATGTTAATTCCAGTCTAGAGATCTTACTAGGCCTAGTAGTATTCCCCATTTTCAGTATGGGGAAATATCTCTGAAACATCTAACATTTCTAAAAAAGGAACGAACTTTAAGTGTGACCACCATAGCCAGACCCCATCAGCATTATATAAATATCTCCACATTGATGGACAATTCCAGTAGAAATGTAATTGTGATTAAATAAAAAGGAAGGCCCACATTTTCAAACTAGTCTCAAACCTACCGGTTAACCTGCACACAGCAATTTAGTTAGTCCTTCCTTTTGTGTATGCAAAGCACTGTCGTGGGGGGCACTCGCTGCTAGTGGCACCTCCTCCTGGTCGCTCTGGGGATTAGCTCTCCACCTGTCTCTGCAAGTCCACATTCAACTTCTTTGCAACTTGGTCCTCCCCTTATAGAGTATCAAAGCCTTCAAGGCAAAACTGTCTGCTCCCCACTGCCTGCTTTGGGCCACTTTCCAGTGGTTGCTTATTCCTTGCTGCTTTTCCCCTGACCCTTTCTTACCTTTTTGGCTTTCCTCACCACTACGTTTGCCAGCCCAAACTCCCTCCTCCCAGGGAATAACTTCAGGCTACTTGCTGTAGCCCCAAACACCCTCACTTCTCCCAGGCAGGAGCTGCAGGGAAGTGGTCAGCAGTCACTCTTTCTGCTCTGAGCTCTTGGACTTTATGCAGACCCATCCTGTCCAGCTGAGCTTTGTGTCTAATCAGTTCCCTGCTCCCCTTTCAGGTGCACCCTGGGCAATTAATTGGCCAACCAGGCCAGCTTAAACCCTTCTAGTCTTGTGTGGAGTAGACACCCTGTCACAGCACATATTTGCTTAGCAGTTATGCAATATGCACCTTGCATCTTCTATCTGAGTGTGCATATACAAAATGTGGAGGTGATGTGCAAATATTTGGCACCAGACGACACTCATAGGTAGTGTTGTCTAGTGGTCAGAGCAGAGGACTGAAATTTTAGATTGCTGGCTCTGCTTTTGAATCATTTTTTGATGAGAGGCAAACGTAACTTCTCCATGCCTCAGTTTTCCCATCTGTAAAAATGAAATTAATAATACTTATGATGTCTACCTCACAGGAATGTTGTGAAGTTTAAAGTTTTCTAATGTATTGTGAGATCTTCTGATGCCAGGTGCATGACAAATAAGTGTACAGTATCGTTATCATTGTGTTACCCGCTAACCTGCAGCACTGAGAGGTATTGCTGCTGGAAGAGATGTGTCAGCAGCCTCAAAATAAGTATTTCACGGACTGAAATGTTTCCAATAGTACAACATCTAAGATGACACCTCTGAAAAGAGTGATGAGTGCAATAAATGTCTGATAGCATTTCCTCAAAAATGAATACTATATTATAGATAATCGAGTAATCACCCTACCAGTGTCATTGGGTTGCTCCAAAATTCAGAAAGCCGTGGACCTTGGTGGGTGTCTGCAGCACAAAATTATCAGTCTTCTCCATCATGTACAAGTTATTGTATAAATCTCTTAATTTAATGAGAACAGTGAAAAACAAAGCTGACCACTCAAAAAATCTTCAGCCTGCCGTAATGCCTTTCTGAAATAACACAGTGTGCAGTCATAGAACATGTCACTGCGCTTTCAAGGCAACTTTTCATATCAATATCATTTCATTTTCAAATATTGAGCCAGCATTGTCAACCCTGTCACCAACTATGGATGAAGGAGGAGAAGAAGAAGAAGAAGAAGAAGAAAAAATATTGAAAATGAGAGAAAGCTTTCAGCTTTAGTGACCATGAAAACTATCCATTTGGTTCCATATGGAAAGCTTGTCATATGTATATATGTATATAATTTGTGATGCTATTTCCATGTCATTTCTGCTGACAGCTTAAATAGCCTTGCCCGGAGACCCCCTGAGAAGCACAAATGACAAGTCATTCACCTAGAAGTGAAGGACAAAACTTGATTGATGAATATATATAATTTTACAACAAAATTACATCAGAAACATCACTTCTAAAAAGAAAATCTTCATCCACAAATGTTATATATTTTGCTAGCCAAGGAGAAGGTCACCATTGTACACACAACTTCTTGGTGTGCTCAACTTTACCACTTGGAAGCTTACTTTTCCCCTTTCTACCTAAATATCTAGAAAATTAGAGTAATTTTTCACATTACGTTCATTAGCCATAATTCTCCTAGTTCCTATTCCAGAATGGTGGTCTACTGAGGTCCTTCAATCTCCTGTTTGGGTGCTACAATTAAGGTCACTACTCCTACTAACTATCCTGTAGCAGAATATCTTCTTATGGGATACGTAAAGTGATCTAGGGCCATATTTTTAAACACAGCCTCTTTAAGTGCACATGTAAATTTGCCACAGGCAGCCACTTTCTCATTCAAATGTTCACTGCATCACTACAAACCTAACTGTCCATTTTCTTTTCTAAATGTGGCTTAACATGATCTGAGAACACAAAGTAGATGAGAGGACATTGTGGTTTTAGCTACATATTGAACATATGAGGAAAACAAAATATAAATGGAGCTCCCGTAAGGTATCCATTGCACCTTCTCCTGCACTACTTCTCCATACTTAAAAATAACTTTATAGAAAAAAATCATACATGGTCCTGGCCATTGTTTTATATTGGAGAAGTAACTTCTTCAATAAGCAGATTTACTTAATATTATGGAGGCATAAAAGAAAATATATGTGTTACTTACACAATGCTTTTGATCCGTAGCTCTTAAAGCCCTTTAGGGAGTTTGAGTGTTGTTATTCCCATTTTACAGATGGGAAACCTGAGGTAATGAAAGTATAAATGACTTCCTAAGGGAAGATGAGAGCAGAACAGGTAGTGCAGATGAGAACAGAACCTAGATCTCTTAATTTCCAGATTGGCTGACTATATACTGCACCACACTAGCTCCCCCAAAACATATTGCATCTGTCAAGGTTCCTTCCCCACTCTGAACTCTAGGGTACAGATGTGGGGACCTGCATGAAAGATCCCATAAGCTTATTCTTACCAGCTTAGGTTAAAAACTTCCTCAAGATACAAACTTTGCCTTGTCCTTGAACCCTATGCTGCCGCCACCAAGCGTGTTAAACAAAGAACAGGGAAAGAGCCCACTTGGAGACGTCTTTCCCCCAAGCCCTACACCCCCTTTCCTGGGGAAAGCTTGATAAAAATCCTCACCAATTTGCATAGGTGAACACAGACCCAAACCCTTGGATCTTAAGAACAATGAAAAAGCAATCAGGATCTTAAAAGAAGAATTTTAATTAAAGAAAAAGTAAAAGAATCACGTCTGTAAAATCAGGATGGTAAATACCTTACAGGGTAATCAGATTCAAAACATAGAGAATCCCTCTAGGCAAAACCTTAAGTTACAAAAAGACACAAACAGGAATATACATTCCATTCAGCACAACCTATTTTACCAGCCATTTAACAAAAGGAAATCTAACACATTTCTAGCTAGATTACTTACTAACTTAACAGAAGTTCTGAAGAGCATTCCTAATCTGTTCTCGGCCAAAGCATCACACAGACAGACAGACTCTTTGTTCACCCCCCCCTCCAGCTTTGAAAGTATCTTGTCTCCTCATTGGTCATTTTGGTCAGGTGCCAGTGAGGTTCCACTTAACTTCTTAACCCTTTACAGGTGAAAGGGTTTTGCCTCTGGCCAGGAGGGATTTTATAGTTCTGTATACAGAAAGGTGGTTACCCTTCCCTTTATATTTATGACACGCCCCCCCAAATCACAGATAGGGTGAACCACTGGCTGTGATTTCTTCCTGGAGCTCTAGGAGAAAACAGAATTAATAAGACACATGCACCTCTAAATATACTACCAAGTGTATAAAGACTAACAATATTTTCCACATCTCAAGGCTGATTTTAACCAGTTGATTCTGGGAAACTTTCATGGGAGAGTGCATCAACCACTTTGTTAGAAGCTCCTGAGATGTGTTGGATGTCGAAATCAAAATCTTGGAGAGCTAAACTCCACCGAATAAGTTTTTTGTTTTTTCCCGTGGCAGTATGAAGCCACTGTAGCGCAGCATGGTCGGTTTGCAGGTGGAAACGCTGTCCCCAAACGTATGGGCGTAGCTTTTCCAGCACATAGACAATGGTGTAACATTCTTTTTCACTGACTGACCAGTTGCTTTCCCTCTCAGACAGCTTCTTGCTGAGAAACACTACAGGGTGGAATTCTTGATCTGGTCCTTCCTGCATTAAAACTTCTCCCACACCACACTCGGACACATTTGTGGTTACTAGGAACGGTTTGTCAAAGTCTGGGGTCCTTAGTACAGGGTCAGACATGAGTGTCGCTTTAAGCTGGTTAAAGGCCTTCTGACACTCTTCGGTCCACTGAACGGCATTTGGCTATTTCTTTTTGGTTAGGTCTGTCAGTGGGGTGGCGATTTGGCTGTATTGCGGTACAAATCGCCTGCAATAACCGGCCAAGTCTAAGAAGGATCGAACCTGTTTCTTTGACTTTGGGACAGGCCACTTTTGGATAGCTTCCACTTTGGCCTGTAGGGGGTTGATAGTTCCTTGATACCCTTCCCTTTATATTTATGACATCTCCTCATTGGTCATTTTGGTCAGGTGCCAGCGAGGTTATCTTAGCTTCTTAACCCTTTACAGGTGAAAGGGTTTTGCCTCTGGCCAGGAGGGATTTTATAGTTCTGTATACAGAAAGGTGGTTACCCTTCCCTTTATATTTATGACAGCATCTCACCACAATTCCCACATATTCTATAGAAATACATTGTTTTAGCATACATGACTATATCATTTTTACCTAAACGTATAACTCCTGTTAGGTTTTAGGAGTTTTTTCAATACAAATTAGAAACAAGAGTTTTCAGCTGATCCCAGGACATAGTAGTACATTGATACTTTAGATCTATGTGTACCTAGTTGGAGCTTTTATGAGTGGATTTACTTATTTTGCAGCCCATAATAGCATGAACTGACCGCAAACATTTATACCTAAAGGTTAACTGTACTTGAAATTAGTTGTCTTATGAAACACAAACTAGAGTGTTCTTTGAATATATTTTTAAAACATTATTCATGTCAGCTCACAGAATCATAGAAATGTAGGGCTGGAAGTCATCAAGCCCAGTCCCTTATGCTGAGGCAGGACCAAGTGAACCTAGACCATCCCTGACAGGTGTCTGTCCAACTTCTTAAAAACCTCCAATGATGGAGATTCCACAACCTCCCTTGGAAGCCTATTCTAGAGGTTAAATACCTTATATTTAGAAAGCTTATCCTAATATCTAACCCAAATTTCCCTTGCTGCAGATTAATCATACCTTCAGTTGACATGGAGAATCTGCATTATTAGTTTTCCACTTAATTGCTTAATTTTTTTTATACTTGGTTAGAAACATCTGATCAAATGCTGCCCACAGTTCCACACTTGTAACCAACACCGAAGTCAATGGGACATCATGAGCATGAGGACAGAATGTAGCCCACACAATTTGACTCCTTCGTCCGTTGTCACTGAGAGTTTTGCCTTAGTAAGGGATGCAGACCTGGGCCAACTCTTTGCCTCTCTGGTTAATTTTAAATGTTCTTGTCTTCTGTAAGTTCCAAAATTGTTTAGACTATAGTACCTGTTATTTAAATGCCAGCTTCTATAGAAACTCCTTCTGACTGGGGAAGGGTGTCAATAGCTAAAGTTAGTTTCAACATTCATTTTCTGCTTTTATATCTTAACAGGACTTTTAATATTTTTTTTCCAAAACTCAACAATGTTCTTCTTAATAGTCCTTAGTGGGGACCATCTCCATCTTGCCTCCTTCTTCAGGGGCCTGACAGTCTGATCAAAAGGGCTTGATGGAACTACCTTCAGAGACCAGCATTGCCACCACTGATCATCCATACATATTCCTATAGAACAATGTAAGGCTCTATCTAGGAACTGAGCTACCTTGCTCATTCTGATGCATTCACTGGGCCATTGAGCTGCTCAGGACTTCATGATAATCTAAACACTGAAAAGTGGTCAAGGAGTAGAGCTGAGTGGGAAATGGTTTCCCTGTCCCGCAAGAATTTTCAAGATCTTTATGTTTTTTTCCTGTCCCAAACCAGAAGAAAGTTAAAATCTCAAAATATTTGTGAACTGGAAATCCAGCAAAATTTTTGAATTGGGTCAATTGAAACATTGTTTGATTTCAATCTTTTAAACGTTGATACTACAAACAAACTTAAATTTCAGAATGAAAAGTCCTTTTCCTAAAAGAAAAACTTCGTTTTAAAATATTGAGACAGGGCATTCTGACAACTTTGAAACTTTTTTCAACATTTTTTAAAAATGGGAAATTTATCATAACAGACCCTTTCCCACAAAAAGTTTTGGTTTTGACAAACTAGCTTATTCTGATGGAAAAAAAACTTTGTTGAAGAATTCCCAACCAGTTCTATCAGGGAATTGCTTGCTGGTTAAATTGTGACTTGCAAGATGGTTACATGTCTTTTTTTATACAAATCCAGTTCACTGCTGAAGTAAAGCATTATCCATTTCCTTTGAGCTTTTTACATCTTTGATGCAATATGCATTTTTGTCAGTTTTAAAACTGGATGATTTCTTCTGAGGTATTTGACAGAGGTCAATGTGCCTGAGACTACAACTAGCTCCAGCGTATGAAAAGTACAAAACTGTTAGTATCTTTCTAGAATAAATGAGTTCTGAACAAAAATATTCAGTTTCTACTGAAGTACATGTTTTCCATTCAAAATCCATGTTTACCAGGCTTTCTGTGATCTTATAAGTCCCTTATACATTTACAGGTATGTAGCAACCATGACACTTGCATGCAGACTTCTGCAATTACTCACCAAAAATAAATGGATAGGGGATGTCATTATTCAGAAGTGAGACTTTTCTTCTGTGCAGAGCACCTAATTCTTCAAGCACCAAGGGGACAATGTAGAATTTGCATTCAGTAAGTGGCAGACTGGTGGTTTTAGCATTTATAATATTCTTGGAGAAGCAGAGAGTTTCAGATTTCAGTGGAAAGCTGTTATTTAACTGTTACACCAAAAACACAATGGATGAAACTATATTCAGTCCCTTACTTGGAGATTCTCTAAACACTTCAAGTGTTCATGTCTCCTTCTAATTTGTATCCTCTTTTCTTCTCTTCTTATTAGGTACTTGTTGTCTCCATAAAATGGGATTATATCATATCATTGCTGGATTCTTTGGGTGGTCTCAATCCCACTCCTAATTTACGTCAAAGACCAAGCTCCCATTGACTTCAGCTGGACTAGGATTTGGTTCGGTGCTTCCTAATTGTGTATGCTGTGTTTTCAATATATTTGTGTTTCTTTTAAACAGATCAGAATGTTTTTGAAGGATAGTAGACACTCATTCCCAAAAGAAGTTAACTGCAATATGTCCAACTGAGTCAAGTGGAAATGGTAGTCCTTTATATATTCTTCAGGGGCGTGACCCAGTGTACTGTAAAATCAGTGGAAAGATTCCTATTGACTTGAAAGGGCATTCAGTCAGGCCTTAGGAGCATATTTAAACACAGGTGTTATAGACTACATTCAAGCATAAATTGTATATTTTAAAAAAAGTTTTTTGATTTAATAGCTATAGAAAACTATACATAATAACTTGAAATATGAACATGCTCCAGAGACAGGCAAACACTCTACAGTCTTGGACTGCTACTTTCTAGCACCTCACCCCCATAACACCTCTTTAGAGATCTCATGTACTTCTCACTTGTACATCTGTGCTTTCTCTGAGATAAGAGATGAAAAATATGTTTTAAAAGGGTATGTTAAATCTAAGCAGAAAAAACATTCTTGTCTCCACTTTGGAAACTGTCGAGTGTCAGGATCCTTGTGGCTTTAATTTAGGCCCCCTACTTTATTTATTTATTTATTTTAAACTATTTATGTATGTAGGAAGTATTAACAGGTTTACAAATCCTTGCCATGTAAATATCAGAAACAAAGCAATCATTACAACACGAATGTTTAAAGAGAAACTATGCAGAAATATGGTCATCAGATCTCTCTAACAGGGTGTTACCATATTACAGAGTAAGGATCATATGACATGTCATTTGTAGTGGTTTTCTTAAATTGAGTCTAATCTCTGATTACACATATTTAACAGACAGTACTTTGTCTGAGTATCTCCTTAAAAATTGTTACGACTTGGTGAAGCATTTCTCCTGGATTCTCTCATTTCAAAGCAGAGTAGATCAAGGAGCACTAGGAAACTTTTAATACAGGACAGTTAGTGTGCAGCAGGCTAGTGCACTGTAGATTTACATCACGGCTAGCCCCACACTGTTTGTCTAGACAAACACTCTGTATGAATCCTGAGGAAGCTTTAATAATTCAGGTTTCGTGTTAGTCTGTATCAGCAGAAAGAACGAGGAGTACTTTGGAACCTTAGAGACTAACAAATTTATTTGAGCATAGGCTTTCATGGGCTAAAGCCCACTTCATCCGATGCATGTAGTGGAAAATACAGTAGGAAGATATATATCTATATATCTTATATATATATCTATATAGATATAGATATATACACACACACGCACACACAGAGAACATGAAAAAAATGGGGGTTGCCATACCAACTCTAACGAAACCAGTTGATTATGGTGAGCTATTGTCAGCAGGAGAAAAAAACTTTTATAGTGATAATTAGGATGGCCCATTTCAAACAGTTGACAAGAAGGTGTGAGTAACAGTAGGGGGGAAATTAGCATGGGGAAACAGATTTTAGTTAGTGTAATGACTCATCCACTCCCAGGCTTTATTCAAGCCTAAATTAATAGTGTCCAGTTTGCAGATTAATTCCAGTTCTGCTGTTTCTCGTTGGAGTCTGTTTTTGAAGCTTTTTGTTGAAGAATTTTGCCACTTTTAGGTCTGTAGTGTCCAGGGAGGTTGAAGTGCTCTCCAACTGGTTTTTGAATGTTATAATTCTTGACGTCTGATTTGTGTCCATTTATTCTTTTACGTAGAGACTATCCAGTTTGGCCAATGTACATGGCAGAGGGGCATTGCTGCCACATGATGGCATATATCACATTGGTAGATGTGCAGGTGAATGAGCCTCTGATAGTGTGGCTGACGTGATTAGGTCCTATGATGGTGTCCCTTGAATAGATATGTGGACAGAGTTGGCAACGGGCTTTGTTGCAAGGATAGGTTCCTGGGTTAGTGTTTTTGTTGTGTGGTGTGTGGTTGCTGGTGAGTATTTGCTTCAGATTGGGGGGCTGTCTGTAAGCGAGGATTGGCCTGTCTCCCAAGATCTGTGAGAGTGAGGGATCATCCTTCAGGATAGGTTGTAGATCCTTGATGATGTGCTCGAGAGGTTCTAGTTGGGGGCTGAAGGTGATGGCTTGTGGCATTCTGTTACTTTCTTTGTTGGGCCTGCTCTCGTCCCGTAACGCCCCTACTCTACTTGCACTACATTGATGACATCTTCATCATCTGGACCCATGGAAAAGAAGCCCTTGAGGAATTCCACCATGATTTCAACAATTTCCATCCCACCATCAATCTCAGCCTGGATCAGTCCACACAAGAGATCCACTTCCTGGACACTACAGTGCTAATAAGTGATGGTCACATAAACACCACCCTATACCAGAAACTTACTGACCGCTATACTTACCTACATGCCTCCAGCTTTCATCCAGACCACACCACACGATCCATTGTCTACAGCCAAGCTCTAAGATACAACCACATTTGCTCCAACCCCTCAAACAGAGACAAACACCTACAAGATCTCTATCAAGCGTTCTTACAACTACAATACTCACCTGCTGAAGTGAAGAAACAAATTGACAGAGCCAGAAGAGTACCCAGAAGTCACCTACTGCAGGACAGGCCCAACAAAGAAAGTAACAGATGAAGTGAAGTGGGCTTTAGCCCACGAAAACTTATGCTCAAATAAATTGTTAGTCTCTAAGGTGCCACAAGTACTCCTCATTTTAATAATTCAGTGGTTTCGTTTGAAACTTGTCCAGTCCCTTTTAATAGCTAAACTGGGCTAGAAAAAAAATCATTTAACATCACTTTGGGAAGTACAGAGGCTGCTGAAAATGAAAAATTATATTACCCAATGTGCTGGGGTGTCCACCCCACACAGGACTGACAGGTAGGTCAATTAACTCCACAGGCTGCACCTGGAGGAGGAGCCAGGGAGCTAATTAAAGTTGAGCAGGAATAGATGGGTCCTATAAAGCCAGGTAGCTGGCAACACAATGGGACTGCTGCTGGGAAAGGGCAGTCACTCTCTGGGAAGAAGAAGTGTTTGGAGGCTGCAAAGTCGTGTAAGCTGTAATAACTCCCCCAGAGAGAGGAGGGGTGGAAGCAGTCCAAGGAAGGAGCAGTGAGGGCAGAGAGAGGAAAGTTCAGAATTGCTGCATTGAGGATCCCTGGAACCTGGAGTAGTGGGTGGGCCTGGGTCCCTTACTAGCCACCAAGGGCGTGGCATAGACCGGAGGCAGTGAATGGGACAACTGCGTAGGACTCCTGAAGGAAAGACTTTGATATACCCTGGAAGTGGGAAATGCTGAGTAACCTAGCCAGAGGACTAAGTCATGAAGAAGACGCTATGGTTCCTGGAGTGAGAGAGGGACTGCAGACCAGAGAGTCAGAGTGACAGCATGCAAACCGTAGAAGGGGCATTGGACTCGAGAGCTAATCCCTGGAGTAATCAGGAGGAGGCGTCAGACCAGTGGTGAGTGGAGCACCCCCTGACACCAACCATTATGGAATCTCAGAAAAAGTTAGGTCTCAGAGATCAGAGAGCTACTAAATATTTTTTTCTTTTAATTCAACATGATCAAATAAAAACAAACAAAGGCAGATAATTATTAATAACTAACAAACAGAATATTGTGCTTTTGTGTTCCCTCTGCTGGTTTTCAGCATTGTCATCACCAAGTTTCAGTACTCATGAATCAGGTCACAAAAATCACGAGCTATTAAATATTTTGGATTCTTTTTATTTGCATCCTGTTTTGTTAGTGATTAGAAGCACTTGTTTCATGTTTTCAGGCTTTTCTCTGCAATCATGAGAGCTAGAAATGAAAGCTGAGACTTTCCTATAATCACATGCTTCCAGGACCAGGGGCTTTAAGCTGATGCCTCCTCCTGATTACTCCAGGGATTAGCTCTCGAGTCCAATGCCCCTTCTACGGTTTGCATGCTGTATGGGAATAGTTCCAGAATCTGCCCTCAGTTCCTCTTAGCTCTGAGCATTAAATTCAACCCTTTACACATTCTCAAATCATTTGCCCCAAGATAAACCACAAAATCATATCTGGTGCCAGAAGAGGTGTCAGCTGGTCCCATAACATGCCTTCCCCCCATTCCAGCTCAGGACTGTTTCACCACAGAGGCCCAGCTGAGAACCTCCAGACAACCTGGAAGGCTGCCTATGTGCCAAGTAAATGATACTGTGTCTGTAGATCCATGCCTGCCTGGCATCTGGAATGCAAACACAAAGGAAAATTAACACTGATTTCCCACCTGGGGTCTTGTGTGTTCTGTATGCTCCAGAATACCAATGCTCAATGGCTTGAACTGCACTAGCCCCCAGGTCCAGCTGGGCTGCTGCTGTTGCCGCCCCTGTCCTGAATGAATGGGAACCAAATTCATATGCTGAAGCCCCAAACTGTCAGTCCACATCTTAAAACTGCAACAAATTGGTGTTCTGTAAGGAGATTCACGTCACGGTGAATCAAGAGAAGCCCACCCCTCCCAACCATGGATATACTCTGCTTAGCTTTAATGGAATGTGGCAGGAGCAGACTCTCCATTACCTTAAGCGTGTACTATATAGCAATGTGCCTAGGAAGGGTCCAATCCTGTTTAGCACCTTTCAGGATTTGATTGTATTTTCCCATGTATTCCAATCGAATGCTGGAAACCGTTGGCACACCTGCTAGGGAGAACGTTTTTCAAAGCATTACATGGGGCTTTAGACATGTGGCTCCCCTTAATATTATGTGGTGAAATCCCAATGCAGTATTTTGAGAATGTACTTCCTCAGTGACTGCCGCTATATTTCACATAAATTTGCCCTCAGTGTCTCAAGGCAAGTCTATCATTGTTTTATACTTTTCAGATTGTTTCAATCAAACTTATGCAAAGATTTTTTTTTTAAAAAAAAGAAGCAGTAATGATGCATTTGACACTATATGGGGAATGTCTTACATTCAGAGATCCTAAAATGATTTTAAATTGTAGCACTGTTTTATTGTGTTGGAATTAAAATGTGAAATTATTAATATGACAAAAAATCAAACACCAATTTAACCATAAATTCTTTTATTAAATCCAAAGGCCAAATGGTACTGTTATAGAATTGCTCTAAACATGCCTAAAAAGGCTAAATAATAAGCAATTTACTACATCCAAACAGTAATAAAATATTTATAAGCATTTGAGCAAGATACTCACAAATGGGCTAAACCCAGGGGTGCTTAGACCCATATTGGTTGACTCCAGAATGGTCAGGCAGTTTTAGCAATGAACCCTTTAATAGTTGAACTTTTATACCCTTTAACAAACATGTGCTGCCATTGCCAATTACCAAATTCATCTAAAAACCAACTTGAGACAGTTTACTCTTATTTCCAGTCTTAATCCAGATGAGATTTACAATCTCCTTTCTCCCCAATGCCTTTCCTCCTCTCCTCCTTGCTGTTGTTTTGTTGTTTTGTTTCGTTGCACCTGAATTCACACAGGAGATAACACTGGGATGTGGGGTGGGGAAAGGCCAGGTTGGTTCATTTTAAGATTCTCTGATTCAAAACCATCTGCAATCACCCCTATGGGCCAGAGGCCTTCTTTTTAGAACCTTTCCCTTGTCTCATTACTTATTCTTTGAACCAGTCATCCTCCCTACTTCATTACTTTTGTCCTTATAAGTCATTATTTTCAAGGCTTTACTTCTACTTGCTAGTCAGGGCCCTTCTTTACAACACATATACATTTCCTTAACCAATAAGCTAACTTTTATTCTTTAATTTTATACTTATCCTGCATTGTGTACAAAGTTCTTGTGGATTCAAGCGGTCAAAACAAGACAGGGTGAAGGTGGGTCCATTCCCCCTTCATGCCAATCAGAAGAGCTTCTACATATGGAAAAGGCTTAACGCCTCTCAAAATGCCACTACTTCACCATGTGATTCACAGGAGCTCACTCCCACAAAGAAGATTTTGGAGTGAGCCAGGGTTCCTCACTGCAATGGCTGCTGACGTGCATCTCTCTGTAAAAGACAGACTCTAGCTCTGTCCTACAATGACACATTTTGAGTTAGTTTTGTAACATTTATTTCTTAATACAGTTGTATATTTGTTTAAATGGACTGGAAGATGAAAATAGACTTTGTGGCTGAAGTCCTGTCTTTAATGAAGTCAATGTGAGTTTTGTCATTGACTTCAATGGAGCTACGTTTTCACCCCAACATTTATTTTTAACCAAAAAAAAAAAAAAAAAAAATTATGCCACAAAATTTTAGCGTTTGAGCTGGAATTAATTACTTCAATGCCCAATTACCTTACACTTATTAATTTCCTGCAGTAGGAAATTGAAAATGTTACAAATGTAATTATAAGATGTAGATTTTAAACCCTCTCTCTTTTGCATTAGTTCTGTATGAGTTACACATTATTATTCAGGCACTTTAGTCACTGTTACTATGTATTCCTCTTACAGTCATCTTCTGTGGCAATGAAAACTTTCTGCTTTGAATGTTTTTCTTAATATTGGCTTAGACACAGTATTACAGCAGGACTGAAGAGAATCCTGTTCTCATTTGTATTTCAGAACAAAAATGATATTTAGAGATATATTATGTGTCTTGGAAAAAGAAAAGGAGTACTTGTGGCACCTTAGAGACTAACCAATTTATTTGAGCATAAGCTTTTGTGAGCTACAGCTCACTTCATCGGATGCATGGAGGCACTGGAGAAATCTGCATTGGTTTTATACCAAGACTATTGCAGTTGAAGTATATGCACAAGGGGAGATGCAAATAATTAAATTCAAGTTGTGATTCATTTACATTGTCTGTTACTGTGGCTTCTACATGGTAGAATGCAGCTTAGCTTGAAGCAGCTGCACAATTCAAAGGTAAAGAGTAGCACCATCATGGAAATGTAATGCTGACAGAGCAGAATTCATCTGGTCATATACATAGTAACTGTGAACAAAGTTTATTTTAAGTGGTTTATCACAGAAGCAACAAGAAAAACTTGATTCCGCTCCCATTGAAGTCAATTGGAGGTTTGCCATTAGCTTCAATAGGAGTCGGAGTGGGCCCAAAATCTTTAGAAAGCGGTATCTAATGATAATAATTAATAATACTTTGGAGTTCTATATTGTGGCTAGGGTACTAGACTGGGTATTAGAAGACTGGGATCCAATTCTTGATTCTGCCACTGGTTTGCTCAGTAACTTGGGCAAGTCACTTCCCTTCTCTGTGGTTCAGTTTCTCGAACTGTAAAATGGAGATAATGATATTGACCTTCTTTGTAAAGTCCTTAGAGATGGACAGATGAAGAGCATTATATAGGTGCCAGGTTTTATTATTTATTATTATGCATTTAATTCTCCCAACTATTCTGCAAGGTATTATTTTATTGCACTGATTTCACAAACAGATTAACTCTTAGGGTATGTCTACACTGCAATTAAAAACTTGTGGCTGGCCCATGCCAGGTGACTCGGGCTTGGGCTAAGGGGCTATTTAACTGAAGTGCAGACATTCAGGCTTGGGCTGGAGCCTGGGATCTGAGCCCTATACCAGTCAGCTCTTTGTTCTTGGGGAACCAGGGTGCAGTATCCAGCCTGTCTAACTCATGAAGGACACCGCTAGTCCCCCGCCCCGCCTCTGCTTGAACCAAAACTGATCAGAAGAAGGACTTACAGAAAACAATGAAAAGGTGGGGGGAGACACACCTAAACCCCTCCTAACAGTGGTGACAGGATTAAGGCAACTCCCCTAGCCTCACCTGCATCAGAGATGGGACAGGGGGGCATCTCCATTAGCATACAGAATGGAGAACAGCGATTCCAAGGCAAGCACCGAACTCTGGGACCAGAAAAGCCGGGAAGCACTGCATCATGGGGGATCTCTGCTTCAGATATTAATGAACCTATGCCTGCACACACCCAGATCAGCAGTTATCAGACCAATTCCAGTAATGAATCCTTGATTGATATCCAAAATACTGAAGCTACCTAATTGCATTGAGAGCTCCCTTGAAGGAACACCACCCATAGCCAGGAATGATCCTATTGTCTAGCCTAAAGAAAACCCTTGAGTCATCAGTTTACCCATAAACAAATCTAGCGTTCTCCCTTGAACCATTGCTGTTTCCCTACAAAAACACCTACCCACGTTCAGGTAAGTGTTCTGATGCCTGGATCCAAACTCTGTATCAGTTCCACTGGGACTTCATCTTCTCCTGACTGATCATGTTGGGGGCTCTTCCTGTCTCCAGCACTCAGGACCCGCAGCTACCACCACCACCTGGGAACCCTGACCAGTTCAAGCTTCATGGAGTGGTGAGACCCCAGCGCTCTCGCTCTCCGTTTTTTCTTTTTTACCTCTGGTATAACTTTTTAACCCTGACTTGTTTGATCGGGTATAGTTTTCTATATCAGACTTTTGTCATCTTTAATAATGTAACTGTTATGTTTGTTATAGGCTCCTCTTGTGTGGTTATCCCTATTATTCAATAAATAACTGTTATAGTTAAGTTGGTTGCTTCCCTCCCTCCCTCTCCTTCTCTCTGAACTTGACTCTTTTGTGCTTTAGGCGTCCCCATTTACTCTGCAGCAACACTTCTCTTACCTAAGTTAAAGATTCCTGTAGTGCCCAAAAATACTGTGGGGTTTGCTCATCCAGTGGGTTACTACCAGAACAATTGTAACATGAAAGTGGGGGTAGGGACATGCTAAACCTATGACATACGAGGGTGGCATTTGAAAGTGCTGCTTGATCCAGTCCACTGAGTCCAGGGGCACATAAGGGTGGCAGCCTGGAAGTGCTGTTCAACCCAGCCTGCTCAGGCGTACTCTGTTCTGGTGCGGTACCTGTGGCATAGAAGGGTGGCCGCTTGGAAATCCTGCTTGACCCAGCCCACTGAGTACCGGGACATATAAAGGGTCAGCTTAAGAGTGCTGATTGACCCGGTCCATTCAGACTTGCTCTATTAGTGTACACGTGTGTGTATGCACGCGCGTGCATCTGATTCTGGGGCTGGAGGAACCTGGGCCCTGCAGGACAGCTCCATTGGGAGGGGCCTTGCAGAAGGGAGAAGTAGGGTTCCGTATGAGAACACAAGTGACACAAGCCGCACATTGATAGAATTACAGAACCCCTCCCCCCAGAAAAGTGGCCCTAATATATGAGTGTACCCCAAAGTAACAGGCAAATCTGGTAACAGCCCCTGCAAGGGGGAATGTATCTTTAAATTTGCAAATGTGTATCTAAATTCAAAATGGATGAATCTGAATTTGCTATTGGTAATTCAGCTCAGCGTCACTCAGTGTTATCAAAAAGATCCAGTCAAGACTTCATTCTGAAAGAAACAAGGATCTTAGTAAACACACTGTATGTTCAGCATGAACAAAAATGGCTGTATTAACAGCCATTTGTTGCTGGGAGAGAAGGGAACAAGATTTTTTGAATAGATTATTTTGCTTCTAAACAGTGGAGTCCCTTCCAGTGGTAAATGTAGACAGAAGAGTATTTAGGCCCAGATTCATGCACCTAAGTTTCAGTTTTAGGCTCCACTGCCATCCACAAAATTTCCGCTCAGCTGCCACCTAACTCTGTAGGTGGCTAAACTCATTCAACACCTAAGTATTTGCTGTAAAAGTTCCCTAGCTGCCTCTGTTTCTGCCTCTGGGCGTGAGCACTGCTGTACCACTGTAGACATGCAGGTGCCTATCTCCCATCAAGCTCTTCAGCAACCCATGAACTGGAGGAAGATAGGCATTCTAACTAACTCACATGCAGGGCCCAATCTGATGGGCAGTCTCTGAGCACACCTCACTCCACACAAAGTATCCTGGGAGGGAGGAGGGGAGAATATGGAGGTGATGATGACAACAGCCACCTTATAATTTAATACCAGAGCTTAGGGCACTTACCTGGGTTGTGGGAAACCTGCTTTCAATTCCCCTCCCTGCTGGAGGAGAAAAGATTTGAACCAGGGTCTCCCACACTACTTGGAAAAGTGCTCTGAGCAATAAGTTATGGGATAGTCTGATGGAGGGCTCCCTGAGCCGCTCCTGCTGAAGTTGTGGTGCTGTGGATAAATGTTTAGACAGTCGCTGGGCCAGTGAACAAGCATGTACTATTCTATAGTCTGGTGGTTTGGGCACCCACCTGGGAGGTGGAAGACCCAGAGTCCAGTCTTCCTGCTTTGATTGTTATTCTTTTGTTCCAGTATTTGTACCTACAAAGTAGATACCGGAGTGTGATGGAACTTGGGGAGTTAAGATCCTTTTTCACACCTTCAACTTTACTTCCCCATTGATTTTGATCGGCTTTCATTTCTGTCAACTAGTTCTGGTTCTCTTCATTTTACTTGGCAAATATTAACAGCAATGCTAACACAAGTTATGTTAGAGATTGTTTTTTAAAAATGCATCTGCTGGTACTTAGTGTTTGAAATATCATTAACACTTTAGATTATGAGCTCAGCCTATTGATTTCTTCTCCGAAGGTCTCTTACTAACCCAAAATGAGTCATCTTCTCACACAGTGGGGTTGTTTTTCATATTTAAAAGATGTGTTGCTAGAAAGCAGTGGGGGAAAAAATCAATGGACCTTCTTCTCGTTGGAAATGCTGTCGAGATCGAAGTACAGATGAGTAAAAACGTTACTATATGGATGGTAGAAATGCATTGCAGTTCAGATCTGCTTGAACATCAAGGGGTTGGCATTTCCTCACACCTTTTTAATGTTCTGGCCTCTTTCTGTTGGGGGAGTGGATAGAGATTTGAGTAATAATTCTCTCTATAGCCATCTAACCATATTATAATAGGTGGGCTGAGCAGCTGTGCATTAAGTGGGGGGGATGCTAATGAGTTTGGTAAAGGAATTGATACAATCAGGCCTCATACAGTACTTCTGAGCAGTAGTAGAACCTATTATTTTGTGAAGTTGCAAGACTGAGCCCCCTCCAACGCTTTCAGAAATTAGGGGAGATTATAATGAGCTGCTTCGAGGAATGTTGGAAAGTGAGAGTCAAAAGGGAGACTGTCTGATGGATCGGAGCTGCAGTGGAGTTAGAGTTTGCTCAGCACCTTTCAGAATCAGGTCCAAAGAGGAATCAAAAGAGAGGAAACCAGATCATATCAAAGTTCTTCCTGGAAAAAGGAACTGGGAAGCATCACATGTGATGGGTGCTAATTATGTTGCCTGATGCTGTGGTTCTCAACCTTTCCAGATTACTGTATCCCTTTCAGGAGTCTAATTTGTCTTGCATACCCCAAGTTTCACCTCATTTAAAAACTACTTGCTTCCGAAATCAGACATAAAAAGGCAAAAGTGTCACTGCACACTATTACTGAAAAGTTGCTTACTTTCTTATTTTTACCATATAATTATAAAAATAAATTGACTGGAATATAAATGTTGTACTTACATTTCTGTGTATAGACCAGTATAAACAAGTCATTGTCTATATGAAATTTTAGTTTGTACTGACTTCACTAATGCTTTTTATGTAGCCTGTTGTAAAATTAGGTAAATATCTAGATGAGTTGATGTACCTCCTGTGAGACCTCTGTGTACTCCCAGGGATGTGACTACCCCTGTTTGAGAACAACTGGCCAAATGTATCAGTTGAAAGCAGTCAGATACCATATTCATGGAAGCAGTCTAAGAACCTAAATAGAATTTATTGTTTTTATTTACTTGTATTGAGGTAACATCTAGAGATCTTGACCAAGACAGGGTCCCAGTGCGATAGGCACTGAACAAATATATAATAAATACAGTCCCTGCTCAGAAAAAAAATGATATTTCAGTACTTACTAGCTTTGTAAAGAACACAGAGCTATACATGTCAAAGTAAAGGAACCAAGAACAGAATGTTCTGAATGGGTGCCTATGGTTGCTTAAACTTTTGAAATTCTGAAAGTGGAAATTGTATTCAAAATATTTGCACCTGGGGATATATAGGTTTGGGGAACAAACCCCACAGTAATGAGATTCATTTACAAATATAAAGTGAGCCAAGTGGCACCTTATTTTCTCATTGGACTATGGAATGGAGATGAAGTACAACCTGAACTATGACTGAAAATGCTTTTAAATTTTCTGAATTTTCAGTGGCTGTTTCTCCCCATTATTCGGACAGCCCTACTCATAGCTGAAATCTAACTCCAGTGGGAGTCATGCCCTGTGGCCACTCCAAGACAGCGGTAAAGTCATGATGACTAGTAACTCCAGTTTCAACATCCACCTTCAGAAATGAAAATGAAATAGTCTCCCTAGGTCTTGGATATTCTTAGCCTTGACTAACGATAACGGTGACTGCCTTTCTAACCTCTGGATTCTGTTTCTTTCTGGACAGTGTTTTATGGCAGAGCTGAATTGCTGAAATGACACAGTACGAAGATCAACCTACTGAGAATACAAAGAGGTGCATAAAGTAATACACTAGTAGTGATATCTTCGCTGCGAAAATGTGAATTTTCCTAGGTTTACAGCAGTATTTAACTTTATCTGTTTGAGCTTGTGTGGTGTTCCTCAACTCAGAGCAGTGCAACCTTCTTTACTGTGTTCCTTCTTTGCAAAGTCTAAGTTGAAATTGGCTCTTTACTTAACATGTTCACATTCTCTGATATTTTTACAAACCTATTCAGTTAATCGTACAGTGGATAATTTGTTCTTCAACACTCAACAACATTTGGATGAAAGAGCTGTATAAATCTTTAATTTCTGTACCAATTTTTTTTGGGGGGGGTGAAATCTCCCCCCGGCTCCTCTTTTATACTGCATAAAAGGTCCCAGAAAGCTCCCTATCTGGCCAGGGTAGGATTCCCCCAGTGTAGTCACTGCAGAAGACATTCACAAGACTACCTACCCAGGCCCTCCAGTTTAAGGGTTCCAATAGGTGTGTCAGGGCCAGGGTTGCAGCACACATCAGTGCAGAGATTTCGGGCATCCTGGGGAGGCTGCTGTAATGTAGAGAGGCCTTCCGGGGCTCCCGACAAGTGTTCGATGCTAAATATTTTAAATGAGCTGTTATTTGGTTGTGATTGGTTGAGTAAGTCACATGGCATTTTTTTTCCATCCTGGTTGGAGGAGCATAGTTCTTATAACCAACATGGAGGTCTGAAAAAGCCTCTTGAGCTGTGAATTATTAATGAAGTTGTAGCAAGCAGTGTATAGACAAGAAGGTTCAGGAAATTTTAGAAGAGAGACCTTTTCCTTTCAGAGTCATACAGACCTTGCTCAAGGCATCAGCCCTAGAAAACCTAAGCTATTGTAAGATATATTTTCTGGAAACAGTTTAGATTTCATTTTTTGCCATCACATTCATACAAAGTAATTTCATGTGCATATATAGTCCTAGTTGTATAAGGTGCCTTCAAATCCTTCTCTAGCTTATTTAATGTCTTTGTATCAGCGCTTTTGATCAGGGATTTGGGGCACTCTGCTCCCCTGCAGAAACAGACTGAGCAATCTGAATGGACTGCTTGTGTACTGACGTACTTCTCAAGATGAATAAGGATATTGTAATATGGCTAATCAGTGTCCTATCCCCCTACAAAATATTCTCAGACAAACTGAATTAAGACAAAGTTAAGTCTGAGAGCACAAATCAATAAGTTAAAAAAAAATGACAGGGATGATGTAATTATCCCTAAAGCAAGCATTATAGACCCAGGAAATTCAGTTTTTAGTGTATACTTAAAAGCAATGCAAATGTTTTAAGATCACATGTACAGTTAAGGAATTCAAACAGTCTTAATTCTACCCTGTTATGATACCATACTATAACTACATAATTATGATTACAGCATTTTAGTGTTGCTGATCTATATTAGATTAAAATTGATATTTAAAGACCTATTAGATTTTTTTTTCATATTTTTCTCCCCTCTTGCCATCACTACAGGGCAGAGTTAGATTTGCAGAGGCTGTGCTCTATTTTTGATACAACACAAAAATTGAATCCCTGTTTTTAAGTGCAAAAAAAAAAAAAACCACTCAGCCTTAACTATGGAATTGTAACCTGTGCCTCTGTAAAACTACTTTTGATGCAGTTGAGCTTCCACATGTGAATTTAAAACTGAACTAGCACCTCTTCTGGTTGGCTTGGCATTGTCTCTCCCTACCCAACATCACCCTGATTTTAGAGTTGTTCTGGGCCCAAGATAGACTGTGGTTTCCAGGAAGCTTCTGCTGCTGTTCCCATGCTCCAACAGACTCAATCCTCTGGTGACCCGCAACGTAGGGAGTGAATCTGGCACATTTAAATATGCACAAGGACACTGAATTCATATTTTGTATTACCGCATATGCTGATATGTTAAATGTCTTAATAAAGTATGCAGGGCAAATTCTGCCCTAAATGACATTCATGAAATGCCATTAAATCAGTGGGGAAGTCTGAGTAAACAGTGAAAGTAAAATGTGATGTTGTATGTACAGGGGCATGATCCTGGCCACAAGTAAGCAGGGTTTGGAAGCAAGCCAAACTGGCTCTCCTTAACTAGCCTGCAGTGTATTGCAACATGTCGTGATCTAGATAAATGCATGTTTCTATTAAAATATATCTAAAACATCACACACACCAGTGCAACAAGGAGTGGAAATCATATTACTATTTCTAAATCAAATTTCTTTATTTAAGTCAAAAGCTGCAGATGGCTTAAAATGTGATTATACAACAGTATAATACTGGATTTACCATAGTTTTCTGTGCAGTCATATATAACAGATGAGACCACTGTCACAGCCCCTGGGTCCTCTGGAACCATTTACCAGTGCCTTGAGTGCACACCTTTCAAGTGGCAATCCCATTCCACCTTGTCTTTTTGGGGTGGGATCCCATTGTGACCCAAGAACCCCTCAATGCCAGAGTTTGAATTAAAACAGAAATTCAAACCGGTTTTATATCAGACAAAAGCTGTTCATTCACCTGTCTCTCCTGTATGTAAATTAAGCAGTATAAACCAACACAATGCAAAGTCATTTTCATATGAAGTCAATGAGGGGGATGTGAAAACAATAGGAAGGCCGCACATCATAGAATTAGTTACATGGAGGTTATCTGGACTCTGAGATACAGACAATGAACTTTGGGAAATATAAAGAGAAGGGAAGGAAGACACCCTTTTATCCTGCACCTAGGGTGTAATTGGGCAGTGTGATTATGTTCATGAAAACTGGATCTCAACCAGGTTTGATAGAAAACACTGCAAAGGACATTTGGGGTGAGATCTGACTTCTTTAGACAGAAGGGAAATCTATTAAGCTAAGTTTAGTCTCAAGAAATAGTTATTGTTTTATATGTAGCCCTGTTTCCATTAGCCTCTCTCACTAGCTCTTGAATCTTGAACTTCTGATGATAAATTTGTTGTTGTTTTCACTATAAATATATCTCAGCACTGTGGTGTTACAAGGAGTGGATTCTGAGTGGAATCATTCAGGCTGGTGTGTACACTGTTCCCCCTAAGGGCAGCAGACCTGGTGTTTCTGTGAGTGTTCAGTGGATATAGGTTTGGACACTACAGGCTCACACTTCAAAGGGGCTTGGAGAATGGGGTACACCTATTGTTAACCTGCACAGCAAATTAAGAGCTGGCATAGCCCAGAGGAGATTGTTTGGGCAGCTCACAGACTGGTGGTGTCAGGGAGCTGACACCCAGTTAAACTCAAGCAAATCTTCCTCTTGCTGGAGGCAGGGGGGGTTACAAGGTGCCTCTCAGTGCCGGATACCCCGAGAACTATCACACCTAAAGTCCAACCACTCCTCAACTGGATCTCCAGGTTACTCCTCCTTAGCTTCCAGCTATGTGACCTAGCAGCTTGGACCCTGCCAGAGTTCTCTTTCAGCAGCCTATGGTTAGTAGTGCAGTTACACAGAAGCAGTTTCTCCAGAACAAACTGATTTATTTGCTCAAACAGTGGGCAGAGCCTAGAGAAGTAGATTTAAAAATAACAGAGACTTATACTCTTGTTGTTTTACCTATGCTTGGCATTCTCCTCAAGTGCCTGCCTAGACAGGATTTAGCCTTGGTGTCCCCTGTTCTCTCTGGGCACCACAGTACAGCTTGCTCGCTGCAGACCCTGGCTGTCGAGTCACTCTGTGCATGTCAGCTTCCAGCATTCTGACTCTCTGTCCCTCTGTCAGATTCCAGCTGAACTGACAACTCCCCCTGTTGCCTTTGTGACAGGGCATCTTTTTAATCCTTCAGAGATTCTGCATCTCAGACCTAGTTTTGAGAAGAGAAAAACATCCTTATTTGGATAGTACTACCCAGGTAGGTCCTTCCACAACTGATGGCCCAGCCATTGTTGCCTTAACTTCTTTGAAGCAAGTAGCTGAGAGGCTGTCTTATCTGTGTCCTTGTTTTACCCGTGCTGTGTTCCTTAACAACCCCACTTGATAGCCTCCTTTGGTTTAACTCTATGCATTCAGACAAGAAGTAATATGTAACTGAACTGGGAAAGCATGTCATACCTAATATGCATAAAAATAATAGACGTTCTCAATTTGTTAGAACCACTATAATCGTTTTACCTGAACACCTGTATAACACAGGTCATAAAATTTCACCTTTTTACAGACATACAGCAGAATTCAACTCTGGTGTAATTCCACTGACTTCACTGTATTTACACCAGGCATGAATATGACCTACTAGCACAAAACAATTGGGCCTGATCTTTATGTCATTTACACCAGTGTAAATGAGGAGCATATCTGGGTCTGTCTATACTTCAAGCTGGAGGTCTGCCCAGCTCAAGGAGACATACTCGCACTAGCTTTCATCAAGTGAGCATGCTAAAATGAATGTGGAGCTGCTGCAGCTCAAGTGGTGTGGATGGGCTAACCACCCCAATTACCTGCCTGGGGTCTCAGAGCGGGGGTACATGGTCGGGGCACCTAGCCCCTCCCACTGATCATGCTGTGGAAAAAGCTAATGTACTCAATGCTTTTTTTGCCTCTGTCTTCACGAACAAGGTCAGCTCCCAGACTACTGCAACGGGCAGCACAGCATGGGGAGGAGGTGACCAGCCCTCTGTGGAGAAAGAAGTGGTTCGGGACTATTTAGAAAAGCTGGACGTGCACAAGTCCATGAGGCCGGATGCGTTGCATCCAAGAGTGCTAACGGAGTTGGCGGATGTGATTACAGAGCCGTTGGCCATTATCTTTGAAAACTCATGGCAATCGGGGGAAGTCCCGGAAGACTGGAAAAAGGCTAATGTAGTGCCAATCTTTAAAAAAGGGAAGAAGGAGGATCCTGGGAACTACAGGCCAGTCAGCCTCACCTCAGTCCCCGGAAAAATCATGGAGCAGGCCCTCAAGGAATCAATTCTGAAGCACTTAGAGGAGAGGAAAGTGATCAGGAACAGTCAGCATGGATTCACCAAGAGCAAGTCATGCTTGACTAATCTAATTGCCTTCTATGACGAGATAACTGGCTCTGTGGATGAGGGGAAAGCGGTGGACGTGTTCCTTGACTTTAGCAAAGCTTTTGACACTGTTTCCCACAGTATTCTTGCCAGCAAGTTAAAGAAGTATGGGCTGGATGAATGGACTATAAGGTGGATAGAAAGTTGTCTAGATTGTCGGGCTCAACGGGTAGTGATCAATGGCTCCATGTCTAGTTGGCAGCCGGTATCAAGTGGAGTGCCCCAAGAGTTGGTCCTGGGGCCGGTTTTGTTCAATATCTTCATAAATGATCTGAAGGATGGTGTGGATTGCACCCTCAGTAAGTTTGGAGATGACACTAAACTGGGAGGAGAGGTAGATATGCTGGAGGGTAGGGATAGGATACAGAGGGACCTAGACAAATTGGAGGATTGGGCCAAAAGAAATCTGATGAGTTCAACAAGGACAAGTGCAGAGTCCTGGACTTAGGACGGAAGAATTGCATGCATCGCTACAGATTAGGGACCGAATGGCTCGGCAGCAGTTCTGCAGAAAAGGACATAGGGGTTACAGTGGACAAGAAGCTGGATATGAGTCAACAGTGTGCCGTTGTTGCCAAGAAGGCCAAAGGCATTTTGGGATGTATAAGTAGGGGCATTGCCAGCAGATCGAGGGACGCGATCGTTCCCCTCTATTTGACACTGGAGAGGCCTCATCTGGAGTACTGTGTCCAATTTTTGGGCCCCACACTACAAGAAGGATGTGGAAAAAATGGAAAGAGTCCAGCGGAGGGCAACAAAAATGATTAGGGGACTGGAACACATAAGTTATGAGGAGAGGCTGAGGGAACTGGGGATGTTTAGTCTGCAGAAGAGAAGAATGAGGGGGGATTTGATAGCTGCTTTCAACTAGCTGAAAGGGGGTTCCAAAGAGGATGGATCTAGACTGTTCTCAGTGGTAGCAGATGACAGAACAAGGAGTAATGGTCTCAAGTTGCAGTGTGGGAGGTTTAAGTTGGATATTAGGAAAAACTTTTTCACTAGGAGGGTGGTGAAACACTGGAATGCATTACCTAGGGAGGAGGTGGAATCTCCTTCCTTAGAGGTTTTTAAGGTCAGGCTTGACAAAGCCCTGGCTGGGATGATTTAGTTGGGGATTGGTCCTGCTTTGAGCAGGGGGTTGGACTAGATGACCTCCTGAGGCCCCTTCCAACCCTGATATTCTATGATTCTATGCTGCAGAAGGTGCACTTTATTTTAGTGCAAGTCTGTCTCCTCAAGCAGGGAGTCAGACCCCAGCTCCAAATATAGACATACCTTCTGCTGCAGTCAGTAGTTACAGTAGTGTAGAACTAGTGTAGATTAGATCAGAATAAGGTCCTCTCTCTCTACGCAGCTAAGAGAAATCCTGCAACCATTGAAGTCAATATCAAAATGCCCATTTACTTCAAAGATGTAAGGATCAAGTCATTAAAAGAAGAAAGATACCAAAAACAAGAACTTGGACTCTTTCTCCATTAGTCAGCAAAGCTGGACTAATCCTGTCATCTATAATAAATTAATAGCCCCCTATGTCCTCAATTAATGTAACCATGTGTATCTATACTATACACTATATTAATCATGCTACTTGGGCATGTCGGGTTGGAGGAGGGGGGTAGAATGCTTACTCCATACACATGACAAAAGCCATAGGGAAAATTTAATGTTCTGAAAGTATTGCTTTGCATGGGGTGTATTTGTTTTATGATAAAGTGGCATTTTGGAAAGTCTAACTCTAGCAGGAATGTTACTCCTAATCCCCTTCACATAGTGTCAGTGCTGGTAGTAAATCCTGTCAGTATATACAGGACTCACTGGATTTCAGTACATTTCTTTGCTGCAAACTCTAATCTGAGAACGGTTTCTTACAGAAGCCTCTCTGAGGCTCTGTCAAATCAAATAAGAATCTTTGTACAAAATTGTAACTAAACAATGTTTAGTTACAATGTAATGTAACTATCTAACTATCTTCTGGTAGCAAAAATGCTAAGATACTTTCAAGGCCTCTGGTGTCTCCTAATGGTCTTGGGAATCATAGAGAAGCTATTTTAGGAAAATCTCCCCCCTCCCACTATTACAGGATATTTTTGTGATGTATTTCATAATGTGCATGAGATTACAGAGCCCCAAGGGACGATTTGTCATCCATAGGGTGAAAATGTACAGCCCAAATTGGGGAAAAGCCAATAAAGATGCCTTGAGACCACACAGCATGCAGCTTTGAGCAAAAACACAATTGCCTGCCAGAGCCAATAACCTGGAGCCTGATTAAACTCAATTGCAAAACTCCCATTGACTTCACTGGGTGATTCAATATCAGACCCTTGGTGTAGCCATCACAAGTGAAAATAGAACAAAAGTCTGCTAGCTAGCTTGCAGTGTGGAAGCCAAATCCTGCCTACCTTAATCGTGTGACTTGTCCCATTTAAGTGACTAGGACTACTCAGGTAAGCAAGGAATGCAGGCTTTGGTCTTTTATTTTGGTCAAAGCCCTGAATCCAATGTGGCACATTATGCATATGTTATGTGGCAGGGACCTGGATTCATACAGCACCATTCAAGCCTTCTCCCACTGAGTTGTGTGGCAAATTGCCAGCACCACTATGATGGGTCTCACACTTTCTTTTCGTGGGAGGGGTTTCAGGGCACCATTTCTTGCTTCTGAACTGGGGTATTAACTGCTCCACTAGTGTCCTGGAGAAGGGGAATGGAGAGGGAGGGACCCAGCCCCCCCCCCCCCCCCACTCTGGGTCCCAGCCCAGGGGCCCTAGGGATAGCGGTAAACCACTTGAACTAGCGGTTCCTTCCCCTGGACTACTTCCCTCTCCTGCCCTTCAGCTTGTGGGGCTTCCTGCCCTCCCTCTGCACAAACCAGGTGTCCCTTTACCTAGGGTCTTCATCTTCTTAGCCCACCACAGCACTTCTCCAAACTCGCCTCTGCTTCCCTCCAAACTGCTCTCTGCTCTAAGACCAATCCACTCTACTTCAACTCCTTCTCTTGTCTGATTGAAGCAGGGGGTTTTATCATGTGACTGGCTTCGGGTGCTTTAATTGGCTTTGTGCTTTAACTAATCTATAGTCAACTTTCTTCTCTCTACATGGAATAAGGCTCCCTTCTAACACTCCCTTCTAATGCTCTCCTGCTGCCCGCTGGCCATGCTGTATCACAGTGTGAACACAAGATGAGACACAGAGCAGGAGTTCAAAAGAGGAAAACTGTTTAGTGTGCTGGGAAATTATATGTAAGGACTCCATGTTTCTGAAACTAAACTAGATCTCTATTCAGATAGCTGTTTACAGAGGTGCTGCAAATGCAGTTTGCAT
Organism: Eretmochelys imbricata; assembly: GCF_965152235.1. Taxonomy (NCBI): domain Eukaryota; kingdom Metazoa; phylum Chordata; order Testudines; family Cheloniidae; genus Eretmochelys; species Eretmochelys imbricata. The sequence goes on along the minus strand of NC_135573.1, from coordinate 46,839,685 downwards.
TCAAGCCATGCGCACACAGACTGGCATTCTGATGCTTCCTCCAATCTGTGCTGCTTGTTCTTCCCAGGGTTAGGTTGGGATTTCATGAAGTGGTTGTTAGTCACCATACTCTTCATACACCTTGCACTGCTCCATGTATGCACTCAATTGGGAATTCATGCCTGACATTTCTCAGGCCTGCCTCTATACCCAGGTGTGAAGCGTGTATCCATCTCATTTCTGTCAGCTCTTAAAGTTGCTGGGATTACTATTCAGTCACCTTTACACAACAACCCCCCCTTTCACACACACCTCATCCCTCCTCTAGTAGTAGGGGATAATGTCCTGTAGCACTTGTACCTTTTGATCTGGCCAGCCCTGGGGTGAGAATTTGTTCTATTGCCTGTAGTCCTTCACCCTGTTTGATGCTTTGTTGGGTTGACTGGAGCCTCCCATCAGAGGCTCTGTCTACTCTATGAGTAAGGGGGTGATTCCCCTGCTCGTGGACACATACTCAAGCTAGCTCAGTGAGAGCTGGCGTACATACGAATAGCAGAGAAGCCATGATAGAATGGGCAGTGGCAGCAGAGACATGGATGAGCTCTATCAAGTACGTACCCACGGTTTTCAGGGGAGTCTGTACTCTGCATGGCTCAGCCGTGTCTTTGCTGCCACTACCCATGCTACCGTGGTTACACCACTGTTTATAAGTGAGCTAGTTCTCATTCGGCTAACACGAGTATGTGTTCATGCACAGGGGAAATCACACCCCTCACTCGTCGTGTAGGCATGGCCAGAAATACAAAGGTATTGTAGCATGCTCTTACACTGTGTGGTGCTCTGGAAGGGCTGCTCTGCCCAGTGACCTGCCACCAGTAGTGACTTTCCTGGGCAGGGCCTTAGCCTCACATCATAGTGACATAGTCTCTAACTTATTTTGTGGTCATTTGTGGTTTCTTTATGATGTTTCCTAATGACTTGTGATCAGACTGCATGTCTACTGGTAAACACTTTTGCCCTGGATAAACCAAATAATATATCCTCAATCACTGGTAATGGGTAGTGACTTCTTTTCAATGCTCAGTTTAGTTGTTTTGGATCAGTGCGGCTCCTCAGTTTACCTGAAGGTTTTCTCACCCCTACTAGACTGCTGATTCACTCTGTAGTAGTTTCAAGGGGTATAATGATGCCTCTTCTTTGCAGGACACTTTTCTCCTGTGGCTTCACCAGGGCTACTGGATCTCTGCATTTTAGAAGTCCCACAGGATGCATGTGGGGGTCTTTGTCTAACTTCAGCTTGCCCTTTAAGTGCCCATCTCCTTTAAATATGTCCTTATATTCTGTTCAAATGTTGGACAGAACTTTTGGTGTCTGTTCTCCCTCCATTTTCATGTTGAGGATAGTCTGGTGTTTAACTATGATCAGATCCATGGCTTGCACTGTCCTACCTCCCAGCAGCAGCTGGTACACTTAAATCTCAACTACTATAATCTCCATACAATAATAACTCTTTTTCCTCTGGGTTACTTATCGACAGCCTGCCTTCACCCACTGGCCTCATAATGGTTTTATTTTCCATCATCAGCACCTGGCCACAGTTCTCCAGACTAATATGCTATTTAGCAGTGTTTCTGGGTTTACAGTACAGATAGCTCCGTAATCCAGATGCAATCAAATTGTTTTTGTAGCTTATAACATAGTTGCAAATATGGCAGTTGAATATGTGACAGTCTTCTTTTGCTGTGAGTATACACTGGAAGTCTTTGAATCTGCTAAAATCAAACTGCAGCTACCCTTGTCCTCATTGGAAGTCTTTACATCCTTAATCACAGTCTATATTGCTGCTTTTTTTTTCCTTTCTGGGGTAGCTGCAACATGGGAACATAAAGTGGTTCCATTTCCCACACATCTTGATCTATTGCTCATAGGCTGGACACTTTTCTTTCTGCCTTCTGTTTTGCTTTCCCCTGTAGATACATTAGACCATAATGCATGCATTGTTGGTTAATCTGTCTGTCCTGCTTCCTGGATTCCATTAGCTTGAATCTGTGTATTTGTTCTCCATTTTAGGCTGCAATTGTTTTGAACCTTTCCTTGGATAGTTCAACTGCTGAGTCTATTTGGATCCATTCTCTAGGGTTAGATCTGTTCGTGTCAACAATCTCCTGTAAGCTGGAATCATGTTTTCCACAAACCAGAGAATTTTGACTGTCTCCAAAGTTACTTATGAATGCCAGAGTAGATCTGAGCAAATAATGGATTTTTCAGTTTGCTGGCAAGTTAGCTAGGTACTAATGCAGGATGTGGGAGACCCAAGTTCAAGTCCATGTTCTAATGACTAATTATTTATAAGAAGTTGAGCCACTTAAAGAGGAAAGATTGAGAAAGCCCCATAACACAATGTCCTTTAGCCGAAGCTCTTCAGTTTTGGTTTTTATTTTGTCTAAAATTCCCTTGGAATGTATCAGTGTATATTACAGAAATGGGGGGAGGGGGAAATCTGGTGAAAGTTAGTGGGAAAAAAATCAGTTTTCTGGGTAAATATCGGGATTAATATTGGGAGATGGAGAACAGGGGAAAAAAGCTACAAATAGAGAAAGGTATTGGCCAAGAAGGCCAAAGGCATTTTGGGATGTATATATGTAAGGGCATTGCCAGCAGATCGAGGGATGTGATCGTTCCCCTCTATTCAACGTTGGTGAGGCCTCATCTGGAGTACTGTGTCCAGTTTTGGGCCCCACATTACAAGAAGGATGTGGAAAAATGGGAAAGAGTCCAGCGGAGGGCAACAAAAATGATTAGGGGACTGGAACACATGAGTTATGAGGAGAGGCTGAGGGAACTGGGATTGTTTAGTCTGCGGAAGAGATGAATGAGGGGGGATTTGATAGCTGCTTTCAACTAGCTGAAAGCGGGTTCCAAAGAGGATGGATCTAGACTGTTCTCAGTGGCAGCAGATGACAGAACAAGGAGTAATGGTCTCAAGTTGCAGTGTGGGAGGTTTAGGTTGGATATTAGGAAAAACTTTTTCACTAGGAGGGTGGTGAAACACTGGAATGCGTTACCTAGGGAGGAGGTGGAATCTCCTTCCTTAGAGGTTTTTAAGGTCAGGTTTGACAAAGCCCTGGCTGGGATGATTTAGTTGGGGATTGGTCCTGCTTTCAGCAGGGGGTTGGACTAGATGACCTCCTGAGGTCCCTTCTAACCCTGATATTCTATGATTCTAGGTAAAACTTTTTTTAATACTGTGGTCTGTTTAATAAACTGAACATTAACAGTGTATACATATGCACATGTATCTTCCGCTATATTGCCTTCCTTTAACACACAGCCTTGCATTTACACTTAGACTAATTCATTATTAACATAAACATATCTGCCTAAATTAATGTACTGGGTTTTCATCAGTATTTTCCTGTACTAGAGAGGTCCAAAATTCAGGTAAAAATTGGTATAAACCAAATAGCTTTTATAAAGCCTGGGAATTGGTAAAAATCGGTAAAAGCTGAAAACAGAGGGGCTTACCTGCAGCTCATTGGCTAGGGGTAGGGCAATGTAGATGATCCCAGTTCCCATTCCTTCTCCACATCAGATAGGGTGAGGGGGGAATGAAACTAGGGTCTCCCACATCCCAGATGAGTACTCTAACCCCTGGCTAAAGGTTATAAGGGAGGCACATCCTCCTCTGACCATTTTGTTAACCTTTTTGCTTGCTTTTGTCAAAATACTTGACAGTTTAAATGAAATTATCAAAATCTTTCAATTTTTTTCAATCCAGTCTAAACTATATGGTGAACTTGACATGAATGTCCAAATAACTGCATTTTTCAGTGAATAAACTATTTGTCTAATAATTTTCACCTAGCTCTATGCCAGAGGTCTTAGTTGGGTAACATAAGTCTCTATTTCCTCTTCTGTATTTTTGCCTGAAAACAAGAAGCAGTATCTCTCTACAGCCTCATTCTGTCTGGGGTCAGAGTACTGATCACACATCTTTATCAGCTTTTCCAATGTTGCAAGCATTATTCCTGGCAACAGTATCTCACTCACTCCTTCTTCTTTCCCAGCAATGAGATGGTAAAAAAGCTTTAATTTGTTCTCTTTATCCCCCATGGCCAGCTCTGTGTATAGACTCAATTCTTCATTCACTGTTTCCATACTTGCGCAAGGATTTTTGTCTGGAAATTCAGCATTTCTAGTTATTTGAATCTGTCCATGCTGTCTCTTTGCTCTGTTTCTAGTTGCTGGGGTTTTTTTTTTCCTGTTAATCATAGTCATCTCCTTTCTGTGGGTCTCACTAAACTGACCACTGCTACCCTGTTTCATGTTTCATGTCCCATTTGCTGGCTAATGCCATGAAAGGGCTACTTGTTTCGAAACGAAACTGGCTCTTTGTAAGAACTATTTACAGGGATACAGAGCCTCCTGATACCTCCTCCAAATGCCTCCCAGCTACAACCTGGGCTCCTCCCTCCAAGTGCCATGCATATTGCAATGCAGACCAGTAGATCACAGTACCCTACGGTCTTGTTTGATACAAAAGTTGCATTTGATTTGTTGACAAATTATTGACTCAGGAAGGCTTATGTGAAAAATAGGTCACCTCAGAACAGACATGTGGACCCAGATCCACAACGAACCACTGACACTGAGCTTAGTTTCAGTGCACTCCCAGAATCAGCTTGGCGAGGGAGAAGGGGATTCTGGACGGCAGCTTCATCCAGCAGGATAGCACATTATACATGGAAGTTTCCAGAAACTACATAGAATGTCTAATCTGTTACATAAAATTAAGGAGCTAATGGGTGATGGCTGACCTGCTGATTCTTTCTGATTCCTGTGTTCATGATTGAGACCAATGTGGTGTGTGGGGTTGCTCTTTTTGCTGACCTGTGATGGGGTGTCTACGCTACACAAGGCTTGAGTAGAGAGAAAGGGCCAGTTAACCCATGACAGCTTCACCTGGAGGAGAATCAGGGCTGTTAAGCTTTTAACTGATGATGAAGCCCAGCTAGGTAAGGGGCAGGCTAAGCTTCTATGAACCCAGGAAGTAGAAAGTAAGAAGGGGGCTACAGTGTGAAGGCCTGCAGTCAATCTCTGGACTTAGAGAAGGAAAGGAGGAAACCAGGGGTAGAACAGAACCAACTTGTGTTGGTCCAATAAGAGATAAGCTTGTCTCTTTCACCAACAGCAGCTGGTCCAATAAAAGATACTACTTCAGCCACCTTGTCTCTTTTGAGTGGTTTCCATCTCAGCTGTAAATGGCAGTAAGTTTTTTGCATGGAATTTCCTCCTCTTTGTAAAATGGCATGAAGGATCAGAACTGGTTAAAACCTCAGTTTATAGCTCATCTTCAAACCATTAAAAATCTTTCCTAATATCAAGCTGGAGTATTAGTTAATTACTCTTTTATTTGGAAACATGTCATCTGATGAACCATCAGCATCATTTCCTATAACACCTGACTCAGTCTCACAAGTCATGGCCCAACTCCACTTATGAGTTCTGACAGAAGCACATCACAAGGTTTTATGGTTACTTGTATACAAGGCAGTAAAATGCATCTACATAAGGCCTCGATTCCAGTATTGCCAAATCCAAGTGTGCAAGAATCATGAGTCAGGCATCAAAAAATTATGACATTGTCTTAAAAATCATGAGATTAAAGAGAATGGGAGTTTGTCTTCTGGCTTTTGAGCCTTTTTAGAGTGCATTCTGTTCACATTTCCAAGCTTGTTCTCTGTAACCATGAGGGCTAGGAAACTAAGATTTTTATGTAATCAAATGGAACCAGGAAATGGCATGTTAAGAATGCACCAAATACCACAAGATTCATGATAAAATTATGGGAGATGACAACACTGCAGTTCAGAAAGGTACTTAATCCAAGTGCTTAAAGTTAAGTATGTGCTTAAGTACCTTTCCAAATGGAACTTAAAGCAATAAAACATAGACACTCACAGCCAAGTGGAATCAGCCATACCTTATGTCAAGGTTCCTTCCCCACTCTGAACTCTAGGGTACAGATGTGGGGACCTGCATGAAAACCTCCTAAGCTTACTTTTACCAGCTTAGGTTAAAACTTCCCCAAGGTACAAATTAATTTTACCCTTCGCCCTTGGATTTCCACTGCCACCACCAAACTTTATCTGGGTTCCTGAAAAAACGGAGTTTGGACACATCTTTCCCCCCAAAATCCTCCCAACCCTTGCACCCCACTTCCTGGGAAAGGTTTGGTAAAAATCCTCACCAATTTGCATAGGTGACCACAGACCCAAACCCTTGGATCTTAGAACAATGAAAAAGCATTCAGTTTCCTTACAAGAAGACTTTTAATAGAAGTAAAAAGAAAAGAATAATCTCTGTAAAATCAGGATGGTGAATACCTTACAGGGTAATTAGATTCAAAACATAGAGAATCCCTCTAGACAAAACCTTAAGTTACAAAAAAGACACACAGACAGGAATATTCATTCTATTCAGCACAGCTATTTTCTCAGCCATTTAAAGAAATCATAATCTAACACATACCTAGCTAGATTACTTACTAAGTTCTAAGACTCCATTCCTGTTCTGTCCCCGGCAAAAGCATCATACAGACAGACACAGACCCTTTGTTTTTCTCCATCCTCCCAGCTTTTGAAAGTATCTTGTTTCCTCATTGGTCATTTTGGTCAGGTGCCAGCAAGATTACCTTTAGCTTCTTAACCCTTTACAGATGAGAGGATTTTTCCTCTGGCCAGGAGGGATTTTAAAGGGGTTTACCCTTCCCTTTATATTTATGACACCTTATAAAACTGTATACAATTTAAGGTGCCTCATACAAATATTGGAATCCAAATCTTTGAGTGAAATCAAATATATTTTATTTTAAAATCAATCTCATCTGATGTTAAATTGTGCCTATAAGGTCACTGACGGTAGTTATAATTGAATTCTAAGTCATCTCATTTGATATGCTTAGTTTCCTTTCACACTCGTCTATCTGTCAACTGGAATGCTCATGAGACAGCTTATAATTCAATAATTTGTACTTCAGAGTCACATAAAAGTATTGCTTAAAAAGAGTTTAAATAGCACAGTAGAGAAAAACAGCTCAAAAATATTTTATTAATAAAGCTGGAAATATTTATGTCAAGATTCATTACAAAATTCCTTTTGCTTTTCATCATGGTACTATGAGACTGATTAGTTTCTCCTTAAATTTTTTGGTACCAAACTAAAACATACCTGCTAAACATATTGAGCCAAATTCATCCCTGCTGTAACTCCACTGAGGTCAATGGAGTTACCCCGAGGATGAATTTAGTCCATTAGTACCTATAATTTAGAGCTGTAATTCAAATGTGTCAGGGTTGTAGGAACTAGTAGTATTTTGAATGGAAATGTTTGTTTTATATGAAAGGTCTTTCCTTATGCTCAAGTTAAATGGAAATAATCAGTCATTTTACTTTTAATAATATATAATGTCTCAAGTCAGTTTTAGTTAGAGAATGCATAGTATTACTCCATCTAACTCTTATCACCAAAGGGATTTTTACACTCAGAAATAAAGCCTTAAGTGGGATTGCTTAAACACTTGCCAAGATGTTACTCCAGACAATCTTCTTGTCAACATTTATGACTTAGAAAAATTAAGAGTTCAGAATAAACTGTATCCGTCTTTCTGTATCTCTTTTAGAGTGTAGGCTTTTGTGGGCAGAAACTCACTTCATTTTGTTGTCTCCTTTGGAAGTGCTTTTCAAATAAATAAATGAAGTACGAATGAGAAATATTAACATTTCAGGGCCAGATTTAACAGAAGACTCTCTATAATTTGTTTTGCTCTGGAAACCCTCAAAATGATTTATGTGGGGGAATAGTTTGTATAAATTTGCACGGGCATCCACGGATATACGGGCATCCATAACTGAGTGAAATTGTCAGTGAATTCCGTTCTTAGAAGTCAGTTCAGAAAGATACTTTCAATCGTGACATGAATGCTCTTTAAAAGTGGTCCCCAAACTTTTCAGGATTGTGCCCTCCCTTGCCCCTCTCTGTGCATGCGCCCCCCCCCCCCCAGTCATGGCTGGGAGAGGGGCTGTGGCTTGGGGGGGGGGAACACGTGGACAGTGGCAAGGGGCCAGGAGTAAAGCTGAGTGGCGCTCCCTCCCCACCCCCAGTGGGAGCTGCCCGGGCCCCAGAGTCTCTCCCCCCAAAACGGTACTCCTTGGGGACCTCTGCTTTTGAGAGTAACCCCAAAATATTATCATTTAATATTTATTTATGGTGGGCCCACATTGTGCTAGACATCTTCCAGACATTCAAAAAGGGATGATTCCTACCCTGAGGAGCTCAAAGTCTAAGGGGAGGTAGACAAATAGAAGTTATGGGAAGGAAGCAAAAAATGGGGATTTTATGTTTGTCAGCTAGGTTCACTATAGGCAGTGTTGCAGGCTTGCAGATGAAATCAGGGAGGTTTTACTATGCATAAAGGGCTGTGTGGAAGAAGGCATGGAAGTGCCTCTATAAGTACGTTTACACTGCACACTTTTTATGGCTGTGTGTAGAGTATGTACATGACTAGCCCCCCTAGCATGGGCATAAACATAGGTGCTAAAACTAAGGGTGCGGACAGTGCTGCTGCACTCCCTAGCTTGAAGTGGTTTCCACTATATGCAGGGTTTAACAGTTTGGTTCAATGGCTCTCAGCACCCCCATTATAGACATTGTTCCAGCACACCTGGGTATAAATAGTAATGTAGATGGTGAGACACCACTTAGGTGAGTATATAATAAGAACATAAGAACGGCCATATTGGGTTAAACCAATGATTCGTCTGGCCCAGGATCCTGTCTTCTAACAATGGCCAGTGCCAGATGCTTCATAGGGAATGAACAGAACATGGCAATTATTAAGTGATCCATCCCCTGTCCAGTCCCAGTTTCTGGAAGTCAAAGCTTTAGGGACACCCAGAACATGGGGTTACATCACTGGAGTTACGTAGCCATTGATGGACCTATCCTCCCTGAATTTATCTAATTCATTTTTGAACCCAGTTATACTTTTGGCCTTCACAACATCTCCTGGCAATGAGTTCCACAGGTTGACTGTGCGCTGTGTGAAGAAATACTTCCTTTTGTTTTAAACCTGCCACCTATTAATTTCATCAGGTGGCCCCTAATTCTTGTGTTATGTGAATCGGTAAATAACACTTCCATATTCACTTTCTCTAAACCAATCACAATTTTATAAGCCTTTATCATATCCCCCTCTTAGTCATCTCTTTTTTTTTAGCTGCGTAGTCATAGTCTCTTTAATCTCTTCTCATATGGAAGCTGTTCCATGCCCCAATCAATTTTGTTGCCCTTCTCTGTATTTTTTCAAATTCTAATATATTGTTTTTGAGATGGGGTGGCCAGAACTGCACACAGTTTTCAAGGTGTGAGTGCACCACTGATTTATGTAGTGGCATTATGGTATTTTATGATCTATCCCTTTCCTAATGGTTCCTAATGTTCAGTTAGCTTTTTTTGACTGCTGCTGCACATTGAGCATACGTTTTCAGACAACTATCCACAATGACTCCAAGATCTTTCTTGAGTGGTAACAGAATTTAGACCCTATCATTTTGTACATATAGTTGGGGTTATTTTTCCCAGTGTGTTTTACTTTGCATTTTGTCAACATTGTAAAAACAGGCCTGAAACCTGTAGGTGTGTACTTGGATATGTGCCCTACAAAGCTCTCTACAGCCCAAGCTGTGCATCCTCTAACTACATTGCTGTTTTTAGCAATAAAGTGTCTCACTGCCTCTCCACTGCTGTAGTCTTTCCCCACCACGGGGAAAGGCTTTGGGAGGGGGGAGGCAACGGGAAAAGGCTCCAGCAACTCCCTGTTGCAAGGAGAGACAGTGGCAGTGGGGAAAGGCTCCTTCATCAGGAAGGCAGTGAGGAAAACCTCTGCCAGCTCCCCACGGTGAAGCCTTCCCTCACTGCCTCCCCCCACCAGAGTCTTTCACTAACACATGTAGTTATACACCACAGTGTGGACACAGCCAGCTGTTCACTGTGGCATGTAGTTACACATAACCTATGTGCCACTGACAGTGATTGTGTAGATGTAGCCTATGAGAATTTGGACTAGACAAACCAGTTTAGATTACCTGCCCATCTCACTCTCCAACACTCTTTGAATCATCATTTGAACAAAACTTTCCTAATGTATGAAACTGTTTATCCCTTCAGTTTCTAACTGGGATAAAAAGCTGAAATGGTAGAAATCTCATGAGAAAGCCAGTACTCATGAAATTTCCAGCCCAATTTCTCAGACTCAGGTTTAAATATTTTGCCCACTCAAACTCCAGACCCTTTGAAATATAATTATTCGGGCTGTCAATTAATCACAGTTAACTCACGCGATTAACTCAAAAACATTAATCACACTTTAAAAAATTAATCACAATTTAAAAAATTAATCACAATTAATCACACTTTTAACAATAGAATACCAATTGAAATTTATTACATATTTTTGGATGTTCTTCTACATTTTCAATATCGATTTCAATTACAACACAGAATACAAAGTGCAGAGTGCTCACTTTGTATTATTATTTTTATTAAAAATATAAGCACTGTAAAAATGATAAACAAAAGAAATAGTATTTTTCAATTCACCTCATACAAGTACTGAAGTGCAATCTCTTTATTTGTGAAAGTGTAACTTACAAATGCAGATTTTTTTTGGTTACATAATTGCACTCAACAACTAAACAGTGTAAAACTTTAGAGCCTACAAGTCCACTCAGTCTTACTTCTTATTCTGCCAATCGCTAAGACAAACAAGTTTGTTTACATTGACAGGCGATACTGCTGACTGCTTCTTATTTACAATGTCACCCAAAAGTGAGAACAGGCATTTGCATGGCACTTTTGTAGCTGATGTTGCAAGGTACTTACATGCCAGATATGCTAAACATTCATATGCCCCTTCATGCTTCAGCCACCATTGCAGAGTACATGCTTCCATGTTGTTCTTTCTAAATATCACAATGGAGTGCGCTTAAAAATAAGCACTAATGGATTAAAATGAATTTTATAGGCTAACATTTCCCAGAACAATACAGATTTAAAAGTAAATTTTAATCCTAATGTGAGGAAGTTATGCATGTAAATCTTTGCAAAACAGGAGAAAGACACATCTTCCAGTATACAGAGTACTTCTCTTTAAGGGAAGATACAGAAAGTCTTAGGAACATTATTTAATTCCTCTTTATTCCAGAAGCCAGTCCTCTTGGAGTTGCTTGAGCTGATTTCAGTGTGAAAAATGCACAAACAGTAAGGAGAAAGTCTCTAAACTCTCACACAGAGACATCGACTTCCCCAGTTCCGGGGGGGAGGGGCGTGTGTGTGGAATTGAGGGTCTTTTGCTTGATCCCCACTCCACCCCTTCCCGCAAGCCCACATCCCTGCCCTGCCTCTTCCCACCCCACCTCCTCCCCTCGCCCAAAAGCCTCCTGCACTCGTCTGAACAGCTGATCGTGGCGGGCGGGAGGTACTGGGAGGGAGTGGGAGGAAATAATCCATGGGGCTGCCAGTGGGTGCTGTGCACCCACTATTTTTTTTCCTGTGGGTGCTCCAGCCTCAGAGCACCCACAGAGCCAGCGCCTATGCTCTCACAGATGGTGGGCCTGTTAGTTAGAAAGAGAATGAATTAAGGGTGAATTCAAAAGACTAAAGGCTTGTCTACATGCTGTAAATCTGCAGCTCTATATCCTGCTGTGCATTAAACTGGCCTTGTGGACCCTGCTATGATGCACTAAATGTAATAGCAGGGTCTACACAGTGATTTAGTACATGGCAGGCTAGAGCACTAAGTTTCCATGTGGACAAACCCTGAGTATGAATAGACCTCCCATATTCGATACTTTCTTGTATCCTTTGATATCTTGTTCACTCCCCTTTTCTGGATCTTACCCTTCTTCCATCCTCTCAATCAAACCAGAGTGTCTTCCCATTTCTAATTCTACCTTTCCTTTTCCTGGCCAAGTGGGCCTGACGCTGACAGGCCAGATGCCAGCTCTAGCCAAGACTACAGGCATTAGCTAAAAACCTACAATGTCATACCTGGAGACCAGACCAGGTCACCTGTATATTTGTTTTGCTCAAAATAGGTATTAGTCTTATAAGAATGTATTTAGACTGTAGACTATGAAATTCCTATTAGCTGCTGTCTGCATTAATCTCACTTGTAATGACTGTATTCCATGCCATCAGGAAATATGTAAGGTTTGCTTTATAACTTTGAAAATGTTTGCTCTGAACTTGTGAACCCAGGCATGGGAATCCCTCCTCTCCTCCCAATCCCATCCCATCCCATCCCATCCTGGAGGACTATCAAACTCTAAGTGGGCCATTGTAAGACAAAAGCTTTAATTGCCTCATCCATCCATGGAGCAGTACATGCATTGCTTTGAATGCTGGAAGAGGGAAATAAAAATAGTTGATGTGAAGATTTTTCATCGTTTTTGCTGTTTGGGAGTCACTCTATCTGATTCTACTTTTATATAGACTAGTTACACCTAATTCATTGGACACCCATAAAGTTGCTGATTTAAACTGGTGGGAAAAAAGCAGAGTTCAGGCCATTGTGTCTGGCTGGCTGTCTCTCTTTGAGCTTGTTTTAGGTGTCATGTCTGTACACCACCACCAAAGCAGGACCATGCCATAAAGGCACAACTGATCTGTAAAGACCAGATTGTGACCCATCTAATGTGTCTGTACAGGGGAATAGTATGGCACGAGGCCCTTCCTTTTCTCCTTGGGCTGGCTTCCCGTACTGGATGAATCTGCCTTTGTGGAGCCAGTATGTCCCCTGCCCCATGCATGTGGGTGAGAAGAGGTGGGGAAAAGGTAGGGAAGTGTTGCGATTCAAATACAAGACAGAACAAGGCTTTAAGCGAGCAAGCAGGCTGGTCTGCCGACGGGCTGGTCTGCCTGTCAGCTTTCCACCCTCTCTTTTATTTCTCTCCCTCCTCCTGCGCATTACATACTTCAACAGATAAAAGGAATACACTGGCTTTGTTTAATATTCTTATTTACCAATTTCTATCTACCACATTCCTTGCTCTCGGGCCTTGAGCCCAGTCCTGGGAGGCTTCCCACAGTTTATGTCATCTGGGCGAGTTTCCAAGGTTCATGCCCTTGAGAGGAGCTGTGTGTGCACTGTTCCTACACAACACTCAGGGTGTGCCCTGAATGTTGCCAAGTGCGTGAACCCTGTATGAATGTTACAGGGAAGAGATGAAACCTTGGCTCTACCTCCTAACATACTAGCTAGTGCAGCTGCATTGCACACCATGGGATGTATGCTAAGATAGACGTAGGACTGGCACAGGATACACCCCACTAGAGCTGGGGGAAACCAGGAGGCATATTGTGACTCTGAGTTTTTTATCTTCTTCCCATTCTGCTCCCAGGGCAGTAGCAGAGCCACAACTCACTATGCAATTAGCAGTGCTTAGAGCAAGCTCAGCTAAAAGCAAAGGCTCATATTTGCCAGGAATAGCTTAAGCATATAAAATAGAAAGCAGCCTTGGCTTAGTACAGCTAAGACTTCTGTAGAAATCAGTGTCTATATAAACTTTGTGATACAGATAACCTAAACCACCCACTCTTCTCTCTTATTACACTGTAATTTACTGGACACATGGTTCTTTTACACTATGAATCACTCCCAGCTGTAATTAGAAGCCTTGGCTATTCTTTCTTTCTTTTTTTTTTCCTTTAAAAAAATAGTCTGCTCACTTTTATGGTGTTAACACCCAAATTTAATAAAGCATGTGTTCTGCAAAATAGAGCCAAATTAATATTAAATGCTTATTCCTGGAAAATATGTTTGCTCATTAAATTTGACAGTCATTTCTTATGTGGTAAATGCTATGAGTGCCAAGAATACTTTTGGCACTAGTTGCCAGCTACAGGTCCATTATTTTAATTGCCTTTAACCTATAATCAATATTGGCTGCTTTCAATTCAACTAGATGCACAGATAAGCACTATCAAAAATGGGCTTATTCTATTGCACCTTATATTCTGATTTAATGTCTGGAAGATACAGCAAAACATCATTACAGTACCCTTTCCATAATCAAAAGTGTATGTGATGCTTAGGGAACCTTTCAAAATATAAACAAAAACATCTGTCTGTTTCACTACGGTAATTTGGCATGGCCATTTAAGTCCAAATTCTATTTTCATCTACAAGGATGTAAATCTGGAGTGACTCCAGTGGAGTCGCCCCAGATTTTCACCATTGCAGATGAGAGCAAAATATGACCCTTAGGGCTAGACTGTATGACCTTCATGCTGTGGGCTGTTAGTCACATACGTTGTCCCACTGAAGTCATGGGACAACTCCTGTGAGTATCTACTCACTAATACAATGAGGAGTCCGGTGGCACCTTAAAGACTAACAGATTTATTTGGGCATAAGCTTTCATGGGAAAAACCCCACTTCTTCAGATGCATGGAGTGAAAATGACAGAAACAGGCATAAATATATATTGGCACATGAAGAGAAGGGAGTTACCTTACAAGTGGAGAACCAATGTTGAAGGCCAATTTAGTTAGGGTGGATGTGGTACACTCCCAATACTTGATGAGGAGGTGTCAATACCAATGCTCACTAATGTGAGTCAAGGTCATACAACCTAACTCTTAGCATACCTCTCAGCATATCAAAGCCCAAATGTGGGACGCAGTGTGTGACAACAACCCAAGTGAGGGACACAGAAAAGTATACATGCAGGAAACTTTAAATGCTATGGGATTTATTGCATTAATGGAAATTACTCTTTCTGTAACCTCAGTTCCATGCATCCAAGACACTATGGAAAGATTGCAGAGTCTCATTGGTCCCTCTGACCACTACTCCATGCTGCTTATCCATGTGGGTACTCATGGTACTGCCAGTTATGACCCTGAACAGATCAGCAGTGACTACAGGGCTCTGGGAGTGAGAGGGAAGGAATCAGGGGAGCAGGTTGTATTCTCATCCATCCACTCACATGAGGCCCAGGCTGGGAACACAGATCCTGGAAATGTATGCATGGCTGTTCACATGATGTTGCAAGGAGGACTTTGGCTTCCTCAACCATGGGGTGCTGTTCTTGGAAGGAGGACTCTACCTTTCCAGGTTCCACGTGACCACTTGCCAGCCTAGTGAGGAGGGCTTTTAAATTACGTTCAAGGAGGGCAGGTGACAAAAGCCCACAGGTGACCTACTACATCTACAGCAAAAGTGCCAGAAAGAGGCTAGGCATTTAGAAATTTGGTCACCTTTCTTAGCAAACTCAGAGTAGGAGGGGCTCCCCAGCCAGCAAGCCAGAATATTTACCCAGGTTCTGTAAATATTAACCTGATAATTAATAAGTAATGTGCAATGTAGTATATCAATGTTTTTTATAGTAACTTTGCCATAAACAAAGGGGTTTGGGTTTTTTTTAAATGACCTTAACAGAGGGCTAAATGTTGGGGGGGATATGGCAAATTACTATAGGGTTGTCAAGGTTCCTTCCCCACTCTGAACTCTAGGGTACATATGTGGGGACCTGCATGAAAGACCCCCTAAGCTTATTTTTACCAGCTTAGGTTAAAAACTTCCTCAAGGTACAAACTTTGCCTTGTATTTGAACCCTATGCTGCCACCACCAAGCGTGTTAAACAAAGAACAGGGGAAGAGTCTACTTGGAGACGTCTTCCTCCCAAAATATCCCCCCAAGCCCCACGCCCCCTTTCCTGGAGAAGGCTTGAGAAAAATCCTCACCAATTGCATAGATGAACACAGACCCAAACCCTTGGATCTTAAGAACAATGGAAAAACAATGAGGTTCTTAAAAGAAGAATTTTAATTAAAGAAAAAGTAAAAGAATCACCTCTGTAAAATCAGGATGGTAAATACCTTACAGGGTAATCAGATTCAAAACATAGAGAATCCCTCTAGGCAAAACCTTAAGTTACAAAAAGACACAAAAACAGGAATATACATTCCATTCAGCACAGCTATTTTACCAGCTATTTAAACAAAACAGAAATTTAACGCATATCTAGCTAGATTACTTTCTAAGTTCTAAGACTCCCTTCTTTTTCTGTTCCCAGCAAAAGCATCACACAAACAGACAGATCCTTTGTTCCCCCCCTCCAGCTTTGAAAGTAACGTGTCCCCTCATTGGTTATTTTGATCAGGTGCCAGCAAGGTTATCCTACCTTCTTAACACTTTACAGGTGAAAGGGTTTTGCTTCTGGCCAGGAGGGATTTTATAGTTCGGTATACAGAAAGGTGGTTACCCTTCTCTTTATATTTATGATAAGAGTCACGGAAGCAACAAGAGGGACAACACAGTGGGAATCTGCTCAAAATCTTAAATGTCTGTACACAAATGTGAAGAGTATGGGGAATGAACAAAAAGAACTGGAAGTATTCCTACATATGCTAAATTATAATTTAACTGCCATCACAGAGATTTAGTGGAATAAATTTTATGACTGGAATATTGGTATAGAGGGGAATAACTTGTTCAGGAAGCACAGGCGGGGAAAAAAGGGAGGAGGTGTTGCATTATACATAGGCTTGGAAGGATTGGATTTTGATTCGTAAGTGTCAATAAAAGTTGATTTCACCATATACAAAACTACAAATGAAAAGATATTTCCATCAGTAGTAATAGAAATGTACAGATAGACAAAGGAAGGAAAATGCTACTTGAGAACATATTAGAATTTGACTAAAGGATGTTTACTGTGTATATTTTGACAAGTGGTGTTGACAGTTTGCATTTTAATAGTTATAAAACTTTAACTTTTTGAATCTCAAGGGCTACTGTTGTTAAATAATTCTCACGCCCTCCCCATAATTTCCCACAATTGTGAAATTTAAATTAATAAAATCAGAACAAATGATTAAAACCCATAATTTTGCACAACTGTGAATTTAAATTTATTAAAAATAAACATTGATATTATCTGTCAAAATTATAAAAGATCAAAAACAAAATATGCCAAGTCTAATTATAAACCAAGAATATATAGGTTCTAAGTTCAAGAAGGAAGTGAGAGGCAGACCAGTTGAGAGACTCTGGAGGAAGATAAAATGGGGGGCGGGGAAGGTGAAATCATTGTAAGAGTCACTATAGATATCAAAGCAGGAGGAAGTGGATGTGGCATTTAATAGATTCCAAGGCTAGAAGGAACTCTTGTGATCATCTAGTCTGACCTTTTATATAATGCAGGCCAGATAACTACTCCAAAATAATTCCTAGAGTATATTTCTTTAGAAAAACATCCAGTATTGATTAAAAATTGTCCGTGATGGAGAATCCACCACGACCCTGGGTAAATTGTTCAAAGAGTTAACTACTTTTATTGTTAAAAATGTATGCCTTATTTCCAGGCTGAATTTGTCTAGCTGCAACCTCCAGCCACTGGATCATGGTGTACATTTCTTTGCTAGACTAAAAAGCCCATTACTGAATATTTGTTCCCTTTTTAGACACTAATAGACTGTGATCAGGTTGCCCCATAACCTTCTGTTTGTTAAGCTAAATAGATTGAGCTCCTTGTGTTTATCACTGTAAGGCATGTTTTCTAGTTCTTTAATCGTTCTCGTGGCTCTTCTCTGAATCCTCTCCAATTTTTCAAATTATCCAATTTATTTATTTCAAAAACAAATAATGGAAATTTCCAAAACACAAGACCCGGTAGTAATGGAGGACATTAACTACTGAAATATCTGTTGGAAAAGTAATACGGCAAAAAACAAAATGTCCAGTAAATTCCTGGAAGCTATCGGGGAGAACTTTTTGTTTCAAAAATTGGAGGAAGTAACCAGGGAGACAGCCATTTTGGACTTGATTCTGACTGACAGATAGCAGTTGGTTGTGAATCTGAAGGTTGAAAGAGAACATGAAATGATAGATTTCTTGATTTTAAGGAAGGGAAAAAGTGTGTAGCTTTTATTTTAAATTGAATAAATTGATAGTTCTATGGTAAATTACAGTGAGTCCAGCTCCTGTTGCTACAGTTCAAAAATAATTGGGGGGGGGAGAGATCACCCCTAGATCTGGAGGCTCTGGGACTACATGAAGAATGAGGACATTAACCCCAAACACAGTTACAAATAAAAAATCTTGTTTGTATTGTACACATTACACATACACAAAACCTAAGAGAGTCTATGCACTGGTCAATGCAATATCCATACTCACATACCAAAAGATTAATAAAGTTGGGTGGATCTCTCAACAGGTGGTCATCAATAGATCAGAAGTTTGTGCTGGTGCCTTCCTAATGAGGTCTTCCCTCCGGGTCTTCCCACCTTAGCCCAAACAGAGAATCTCTTATCTTATTTTTCTGACCATGCCTAACATCTTATGTATATGCATGAGGGTTCCAACCTTCCTTTTCCTAATCTGTACTTCCATACCCCATAAATTTTGAGGTGCTCTGCTTTTCATAATTATCTTAGTTCCCCTTTTTCTTATTAGCATCTTCTTTACATCAACCTGTTTCCAGGGTAATCTGTGGCCAGAACAGAACTTTGTACGATGTTACAATCAGGTGTCTGGCAGTCAGGGCATAGGGTTATTCTTTGGTCACCCACTTAGGTCAAACTTTAGCCTAGCTGGCTAAGCTGAAATCTTATAGGCCTCAGCCTGTAGGCTTTGCATTGCAGCCATGTTTTACTTATATATCTAATATACATTCATCACTCCTAAATACATGTAATTCTTCCATTTCTATACTCCTATCTATACCTATAACTTAAATATCTTTAGCACATATTGGCTACATGTGAAATAACATATGAGTTAACCATAACAATAGATGACACAATGATAAATGAACGTTAAAATGCACTAGTCTACAAGAGAGAGCAGCAGAATAAAGACAATGGAGTAAAAAAAAACTGATTTAAACTTAGAACTGGTAGGTGAGGTCCAATGGGAAGAAAACATAAGGGCAAAAGTCATTCAGGAGAGCTGGCAATTTCTCAAAGAGACAACATTAAGATACAAGAGCAAATGATCCCAATGCAAAAGAAAGATAAGAACAATAGTCGGAGGCCAATATGACCCCATCAAGAGCTCTTTCATGACCTGAAATATTAATAAGGAATCGTACAAAATTTAGACAAATAGCTCAGGATGAATACAAAAGAAAAGCACAAGCATGCCAGGACAAAATCCGAAAGGCAAAGGCATAAAATGAGTTACACCTAGCAAGGAACATAAAGGCAATAAAAGGAGTTCTAGGAGCAAAAAAAAAGATGAAGGAAAATGTAGGGTCATCACTTAACGGGAAAGGAGAGCTAATAATGGATGACTTTAAGAAAGCTCAGGTGTTCAATGCCTATTTTGCTTTTCACTAAAAGTAAATTGTGACTAGATTAATGCAATTAATATTAACAACAAGGGGGAAAGAGTTCAAGCCGAAGTAGTGAAAGAACAGTATTTAAATAAGTTAGATATATTCACGTTAGCAAGGCCTGATGAAATTCACCCTAAGGTATTTACAGGACTAGCTGAAGCAATTTTCAGCACCATTAACGAATATCTGTGAAAACTCCTGGAGGACAGGTGAGGTCCTGGAGGACTACAGAAGGGCAAACATTCTACCTATCTATAAAAGGGGCGTGGGAGTCGGGGGGTAGAGGAACCAGGAATTATAGATCAGTCAGCCTAAATTTCATACTTGGAAAGATACTGGAGCAAATTATTAAATCACCAATTTGTAATCACCAAGAGGATAATATGGATTTAAAGAATAGCTAGCATGGATTTGTCGAGGACAAATCACGCAAAACTAACCTAATTTCCTTCTTTGACACGGTTACTGGCTTAGTGGATAAGGGAAACTATAGATGTTATATATCTTGATTTTTGTAAGGCTTTTGATGTAGTCTCTCATGACATTCTCATAAGCAAACTAGGGAAATGTGGTCTGGATTAAATAAATGTAAAGTGGGTTCACAATATGGTTCACTGTCAGATTGGGAGGACATATCTAGTTTGGCTCTGCAGGACTCTGTCCAGGGTCTGGTCCCAGTCAATATTTTCATTAATGATTCTGACAACAGAACAGAGAGTGTGCTTATTAAATATGCAGGTAATACCAAGCTGGGAGGAGTGGCAAGCACTAAAGAGGACAAGATTAGAATTCAAAACAACTGTGACAAATTGGAGAATTGGTCTGAAATCTGCAAGATGAAATTCAATAAAGACAAGTGCAAAGTGCTACACTTAGGAAGAAAAAATCAAATGCACAAATACAAAATGGGAAATAATTGGCTAGGCAGTGGTACTACAGAAAAGGATCTGCGGACTATTGTAGATCACAAATTGAATATGAGGCAACAATGGGATTAAGTTGCAAAAAGCTAATATTATCTTGGGGAACATGAACAAGAGTGTTGTATGTAAGTGTTTTATGTAAGACACAGGAGGAACTGTCCCACTCTATTCAGTGAGGCTTCAGATGGAATACTGTGTCTAGTTCTGGATTCCACACTTTAAGATACGGACAAACTGGAGAGAGTCTAGTGGCTCTAGCACAACAAGAATGATAAAGGGTTTAGAAAACCTGACCTATAAGGAATGGTTAAAAAAATGGGTATGCTTTGTCTTGAGAAAAGAAAATGGGGGAGAGCGAGGACCCAATAACAGTTTTCAAATACGTTAAGGGCTGTTCTAAAGAGGATGGTGATTAATGTTCTCCATGTCCACTGAAAGTAGGGCAAGAAGTAAGGGGATTAATCTGCAGCAAGGAACATTTAGGTTAAATATTAGGGAAAACTTTGTAACTATAAGAAAAGATAAGCACTGAGGCTTCCAAACAAGGTTGTAGAATCCCATCCTTGGAGGTTTTTAAGAACAGGTTATACAAACACCTGACAGGGATGGTCTAGGTATACTTGGTCCTGCCTCAGTGCAGGGGGCTGCACTAGATGACCTCTCAAAGTCCCTTCCAGCCCTATATATCTATGATTTTTGCCTTTCTGATATACACAGTGTTCAACTGTAAAAGCTAGGGGACACCACATTTGTGTGTGATGAAGATAACTTTGGACTGAAAAGATATTTAAGCGATGCCTCCTGAAATGAAGGTATGGCCCTGAATTATTAAGTGTGCCTTGCTCACTCTGTACATAAGTCCAACTCTTAGTTATGCCAAAAATAGGAAAGTCAGAACAGAACCCTTCAAATCACAAACTGTTCATGCATTGCAAAAGGGGCTAGTGAGATCCTTGGATGTATAAACAAGGAAGTATTGAGTAGGAGTAGGGAGGTTATGTTACCTCTCTATTTGGCACTGGTGCTACCACTACTGGATACTGTGTCCAGTTCTGGTATCCACACACAAGAAGGCTGTTGAAACATTAGAGAGGGGTAAGAAAAGAGCCGCAAGAAACATGCTTTATAGTGATAGACTCAAAGAACTCAAACTATTTAATTAACAAGGAGAGGGTTAAGGAGTGACTTGATAGTTTATATGTACCTATGTGAGAGCTAAAATTTGATAATGGACTCTTCATTCTATCAAACGTATAACATGATCCAATGGCAGGAAGCTGATGATAGATACATTCAGACTAGCAATAATGCACAATCATTTAACAGTGACAGTGAGTAACCTATGGAACAATTTATCAAGGGTTCTGGTGGATTCTCCCTTACTGGCAATTTGAAAATCAAGGTTGGATGTTTTTTTTCTAAAAGATATACTCCAGTTCATACAGGAGTTATTTCAGGAAAGTTTCATGGCTCGTGTTACATAGGAGGTCAGATGGGAAGATCACAATGGTCTCTTCTAGCCTTATAATCTATGAATCCATAAATTCCAGGACAACTTCTATAGCTGTTGCAATAAGATAAAATTCTGGCCCCATTGAAATCAATAGCAAGATTCCCATTAAGTTCATTGGTACCAGGATGTGACAGATATGGTAATTTCCTGCAATATATTTGGGAGTTCTTATTGTACTAAGTTTATGTATAATTGTGAGCCAGGAATTATATGCAATTCAATGTAGGAGGGTGAATTCATGGAGCCCTCCAGGAAACAAGAACAGTGGGAGATGATTAGGCAAATTCATTCAGTTTTTAACACCTCCAGAGGCTCACATATGCAAGTTCAAACTGGATTATTCAGAGTCCAACAGACAAAGAAAGGACTTTTAGATAAATCGCCTATGTGCTACCCAAGATCCATAAACCTGGAAATCCTGGGCGCCCCATCATCTCAGGCATTGGCACCCTGACAGCAGGATTGTCTGGCTATGTAGACTCCCTCCTCAGGCCCTACGCTACCAGCACACCCAGCTACCTTCGAGACACCACTGACTTCCTGAGGAAACTACAATCCATCGGTGATCTTCCTGATAACACCATCCTGGCCACTATGGATGTAGAAGCCCTCTGTACCAACATTCCACACAAAGATGGACTACAAGCCATCAGGAACAGTATCCCTGATAATGTCGTGGCAAACCTGGTGGCTGAACTTTGTGACTTTGTCCTCACGCATAACCATTTCACATTTGGGGACAATGTATACCTTTAAATCAGCAGCACTGCTATGGGTACCCACATGGCCCCACAGTATGCCAACATTTTTATGGCTGACTTAGAACAACGCTTCCTCAGCTCTCGTCCCCTAATATCCCTATTCTACTTGCACTATATTGATGACATCTTCATCTTCTGGACCCATGGAAAAGAAGCCCTTGAGGAATTCCACCATGATTTCAACAATTTCCATCCCACCATCAACCTCAGCCTGGACCAGTCCACACAAGAGATCCACTTCCTGGACACTACGGTGCTAATAAGCGATGGTCACATAAACACCACCCTATACCGGAAACCTACTAACCGCTACTCCTACCTACATATCTCCAGCTTTCACCCAGACCACACCACACGATCCATCATCTGCAGCCAAGCTCTGCGATACAACCGCATTTGCTCCAACCCCTCAGACAGAGACAAACACCTACAAGATCTCTTTCAAGCATTCTTACAACTTCAGTACCCACCTGCGGAAGTGAAGAAACAAATTGACAGAGCCAGAAGGGTACCCAGAAGTCACCTACTACAGGACAAGCCCAACAAAGAAAATAACAGAACGCCACTAGCCATCACCTTCAGCCCCCAACTAAAACCTCTCCAACGCATCATCAAGGATCTACAACCTATCCTGAAGGACAACCCATCACTCTCACAAATCTTGGGAGACAGGCCAGTCCTTGCTTACAGACAGCCCCCCAACCTGAAGCAAATACTCACCAGCAACCACACAACAGAACCACTAACCCAGGAACCTATCCTTGCAACAAAGCCCGTTGCCAACTGTATCCACATATCTACTCAGGGGACACCATCATAGGGGCTAATCACATCAGCCACACTATCAGAGCCTCATTCACCTGCACATCTACCGATGTGATATATGCCATCATGTGCCTGCAATGCCCCTCTGCCATGTACATTGGCCAAATTGGACAGTCTCTACGTAAAAGAATAAATGGACACAAATCAGAGGTCAAGAATTATAACATTCATAAACCAGTCGGAGAACACTTTAATCTCTCTGGTCACTCGAGTACAGACCTAAAAGTCGCAATATTACAACAAAAAGACTTCAAAAACAGACTCCAATGAGAGACTGCTGAATTGGAATTAATTTGCAAACTGAATACAATTAACTTAGGCTTGAATAGAGACTGGGAGTGGATGGGTCATTACACAAATTAAAACTATTTCCCCATGTTTATTTCCCCCCATCCCCGACTGTTCCTCAGATGTTCTTGTTAACTGCTGGAAATGGCCCACCTTGATTATCACTACAAAAGGTTTTCTTCCCCCTTCCCCCACCCCTGCTCTTCTGCTGGTAATAGCTCATCTTAAGTGATCACTCTCCTTACAGTGTGTATGATAACACCCATTTTTTCATGTTCTGTGTGTATATAAATCTCCTTACTGTATTTTCCACTGCATGCATTCGATGAAGTGAGCTGTAGCTCACAAAAGCTTATGCTCAAATAAATTGGTTAGTCTCTAAGGTGCCACTAGTACTCCTTTTCTTTTTGTGTTTAAACTGGCTCAAGGCATTCTTTCTGGTCCAATAAACGGACAGGACCTTCTATTCAAGAGGGGCCCCAGTCCTTCCTGTAAAGGTTGAAAGGATTTTGTCCTGTTGAGGCCCCATAAGGCTGATAAGTGACCTCTGGTAAGTTTTTAGCATGCATGTAGGACCATTTATAATTTTATATGTTTTCTCTGTAATGCTTTTACCTTAAGAATAAATATACTTGCTTATAAAGAGCTGTGCAGTAACTTGTAACTACTGGCAATTACACAGACAAAAAACAAAGCACAGAAAGTGGCCTACATAGGCAGTCTGGCTTGCTGGGAATATCAGAGTTTAGCCTGGAAATACCCAGTCAGGAGGGAGAGAGACATGTGTCTTTCCCTAAGAGTGGTGATGGTTGAGGAGCTGGTAGCCTAGGTGCCCTTGCTGGACCCTACAGAGGAGGAATACAGGTGTGTTGCCCTGAACTGTGACATATATTTCACTCTCAGAACTTTAAATGGTTCTTATGAGAAATTACACAAAGAGGATACTATTTATTATTTTATTTTTATGATAGTGTGTGTGAGACCTCTTACAAATATTAGAAAATGTCCCTGTCCAAGAAATTTTCAGTGGGTCTTGTTACATGAGGAAAGTGAGCAGGATTTATTACACAAAATTACATAGTGGAGAAGGGAACACAGAATGAGTGGGTACCAAAGCAAAGGCAGAGACACTCAAATGAAGGGGACAATCTTTTACTTCCTTTCCATTACCCATAAGTTGCTCCAACTGAGTTGTCTTACTTTAACTTAATTTTTGATGATTGCTTTCAAGAGATTAAGGTTTATTGTTGTTGGTTTTTTGGGGGGGGAGGGGGGGATGGGGAGGTTCTGCTCCCCTCCCCCAGGCATACATCACACATACATAAACACATAGAGTCCACAGCCTCCTTCAGCTTAGAGGAGGAAAATCAGCTCTTGCAGCTGACACAATATTGCTGCTTGGCCAGCTGGCAGAGTATAATTTTACATGGGACAAGAGGCTCCCCAGAGATCAGAAGTCCATCTCCACACTGGAGCTGTACAAGTGAGCCAGCTCTATAATGTATGCGTATTAATAATACATGTCAATGGATCATTAAAAAAATGCTAAAACAATTGTTTTAAAATTTAAAGGAGAAATGTGTATGTGCCATCAGTGAATGACTCTTGTTTATTTCAGCTACCAATATGTGGGGACTGTAATAACAAAGATACAGACCCTCAGAGGGATAAAAATGTTATACTAATAATGAGGCGTCCACACCACTAATTACCTGGATGGAGAGGGAAATAGGCTGGATATTTAATAAAGAGTTGGAATATGCAGAAAAGTGTCAGCTTCAAGAATGCTAGAGCCATCATTTATATGAGTGCAACTCCCATAGAAATATGAAAGTTAGAAAATTCCAATGGAACAAAGAGACTAGGCAAAAACAAAAGTGAACAGTGTAGACTGGACTGTCGCTAGTTACAGGATACCCACAGAATGGTTTATTTAAAAGTTGGAGCTGATTTGTTATGTCAGGCAATATTATGCTGAATATAATGACATTACTATGTCCTGGTAGTTCTTTATATATCTCACTAGACTTTTGAATTCTGCAAGCATCATAGATACAGCAAAGTGCCATTAAAAACATTACAATACCATATGATATTTGGTCAGAGTTTAAACCAGAAGGGACCGCCAAATCATCTACTCTCTTGTTAAAAGAAAAGGAGTACTTGTGGCACATTAGAGACTAACCAATTTATTTGAGCATAAGCTTTCGTGAGCTACAGCTCACTTCATCGGATGCATACTGTGGAAAATACAGAAGAAGTTTTTATACACACGGACCATGAAAAAATGGGTGTTTATCACTACAAAAGGTTTTCTCTCCCCCCAAAACCCACTCTCCTGCTGGTAATAGCTTATCTAAAGTGATCACTCTCCTTACAATGTGTATGATAATCAAGGTGGGCCATTTCCAGCACAAATCCAGGGTTTAACAAGAACATCTGAGGAACGGGGGGGGGGAGGGGAGGAATAAAAAGGGGAAATAGGTTACTTTTTATAATGAATCAACCATTTCCAGTCTCTATTCAAGCCTAAGTTAATTGTATCCAATTTGCAAATTAATTCCAATTCAGCAGTCTCTCGTTGGAGTCTGTTTTCGTTTTTTTGTTGAAGGATAGTCACTTTGAGATCAGAAATCGAGTGACCAGAGAGACTGAAGTGTTCTCCGACTGGTTTATGAATGTTATAATTCTTGACATCTGATTTGTGTCCATTTATTCTTTTACGTAGAGACTGTCCAGTTTGACCAATGTACATGGCAGAAGGGCATTGCTGGCACATGATGGCATATATCACATTGGTAGATGTGCAGGTGAACGAGCCTCTGATAGTGTGGCTGATGTTATTAGGCCTTGTGATGGTGTCCCCTGAATAGATATGTGGGCACAGTTGGCAACGGGCTTTATTGCAAGGATAGGTTCATGGGTTAGTGGTTCTGTTGTGTGGTATGTGGTTGCTGGTGAGTATTTGCTTCAGGTTGGGGCTGAGGACTGGCCTCTCTCCCAAGATTTGTGAGAGTGTTGGGTCGTCCTTCAGGATAGGTTGTAGATCCTTGATAATGCGTTGGAGGGGTTTTAGTTGGGGACTGAAGGTGACGGCTAGTGGCGTTCTGTTATTTTCTTTGTTAGGCCTGTCCTATAGTAGGTGACTTCTGGGAACTTTTCTGGCTCTATCAATCTGTTTCTTCACTTCCGCAGGTGGGTATTGAAGTTGTAAGAATGCTTGATAGCGATCTTGTAGGTGTTTGTCTCTGTCTGAGGGGTTGGAGCAAATGCGGTTGCATCGCAGAGCTTGGCTGTTGACAATGGATCGTGTGGTGTGGTCAGGGGGAAAGCTGGAGGCATGTAGGTAGGAAAAGCGGTCAGTAGGTTTCCGGTATAGGGTGGTGTTTATGTGACCATCGCTTATTAGCACCGTAGTGTCCAGGAAGAGGATCTCTTGTGTGGACTGGTCCAGGCTGAGGTTGATGGTGGGATGGAAATTGTTGAAATCATGGTGGAATTCCTCAAGGGCTTCTTTTCCATGGGTCCAGATGATGAAGATGTCATCAATTTAGCGCAAGTAGAGTAGTGGCGTTAGGGGGCGAAAGCTGAGGAAGCGTTGTTCTAAGTCAGCCATAAAAATGTTGGCATACTGTGGGGCCATGTGGGTACCCATAGCAGTGCTGCTGATTTGAAGGTATATATTGTCCCCAAATGTAAAATAGTTATGGGTAAGGACAAAGTCACAAAGTTCAGCCACCAGGTTAGCCGTGACATTATCGGGGATAATGTTCTTGATGGCTTGTAGTCCATCTTTGTGTGGAATGTTGGTGTAGAGGGCTTCTACATCCATAGTGGCCAGGATGGTGTTATCAGGAAGATCACCGATGGATTGTAGTTTCCTCAGGAAGTCAGTGGTGTCTTGAAGGTAGCTGGGAGTGCTGGTAGTGTAGGGCCTGAGGAGGGAGTCTACATAGCCAGACAATCCTGCTGTCAGGGTGCCAATGCCTGAGATGATGGGGCGCCCAGGATTTCCAGGTTTATGGATCTTGGGTCGTAGATAGAATATCCCAGGTCGGGGTTCCAGGGGTGTGTCTGTGCGGATTTGATCTTGTGTTTTTTCAGGGAGTTTCTTGAGCAAATGCTGTAGTTTCTTTTGGTAACTCTCAGTGGGATCAGAGGGTAATGGCTTGTAGAAAGTGGTGTTGGAGAGCTGCCGAGCAGCCTCTTGTTCATATTCCAACCTATTCATGGTGACAACAGCACCTCCTTTGTCAGCCTTTTTGATTATGATGTCAGAGTTGTTTCTGAGGCTGTGGATGGCATTGTGTTCTGCACGGCTGAGGTTGTGGGGCAAGTGATGTTGCTTTTCCACAATTTCAGCCCGTGCACATTGGCGGAAGCACTCTTTGTAGAAGTCCAGTCTGCTGTCTCAACTTTCAGGAGGAGTCCACCTAGAATCCTTCTTTTTGTAGTGTTGGTAGGGAAGTCTCTGTGGATTAGTATGTTGTTCAGAGGTGTGTTGGAAATATTCCTTGAGTCGGAGACACAAATGGACACAAATCAGATGTCAAGAACTATAACATTCATAAACCAGTCGGAGAACACTTCAATCTCTCTGGTCACTCGATTTCTGATCTCAAAGTAACTATCCTTCAACAAAAAAACTTCGAAAACAGACTCCAACGAGAGATTGCTGAATTGGAATTAATTTGCAAATTGGATACAGTTAACTTAGGCTTGAATAGAGGCTGGGAATGGTTGATTCATTATAAAAAGTAACCTATTTCCCCTTTTTATTCCTTCCACCCCCCCACCCCCACTGTTCCTCAGACATTCTAGTTAAACCCTGGATTTGTGCTGGAAATGGCCCACCTTGATTATCATAGACATTGTAAGGAGAGTGATCACTTTAGATAAGCTATTACCAGCAGGAGAGTGGGGTGGAGGGAGAGAAAACCTTTTGTAGTGATAAACATCCATTTTTTCATGGTCTGTGTGTATAAAGACATCTTCTGTGTTTTCCACAGTATGCATCTGATGAAGTGAGCTGTAGCTCATGAAAGCTTATGCTCAAATAAATTGGTTAGTCTCTAATGTGCCACAAGTACTCCTTTTCTTTTTGCAAATACAGACTAACATGGCTGTTACTCTGAATACTCTCTTGTTGTGACTGTTGTCACATACAATAGAATATATGCATTAGCCATATCACAACATACTAGCTGCTGGATAGTACCTAATATAAACAGCTGCATGGTCTTGTGTAACATTAATGTTTTCAAATACCACCCCTTTGTGGCATCTTAGAAATCTAATAAACATCTTTTTTCACACGTTGTATTTCAACACAAAAGCAAGTCATTTGTGCTCTCAGGAAATAGCAACCTAAATAGGTATCTATCAGTCTGTTTATTAAACTGGTACTAGTAATGAACTCCTAGTCTGATCACCAGGTAGATTAACTGTACAACCAAATACCCAAACTTTGAAGATTAAAGCTTTCTGGAGAATTGTGACCACTTCCCAAAGTCATCATCTGTGCCGTTCAGACAGACAAAAAGCTGAGAATACATCCTGTTTGCAGTAGCTCTTTTGCGTATGTCTACATTTCAAAAAAACAAACAAAAATTCACAATGATTAGGAAGACCAGTGTGACACAAGGCTTTCATTAGAGACTTTATGTGACACTCTTTGACAAACTAGTGTGTAGATACCACATCCAGCAGATCGCTGTAACCTGTGGCTCTGCCAGTTGGTACGAAGTGATTCTTGAGTCACAGATAAGTTTCTTTTCTTTTTTTGGGCTTCACGCTAAGCCCTACATTCAACTCAAAGGCATGTTTCTGTTTGTCTGCCTGTCTGCAACACAATCTACTGCAGGATTCTTTTTAAATGGAACTTTACATTCTTTACCGTCTTAAATTATTTGAAATGCAGCTTTGACATTTCTGGACATATTAAAATGCTCTCTACAAAAATAATGACAACTGTTATATACAGTATGTAGTCCTCAGTTGAGTAAAAGGTTGTAATTCAACTCAAGGGTTTAATAGATCTCGTAAAACATGAAAGCCCAGCTTAGCTGGTCAATGAATGGAAGCACAGCCCTGTGAGTGAATTAATTAAAAATTACACTCAGTTCAATCTTACTTTTTATAACAGTGCACATAATGCTATATAGCTTTTCACACCTGTAGCAGCTGATCTGGTTCTAGAGACGAAACTATCCAACTTACCAAATACTTGTGCAGGATAACAGTTTGTAAATACACAATGACATACACTTAGTTCCACAGGACACCTGTCTTATTTGATGCAGAGTGAAAGAGGCAGAGGGACATACTGAGTGATAATATAGCACTGTGTTTCAGAAGGCTGGCTACTGGATCCTGAACAGACTAGAAACCAGAGTGGGTCCCTGGCTGATATTGGACTGGCTTCTGATACCTGTTTCTGGTCTCTGCTAGGGATATATCTGGGTGCATCTGACATTCATTTTCACATCTCAGTTTTGTAGGGGGGAAAGGGAGAAATCAGACACAGATCTATTTTATTATTTGGATTTGGAAATAGCATGATTGTAAAAGCATTGGCCTGCTAAACCCAGGGTTGTGAGTTCAATCCTTGAGGGGGCCATTTAGGGATTTGGGGCAAAAATTGGGGATTGGTCCTGCTTTGAGCAAGGGGTTGGACTAGGTGACCTCCTGAGGTCCCACCAATCCTGATATTCTATGATTCTATGAAAAAAGAAAATAAATAGTGAAGCAATGATCTTTAATGAATGTTAATCAAACCCTGCAGTTTGGGAAATGTCAATTTCCATTGAGTACATCAAATTTAGCCCATAGATGTGTACAGCCACTGGGTGGCAGCACATTACCCCCACCCTAACAAGCACATTGCAATGCTTCATCTCTCCCCATCCCCATTACCCTATGTCTCAATTTTACTTTTATTTGCTCCCTCTCCTAAAATCAATCTTCTCCGCTCCCAGGAGCTGCCCAAGGCCAAGAAGACACACACAATGCCAAAGAAAAATATCCATTACAATATCTAGATTAGCCAGGTTAAGTTTTTGTAGAGCTCTCTCTGCATAAACAGTACCATTCAGTCACCTGTACATGCCAATGGAGTGCAGCAGTCTGCCGTATGTTCAGGCCTGTTCTTTTTATGCATTCATATACTCCAAAATTTAGACCTATTTAAATCCAAAAGTGAATTTTGTAATCCAGGCATACCCCTCTGAATGTCTTTCTCTGATCCTCATATATTCTCCCTCTCCTCCATCTGATCACCCCACAACAGCCCAATCCACCAGTCTTTATTCCTGGAATAACAAATACATCTCAGCCAATCAGCCAGGATACTCAAATTCCACAGCAAAGTTCTGAATACCATGGTATTTGTGTCATTTGTTATTCATATTCATGTACAGTCCTAATTTCTTTATGGCCCCTAGGCATTTACATTACAACAGTGACAGCAATAAGCACCCAGCTCATAAAACCAAACATCCCATTGCTGCTCTCGATCTGTAGAATCTCAATGCATTATGGAGCTTCGATAACAACATCTCCATTAATTAACACTAAATTACAATACAGCACCTATGTAAAGAGATGATGAATGCCATACAAATTCATTTTGATTACTGTTATTACGCTGAATACAAAATGAAACCAGAATGATAGGACCTTTTAAGTGTTGGCAGCTGTTTTTGATCAGTGTTTATGCTTTTTGATATAATTTAATGGGAGATCATATGTTAATATGCAGCTGGAGTAAACTACCTTTCAAACTCAACAAGCCTGAGAAGAATTTCCAGCTGACATAGCATCTACCAGAACTGTAATTACCAATCACCAGAGAATACATTTTAGAAAGCAAAATACCCAAACTAGAATTTATCCAAAACTATAGGCCTTAATCTGATACATTGTAAAAATTAGAGAGAGAGGTTCCACTTTGTTTGTTTGATTTTTAATGGAACTGATTGTGCTATTTTATTCAATTGATTACAGTCAGCTTCGTTCTCCTACTCACTCACCCGGTGAGCATTATTTCTAATACACTGTGCTCCGGATAGTCTCTGTTGCCAGAATGGCCTAGAAGGCCATAGAATAAGGGAAGGAATAAATTATACTGATTCCCTGTCAGTAAATCGAATTTTCTGATGAACACTATCAGAGTTGTATTATATGTAAACTTGGTGGGTCAGAGAAAAGGCCACATTTGGACCTAAGACAGAATCTAAGGTTTACAAGTAGCTGTTTGCTCTAGAAAGTCTTTTCATTATCCTGCAACTCTTTCAAACACTAGACATCTAAGACAGAAGGTTGGAATTACCCGAAGATTTAAATCAGGAAAGTGTAATTCTTTGAACAAATATGTAAAAAGGTTTAACATGATGACCCAAGTAATTCTAGGCCTGTCAGTCTGAATTGATCCTGGGAAAGATAATGGAGCTGCTGGTATGGGACTTGCTTAATAAAGAATTAAAGGCTTGTAATATAATTAATGCTAATCAAATGGGTTTATGGAAAATAGATCCCGTCCAACTCACTTGGTATCTTTTTTTGGTGAGATTACAAGTTTGGTTGATAACGGTAATGGTGTTGCTATAAGTTACTTAGAGTTCTGTAAGGCGTTTGGCTTGGTACTGTATGACATTTGATTATGATATTTTGATAGAAAGATATAGAAATAGCATGACAAGGTAGGTGAGGTGTCTCGCTAACATCCTGGGACCAACATGCTACAACTACACTGGATACATAAAATTAGCAGGTCATAAATAAAATGAATTAAAAGTTGGCTAACTGATAGGTCTCAAAATTGTAAATGGAGAATCATCATTGAATGGGTGTGTTTCTAGTGCAGTCCTGCAGGGATTAGTTCCTGGCCCTCTGCTATTTAACATTTTTATTAATGACCATAAAATTAGTACTGGTAAAATTTGCAGAGGAGAGAATAATTTGGGGGAGCATTAAATAATGAAGAGAGCAGGTTACTGATACAGAGCAATCGGGATCACTTGGTAATCTGGTTGCGAGCAAACAATGTGTGTTTTAATATGGCTAAATATAAATGTATACATCTAGGAACAAAAAATGTAGGCCAATTTATGCAATGGGGGATTGTAACAGGGTGGCTTGCCCCCTGGACTGGAGAGTCTGTGGCTAAAACAACCCTGATTACTGGATGATCCCCACATGAGTGGGGTTAAGGAATTCCCTATAAAGGGCAGCAGGTGGCTGCAGTAAACTGTGGGATGTGCGGGAAACAGAGGCCTGAGAAGCAGTGGCCATTTTGGACTTTGAACTCTGCCCGTATCTGGGAAAGGGGGCTGGAAACCCTTCGAGGGGAGAGAGATGGTAAACTTGGGTTGGGGCCTGGAGGACCAGTGTATACTTGAGAGAATAAATTTGACCCCCAGTGGGGAATGTTTTAATTTCCTTTGGACTGTCTTGAATTTGTTTAAGGAACCTTGTGAAGGAGAAAACAGGGATGCAGTGCTACAGCATGATCTCTGGCCAGGAGGGAGTGCTCGTGTGGCTGCCGATCCTGCTACAGGGTCTCTTTGAGAGCAGAGACTCTCAAAGAGATTTGGGGTTGTGTTGGATAATCAGCTGAACATGTGCTCCCAGTATGATACTATGGTCAAAGGGTTAATGCAATCCTAGGATCCATAAACAAGAATCTTGAGAAGGAGCAGAGAGGTTATTTTACCTATGAATTTGGCATTGGTGCGACTGCTGCTGCAATGGTGTGTCCAGTTCTGGTGCCCCCAATTCAAGAAGGATGTTGATAATTTGGAGAAGGTTCAGAGAGGATCCATGAGAATGATTAAAGAATTAGAAAACATGCCTTGTAGTGACTGAGCTCCTTAAATCTATCTATTTAGCTTAACAAGGAGACGGTTAA
Source organism: Eretmochelys imbricata (assembly GCF_965152235.1). NCBI lineage: Eukaryota > Metazoa > Chordata > Testudines > Cheloniidae > Eretmochelys > Eretmochelys imbricata. The sequence continues at coordinate 46,806,082 of NC_135573.1, read as the reverse complement.
GGGGTGACTTGATTATAGTCACTAAGTACGGGGGTGAACAGTCTAAAGCAGGTTGGAGCACAGTTGTACGGACAACATTCTGTTCCTCCTGGCTTGGGAACAAATATTTAATAATGTGCTCTTCAATTTAGCAGAGAAATATTTAACATGATCCAATGGTGGAAGCTGAAACTAGACAAATTCCGACTGGAAATAAGGCATAAATTTTTAACAGTGAGAGTAATTAACCCTTGGAATAACTTACCAAGTGTCATGGTGGATTCTCCATCACTGACAATTTTTAAATCAAGATTGGATGTTTTTCTAAAAGCGATGCTCTAGGAATTACTTTGGTGAAGTTCTATGGCCTGTGTTATACAGGAGGTCAGACTAGATGATCACAGTGGTTCCTTCTGGCCTTAGAATCCATGAGTCATGACACACAGGTCTCAAATCCAGGTCCTCAGGATTTCTGTGGGTTTGTCACACTTCAGCCGTCCACCCAATGGTTTATTGGTATCAGCTAGAACCAAGATTCCTTGAAGCCCAACTTAGATAGGAGGGTCCACCCCTGGGCCCTGACTGATGGAAAACCACAGCTCTCAATTGCCCCACTCCCCCTACTGATGCCAGAGGGAGGAACAAGAAGTTGTCTATACGGCTGGCTCCACCTTGCTTTGGTTTGTTCACCCAGTGCTACCTGCTCTTTTCTCCTGCTCCTGATCTCCGATTCCTAGTATTTGAAAACATGGTTCCTGATCTCTGCTCTTGAACTTCTGGTTCTTACTCTAAAACAACCCTGATTACCGGTGTGGGGACCTAGTCCCCCTGTCCTATGCTAACCACTAGGCCTGGCCACCTACATCCCAGTCCTGACACTATGAAACCATGATCTGCTGTGGTAGAATATATTCTGCTACTGGTGGAAGACTAAATGTATCTATTTTAGGAACTTTAATTGAAGTAAAATAAAAATCACATGGCCTGTTAAGGAGCGCCTATATAGAAGAAATGTTTTCAGTTTCTCTTTTTAAGGAAAAACAGTATGTTTGGGTTAAACATTATCCAGGAACTTTCATAGAAACTTACATGTATAGAAAACAGCTTTGCAATAGCAAAGAGAAGAGGTGAATCACAGGAATCTGTTCTGTCACCACGTAAAACCAAAAACTGAAAAAACTAGAAACTTTTGAAAAATGCAGGGCCTGGATGTTATGACAAGTTGAATATGTTGCTATGCTGATGTCATAAATATAAAGGGAAGGGTAAACACCTTTAAAATCTCTCCTGGCCAGAGGAAAAACCTTTTCACCTGTAAAGGTTTAAGAAGCTAGGATAACCTTGCTGGCACCTGACCAAAATGAACAACGAGGAGACAAGATACTTTCAAAAGCTGGGGGGAGGGAGAAACAAAGCCTCTCTCTCTCTGTCTGTGTGATGCTTTTGCCAGGGACAGAACAGGAATAGAGTCTTAGAACTTAGTAAGTAATCTAGCTAGATATGCATTAGATTATGATTCCTTTAAATGGCTAAAAAAATAAGCTGTGCTAAATGGAATGTAGATTCCTGTTTTTGTGTCTTTTTGTAACTTAAGGTTTTGTCTAGAGGGATTCTCTATGTTTTGAATCTGATTACCCTGTAAGGTATTTACCATCCTGATTTTACAGAGATGATTCTTTTTACTTTTTCTTCTATTAAAATTCTTCTTTTAAGAATCTGAATGCTTTTTCATTGTTCTTAAGATCCAAGGGTTTGGGTCTGTGTTCACCTATGCAAATTGGTGAGGATTTTTATCAAACCTTCCCCAGGAAAGGGGGGTGTAAGGTTTGGGAGGATTTTGGGGGAAAAGACGTTTCCAAACGGACTCTTTCCCTGTTATATATTTCTTAGACGCTTGGTGGTGGCAGCAATAAAGTCCAAGGGCAAAAGGTAAAATAGTTTGTACCTTGGGGAAGTTTTAACCTAAGCTGGTAAAAATAAGCTTAGGAGGTTTTCATGCAGGTCCCCACATCTGTACCCTGAGTTCAGAGTGGGGAAGGAACCTTAACAGCTGATTTGAACTGCACTGGAGTAGACTGGATAACGAAGACCTTAAAGGATTTGTTCAGATTTCTAAAGTGACAACAGGAAGTCGGAGCTATATTTACTCGTTTTAACTGGAAGTGGTTGTTAAAATACTTTGGAGAGGAATAAATTGGATAATTTTAGAAAATTCCTTAAGATATATTTTGTAGGACCAATAAAAGGAGAAGGTATCTTCATACAGGCAATCTGGAAATAAAACTAAAAGTAAGTGAATCAGGCCAGAGTGCATGAACCTCTGAAAATTGAAGGAAACTGCCAACCAACCAAAAAAATTATATAACCACATGGCTTGCAACCTCTCTCATTTGTGTAGCTCATCTGCCCCCCCACCCCAGTGGTGGGTACTGACATATGAAAATTGTAACCGACTCTCAGGATATAATTCATATTTAACTAACGATTAAAACAGGGGTGGCCAGTCTCAGCCAGATAAGGAGCCAGAATTTCCAATGTACATTGCCAAAGAGCTACAATAATACATCAGCACTCCCCTACCTGCAACCCCAAGCACCTCCTGCCTGCTGGCAGCCCTGCCAATCAGCACCACCCTGTGTCTCCTGCCTGCCGCGATCAGCTGTTTCTCAGTGTACAGGAGGTTCTGGGATGGAGTGGGGAGGAGCAAGGGTGCAGCAGGCTCAGAGGAGGGGGCCTTGGGGTAAGGGGTGGAGTGGGGGCAGAGCCTGGGGTTAAGCAGTGGAAAGTTAGCACCTATAGCTCCAGCCCCGGAGTCAGCACCGATGCAAGGAGCCGCATATTAACTTCTGAAGAGCCGCATGCGGCTCTGGAACCACAGGTTGGCCACCCCCGGATTAGACCATGACATTACAATCTACCCACTGTAAGGGCAGCTCACTATTGCACTATCCCCAAAACATCTCAGAAGGGAGGTTTTGACTCAAGGAATCACAATTTCCTTCCCAATCTCCCCACTGCTCCAGGAAGGAAGTATACTGCAGCAGCTCTATATCTGGCATAGCTATATCAGTGGATGTTCGGTGGGTGAAGCCCGGGTCCTGTTCTCTTGGTCATTTGCACGAGGTGGGGACATAGCAGTTCCATGGAGACTGAGTCTCATCCCATGCTGCTGCCTGCCCTGGTCCTAACAGGTTACCCAGGCCAGGATTTGGCTCTAAGTATGGCTGGTAGCACCCACTTGTTAAAGTGAATTTGCCAGTGAATTTCTAATGACACAAACAGCTCAGCGTGAACAGGGCCCACCCTCCACCACATGAGGGGAGGGGAGTGAAATGTTCCTGTTTCTTAACTTTGTTGCAAGATAGTACATTTGAATAATGGTTTTAATTAACTGAAGCAAGCTTAATTAAGATTGGGCTGCTTCAGGGAAGACAAAGCACTATAACTGGCTTTTTAAATGTTTTCTCTTTCATTTTTTCTCTTAAATGTTTTCTCTTTTAAATGTTTTCTCTTTCCATAAGAAAGGAATCATTATGGAATTAAGAATGAGTGTTAGCTATGCAACGCTACAAAGTCTTCCTGTGCATCTCACGCCAATCCAGTCCCACCTTCCTCTAGTTTTACTTTTACAATTTACATAACAACTGGCATTTAACAGAGGGAGGCTGCAATCTCCAGGTTAAAGATAAATGCTTCCCCTAAAAATAAAAGCTCAGTGGCACCCTACTATTACTGTATGACTGAAATATGTCCATCGCATGCTGTATTTTAGCTGTGCTGCTCCCATTGCTGTTCTTCTCCCTTGTAAAATATTAGACATCTTTCCTCCAAAGATTTCGTTACAGCCTAAAATATATTTTTTTCAAAAAGTGATCTAGCCACAGAAGAAAATGTGGTTATTGATTTTTATTTTAAAATGTGGACGGAGTATCCTCTGCAAGGAAGAGGGTTTCAGACAGGTACAGTAATTGTGAGTGTCAATGATCTAGAAAAATTCCTTGGAGGGAAGACATTCGGGGTCAACCTCTGTGAAGGGAGCCCTTGGCAGCTCCACCTCCGCAGGTGGTAAGAAGGGAGCCGAGGTTGGAGTGTGGGGTGGGTGTAGAACAGGCAAGAATCCTCTTGAGGCAAGATCCCAAGGAATCTGCAAGTTCAGGGAGTGAAAAATCCTCCCAGATTGAGGAGTAGGCTGGAACTTGCATGGGTAAATAGATTGTATTCATGATTTTCCACTATCTTGTTTGCATGTTGTTGTTATGCTTCCTCGTCCTCTGTTTGGGTATAGTTTGTCCTTCCCTATCCCCATCCTGTAAAGGGATGTTTTTCTAAATTTGTGTTCTGTAATAAAACCTGTGCCCAAATACATCAAAGGTGTTACCATTTACTAAAATCGAGTTATAGCTGATATGAATTCGGTGCTTAATGCTTATTTGGGGAAAAATTCATTTCTTTTAGTAACACATGGAGGGTACTAGAGCTATAACTTTGATTCTAAGTTGCTGGCTGGTAATGATAGTGTGAGATCTAAAGGAGAATGGAGGCTTGGGATTGCTTTTCTGAAGATTAAATTGTTAGCAAATTTGTTAGCAATACAATATGTGAGTTTGAATTTTGACTGCTTAATTAGGTTAAAATTTAACAGAGCATATGAGAGAGGTGGTTTCAATATTGTCATACAATACATTATTTTAAACCTTAAAGAGCTAGATATTCACTTAAACATGGGAGAAACTTGATGAATGCAAAAATGACAACAAATCATCCATTCAGTGTTTGCAGCTGTTATTGAACAGTAGGAAAAACAATGAAGAAGCAGGGGGGCGACATTTTCAAAATAGGAACCTGAAGTTCCGCTCCTAGACCCCTACATAGGACCCTAAATAAATGTGCTGGTTTTTCAAAAGTGCTAACAGGTCACATTAGGCAACAGTAACATCAAGCTCCTAACTCCTGAAAATCTTGGCCCAGACATCTATGACAGATGATAATATTATGTGAAAAGAAAAAGCTCCAGCAAAGACTGACCAAGATTAATTTTGCTTGGTTTAATTCCCTTGGGTTACGCTGTGGTGTCTTGTACCAATGTATATGCAAATTTATGGTGAAATACTGATTCTCATTCTTTGTTTCAATTATTTCATTATATATGAATCAGATTTATATTTTTGCATGATTAAAGAAACTCTGTACCATTTTGCTTAACCTAGCATCTGAAAGTCCAAAAGGTGAAAAGCACTTCTTGGGGTGAAACAGTGAAATGGATTCCATTTTTAAAAATGAATTGCCGTTGTCATGTCCAGACCAAGGGCTGGAGGCACCCATCTTACTGAAACCTGTCATTTTGTGACAATGGCAGCACAGTCCAGTGACACTGAAGACTAGATTATTTTTGCTTACTTGCATGCACACTTTTCTGACAATTTGGATTCCACATTTAGAACACCCAATCACTTGGTAACCCGATATCCTGTGATCCTCCTCACCCACCACAACAAAGAACAGAGCAACATTCCAGAGTAAGCACCCTATTTTCCCAAGAGATGTTACCTCATGTTGTAGAGTCTTCATGTTCACATCAAGGTTGTTCTGTGATAGTGTCATAGCAGAAAATTCACTGAAAATAGGACACAGAGAAAGTGCTCTGAGCATTCCATAAAGCATTTCTCCTCCTTTCCTACCTACAAAACTAAAATGATATTTTTTGTCTATATTTCAGTAATTAACATATTTATAAGGACTGTCTGTCTGGAAAAATAAAGTTCTCTGGCTTAGTGCTTGGGCAATTCCAACAACTTCTCACCTCCAGTTAATGGTCTCTGGAACTGCTCAAGGAGGCATAACAGGGTTTATGCATGTGAAACCCTGTGTGTACTGTTGCCAAGATTTTCAGAAGTGACTAGTGTACCATGTTTTGGTGTCAACTTGAAACACCTTAGCATGACTTGTTTTTCAGAGTGTGGGTGCTATATGCTTTCTGAAAATCAGCCCCCTACATAGTATCTCAAGTTGGGCATGTGATTCTGGCAGATGAGGTGCCAGCTCATGCTGGAGCCCCTAGGTCTTACTGAACACAGACAAATGCATAGCTGGAAACCAGGGTGGCTCACCTGCATGTTAGCATTATTAAAATAGAGTTTATAAGTTTATTAACATATTAAGTTTATAAGAATGGGTTTAGACTTGATGAAATGCTTATAGGATGCTTCATGTATTAATCTCACTTATATATCTATATCCTATGGTATAAGGTTATACTGAGTGTTTGCATAGTAAACCTCTAACTCATTGAACAGGAAAGAAACGTTAATTAGAAGGCCCACTGAAACCAAATGAGCCATTGTCCTTCGATATTTCACAAAGGTTTTGTGCCCCTCTCATCTTCGTGTGTGTGTGACCAGAAAGAACTATATCACTATGCTGCTTGGAATTTGGAGAGGGAAATATTTCTAAGCATAAGTAAGGGATCCCCAAGCTGCTTGGCTTGGGTGAGGTGTAGAGGACATAGAAAGCTTACATATTGCAACAGTTTCTATTATCTTTTGGAACCTAAGACTGTAACTCATTTGTTACCTGCTTTAACCTTATAAATAGCTCTTATTTCTCTTCCTTAATTAAAATAATCTTTAGTTATTTTATTATAGGATTGGCTACTACCGTCTTTGGTTTGAAACCTGGAGTAAGTGACCAGTCCTTTGGGACTTAATATTGTTGTGATTTTTGCTGTAAGGGACCATCTATCACAAAGCCAAGCTTGCCTGAGTGACAAGATAGACCGGAGTACCCAAGGGGACTGTCTGTGACTCCATGTTAAGACTGTTATTGTGCCTGAGGAGTTCTGGCACTATGCTTGATGGTTGGTGAAATTAAAGTATAAAACTCACAACCAGTTTGGGGTTTGTACCCTGCTTCTTAACAGGCCACTCTGGCACTCACAGTTATGAGCCGCTCCAGACAGCTTGAGACAGCATTGAAAAATTAAGGCACCCAAAATCACTATTCATCTGTGAGGATATTGATCAAAACCTAAATTTGGAGCTAAGTTACACAAACTTAAAAATTGCAAAGTGTTTAGCCTTCTGATTGTGAAACCACTATTAAAACAGGTTGGAAGCTTATTTACAGTCTTTTTTACTGGGCTCCCAGACTGTTGTTGTCACAGTCTCACTTTATAGCAATATGATCACCCGCATTAGACTTCAGATATGATAAATGTAATTAAGAATATATGTTTCATACTTTATTTAATGTGAGAAGTGGTTCTTACCTGAAAGTTCATAATGTCCTCGTGCTGGGGTTGAGCAAAACGGGGACATTTTTTCCATTAAGGCTGAATAGAATAGAAATTACTGATTTTGTCTCTTTCCAGACGTATTTGCCCCAAGTGGCTTTTTTAGTATGGACATGCTAAATACAGGAAGAAAGGGCAAGAGAATTATTGTGAATCCTGTTGTAAAATTGTCACTTGAGGCAGAGCCTTAATGGTGTTCATCACAGTAATTGCAAATTTGATATTTTCCCTTTTGTAAGGATGAAAAATACTTAACTGCACTCCAGCAGTAAATTGTTATAGACAATGGTCTTAATGCAGTGTGCCAAAGTATTAAAACTTCTGATTCCATTTTAGAAAATTCCATGGAAAAAGGGTCAGAAAAGCCCGAGATTGGATCTGCGGAGTATTCTTTTGGTGCAGAAACTGAGCAAGGCAGCTGCTTTGCTGTCTTATGTAGTCCATCTGCAAGCCCTGTTGTAGGGGATATGCCAGGAATGGGAGAAGTCAGAACTATAGTGACACCACTATGGTGCTTCTGGGCTCTGCTTCCACCTACAGCAGCACAATCTGATCTACTTATGATTTGGGTTGCTAACCTAGGACTGCCTGGAGTCTGTTCAACCCCTACAACAGTCCAGACCTGACATGTTCAAATGGGATTTCAAGGGACCATAACTGCCCCCATCTGCCTTTTGGCTTTGACTTTTGTGCTGGAGCAGAAAATCTCTCTCTTAGGGTACATCTACACTATGAAATTAGGTCGAAATTTTAGAAGTTGATTTTAAGAAATCGATTTTATACGGTCAATTGCGTATGTCCACACTAAGCGCATTAAGTTGGCGGACTGCGTCCTCACTACTGTGGCTAGCATCGACTTACAGAGCGGTGCACTGTGGGTAGCTATCCCACAGTTCCCGCAGTCTCCGCCGCCCATTGGAATTCTGGGTTAAGCTTCCAATGCCTGATGGGGCAAAAACATTGTTGCGGGTGGTTTTGGGTACATGTCGTCAGTCGCACCTCCCTCTGTGAAAGCAACGGCAGACAATCATTTTGCACCTTTTTCCCTTGCGGATGCCATACTGCTTTCAGCAGACGGTGCAGTAGGACTGCTAACCGTCATTATCCACCACTTCCGCTGCAACTCTGCTCTCCTGCTATTCTCTCAATAGTGAATTTCTCCATGTTGTCTGTCATGGGCTCCCAGGTACGTGTGTTCTTCCTTGGGAAATGTGCATGGTGCTAACCGTCATCCTCCACCACTTCTGCTGCAACTCTGCTCTCCTGCTCTCATGAATCCACCTCACAGGTCCTCTCATCGTTCTCCATAAATATCTATTCTCGTGGCATCCATCATCAGCCACTGCTTCCGCTGCAACTCTGCTCTCCTGCAGACACCATACCATGGCAAGCATGGACCCCGCTCAGATCACCGCAGCAGTTATGAGCATTGTCCTGCAGTATGTACAGAAACAGAACCTGCAAAAGCAGGCGAGGAGGCAATGGCAGCGCAGTGACGAGAGTGATGAGGAAATAGACACCAATTGTTCTTAAAGTACAGGGGAATCTGGGAATCTGGCAGGCAGTGACCATGAGTTGGTTGAGTTCAGGATCCTGACACAGGGAAGAAAGGTAAGCAGCAGGATACGGACCCTGGACTTCAGGAAAGCAGACTTCGACTCCCTCAGGGAACGGATGGGTAGGATCCCCTGGGGGACTAACATGAAGGGGAAAGGAGTCCAGGAGAGCTGGCTGAATTTCAAGGAATCCCTGTTGAGGTTAAAGGGACAAACCATCCCGATGTGTCGAAAGAATAGTAAATATGGCAGGCGACCAGCTTGGCTTAACGGTGAAATCCTAGCAGATCTTAAACATAAAAAAGAAGCTTACAAGAAGTGGAAGGTTGGACGTATGACCAGGGAAGAGTGTAAAAATATTGCTCGGGCATGTAGGAATGAAATCAGGAGGGCCAAATCGCACCAGGAGCTGCGCTAGCGAGAGATGTCAAGAGTAACAAGAAGGGTTTCTTCAGGTATGTTGGCAACAAGAAGAAAGCCAAGGAAAGTGTGGGCCCCTTACTGAATGAGGATGTGGAAAAAGCTAATGTATTCAATGCTTTTTTTGCCTCTGTCTTCACGAACAAGGTCAGCTCCCAGACTGCTGCGCTGGGCATCACAACATGGGGAATAGATGGCCAGCCCTCTGTGGAGAGAGAGGTGGTTAGAGACTATTTAGAAAAGCTGGACGTGCACAAGTCCATGGGTCCAGACGAGTTGCATCCGAGAGTGCTAAAGGAATTGGCGGCTGTGATTGCAGAGCCATTGGCCATTATCTTTGAAAACTCGTGGCGAATGGGGGAAGTCCCGGATGACTGGAAAAAGGCTAATGTAGTGCCAATCTTTAAAAAAGGGAAGAAGGAGGATCCTGGGAACTACAGGCCAGTCAGCCTCACCTCAGTCCCCAGAAAAATCATGGAGCAGGTCCTCAAAGAATCAATCCTGAAGCACTTACATGAGAGGAAAGTGATCAGGAACAGTCAGCATGGATTCACCAAGGGAAGGTCATGCCTGACTAATCTAATCGCTTTCTATGATGAGATTACTGGTTCTGTGGATGAAGGGAAAGCAGTGGATGTATTGTTTCTTGACTTAAGCAAAGCTTTTGACACGGTCTCCCACAGTATTCTTGTCAGCAAGTTAAAGAAGTATGGGCTGGATGAATGCACTATAAGGTGGGTAGAAAGTTGGCTAGATTGTCGGGCTCAATGGGTAGTGATCAATGGCTCCATGTCTAGTTGGCAGCTGGTGTCAAGTGAAGTGCACCAGGGGTCGGTCCTGGGGCCGGTTTTGTTCAATATCTTCATAAATGATCTGGAGGATGGTGTGGATTGCACTCTCAGCAAATTTGCAGATGATACTAAACTGGGAGGAGTGGTAGATACGCTGAAGGGCAGGGATAGGATACAGAGGGACCTAGACAAATTGGAGGATTGGGCCAAAAGAAATCTGATGAGGTTCAATAAGGATAAGTGCAGGGTCCTGCACTTAGGACGGAAGAACCCAATGCACAGCTACAGACTAGGGACCGAATGGCTAGGCAGCAGTTCTGCGGAAAAGGACCTAGGGGTGATAGTGGACGAGAAGCTGGATATGAGCCAACAGTGTGCCCTTGTTGCCAAGAAGGCCAATGGCATTTTGGGATGTATAAGTAGGGGCATAGCAAGCAGATCGAGGGACGTAATCGTCCCCCTCTATTCGACATTGGTGAGGCCTCATCTGGAGTACTGTGTCCAGTTTTGGGCCCCACGCTTCAAGAAGAATGTGGATAAATTAGAGAGAGTCCAGCGAAGGGCAACAAAAATGATTAGGGGACTGGAACACATGGCTTATGAGGAGAGGCTGAGGGAACTGGGATTGTTTAGTCTGCAGAAGAGAAGAATGAGGGGGGATTTGATAGCTGCTTTCAACTACCTGAGAGGTGGTTCCAGAGAGGATGGTTCTAAACTATTCTCAGTGGTAGAAGAGGACAGGACAAGGAGTAATGGTCTCAAGTTGCAGTGGGGGAGGTTTAGGTTGGATATTAGGAAAAACTTTTTCACTAGGAGGGTGGTGAAACACTGGAATGCGTTACTTAGGGAGGTGGTAGAATCTCCTTCCTTAGAAGTTTCTAAGGTCAGGCTTGACAAAGCCCTGGCTGGGATGATTTAATTGGGGATTGGTCCTGCTTTGAGCAGGGGGTTGGACTAGATGACCTCCTGAGGTCCCTTCCGACCCTGATATTCTATGATTCTATGATTCTATACAGGCCCCGGCAATTTGGACATCCTGGTGGCAATAGGGCAGGCTCATGCCGTGGTACACCAATTCTGGGCCCAGGAAACAAGCACAGACTGGTTGGAGTGCATAGTGTTGCAGGTCTGGAATGATTCCCAGTGGCTGCAAAACTTTCACATGCATAAGAGCACTTTCATGGAACTTTGCGGCTTGCTTTCCCCTGCCCTGAAGCGCAAGAATACCAAGATGAGAGCAGCCCTCACAGTTCACAAGTGAGTGGCAATAGCCCTCTGGAAGCTTGCAATGCTGGAAAGCTACCTGTCAGTCGGGAATCAATTTGGTGTGGGCAAATCTACTGTGGGGGCTGCTGTGATCCAAGTAGCCAAAGCAATTACTGACCTGCTACTATCAAGGGTAGTGACTCTGGGAAATGTGCAGGTCATAGTGGATGGCTTTGCTGCAATGAGATTCCCTAACTGTGGGAGGGCGATAGACAGAACGCATATCCCTATCTTGGGACCGGACCACCTTGGCAGCCAGTACGTAAACCGCAAGGGGTACTTTTCAATGGTTCTGCAAGCACTGGTGGATCACAAGGGACATTTCACCGACATCAGCGTGGGATGACAGGGAAAGGTACATGACCCTCGCATCTTCAGGATCTCTGAACAGCTGATCTCTTGAACAGCTGCAGGAAGGGACTTTCTTCCCAGACCAGAAAATAACTGTTGGGGATGTTGAAATGCCTATAGTTATCCTTGGGGACCCAGCCTACCCCTTAATGCCATGGCTCATGAAGCCGTACACAGGCAGCCCGGACAGTAGTAAGGAGCTGTTCAACTACAGGCTGAGCAAGTGCAGAATGGTGGTAGAATGTGCATTTGGAGGTTTAAAAGCGCTCTGGTGCAGTTTACTGACTCGGTTAGACCTCAGCAAAACCAATATTCCCATTGTTATTGCTGCTTGCTGTGTGCTGCACAATATCTGTGAGAGTAAGGGGGAGATGTTTATGGCGGGGTGGGAGGTCGAGGCAAATCTCCCGGCCGCTGATTATGCACAGCCAGACACCAGGGCAGTTAGAAGAGCACAGTAGGGTGCACTGCGCATCAGAGAAGTTTTGAAAGCCAGTTTCATGACTGGCCAGGCTATGGTGTGACAGTTCTGTTTGTTTCTCCTTGATGAAAACCTGCCCCCTTGGTTCACTCTACTTCCCTGTATGCCAACCACCCTCCCCCCTTCAATCACCGCTTGCAGAGGCAATAAAGTCATTGTTGTTTCAAAATCATGCATTCTTTATTAATTCATCACACAAATAGGGGGATAGCTGCCAACATAGCCAGGGAGGGGTGGGGGAAGAGGGAAGCACCGGGTGGGGTGATGGATTAGGGGAGGAGGGAAGGACAAGGCCACACTGCTCTTCAAAACTTATTGAACGGCCAGCCTTCTGTTGCTTGGGCAGTCCTCTGGGTGGAGTGGTTGAGTGCCCGGAGGGGGGGGCCCCCCATGTTCTTAGGCATCTGGGTGAGGAGGCTATGGAACTTGGGGAGGAGGAAAGGTGGTTACACAGGGGCTGCAGCGGCAGTCTGTGCTTTCCTGCAGGTCCACCAGACGCCGGAGCATATCAGTTTGATCCCCCAGTAGCCTCAGCATTGCATCCTGCCTCCTCTCATCACGCTGCCGCCACCTCTCCTCTTGCTCCCACAACCTCTCATCTTGCTCGTCCCTCCTGTCCTCGCGTTCATTTTCTGATTTCCTGGACTCTGATATTGTTTGCCTCCACGCATTCTGCTGAGCTCTTTCAGGGCGGGAGGACTGCAAGAGCTCAGAGAACATTTCATCGCAAGTGCGGTTTTTTCACCTCCTTATCTGTGTTAGCCTCTGGGACAGAGATGATAGGGGAGTCTTGAAACATGCAGCTGCAGGAGGGAAAAAAGGGAGACTAGTATTTAAAAAAGACACATTTTAGAGAACAATGGGTAGACTCTTTCAGGGTGAACCAAGCTGTTAACATTACATAGCACATGTGCTTTCGGTACAAGGTCGCATTTTGCCTCTTATATTGAGGGCCTGCCGGTTTGGTGTGAGAGATCACACACGCAGGGCCGGGCAACAGAATTCGACTTGCAGACAGCCATGGTAAGCCAGTGTCTTTCGGCTTCTTCAACCTTCATCGCATGTGGGAATGGTTTCAAACAGCAGCGCCCTCCTTTCCCATACCAAGCACCCGTTGGGTTCATCATTTAAAAGAAGGGGCTGTGGTTTTCGGGTTAACGTGCAGCACAAACCCAACTAACCCCCCAATTCTCTGGGATGATCACTTCACCCCTCCTCCCACCGCGTGACTAGTATCAGGGAAGATCCCTGGCAGCCAAATGCAAACAGCTCAGCGTGAACAGGGCCCCCCCACCACCATGTGGCTAAAAGCGGGGATGATTTCTTTTCAGCCACAGGCAAACAGCCCAGCAGAAATGGCCACCTCTGAATGTCCCCTTAATAATGTCCCTGGAGGATTTCCATTCCATCCCCAGACATGTTAACAGACTTTTCCAGTAGCTGTATTGGCCGCGAATGCAACCCAAGTCTTCAGGGCAAATCAATCCTTAAACATGCTTGCTTTTAAACCATGTATTATATTTACAAAGGTACACTCACCAGAGGTGCCTTCTCCGGCTTCATGGTCCGGGAGCCCGCCTTGGGAGGGTATTGGCTCCAGGGTGATAAACAGTTCCTGACTGTCAGGGAGAATGGTTTCTCCACTTGCCTGTTGTGTGCTATCCTCATCATCATCATCATCTTCCTCATCCCCAAAATCTTCATCCCTGTTGCGTGAGACTCCCCACTTGCAGGTGTCCCTGGACAGGGGTATGGTAGTGGCACACCCTAGAATTGCATGCAGCTCATCATAGAAGCGGCATGTCTGGGGCTCTGACCCGGAGCAGCCGTTTGCCTCTTTGGTTTTTTGGTAGGCTTGCCTGAGCTCCTTAATTTTCACGTGGCACTGCTCTGGGTCCCTGTTATAGTCTCTGTCTATCATGCCCTTGGAGATTTTTTCAAATATATTGGCATTTCGTCTTTTGGAACGGAGTTCTGATAGCAGGGATTCCTCTCCCCATACACCAATCAGATCCCATACCTCCCGTTCGGTCCATTCGATTCTGGGACTGCATGGTCACCTGTGCTGATGAGCTCTGCATGTTCACCTCTGCTGATGAGCTTGCCATGCTGGCCAAACAGAAAATGAAATTCAAAAGTTCCCGTTGCTTTTCCTGTCTACCTCACCAGTGCATCTGAGTTGAGAGTGCTGTCCATAGCGATCACAATGGAGCACTCTGGGATAGCTCCCGGAGTCCAATACTATCAAATTGTGTCCACACTACCCCAAATTCGACCTAGTGATGTTGATTTCAGTGCTAATCCCCTTGTCAGGGAGGAGTACAGAAATAGATTTTAAGAGCCCTTTAAGTCGACAAAAATGGCTTCGTCATGTAGACGGGTGCAGGGTTAAATTGATCTTACGCTGCTAAATTTGACTTAAACTCGTAGTGTAGACCAGACTTAGTTTGTCTACCACTTACTTGGACTCTGATATTGCAAAGTTGTATTCTGACTGGGTAGTTTTACCTTTTTTAGACAATATCAGAGCTGTGCATAAACAATAAGTACCAATCCATTTTTTACCACATAATATGAAAAAATATCAAACTCACCAGCAGAATAAGCACTGCACAATTGCTTGTTGTAATGATAGGATATGATATACTAAACCAGAAGGTGGGAAAGGTAGTTGTTCCTGTAAAAAGGTGGGAAAGGTCATTGTAGCTATAGAAATGATTGTGGCTTCCACTGCAATTTTGCCAGCCAGGAGGCTAACAGCGGGAGGCAGCCAGAGCTGACAGTGGGAGGCTCTACTGGTGGTGGCTGGCAGCAGCCCCCAAACATTCCTCCATGCTCCCCAACAAGGGAGCATGTCCCACAGTTTGAAAACCTCCGCCCTAGGTGGAACCCCATGTTATTCTGCAGAGATGGTGGACAAACGTTGCCACCTTCCTCCCAACAGAACTATTTGAGGATAATCCCAGAAAAGAAACGTTACAGAGTTTTTCTAACCTGCTTCAGTTTCCTCCAGTGGCTTTTCCTGCCAGAGGGATTGGTCACCCTTCCCTTTCTTAAATTCATTCCATTACCCTTAGCCATACTCACTCATAATTTCTCTCAATCTTTGGTGAATGCACTCTTCAGATGTTTGGACTGTTATGTCCCCTTCTCCCCATCCACTTTTGGGAACTCTTATCCCAGCTATGCAGAATTAGTCATTTAACCTTTCCTCATAAATCATTGCCTCCACACTCTTCATTTTTGATCCTCTCTTCAGAACTTCCTCTAATTTCTGGTAATGCGATGCCCAGAAAAGAATGCAATATTCCTGATGTAGTCAAACCACAGGTGAATTCTAGAAAGGAACTTGACATTCATCTACTGCAACATGCCTTACTGGAATTTGAGTAGTCCAAAATAGTATTGGCCTAACTCTGTTGCCAAAACATACTCCAGAAAAGACTAATTGTCTGTCTGTTAGCACCCCTCCATCTTTGTTAGCAAAGAATATACTAGCTATAAAAGGGAAGAACAGGGGTCCAGCCTGGAGGGGAGATTAATGGATGGAAAGACCCACATAATGTTTGAGAGAGAGAGAGAAAGAGAGAGAGAGAGAGAGACTCAAGATGAAGCAACCTCCTTACCCCATACTACTTTGAAGAAGGATTGATAATGAAGATGGACATTACAGGCATGTCACAATAGGCATGCCGAGGGGGGTGGGGAAAGGGATGAGACCAGGAACCAGCACCTGCAGAGATTGGAGGCCTCAGAACAGGAATACACAGTATTTTGTTTTTGACAACATTAGAAAAGTCCTGATCTGAGGGACCGAAAGTAATGGAGGAGGAGGAGAAGATCTCATTAGGGAATAAAAAAGGTTGCAAAGAAGAGTTGTCATGGATTTGACGCATGAGAGAGGATAAGAGGAGAAGGAAGATTCCTTGGCCAGGGATGATGGAAGAAAGGGAAATTTATAGTGAAGGAAATCAACAAGGTGCCAGAATTTTCTCCGTTGATGCTCAGCAGAGAGACAGCAATCACAGAGATAATGAAGGTGAGGAGTGGGCATAGGCTCGGGATTGGTTGGGCAGGTAGAGCAGTGAATAAGAGGAGTATAGTGGTGAAGGACAAGAGACAGTAGCAGGGAGTGACCATGAAATCCAAAAAATGAAGGTGTCAGGAAAGACAGGAGGGGTTGATTGAGAGCAGCACAGAAGGCAAGGCTGGATTGAAAACTGCGGAAGCCAGGTACTTTGAGGATGGGGGCAGTCTACAAATGTCATTATTTCTCCTTCAGCTTCTTATGCCCTTCGCCCACATCCACCTCATCCCCAACAGAGTCATGGCTTTTTTTAAAAAAAATAGATTACAAATTATAGTTTGGAGAATTAAGAACATTTCATTTCATTAGTGTGCCATTCGTGCCTCAAAGCCTCTTCCTTCCTTTTGCTAATTAAAACATCAAAGGTGATTCATAGGAAATAGTCCATTCATGGAGACAATGTATTTGACTGAGAGTTTAAAGATTCTTTTCTGCTGTTTCAGAGTTACTTTGTGTCTTTCCCATACTGCAAGGAGAGGAAGAAACTCTGGGTGTGTAAGCACATTCAACAGCCTTATGACCAACCAGACAGTGAGTTCCCCTTGCAAAATCTACAAGCGGAATAGGTGCTCCACTGAGAAGGGGGCACTGACCTGGAGGAAGATATTGAAAGAAAGGCATCTTTCTTTCAAAACTGAAGAGTTGTGTGACCATCCCCTCCTTGTTTTGTGAGTGGCACTTCTTGTTTAGGCACTAGGAAATTAAATCTACTTAAACTTTTAAGGACAGATTCTCAGCTGTGTATCATGCAGCTGAGGAATCTGGGACCAGTTTGGCTGTATGCCACCTTTAGCCACCCCTCAGCCCCCTGAAACATTGATCTGAGGACTAGCCAGGACTGGTTGGACTTATGATGCAAATTCAGTCTCAGCTCAGAGTTGCTGGAAGTTGTGAGGAAAGGCAGAGGGAAGGAAAATATGAGTTGATGAGGGGGAAAGATTCAGCTACCATTGCAGTTAGCACCCCCCCACACCCCACCCACGCCCGCTGCATGTGCTCTCACTCTCTCGCCCTCTCGCTAACCTGGAAGGAGGAGAACTTTATCAAGACGCAGCCCACAAAGGTGCGTCTCTTTGCAATGCTTCGTGCAGAGATGGGAGCAGAGCACGATGCTTTGTTGTTTCACATGGAAGTCACGTGGCTATCCAGGAGGAAAGTGCTGCAATGTGTCTGTGAACTGAAAAATGAAGTTAGACTTTTTCTAATGGATTTGAATTTCAGCAACACAGACACACACTGTGATTCCCTACTGGTTTGTGCTTTTGGCTTACCTTGCTGATATTTGTGACAAACTGAATTCTCTAAATGTTTCATTGCAAGGAGCAATGTGTCTATGCCCCAACTGTGGAGCCCTTTATACCTCTATCCCCCCAGTAACATGTATTCCATTTGTGTGATAGTCTGCCAACGGAAGTATTGGAAGCCTCATTACATTGCTGGGGACATAGCCAAAATAGAGTGGACACATTATTTAAAGTACTGTAGAGGTCAAGCCTGCATTTGCAGGCAGATGGACCAGTTGACCTAGTGGGTCTTATCAAACTTATCAAATGTGGTGGGTATTTTTAAATATATGGAATTAATTCTGCAGATTTTGGCAAAAATTCCCAAGATTTCCAGTGGCCTATTCATAGGACTTTCCTTTCAGCCAACCTTTATATATGTAGCTCTATTTTGTATTGTTTTTATTTACAATTTATAATCCTATTCTCCCAGTGAAGATAAGTCAGATAAGAAAAGGCAAACTATTTTACCTCGTGTTTTTTATTTCAGGGCAGGGTGTTGTTAACTTGAACATTAAGCCTAAAGATTATGTTACCAAGTGCACAGCGTGCTGGTTAAGTAGTGGACACAACATGTAATTAAGAATATTAGTTTAGATGCGGGTAAGTGTTGACCTGAAGAGCTCCACTTTGATTCCATACTTGTCAGGATAGTATCTATACTGCTACATATGGATGTGTGCAAGGCAGGATGCTCACATTTGGATTGTAGTTATGAGTGGGAAGAATCATAATTAGGGACAAACTTGTAATGGAAATAATATAGGTAAATCCAAAACCAACATGAGCAAAAGACTCTAGACAACAGATTAGCATTTATAGAATGGCAGCTATTCATAGATTCCTAGCAGTCAAGTAATAAGTTTCCGTGCAGTAAGATTGTATACTAAAGTAACAAATCACCGGCAGATGAACATTGGAATGGTGTCATTTAGTATTCCTTGGATGTCAGTGCCAGGGTCTACCATTCAAATACTTAAACATGCCTCATGGGGTGTAGAGCCCGGGCTCAGGCAAAGCCCAGATGTTTACACTGCAATTTTATAGCCTCACAGCCTGAGCCCTGTGAGCCTGAATCAGCTGACACCGTCCAGCCACGGGTGTCTGTGACATTCCCAGGGTACAATGTAGACTGAGGAATAGCTGTGTCACCTCAGCCCTCTTACGTGGGGTGCACTTTACACTGTTTTGCTGCTGTAGTCTACAGTCTGGATGGCTCACAAGCAGCCTTCAGAAGTCACTCCCAGATATGTCTGTATATGAGATGCAGCCTGCCAGCTTCACTAGCCTGAATTACACTGCAGGGTGATGCCCAACACACTTTCATTCCCAGATTTGCCTCCAGAAATGTGTGTCCTGTACTGCCCAGACCACTCCTGGACAACACAAATTTGTACAGGTCAGTTATTTCATCAGTGGAAAAGATATGCATAGAACTTGTTACCTCAATGGAGTTTCCCCAGGCACTTCAATCTAGACATACTAAATTAAATAAAACAATAAAAAAAGTTAAAATACAAAGAGATTTTAAGTGAATGCAAGTCATGAGGAATAAAAAGTCAGAAATGGTTACCAGAAAAGTAAAGATACAAATGCAACTGATGCTTAACTTTACAAACTATGTTAAATTAAAAGCAAGGCTTTCTCACCATGTTTCAGCATTTTTACTGACTGAAGTTCTTTCTGTCAGGATCCCTCCACCCGTCCAGCCTGCTTCCTTTGTCCATAAGGTGCCGTGAATCCACGAACGCTGACACTGGCCAGCCACGGATGTCTGTTAGGTAGTAACAACTTTTGTTTACTGGGTTAGATTCATAATGACAACCTACACAAGAGGTGAAAGGTTCTATAACCTGTTACTAATTCTGTGAATCATCCAATATCTCCATATTTTTGTGTTTGGAAAGCATTTCAGTTTATTTTAAAGTATAAACAGATTTACTGCCAAATATCTAGTTGGCAGCTGATATCAAGAGGAGTGCCCCAGGGGTCAATCCTGGGGTCGGTTTTGTTCAACATCTTTATTAATGATCTGGATGATGGGATCGACTGCACCCTCAGCAAGTTTGTGTATAACACTAAACTGGGGGGAGAGGTAGATACACTGGAGGGTAGGGATAGGGTCCGGAGTGACGTAGACAAATTGGAGGATTGGGCCAAAAGAAATCTGATGAGGTTCAACAAGGACAAATGCAGAGTCCTGCACTTAGGATGGAAGAATCCTATACACTGCTACAGGCTGGGGACCAACTAGCTACGCAGCAGTTCTGCAGAAAAGGACCTGGGGATTAGAGTTGGTGAGAAGCTGGATATTAGTCAATAATGTGCACTTGCTGCCAGGAAGGCTAACAGCATATTGGGCTGCATTAGTAGGAGCATTGCCAGCAGATCGAGGGAAGTGATTATTTCCCTCTATTTGGCACTGTTGAGGCCACATCTGGAGTATTGCATCCAGTTTTGGGCCCCCCACCATAGGAAGGATATGGACAAATGGGAGAAAGTCCAGCGGGGGGAAACAAAAATGATTAGGGGCCTGGGGCACATGACTTACGAGGAGAGGCTGAGGGAATTAGGGTTGTTTAGTCTGCAGAAGAGAAGAGTGAGGGAGGATTTGATAGCAGCCTTCAACTACCTGAAGAGGGGTTCCAAAGAGGATGGAGCTCGGCTGTTCTCAGTGGTCTCAGGTGACAGAACAAGGAGCAATGGTCTCAAGTTGCAGTGGGGGCGGTCTAGGTTGGATATTAGGAAATACTATTTCACTAGGAGAGTGGTGAAGTACTGGAATGGTTACCTAGGGAGGTGGTGGAATCTCCATCCTTAGAAGTTTTTAAGGCCTGGCTTGACAAAGCCCTGGCTGGGATGACTTAGTTGGTGTAGGTCCTGCTTTGAGCAGGGGGTTGGACTAGATGACCTCACGACGTCTCTTCCAACCCTAATCTTCTATGATTCTATGAATTCATGCTCAAAATAGAACTTCTACCTTAGCTAACATTTGGAGAAATGTTTTGTGAAATTAAGAATGGTCACTGATACAATTTAAGTTTTCAGGGAGTTAAATATTTCTTCAGCATTTGCAACTGAAATGTTGAAGAATTTAGCAAGTGCTTCATTTTAGTTTTCTGGATTATTACATTAAAAAAAGAGATTTTTTCTCAATATTTAACACCAAACATTTTCAGTTTCTGGTTACCAAAAATGGGTAAAAAATTGTTTTGGTGCGGGTTTGCTTTCCAATGAGAACCCCAAAATTGTGGACAGAACCAGAATTTTTTCAAAGAAAACTTTCATTTGATCAAAAGTCCATTTTTATTAAAATAAAAAAACCATAGAATAGCTTTCATCTCCTCCACTGCCAGCTCATTTGTGCAGTTTTTGAAAAATAAGTATCCAGAACACAGGGTACTTACCTGTAATATTGGTATCATCACATTTTTGTGCTGTTGTAGCCTTAAATTACATATCTTCTTAAAGTTTTGTCATAAAGGACACAATTCTGTTCCCAGTGAAGTCCATGGAAAGGTTCCCATTGATTTCAGTGAGAGCTGGATCAGGCCCCATATAAGCACCAGAAGTGACATCAAACAATTAAAAGTATGTGGCAAGAGGCGTTTTCCGTTGCAGATGGAGGCAAACAGCCATGATAAACACATTCACATTAGATATGAGTGTTTCACCGCTTGCAGCTCTGTGAGAATACACAGCCTTTGAACACTCACAAATTAACACAGGGAACTGCAGAAGAATTCAGAAGAGCTGTGGTTTCTTATGACTCATATCTTAGAATGTCAATTAATCTTTTGCTGCTCTTGTTAGACAATATACATCCTTTCAAACGTTGCTATTCTGTTTTGTTTTCCTATATCAACTGAAGAAACGATACCAACAAAATACATTTGTCTGCTCACTTGATTTGGATGTTTTCTGTGTCATATCTGTTCCCACAGGCCTCCGCCATGTTCTGATACTAAACCCTCTGGGATATATTGAGGAAGACATCAGCAAAGGGATTTTTACAGAAAAATATCAGAAAGTAGGTCACTCATTAATGCTCTTCTTTGAAAAGTGAGTAGACGCTGGGCTGGGAGAGAGAGAGGGCTATAGCACAGAAAATGTTGCAAGTCATTATACTGATTCACAACAGTGGACTTTGGGTGGGTGTGTTGAGTCAACAGTTTAGAGACTGCTGCCAGTAATTACATTCAATCTCGAGTGCAAGGGACATGATTTCTAGTTATACCTCATGTCTCATGGATTTCCAGTCAAACTGGTGACTCAGCTTCCCCCTCTCCTTCTTTTACAGGTCGTTTTTGCTATCTAAACAATAGATGGATATTGACAACATGTTACTATTTAAATACTGCGCCCTTATTTTAGCCAGCTCTAAAGATTCTGCAAGTTCAAATGGACCTTTTAAGTTTGATGGTAATGACAGTGTTTTCAATCCCAGCAGCTCACCTCCTTGGTGTTTAAAATAGAAGATGGGTGAGCTTATTTGCTCCATGTATGTAGAAAAAACCTGAATCAGAAAAGAGACAGCATAAAGATAGCTTGGCCATGCAGCTCCGGTTTTCAACATTCATCTAACCAAAAAAGTTGCATGAGTGTATTGTTGGCAATCAAACCACAGAGATTCTGAAATGAGAAGAAATTAATTTTATTTTGTTTACAATTCAATAAGTCTTGTACCCTGAACATTACAGAATAACCTGACAAGTGTGCCTTTGTCTATGGTATTAAATCTGATAATGTATGGATGCATATGGTGTCTTACTATGAATATCTATAATAATTCAGCAAAGGAAATGACTTCGCTATATTCTAAAAACTGGTCATTGTACTCCAGAGCTTGTGAATGATAGAAAAGAACTTGTTACTGCTTTACTGACTGTAATATTTCCATTTAGATTACATTATAGGGTGTAAAAAGAAAAGGAGGGCTTGTGGCACCTTAGAGAATAACAAATTTATTTGAGCATAAGCTTTTGTGAGCTACAGCTCACTCTTTTTGTGGACACAGACTAATATGGCTGCTACTCTGCAACTTGTCATTATAGGGTGTGAGCACTGCCACCTATTGGAAATAAGACCATAGGAGTTGCCATATCTGTTCAGACCAATGGTGTGTCTGATACAGTATCCTGTGTCCTGTAGGACAAAGGCATCACAAAAAAAAACCATTAAAATAAATAAAAGGATTTAAATGCTCATTAAACATACCCATTTTCCATGTGGAGTCTGGTAGGCCAACCCTTCCATAAGGCTGAATCAAGAGGAAGGCCCTGAGTCTGTTTAAACTCAGTCTTCGATATCAAAAGTATTGTTTTGTCTCTTTCTAGCCTCCTGAAAACAGGTAAAACCAGTCCCTCCTCTGATTCCCCAGGAGGTCAAGCTTCATAGGCTGGCTAGGCAGATGGGATTTTTCCAGTAACACCTCCTGGTGATTCTAGGTTCCACAAGAAACACTCCCTGCTCACATCCCATTGAGCCAGGAACACACACCTGTGCATCACCTGTATTGACACACAGGGCTGTGCACATTCTGCAGCTCAAACTATCTGGCCCATCTCAATGGAATGGCACTGTGAGGTTTTCATGCTTTAAACATAAAATACAATATGATCCCAAAAGATATTGCACATGGCTGTGATATCTTTCAAGCACACTCCAGAGGACAGTGCAAGAATCCCCTTTAAGGACAATTATAAAATAACCTTCCCTTTGGGAAAGTTTCTTCCTAATCCCCTGTCAGTGGATGGTTTATGTTCTGATCCTTGAGGACATGTAGGCCTTATCATATATAAGCTGAAGTAATATAACTGCTCTTATTATCCATAAAATGACTGATCGCTTTTTTAAATCCTACTTAATTCTTGGCTTTCAGTATATCTTTTGGAAATGAGTTCCACAGATTACTTATAAGTTTTGTTAAAGAATATTTCTTTTGATCAGTTTTAAATCACTTGTCTTTGAGTTTCATTGATTTCCACTTATTTTTGTGTTAGGAGCAACGGTAAATTTAAAGCTGAACAATGTTTTTGAATAGTTCAGATTGTTCCTTCCAATGTACATTATCTTGCTTGTCAATAGTGAATTTTGTCTGCCAGGATACTGTCTTTCACACAGGTCACCCTTATATTCATCATTCTCCTCTAGTCCTAACTAATCAAGACAATTCTGTCCTCTGCAAATGTTGTCATTTCACTTTATATTCCCTTTTCCAGATAATTTATTAAATACTGATCCCACTTGGGGGCACCCCATTTTGATCAGATGATTTTGTTAGGATAGGAAAGATGGTCTATTGGATAGGGCACTGAACTGAGACTTGAGACAAGAGGGTTCGATTTCTGGCTCAGCCATGGCCTTTCTTTGTGATCTTGGGCAAGTCACTTAAACTACTCTGTGCCTTAATTCCCCACCTGTAAATTGGGGATAACACTGCCCTATCTCAAAGGGGATATTGCAAGGGGAAAAATCTAATAATGGTTGTGAGGCACTAGGATGTTCTCATGCTGAGGGCCATATTTGTAGGTATAAAGTTATTATATAAGAAATCTCAGTATAATGAATACAATTAATGAATAAAAGCTACAAAACATTCTGCTTGATGAGATGGAATATTTTATATTAAAGCTTTAAAAAGGTTTCCTTATTAAACTTCTCAACGTCTTTCCTTGTGTGGCTAACCCCGTGTAAAGATAGATTGTTATCAAAATATATACCTTTAAAAACACCACAGGGTAACATTAATGTGTTCAGAAATGTAATTGTATATTCTTGCCTAAACCCTGTGCATTACTGTTTCTACCAGCCCCACCAGAAACATGAATCTCATCTATATTTAAACAGTTAGGGCCAAATATTGAGGCCCTTACTCAGAGCTTGATCATACTCACTTCATTCACATATAGAGGAGGCACTCCATGCAGGTGGAACTCATGCTTCTATGTGAAAGGGCGGGCCACCAAGATCTACAGAAATACCCCCTTCTTCTCTATACTCCACAGAGGTCTCAGTTCATCAAAAGAACCACATGGAGTTGGGAGTAAACAGGCCAGAAGGGAAGAGAGTGGGCCAAACTGGGGGAGTTTTTCTCCCTACCAATGCTGCTGAGGCATATTACCTTTCCATGATCACTGTCTGTTGTACTGCTTCTTCACTAAGGGGGATTCCTAGGGCAGCCACTGATTGGGGAAGTCCTGACAACCAATGCAGCCAGGTTGGCAGGAAGTATTCAGATATGTATGGACAGATGCTAGGGACACAAAGTTCATGCAGAGACGCCATGATTACACCAACCCTCTGCAGGTCCCTTGCTACATGTGGGGATTGGGTGGGATGACAGCAAACCCAGCCTTCAACAATAGTGTGTGATTCCAGGAGAACTCCACAAAAGACATTGCAAAGATATTTCATTCCCTTTAGTGACATTCCTTAGGCTTTTATTAAGTTTTCCCCTTGTTCTTACTCAGATCTTCCTCCTAAAAGGGGAGTCTGCCCGAATAAAGGGTTGAATAAAAACCTAAGGTCTTGATCCTTAGAGGAAAATAAGCCCAAGTAGTAGTGGTCATTGGATATATCTGCACAGTGAATGGGGAAAGAATCCTCCCCTAAAAGATACAGAGGGTAGTGTAGCCAGTATGCATGGGGTATGTGTGTCTAATGCAGTCTTGGCAACTCTTAAGAGTTTTTCACATGTCTCTCAATTTTGAATGTTGTTTTCTTAAAGCCCAGAACCTGGAGACAGGAGATTACATGAAAATGTCAGCTTTTATTTGTTTATTTTTTAAATGTAAGTTTCTAGCCTTCACAGTTGTGGAGAAAGCTTGAAAACATGACCCCTCAGGATCAAAAGCCAGAAGGCTTTTGAATCCAGAATTTATTGTTAAAAGAATCCAGAATTTATTGTTTTAAAATCTCATGATTTTTGAACATGTGGGATTAGCATTCCTCAAATGGCTGGAGTAGATTCTGTGGCCCTAACAAACCTCAAATGCCGTGACAATACAGAAGGGTCAGAAGTGGATACTTCAGCCCCAAACCTTCCCTTTCCTTCCCCTACACCTAATCATCCCCTACATGCTGTTACACAGGCAGCCCTGAGGGAAATGTGTTCTATGTCTGGGTGTGTACACCCTGCTTGGCACCCCTTTGTGTCCCCTTGTGACAATCAGGGTCCAGACACCACAAGGGGAGAACAGGGGGTCTGAATCCCAAAGAATAAGCAATTGAACCAACTGGTTGTATACAATGTTATTGTGTATAAAAATATGCCAGGTTGTACGGGGAGATCTTGGCAAACCAGTAAAGTGCCCAAACCACTACTGCTTATTGCTAAAAGTAGCCAAGCTATCAGGCTATAGGTGGGCCTATGCAGCAGCCTTAGCGTGACCAACTCAGGAGGGGAGCGGGTTTGGGTGCCAGAGAAAGGGCAGCTTGACCCCATGTCCTTCCTGATGAGATCTCTGTTGAAATCGCTGAGATATGCATTTTAGGAAAACAGGAAGCTTGTCTATATGTGTCCTCAGGGATATGTCTGTCAGTGCCTCAAGGCACGCAAAACCACATCTGGCTAATTGATGAACAGAAGGAAATTTCTTGCTTAACCTCTGACATTGTTTGCTTAACAAGTTTTCTTTGAGTGATGTGTTATTGTAATACTAATGAATAAATAAGGGAAGAAAGTTTGGGGTAGTTGGACTCTCTCTCTGGATACATCTTGTGGTCCCCACCAGCAGAGGGAAGATTGGCCATCGAAAGACTGCCGCTATGCCACTCAAGAGCCATACCAACCTTCTGTAATTATTGAGGGTTGAGGGTGTTTTACTAACCTGTTGTGGATGTGTGTAAGTGCTTGAGGCCAAGTAAAGTTTAGCTTTAGTGAAAATACTTTTGTATTGTCCTGTTTGTGCCATTCATCTGTCGGTCGGATGGTCGTGTCTCCCTGCATTTATTTCCTAACACCACCTTGCACAGAGTAAAGTTACCAAGAGCTTTGGGTTGAAAGAACCCCAGGTAGCAAGGTGAGGTCTCTTATGAAAACTTGTATTGGTCTGAATTTGATGGTCATTATGAGATATGTATGCAGACTGGTTATGAATCTATGTATGTAGAATGGTATGCTTATGAGCGGTATTACAATTTTAAGTACACCTCATAGCAGGGAGGGGCTCCTCCCACGCCAGTTGTTTACATAAAACTAACTTCAAATACCCATCCATTTGAGTGGTCCCCAAAAGTCACATGTCATCCCACTCATTTGCGCACTCACACACGCATGCTGCTTCTCTTACTCGGAAGCGGTAAGCACAGGATCTCCTTAATGACTATACCTTTGTTTGAATAGAGATGTCTCAATCTGCGAAATACTTATCCAGGTTCAGATTTCAGACATCCCAAAGTGCCTGGTTGTTCTTATCCAGGGTTTTGATTTGGATCCCTCTCTACTTTTGATATACAATAATGAAAGGGAATTTGGTAAAGAAATAAACCTTTAAATTCAACCAAACAGGTGCTGTATAGTGTGCTTTTCTTAATGTATACAATACTTTACTATACTAGGACAGTGTACTTCAGCTTTGCTGTTAAACATAACTGTTTACATTTAATAAGATCTGTAGGGCATGTTAAGTCCTAATTAAATCCTGTGTGATGAAAATTAGCCATCATAGATTGTGTAGATACCTTTCAAATAGCTCTTATGTTCAACCCCAATAAGCACATTTTAATATTTAATTATTCATTTAACAGGCAGTAACTGTCTTATTAGTTTTAAATTAAATATGTATCTGGGAACCTTCCCAGTGGTGCTTAGATTTTACAAGCCCTTTTAAAGACACTAATGTTCACCGCTTTTGGGGAACAGACTCCGGAGTCTCATGCACAGCATGGGCAAAGTTTCCATACAGCTCAATTGTTCCTCTCCAGGCTACATCTCTGTGTCCAAGAAAGCATTTCTACAAGCCTGTGCACTCATAAAAATCATTACTCTTGGGCAGGGGCTTTTGTTAGAAGGGAAACATCCATGTCTGGGATTTAACTGTTAAGGTCCTATATGCACAGTGACATTTTTACTAGAGCTGGTTGGGAATTTTTCAACAAAACTTTTTGGGGGGGAGGGGTCAGAAAATGCCAATTCATCCAAACCAGAGATGTTCACAGGAAAGATTCAGTGTCAATAAATTTCCCATTTAAAAAAAAAAATGGAAAAAAAAGTTTCAATATTCTTGAAGTGTTTCATTTCTACATTTTTCTACAGAAATACGTTCATTTTTTGGTTCAAAATGATTTTTTTGTTTACAAATGTAGTTTATAGTAAAAAAGTAAAAATAATTTTAAAAGATCTAAATTGAAAAGAAACATTTTGCAATTACTGAAACTAAATGTTTTGATTGACCTAATCCTTTTTTGTTTTTTTCTGGATTTTCACTTCGCGAACACTTTTGAGACTTCAACTTCCCATTCCAATTCACGCTAGGAAAAAATGTGAAAAAATCTCAAATTCTTGTGAGATAGAAAACTGTTACTCAATCAGCTCTAGTTTTACCTCTTTCTGAGGTAAACAATTTGGCTAACAATTTCCATCAATGACAGTCAGAGGAGAGTAATTCTTAGCCCTTATGTGTCACTTCATTGGCCAGATCCTGGCCCATGCTAAGAGCTCTTGGAGTTGTTCCAGTGTATCTGAAGGGTCATGTTCATAAAGCTTTCCTAAATAAGCCTCAGAGAGGAGCTGGGAATCTCTATACCAGTCCTTCCTAATGCTCTTTCCCCACCAACACATGGGACATGGTATGTCAAATTAAGATCCTGGACATTCACCCAGTTATTTGAAAGAGGGACTAAAGAGGAAAGTCAGGTCTACTGGTAAATGACTCTGACCCTGTAAGACATGCAGATACTATGATGAGGGTAGCTGCCTAATAACTCACATAGTTAGAATCTTACTTGATAGCATCTCCAGTTTACAGTGTACTAAAGCAAATAGGGTGAAATCCTGATCCCCTTGAAGTCAATGGCAAAATTCCAATTGACTTCAGTGGAGCCAGGATTTCACCCATGTGCTTTCATTTTCAGTGGACACAAAAATCTAATGTAAGATTTACTTCTGTCAAAAGTGATGTCATGTACTATAGATAGCAAACTCCATCACTTAAAATGAAGATAGAATGGGAGGTATATTTGTGTGTCCTGCCATGTGAAATAGACTTCATCTATGCATTTGTCCCCAAGTATGATGTACAGACTATTTCAAAGTTGTGGTACTTATATATAAAGCCATATGCAGCTCTTCAAGACCCCGCATATGGTTCTCAGGGGAAACTTGATCTAGCAATATTAAGGTTTTATATGGTCACCCATCAATGTAGTAACTAAGCACCTTCTGTGTAAAATGAAAAACAATAGTAGAGTTGTAAGTGGACTTTATGGAGTCTCTGGCATGTCTCCCTTTTGGGGGTCTGCTTGGGATAGAGCTTTTCTTTTTAATTTAGATGGTGTTTCTGTACAGGTTATGGAGTAGAGGGGTATGTCAGTCAGTCACTCGGGGTCAAAAAAAGGTATCAGAACACTCATCACATAAGTGTTCCCCACTCTGTTTATCTTGGACAAAATAGCACTGAGCAAATGACAGGCACCCGGAGCAGCTTTTCTCTGTAGAAGGAAATGTCTGCCATTTGGGGCTGAAATCTTGTAATAACAGCTTGTGAGACTTTAGCTCCATTGAATTTCAGTGATAAATTTGACTCATCCTAAACATAATCTGGATGCAAACACCACTTATTTGGACAGTTTGTAATCAGTATTGTCATGTTCTGGGGTAAAATCCAGACCAGTAATGTGCTGTGTCACTGCCTGCTCCATACCCCTGGGTGTCTCACAAGTTTTGCTGTTGTAGCTCCAAACCTGGGCTGCTTGCAACCAGCATAACAGCATGCAGGTCACACCCTAAGGGTACGTCTACACTACCCACTGGATCGGCGGGCAGCGATTGATCCAGCAGGAGTCAATTTATTGTATCTAGTCTAGACACGATAAATCGATCCTGGAGTGCTCTCCTGTCGACTCCTGTACTCCACTGCTGTGAGAGGCGCAGGCAGAGCCAATGGGGGAGCAGCAGCAGTCGACTCCTGCTTTGGTCCTGCTTTGAGCAGGGGGTTGGACTAGATGACCTCCTGAAGTCCCTTCCAACCCTGATATTCTATGACTCACTGTAGTGAAGACACCGTGGTGAGTAGATCTAAGTACGTCGACTTCGGCTACGTTATTCGCATAGCTGAAGTTGCGTAACTTAGATTGATCCCCCCCACCCAGTGTAGACCAGGGCTAAGTGTCTGTGTGTCACTACAACTGTATCTACAGTCCAGCGACTTTGATCCCAGCAGCCAGTCACACTCTGGCTTCCATTGGACTTGGTTACTACTTGCTGGATGACCGCAACACACTCCCTGTCCTGAATTTCCCCAAAAACATGTGTTCCGCACTATCCAGCCCTGTCCTGAGCAGTTCAGATATTACAAGTCCATTGCCCTTGTAAGGGATCAATATTCAACAGTTTGGTACTTTAACTGGAGTTACCAAACAGTTTACTTTAAACACAGCACTGGGTTGGTTTAGATTAAAAAAAAAACAAGTTTATTCAACTACAAAGAGAGAGGTTTTAAGTTAGTACAAGTATAAAGGTATGAAATTCAGAAATGTTTAAAAGTGAACTAAAGATAAAACACTTTCTAATAGCTACAACTTAACAGACTAGACTTGGTTCAAGCTAAAATTCTTACCACAGATTCCCAGCAACACTGCTGACCAAATTCTTAGGTCAGGATCTCCCTCAAAGGCAAAGGGTTAGTTCCTTTTTCATCTTAGGTGAGAGAGAGAAAGAGAGATGCTTTGGGTTGTTTTTGTCCCTTACTTTGATAGTCCAGTCACCCTCTGAAGTGGATTCTTCTGAGGATATCCCTCAAAGCAAAGTTTATTCAAATAGTCAAAAATTGACATGGAGTCTGGTGGTGAAGGTGGCTCCATGCTCTTCCTTCTCCCCGTGTTTGCTGAAATGCAGATTTGCCTTGTCTCCTACCATTTCCCTCTCTTGCTGTCTTGCTGTTTACTACTTATTTGTAAATTGAGGTAAACACATTCCTTTTTTAGGATAAACATATTTAATAAATTTTGTCTAGTCAGGGCTGTGTGGGTTTGAACATGTGCTAACAATATCATAAGGGGAAATTAATAACTTTACATATAAAGTTGCTAAATACATTTTACCATATTATTGATGAACAAGTTAGTAGTTTTCAAATAATACCTTAAGGCATATTTTGTACAAAGATTATTACAATAGTGTGCAGGGTGTGAATACAGGGGTGCTTTTGGTCAGAAAACTGTGCTGTGATATTGCATGTCCATAGCACAGCATCATCACAATAATAAAAGATAGCCTTGAACCAAGTCCTAGGATTCACATGCTCTCAGCCACCACGGAGATTTGAATCTGGCCTGCAATTTTGCAGGGGAGGTCCATCTCAAATAATGATGAAAAGACATAATGTAAACAATGCATTATCAGGACATCATGCTGTGATTGTTTTGTGGCTTTTTGAGAGTCTTTGAAGATCAAGTAGCTTTCCATTTTGTAAATGCTTTATTCTCCCCTTGATGTGCATGTCAACTCTGCACAGTGATAGAAGACTAGACTCCTTATGCAATATGTCAGAACTATAAATAGAATTAAATACTGTATTCAGGTATGTTTATAACCATATGCAATATATTCTTTAAAGGTATTCTAAATGCCGTGTTCCTTGGGAAATGACAGCTAGTGTTGCTGTTTTGCAGCATTTTAAATAGACACATTAGAGGGTAATAAGAATTTAAATAACAAGGGATTGTGCAATTGCTTGCAATAGAAAAAGAAACATTTAATTTTTGAAAACTATTTTTCTTCAGCTTTGACACTAAGACTAAGAAATCCAAAGAAACTGAGCCCTTGTGCGCACAAGAAGTTATTTTCTCCACCTGGATAATAGTTGTTTTAAAATTGTCAAAGTAAGTGATTGCTTATTCAGAAGTAGTGAAAGCATCTCACCATATATAGTTTAATTGCATTTAGCTAGTAGGCATCTGAGATGGCAAGAAGTTCTAAAAATAACATAGAATCCAATATACTGATCTGTCTGGATTTGAGGAAAATAGGCATTTAAGGGAGGAATTATTTTCTTTTCCATTAAAAATCTGATGAAATCTTCTGAGTTCTTTGTATTAGCTAAAAATAAACCAGCTTTAGATAGCTTTGCTAAAAGATGTCAGGTGCTTTTTCTTCATTACCTTATTTTGCATGTTGCAAAATATTCCACTTTATACAAAGTGAGTCTTTATTCCTTAAATTACAAAAGAAAGTTGAAGATCTCTTTCCTTTTTTAAATTAATGGAAACATTTCAAACAAGAGTTTTGTTTCTTTAACAAAAGCATATCTCTTTTTAAAAAAACGAATAGACTGAAAAGTCCTAAGAATCCAAAATAAGTTGTGTTGTTAGGAGATCTTAAAATAGTGTTATAGAAAACGTGTTAAATTAGTTCAGCTACATGGTCAAGATGGAGAATTCCACTCTAAACAGGATGTTGTGCCAAATTCTGCTCTTCTTATGCTTGTACGCCCCCATCTGTCTGTATCCATCTGATAGCTCTTGTTCTATGCTTAGATTGTAGGCTCTTTGCACAAGGGATTGTCTTTTTTTTCTGATTGTACAGTGCCTAGCACATGGAGGTTCTGCTCCATGACTAGGGCTCTTAGGCACTAGTATAATACATGTAATAAAAATAATTATAGGGAAAGAGAATGTTAAATATTTAACTCCCTTGGAAAATCTAAACTTTGTGGGATTTTCTTTTAAATTTCTAACAGCATCCATATATTTTATTGTTCCTGCTTAATCCAAAGGGGGATCCATTAGGTTGTTACTGTCATGTTATTTTAATAGGTTTGCTATGCAATTCCAAAATCAAAAAAGTATATTTTGCTGTCACTTACTCTCTGTGGTGGGTTGTTGTACCCAAGGGGTACATTTTTTTCCTGTGCCAACAGGAGGGCATTCATGCTACCAAATAATAAGATTAAGAGGGCAGCCATGATGTTCAGTTACAGCCAAATGGTTGATACTATCTCAGGCTGGGTGAAAAGGGTATTCAATACTAGGGTATTAAGTATGGTATTGATTGATTAACTCATTTTTGTGGGACTACTTTCAGATGAGTAAGGATGACAGAATATGGTCCGTAATGATTAAACATACAGTGACTAATCTAACCATTTAGGCCAGACTCTGATCTCATTTGGTAGAGATTGATAGAAATCTGGAATAATGCCTTTCATTTTAGTGGTATTACACTGGATTTATACTAGTACAAATCAGATAAGAATCTAGGCTATAGCCTATGAAGTCAGGAATCCTGGGAATGTCCATTCCATCACAGTCATCTGTGAAGTAACTGAAGCCTTGTCTACCCTAGAGAAATTTACCATGTAAAGAACTATTCTAACTCCCTAGAATACTTGGAAAACATATCACATCCACCCATAACAGTGCTGAACCCCATTTACAGTGCATTCCTAAGAACCCTTTTGGAGTAGATTATTATTACAGCGGGTCTATGAATTGGTTCAGTCAAACCAATGTGGACTAGCTGAAACAATTGAGCTAGTTTTCCTATTATGATCCCACAATGCCTTTCAAAATCTCCCAGAATCCCATTGCTTTGAACATTTTTTGAACTATAGCAGGTAGTATAAGACAAGTACCCAGAGGTCATTGAAATTGAAATGGTTTGTATCTGTGTGGACATAGGGAAAATATCAAAGCTTCTTAAACTGATTCATGGCTAGTATGGACTTATTTAATTGTTTGGGCTAAACCCAGTTCTATCTGACCAGATCAATTTCAAACAGATCAATCCTCTAGTGAAGAGACAGCTTCAAGCTCTTCAGCAACATAGTGAACAGCTTCTAAGAAAGAGCAGGGACATGATACAAAACACGATCTTCTAACGTTAACATAAAATTAACCAAGAGTGTATAAGATAAGATAAAATGCAACAGAGTGGTAGAAGAGAAGATAATAAATACAAAGGCAGAAGTCAGGCTCAATTTTAAAAAAAAATCTTCGGAGAAAAAAAGTTTTTTGTTTTGTTTTACCTGAAAGATATAGCCCAAAAAAGTGAGTTCCACACATTATGATCATCACAGCTATGACACAATCATTTGCCAGCTTCAATCTGTTGTTCTGTCTGTCTAACTAGTTCCAGTGCACTCATCACTTTCGTAACTGAACACCTTGAAGACAACTTGGGGATGGGTGGAGCACTACAGTAACGCGCTCTTGGTGACTCCTGTTGCTACGTACATGGCCTGATTGCAATCTGAACCTACCAGAGCATTTTCAGGGTTGGCTGATGCATTCCTAGATAGAATGCTTTGCAGTAATTAAGCCTGGATGTCATGAATTTCGGGGGAGGGATAGCTCAGTGGTTTGAGCATTGGCCTGCTAAACCCAGGGTTGTGAGTTCAATCCTTGAGGGGGCCATTTAGGGATCTGGGGCAAAAATTGGGGATTGGTCCTGCTTTAAACAGGGGGTTGGACTAGATGACCTCCTGAGGTCCCTTCCAACCCTGATATTCTATGATTCTAATTTGTGGGTCACTAGGTCCACATCCAAATCTGAGAAGATTGGATAGTCTTCTCACCAGCCAGGTGCTAGAAAGGGTGCTTTTAGCAGTGGTAGTTACTGTGGGAATATATTAACTATGAGTAGTCTACAAAGATGCTGTAGACCTGGATAGTGAGAGATCAGATTCCTTTCAGTGGTGGGTGTTTATGGTGATGGAGAATACTTTCTTCTCCCAACCAGCATAACAAGTGTCTGATTTCATGCCTTTTCAGATTAAATTATCCCACTGTGGTACAAGAACATCTAGCTATGCTGCACTCCCTACCGTGTTTCATTCCCAACTGTGTTTTGTAATCATACAGTATATTGTTAGCTTGTGGGAAAAACATCAACGGCTCTATAAAGGCCTAATGTGCAGTGTTCATAAGCACACCAACTTGTCAGTGGCTGCCAGAGACATTGTCTAAGCCAGGCACCATGTTTATTGGACAGTACACGCCAGCGGCATTTGAGATACTCTTTCTCAGGATGTAATGTGTATTCTTCTCTGTATTTGTCCACCTCTGCTGGCCAGTGTAGAAGGGGAGCTTAAACTAACCCCTTCTACTCCCTTGCTCCCTATGAGGTTTCTAGCTCCTCCATTAAACACCAGGAGCCCACTTCTTATATGCCGGGAACACAAGGAACAAAAGGTGCCTGGAATAAGGAAAAGGGTGAAAGTTCCTTGTATTCTCTCCCTTTTTTACAGCAGTTTAGGGCTAGGCACAATCTAATTTAATGGGTTTAATAGGGTCCTGGTCTTGACATATGAAATTATCACTGAAGTTGTAATGGGACAACCAGACTCAATCACTCTATCCTACAGGACTGTCATCAGTAGGCTCAGTAGAAAAGTTAACAAGTTATTGCTGAAGTCAAATAGCTGAAGTAATAGGTCTGACAATAAATCAATATTCACATGTAGTGGTGTAGAATGTACTTTCCCATAATTATAATTTAAAAAGCCTTAAAATTTGGGACAAAATAAATACTAAAGCTGCTAGATCTGAATATGGGTAATGTCAGCTACAGACAAAATGGAATATACCTTAGGAGCCACTTACAGCTGTATTCTGTTCAATTAGCTTTTTTTCTTTTGGCCCATTAAACCTGCCTTGTTAGGCACAAATGAAAATCTCCATGTTTGACAGATACTGCCTAAATGCTATATAGTTTTAAACAGATTACATTATCTTTAATTCCAAGGCTTTTAAAACTGCTTGCTATTCGTCAGTGACTACATGTTGGTACACATCCCAGTCTGAATGGTTTAAATCCACCTGCAGGCTACCAGATTTTTTGCAGACCATCAGCACACAGCTATCATTTATCTCCTTGTGTGGTATGCTCTCCTCTAATCAATTTATTGCTGGAAATACTATATGTACATATCCAAATTAATTCTTCTTTGAAACTGGTCTTCAGATACCGCTATGCAATTGCCAAAAGCAGATCAGCTCTCTGTCTGTTGCTACTTTCTAATTAATTAGAGAATGTCACAAGAAATACCAGCTAAGTATTTTTTTTGGGGGGGAAGGGGGGCTCTTAATGAATGAGTCTATTAATTTAAGAAGATTTAACAATTATGCATTCTCTGATATTGATTTCCACTAAATCCTATCCTGAAATTAAAGAGATTGATAATAAAACCTTTTATTCAGTTCCACTACAGTAGAGCTAATGAACAAATTGGCTGCATGCATGTCCCCAGAACTAGATTCATTTAGAATAGATGGTGCAACACAATGGAGCACGTTATAATTGAAATTAAGGGGCGGGGAAGCAGGTGTAGTCCAAACTCAGTAATATGATAATCAAACAATGCAAACAGGAAGCTTTATGTGCCATAGATTTGTTCTTTTAGCATTAATAGAGTTTCCTTTCAAAATACCTTCTTTTTTTTTTTTTTTTTTTTTTGGTAGACTGGTTCTGCTTGTGTCTGTTTTGTCAGACTGATATTTCAGGATGAATACCTTATGTACAAGGCAGCACACAACAATCTGGCTGACATCGTTTTTTAAAGGGTGAACATGATTTTAAAGGGGACTTCTGTTTTGCAGAGCAGGCTTTTCCTGTTTCAGATTTTCCATTCTTAGTCCAGATCCCTTTGGGAGGGGATGTGACTCCTGAATCACACAAGATGTGCAGAATGATCCCCCCCAAAAAAAGGGACCAGGGCATTTAAGGGGGAGTTGAAAATAGGGAAGTACAAACATTCCGCTGTCAGAAGGAGGACCACAACCACATTATTTTGCCCAGGTTCATTCCTGACATAACTGGAATTTAGTATGCGACAGGCTGGTCCATATACCAACTCTAGATGTCCATCCAAATTGATGGTGGTCAACTCTGAAAGGCCATCATGGGCTAACAGATCTAGCGCTCTTTTTAGTCCTCTTCAAATAGTGTCTACTTTAAGGGATCTTTGGGATGGTTATGTACAATCCTCTTAGCATTTTCTATCTTCAGACACACAAAGCACATACCTATTGAGTCTTCAGCCAACATCTGTTTTTCCTCTGGCTTTGCCTTCTCCCTCTATTCCATAATCTTTGTCTAAATTTCTGTTTGGTACATGCAACGGCTCAAGGTATTTAACTGATCAGAGCAGACACAGCTCAGACATACTTATGGCAGAGATACTTATGGCCTGATCTGAAGACAATTTAAGATGGTCCATTTAAGTTAAAAAAAACTCATTGATTTCAATAAACTTTGAATCCAGCCTTTAGTAGCTTTAGCCTTTAGGTTATTCAGATTAGCTTCTTAAATGTGCTACATAATGTACAGATGCAAACCCGCCTGCTACACAGTAAGTGTATGAAGTCTGAGAAGAGATGCAGGAGAGCAAGCCTGCTCTAAAGAAGGTATTGATTCCCAACCCTGTGTTGCACAACTTTTTCACATAATTATTAATTATTATTATTATTAATAATACATGGATGAACAATAGATAATCACACCTTGTGGTTCTATAGTGCTTTCCATCCAAAGACTGCAAAATATTAATGAATCTAGCCTCACAGATATCCTTGTGAGATAGGGAGATAGTATTGTTATTGTAAAGATGAGGAGACTGAGGCATAGAAAACTTAGGCAATTTCCCCAAGGATATAGGGGAAGTATCTGCTAGAGCCAAAACTGGAATTCCGCTACTTTGCCTGCTAGATCTGGACTTTAACAGTAAGACCATCTTTCTTCTCATGTGTGGTGGGTCATGGTCTTTAAAACCCTAAGGGAAACAAACAAATTATAAGAGAAGCCTTTCTATGTTGGTGTGATGAAGGGGACAGACTAAGATATAATGTGAGAGAACTGTCATGCATGCACCTCATATATTATAAGGCAAACACAAGTAGCCTTCTCACACTGGCATCTTTATTGTTTAGCAGAGTACTCAGTGATGTCTCGTGAACCAATTCCATCTCGCTGCACATGTTGGATAGTGGTATCCCTAATACTGAACTCTTTTATCTTCTCTTATCCTGCGATAACAAATAACTGAACCTTCAAATCTCTGTTCCTGGTGAGCTGTTGGTCTAGGTTGTTTCCTCCAGACCCTTGCTAGAGGCTGCCTGTGTAGCAGTAGAGTCAAAATGCTCATTCAAAATGCTCAGAAGGTGCACACTACAATTTTTTTTAAAGAGTAAGCTATCGTTAATAAGGTATTATAGGGTAATCCATTTCCAGAGTTAGCAATAGCATCATAAATACCACTGTAGGGGTAAAAAGGATATTTTCAAAGCATTCACTGCCAGGTAATTTTAGCCCCAAAATTACTAAAACTGTCTAGTCTAGAGAAAAAATTATTCTCTCTCCTCATGCTGATTCAGGGATGTGACACCCCGTCCCCCCTCTCCCACGCTATTTTAATCACTTGAGGTTCTTACCATGGACCTCATGACTAAAGTCAAGCAAAACACAAATATATTTTTTTAATAAAGAAAGATTTTAAAAAAGTAAAATTAACAAAACTAAAACAGATCACATGCACAAACAGCAAACAATGATTATTTCAATTATAATCTCTTCAGTGTGTCTTTCAAAGAGGACTTTTCAACAGACATTGCACATTGGAGGGGGTCACTTTCCTATAGGTAAGTTAGGATGAAAGCATCTTATTCCCCAAATCAGTAGTGAATCCTTCCTGTTTCATTGTACCATGGATAACTAAAACAGTTTATGGGTGAGCAAAAGGAATTTCATTTAAGGATTGGTGAATCCTGTTTGATTTATCATAAATAGGGCTTCTGATTTTAGGTTTTAACCGATAAACACCAACAAACACCCTCAATAAAAAAATGAAATCTGTGTTTATCCAATAATCACTTGAAAAACACCAGAAATGCTTTCTCAGTTCATGCTGACTTAATCCCTTTCCCAAAACAGTTTGTTTATATAGGTATTTATATTCCCTGACTTTTATCTAAAAGCTATCTGTGGGGAGCAGTAATGTGGACAATGGGGTTTGATTTCTAAAGTGCACTAGTGTGTTGTGCATTAATTTGTCTGTGTAGCCCTTGGTGGTGCACACTAAAAATTCCTTGGTGTACTTTAATGTAATGCTCTTTGAAACAGTACTATGTGTCTATACAAAGAAAGAATCCCCAACCGCCCTTGATTTTTGGACATTTACACCTAAATCAAAATTTGCTTAAAAATAAACCCTAAAAAATTAATTAATACCCCCCCCCAAATAGAAGCCCCACTCATGAATAACCTGAACAGTTTATAAAAGGGCAGAGTTAAGTGATCTTAATTAAGTACTATGAATCTGAAGGACGTATTTAACTCAGTTTCTTAAAAAGAAGCCATCCAAAAATTAGTCATTAAAAAAACCACAATATTTCTTATAACCCCACCAATTCACTTCAAGGAATGGTCTTGAGACAGCAAATTAGTGGATATGAATTGAATCCTACTGTTTCTCTCTGTTTATCAAGGTTATCTTATGTCCCCTCTCCAAGAGTACATAGACTAAACGATCTGGTGTTTAACAGAAATTCTTCATACCTTAAATTGCAATAGGATTCCAATATTCCATTAAAATGATTAAATATGAATTTAAATCTAATCCCTTGGCAATGATTTTGCAAACATCACCTCACCACTGATGTTGAAGTCTTGGTGATGTCATCCTGTCACAGCAGCTGTGCTGGGCCGGAAGCTTGCTTTTTATTGATGGTGCATTGTGGCTTCTTTGCTCTTCTTCCAGGTCTGGTTGCTGCTGAAATTTGAAATGCCCAATTAATATGAATATTTTTACACCCCAGTGGCTTCTTATATTAGTAATAGGTTTGTGATGGGGTATCTATGTCACACAAGGCCTGAATAGGGAGAAAGGGCCAATTAACCTTGTGACAGGCTGCACCTGGGAGAGAGTCAGGACTGATAAGTTTTTAATTGATCATGAAGGCCAGCTGGGCAAGGGGCAAGCTAAGCTGCTATAAAACCATGAAGTAGCGAGTAAGAAGGGAGTTTTAGTGTGGAGGACTGCAGTTGCTCTCTGGGCTTAGACAGGTAAAGGAGGAAACCAGGGGGAGAACAGAAGCCATGGGATCCTGGCCTTGAGGGAAGTGTGTACCTGGAAGAGGGTGGAGAAGGAGACTAACTCAGCTGAAGTAGGAAGCAGCTCAGGGAAGTAGTAGAAAGGTTTGGTATAGTGCAGACCTTGGCCGCTGGTTGTTGGGTGCCTGAGCTGGAACCCAGAGTAGAAGGTGAGGCTGGGTTCCCCTACCTGCTGTTGGGAAAGTGGCACAGAGCAGGCAGTGGACCAGAAGACTACCTGAGATAGTTGTCCATCGGGACTTTGATACCTCAGAAGGGGAGGACTATACAGTGACCTGTCTGAAGGGCTGAGTCATGAAGACAGAGTACTGCAGAGCGAGAGGGAACACAATATGAGCAACGAGGGAAGTGGGGGGGGGGGTTAGTATCTGAATGGAGCTAATTCCCAGATGTGGTCACAAGGAGGTACCCCAGTAGAGAGAGAGTAGCCTCTCTCAAGGCTATAGCAAGATCATTTGATTCCATGTGGGTACATACAACATTACACTACTCACACTGCAACAGTATCAATATTCAGAGTAACAGTCGTGTTAGTCTGTATTCGCAAAAAGAAAAGGAGTACTTGTGGCACCTTAGAGACTAACCAATTTATTTGAGCATAAGCTTTCGTGAGCTACAGCTTATGCTCAGATAAATTGGTTAGTCTCTAAGGTGCCACTAGTATCAATATTGTTTTTCTAAATGCTTGTATTTAGATACAACTCATTTGCAAATGAACATCACAAAAAACATTAATACCATCTGAAGCATTTAAAGAATAAGCAATGCTTTTCAAGTTTAAGGGGAAACAAGAGGTAGAAGTAACCGAAATATTTCCCAACTATACGTATTTTCCCTGAAGTAAAACAAATAAAGACTTTAGCATTTTTATCAATCAGTTTCAATGACTCTGTTTCCAGAATTCTTTGTGTAGGTTTCAAGCTGAGGGCTTTTAAATTTGAGGAAAGGAGAGGAGAAGGAGGACTGATAAAGTTTTACAGGTCATTCCTTGTCTTTGGTAGCCTTGATAAAGTATGTACCACACATCAATTCTCTTTAAAATATCCTAGAAAATGCCTTCACATCCTTAAACAAGGGGAAGATGTCTTGGTCTTTGGAAAGACAATCCTGTTGGTGCTTTGCCTTTTAACCAAATGGTTCTCATGGTTACAGTCTATAGATTCTCCCAAAACATAGAGCTCATAATGGCTTAGCTAAGTATCATACAGAATCAGGTCCTAAGCTTAGAAAGAAGTTTGTGACTGATCTGGAAGCTTCTGGATGGAAGTTTTGTTTAGAAGAGTGCAAAACTACCAATCGTCACTCTTTGAACGTTAGTATATGGAAAATAGTTTTCTCCTAGTGAAAACTGCCATTTTGTTTGTAAATAGTGGTGTGCCCTAGGGGTCTGTACTGGGACCAATACTGTTCAAAATATTCATAAATGATCTGGAAAAGGGGGTTAAGAGTGAGGTGGCAAAATTTGCAGATGGTACAATACTACTCATGATAGGTAAGTCCAAAGCAGACTGTGGAGAGTTACAAAGGGATATCAAAACTGGGTGACTAGGCAAGAAAATTGCAGCTGAAATTCAATGATGGTAAATGCAAAGTAATGCACATTGGAAAATATAATACCAATTGTACATACAAAATGATAGGTTCTAAATTAGCTATTATCACTCAAGAAAGAGATCTTGCCATCACTGTGGATAGTTCTCTGAAAACATCAGCTCAATGTGCAGCAGCAGTCAAAAAAGATAACAATGTTAGGAACATTAGGAAGGTGATAGATAATGAGACAGAAAATATCATGATGCCTCTATATAAATCCATGACACTCCCACATCTTGAATACTACATGCAGATGTGGTCACCGCATCTCAAAAAAGACATATTGGAATTGGAAAAGGTACAGAAAAGGGCACCAAAAATGATTAGGGGTATGGAACAGCTTCCATATGAGGAGAGATTAAGAAGACTAAGGGGTGGGGATATGATAGAGGTCTATACAATCTTAACTGGTATGGAGAAAGTGAACAGGGAAATAACACAAGAACTAAGGGTCACTCAATGAAATTAATAGGCAGCAGGTTTAAAGCAAAGAAAAGGAAGTATTTCTTGACACAATGCACAGTCAACCTGTGTAACTCTTTGCCAGAAAATGTTGTGAAAGCCAAAACTATAACAGGGTTCAAAAAAGAACTAGATACATTGGAGGAGGAGAAGTCCATCAATGGCTATTAGCCAGGATGGGCAAGAATGCAACACCATGCTCTGTGTGTCCCTAGCCTCTGTTTGCCAGAAGCTGGGAGTGGATGACAGGGGCTGCATAAATTGGTGATTGTCTGTTCTGTTTGTTCCCTCTGAAGCACCTTGCATTGGTCAGTGTTGGAAGACAGGATACTGGGCTAGATAGATCATTGATCTAACCCTGTATGGCCATCCTTATGTTTCGGTGACCAAATTCAAAATGATAAGAACTATTTGCATTGTTACAAAGCTGTGTTTTTTTACTAGATATTCAGGCAATGAGATTAATATTTTTGTATTTCGGGTGTGGGGGGTGTTTTTTCTTTTCCTGCACAACTCTCGTCTAGAGAGCAGCATAATTTGTAAAAGACAGTTGCTACAGAATCATCTATCCTTTAATGGATAAAAGCATGATTTCATCCCCCAACCATCATCAATCTTTAATTAATGGAAGAAAACGCTGTATCCAAAAATGGTATTACATTGCAGGTGTTATATTAAAGTAGAACAAGAATTTGGAAATTAATTTTACAAAAGGAGCAAAAGACAATAGGACAGCTATTTATATGGCTCATTAACCAACATCACTATGTATGAACTGCATGTACTCAAACATTTTTGGTCAAACTTTCAAATTTAGGAATCTAAAACTATACTTGCAAAATATGCTTGAAAATCAAAAATGAAGTGATTTTATTAAAACAGTGTGTGGCATTTAGATGCTACAGTGATTGAGGCCATATAAACACCTAGACATATAGATAGACAGACAAACGGATGAGTATCTGTAGCTAGGATGGGGAATCCTATTTGGTTTTCAAGCAGCTGTTTTAAACTATGTGCCTAATCCAATACCTGATGAAGTAAATGGAAAGACTCCCATTTATTTCAGAGGGCTTCGGATCAAGCCCTAAGATTTTCTCATTTCCATGTTCCATTGTGATGTGCTTCTCTTTCTAGCCACCCTTCTGATGCCTGATCACATAAGCGTGCGGTAGTTCTTAGTGAGGGTGCCTGCACATCACAGCAACTATATACAAACGATGGCAGTGGATTGAGCAAGATACTAAAATTTAGGAATTCCTGAGCTGTACTCCCAGTTCTGTCAATGATTTGGGGCAAGTCACCTTTAGTCTCTGGGCTTCAGTTTATCCATCAGGAAAATGAGGATAACAACATGTAATTGCCTATCTCACAAACATGTTATGAGGATTAGTTGATTAATGAAGTACTTTGAAAATGCAAAACACTAAATAAGTGTTAAGTATTACTCAGTGTAGGAAAATATTTAATTCACACGGAACGTGTGTGACACAATGAAACCATGAATCTGGACCAACCTGTAAGAATCCTTTGCCATCTTTCCTTTGCTATGCAAACACTAGATTAAGTTTCCTTTACTTTGGCCAAGTCAACAGCCTAAGGATATGACCCTACCTCTCCTGTAGCTGTAATTTTTTTCCTCTCCTCAGAGGAACAACTGCTTTTTTTGTTTTGTTTTTTGTATTAGAATGTCAATACTGGAAAAGATTTCAGATGTCATCTGGGATTGGGAGTGTGTTTGGTTATGTTAGCTGCAGAAAATTGAGATGGGAAAATAATATGATTAATATTCTTGTCTTGCAGCTACATCTCATGAGCCTGTCATGGCTATTTTGCCATTAAGTACTGCATACAAACAAAACCCCATCACCTCTTTCATGGTTTCAAACACTTCACAGCAAAAGAGTCCTCCTTTTCCAAGCCAACAGATAAAGTTTGCTTTAACGCATGATGTACTGTACTATGCACAGTAGTATTCCACATGACTGGGTACGTAATTGTAAGAAATAATATATATTTAAGGACACAACACAACATGATCATGCTAGTTTCTGGCTAACGTTTCCTCTGATTCAAGCCTGTATCAAATTTCGGCTGTTCATGAATCCCTTAGCAGTGTAAATGCTTACTTATTATACACTTTTTTGCTATTATTGACTCCCAACTCCTCTTGTTACAATGAAAGAAGCCTGCAGAACAATCAA
Source organism: Eretmochelys imbricata (assembly GCF_965152235.1). Classification (NCBI taxonomy): domain Eukaryota; kingdom Metazoa; phylum Chordata; order Testudines; family Cheloniidae; genus Eretmochelys; species Eretmochelys imbricata. The sequence continues at coordinate 46,762,054 of NC_135573.1, read as the reverse complement.
TTGCAGAGGAAACAGTAACCTCTGTTATGTTATGTTAACCTACTGTTAATGCATCCGATGAAGTGAGCTGTAGCTCACGAAAGCTTATGCTCAAATAAATTTGTTAGTCTCTAAGGTGCCACAAGTCCTCCTTTTCTTTTTGTGAATACAGACTAACACGGCTGCTACTCTGAAAAAAGTAACCTCTCAGTAACTTTCTATTATGCACTGACATAATCTATCATAATGGTTCATATAGAGTTTAGAACAGGGGAGAGGAGAAAAGGAAAAAGAAAAAACAGAGTCCTGAAGGTGACAATGAAATCTGAATGCATGACTTATTGCAATCCTCAGTGCTGAGCTAGTAAAAAGTACATACTGACTTAATTAAGACAAAATCCGGTTCTTTAGTGTTTTGGGTCTTGATCTTCCATTCTTTAATTAAAATGTATAATGAATATTACATAGGAATGATTTCACCTTTCTGTAGTAAGAGTAAAGCCATTTGTTTTATACTCTTTTGATCATGTTTGTTTGCTTTTTATCTCATGTGTATTTCCTCTGACATTATTCATGATACAGTGAGATCTAATGGAGAGTTTGGATTCACCCCAAGTGGTAGTGTGTGATGTCCGTTTGGACTGAATTCTAACAATCCAAGCACTTCAGGGAAAACTCCAGCTCATCTTATGACCACCACCTGCCAGGAATCCAAGCCCAGCTGTGACAGATCATCACAGCCTGGCAAGTTTCCACCACAGAAAAAGTATGATTTTTCAGATGTATTTGACTCTTTGAAAAATCTTGCGACGGAAGGGAGTCGATGCTCTGTGTGAGGTTAATAGCAACGACTGATGCTGTATTTCAAACCACATTCTGAAAAGTCAGATTGTCATTGAACTAAATGGAGCAGTTTGGTGAGGGGTTCAGGGATGAGAAAGTTAGTACTTCACTTGATTTTACAAAAAGCTTCTTAACGACTGTGATTCAAAAATACCAGGCACAACACTCATGACTTTCACTCTCAACCAAAATGCAGCAAACTCTTTGGCACATACTGAACTTTAAGCCTGTGCTTCAGTACTTTGCTGGATCAGGGCCCGAGTAAATACATGTGGATTCAGCAAGTGCATGAAGAATAAAGTCTAGAGCTGCTCAGGAACAGAGTTTAATTGGAAAATGCCAGTTCGTCAAACCTGAAACGTTTTGTGAACACAGCTCAGGCTTGGTACATTTTGGGTTGATCAAAGGTAGGAGTCCATGGGAAACCAGCTAGTTCACTGGGATGAAAGGGAGCCTGGTTTCCAGGGTCAGAAGCTCTAGGGCAGCTGTGTAGCATATCCAATCATGCATTACTAGAATAACTATACATCAGAGGGTTAAGATGTATGTCACATTTCAGAACAACTGCACCTGTGTGTCCCATCCATGGTCCCTCAGGGAAACTCAAGCCAAGCTCCCAGCTCCTCAGCCATCACCTCTCTTAGGGAGAGACCCATGCCTCTCTCCCTCCTGACCATTTTTTTTCCAGGCTGCACAGTTCCCTGCCAACACTGATATTCCCAGCAAGCCAGCGTCTGCTTTTTGTTTTCTTTCCAGAGGTTTATGAACAGTGTAATTGCCAGCAATGATAAGTTACCACACAGCTCTAAGTAAGCACATTTATTCTTAAGGTAAAAGCATTCCAGAGAAATTCTGTAAAAACCAATGAAAGGTCTAATCCACACACTGAGGCCTATCAGAGGTCACCCATCAGTCTTATGGGGCCTCAACAGGTGAAAGTCCTTCCAGCCCTTCCCAGGAAGGATTGCACTGCCCTCCCTGGAGACAGAAGGTCCTATCTGTTTGCTGGACCAAAAAGAAGGGCCTGATTCAGATTAAACTCAGGCTATTTATCCAAAAGTCCTTTCTTTGTCTATTGGTCTCTGGAGAATCCAGTTTGAACTAATATATGTGAGCCTTTCCAGGTGGTGGTACTTCTCAGAAGGTGTTGCATCCTGAGTGAATTTGCCTAATCATCGCCCAATGTTTTTATTTCCTAGAGGGCCGTGGTCGCCCTCCCCTCTGAAATTACATACAAGCCCTGGCCCACAATGAGATATAAATGTAATTCAGCAAGATCTCCCCAGGATACTACAGGAGATTGCTCTGTCACAGTGTACAACGAGCATAATCCTCTAGTATCACTCCCTGAAGCCTGGGTTCCTAGACTGTCCTTGGGTGGACAACCCAAGTGGGAATTCTATGGATAGGCTTATTCTGATCTGTAATAGATGCTGGTCGACAGAAAAAAAAATCTGCTCACAATTTGGCACACCTGGCACTTTATCCTCAACAGAGAACTCAGGGCTAGAAAAGCCAGGATACCGCAGGTCAGGACTAAAATGCTCACACAGCGCTGGCCCATGCTATTCCTGGCTCAAGAGAGTGCTTTTAATTCCTTATTTACATAATCACCAAATTCTGTCTTTTACTCATGTGCACACACAAACTGAAAATATCTCCATCATTTGTGATACTCAAATACAGGTTGAAGTGACTGGGTATTGCATTCGAGATAAAAATGTCAGTCATTACAGTTATTTCTATGTAGAAATTCACTTCAATGACAACTTCAGCTTTGAAACAATGGAAGTTTGAAAAATCTAAGCAAATCATTATCTAAGTCTCTTGTCTGACATTGTATTGCTCATGCCTTCTGCCCCTACTGACCTGGGTAGGAAGAAGTAAAAGTCTTGAACTCACTTGATCTCTAATCTGGGAGATCTCAATTTAAATGTAACAATCTAGTGCTGCAACACCATGTGTGTATGTCTTAGGCCTGGTCTACACTAAAAAAAAAAAAAGGTCGGTTTAAGTACGTCAGTCCGGAGTGTGAAAAATCCACCGCCCTGAGCAGCATATTTAAGCCAACATGAGTCCCCATACAGACAGACAGTGCTAGGTTGATGGAAGAATTATTCCATTAACCTAGCTACTGCCTCTTGGGGAGGTGGATTACCTATGTCAATTAACAGGGCCAGCCTCAGGAGTGGGCCCTGTGGGCAATCACCCAGAGTGCCGTGGTCAGGGGGCGCCATGTGCAGTGCAGAGGTATGCGCTGCTGATTGGCAGGGGAGCTCCACAAACTCTCACAGGTGATGCATGGGTGGGGGGGCATATTTCTCCCTGCTTCCTCCTGGCAGAAGACCATGTTGGGGGAGGGCGGAGCAGTGATGCACAAATACTGCTCCCCGCCCAATGTTCCTCCATGCCCCCTTAGAGGGCTGTGACTAGGGGAGCAAGGAGCAACACCAGGTGCTCCATGCATCCAGGTCACCTTCCCCACCTGGGCTGTGCTGTGTGGCGAGCATCAGGGGCTGCTGCTCTCCTGCCCACCCATTACACAGCCCAGGTGGGGAAAGTGACTTGAATGCAGGGAGCGCCTGGTGATGGTCCTGACTCCCCCACCCTCAGCAGCCCCTTAGAGGGGGCGTTGAAGAGCGTTTGAGGTGGGGAGTGAGCAGCAATGCTGGGTACTTCGTGCCTCCAGGTCAGTTTCCTCACATGGGCACAGGAGGGGAGTGCAAGGGTTAGTGGCAAAGGCGGCACAGTGCAGGGACTAGGGGTGCAGGAGAGGGTTGGGGAGAAGGGGTTATTCATTGTAGTTATTATTGTATGTTTTACAAACAATTTCAGACATACATCTCTGTTTAGATGCCTGAAATCATGCTCAAATTTAGTGACTACCATCTCTCACCTTCTGTACACTAACACAAGATGGGTCCATCTTCCCCCTCTGTCTGCCTGGGTTCTCTCCTTCCCTTCCTTTATTCTTGAGAGCATACAAAACCTATAAGCAGAGCCAAAGATTTAATCCTGAAACCTTTACTCTGCAAGGAGTCCTTACTCAGACATTTAATCCTATTGAACTCATGGAGGTTGCAGAATCTGTCCCCCCAGCTCCCATTGTAGCTCAGCAGCTCAGAGTTTTGGAGCAGCACTGTATTTGTGTTGATTTATCTGCACACATTTTAACATTTTGCTGCTGCTGTGAAGAATAAAGAACAATTCTACGTTCTACCATACAGTCTTTGTATCCTGAAGTAAAATCACATATGCCAGACTCCTGTTGGCTATATATAGCATATGTTGTGATAGACAATGCATGTTTTCTTGCCCATTCTGAGACAGACATTGCAGATATGTAATGTTGTTAAAGCTCGAATGCATGGGTTTGCAGAGGTGGAATTTCCTTACAAATTAATTCCTAATTAAGATAATTTCTTCAGAATAAGTACTGGAATCAATTTTTGCAATATTGATTAGCCTAATGAAATTATTATTTTTGTAAAGACTGTTTAATAGCAGACAATATATGTCCTAGTCTAAAATTAATACCCTTTAGGCCATGGTTTTTGCACTTGTTTATCTATTTTTATTATTGCTTTTTATTTTTTAGCTAACATAGAAGTTGCTAAGTGGTTGCTAAATTATACAGTTATAACAACAGAACCCTGGCATAGCAAGTGCTGTGCGTTCTGTATTCTGTTTGATATTGTGAATATATTTTTTAATTTCTTGAGGCTCCAATTCCACAGCCATGGATAGTGCAAATTCCTGTAGCAGATGATGCAGTGGCCATCCTATTTTACTGGAATGTGTGAACGAGTGTGCTTCTGTTTTAGATTACTTATCTCCTACTCTTTTTTTTTTTTAATTACAAAAACAAAATGAGTAAAATAAGTCTTTATCCTGTTTGTTTTAATATATTAACTCTGCAATAGCAGACCAGCAAGAGGGAAAGCCGATCTATAAATGATCCTTTCTCATGGCATCGTATTAAACCAGCCGGATACAGCAGATGTAAGAGACAAGCTCTAGAACGTGCAGTCTTTTATGATGTACAGAAAGATTTGTTGTTCTGTATAGTGATTTGAAGCTGAATTTTTTTATGCCCAAATCACGTGACGTGACTTAGTGTGACAATTTTCTAGTAACTTAGTGGTTCTGGTTTTTTGCCTTCAGAGCTGGGCAGCCAGAGAGTGGCGGCTGCTTGTGGGGCAACCAGCTCTGAAGGCAGTGCCGCCACCAGCAGCGGTGCAGAAGTAAGGGTGGCGATACGTCATATACCACCCTTATTTTTCTGCTGCTGCTGGCAGCGGCACTGCCTTCAGAGCTGGGAGCCCTGCCAGCAGCCGCCACTCTCTGGCCGCACAGCCAGTGCTTCATTGGTACTGGGGCTTGCCGGGGCTGAGCCCCAGGAAGTCTTTCAATACAAAAAGAAAAGGAGTACTTGTGGCACCTTAGAGACTAACCAATTTATTTGAGCATGAGCTTTCGTGAGCTACAGCTCACTGATGAAGTGAGCTGTAGCTCACGAAAGCTCATGCTCAAATAAATTGGTTAGTCTCTAAGGTGCCACAAGTACTCCTTTTCTTTTTGCGAATACAGACTAACACGGCTGTTACTCTGAAACCTTTCAATACAAAGTAAGCACTGGGGGAGAGGCAGCATCACCCTGAGGGACTGAGCGGGTGGGGTGATGGGGCATGCGGAGCCTATGAGGGCCAGGGGCTAGGAGCACCAAAATACAAGTTCGCCCAGGGCACTATTTTCCCTAAGGCCGGTCCTGCCAATAGAAGAATCCCTCCCATCAGCATAGGTAGTGTCCACACTTAAAACACTACAGTGGCATAGCATTTAAGGGTAGACAAGTCCCTACTCTTAGCCTCCTTGTAAGCTTCTGAAATTGCAAATGCAAATGTTTAACCATCATCTGTGTCATTAACTTCTTTCTATAACAACTCTCATGCAATGAGGTGGAAAGAGTTAGCTGAAGTTTCTTATCTAAATAAGGCACAATCAGTTTCTTACAGAGACAACCTTCTGTGTAGACATTACCACCTCTTGAGATGTAGCTAATGAGTCAATTAGAGGGAGCTATTATTGTCTATTTCTACTGGATACATAAGACAAGCTTCAGAAACTACATAATAAATACCCAATAGACTCTACTTTATTGTATAAATGATGTCTTTTTTTTCCCTCCCATTTAAAATTATGTACAATATTAACCAAAATCCTGAATAGATTATTTTCTATTGGGGATGAAGTAATACTGTTTAAATTTTAAAAAGTTTGTTTTAAAAAAAACAAGAAAATTGTAGCAAACTATTGTAAGGTGACACATGCAGTGACTGTGTAGTTGAGGCTGTCTGAGCTATTCCATTATAAAGAGCCATTTTCAGTGGCTATAATTTTCCTAGGCCCCAAGTCAGCAAGATACTTATGCATGTACCCAATTTTTAGGGCACATCCTTAACTGTATTGCTGAATCAGGGCCTTAAAGTTTTAGCTTTCCAGCTGAATTTTTAGAGTGCTTGCTCCGAGTCAAGAGAGTTCATTTTTTTCTAACAGTTTTATCAAACATACTTTAGACATTTTAAAGAAAATATACATTGTTTCTAAGAAATACTGTTGTGACCTTTTTAAAAAAACATCCCCATTGCCTCAACAGAAGTTGATGGAACCTTAACTTGGCAAGGACCTAGACCTTGGGTCGTACTATTAGTCTAATAAGAACTGGGTTTTATTTGGATGAATTACAAGGGTGTACAATGATTTAAAGGAGGAGAAAGACTGGGAAACTATCCCAGAGTTAGGAAACAACATGAAAGAAAGCACAAGAGAGGTGGGTGAAATATTTTGCATTTAAGATTTTTTGACAAAAAATGCAGATTCAGTGACACTGAAACAATTTGTGAATCCATGTCAATTTGCTGAATTGTTTTTTTTAAAAAAAAAAAACAATTAAGAACATCCCAAAAGCTGCTAAATATTTTGTTTTGATACTTTTGAAATGAAACATTTTGAATTATTTTAGTTTGAAATTACTTTATTTCAAAACTTCCTTTACTTTGGTTAATTTTTTTTTTTTAAGTTTTAAAATGATCAAACTTGGAACAAAAATGTCAGAACAAAACATTTAGTTTGATCTGAACTGAAATATTTTTTGACTTTTGAATTCACTGAAAATATTTGATTTGTGTTTGAACCAAAACATTTTTCCCCCCAGAGAACCAAAAGTCCTATTATTCACCCAGCTGTAGTAAAAACATACTTCACACACACACACACACACACACACACACACACATATATATATATATATACACACTGGATTATGTTACATGGTAAAATTAGCTTTGTCTCAGCATTCCATTAGCAGTGCATGCATGTATAAACTAAGAATGATGTGTAATGATGCACATGGAAGGAGGTACAGTGTGGGAGGATTTGTGCCCTCTTCCATAGAAGAAGGTAGGGCTCAGGAGTCCTGTCTCTTTCCATGATACAGGGTGTAGGTGAAGATCATCGCTGTGTTTGGGGTGTGTATAGAAAGAGAAGGGGCTCAGTCCTGATTGACTGCAGATATCAAACAATACAAAATGTTCTATTGTTATATTGCAAATAGAAGAATATGGTATATTTCTCAGTTTCTTCATTTTCCTTTTTTTTTAAGTATGAATATCCAGATAAAACCAACTACAAATCTCCTGAACAAATTACAGTAAGATGGCAAAGTGAAACACTTAGTCAGGAAATGACAACCTTAACATGGCCCAGTGTAATCTTAATTGTTCCCCCATGTGCACACAGTCTTTAATACACAAGGTGACATTATTTTTCTGCCCAGAAGAAGCATCTATACACCCCAAAGAGCTAACCTCTGGCTTCCTTCTTTTTCTTCACGGACAACTTCACTGCACTTCTAATCTCCCAGGCCCTAAGTTACATTGTAACCGCAGTGTGATCTTTGACTCTTTTCTCTCTTCTTTTCATAGCTAGCCTCAAGATAAATCCTGTTGCTTCTCCCTCTGGAACATTACCAAAATCTACCCTCATTTTTCTGTCTTCACTGCTAAGAAACTTGTCCAGACCCATGTCATCTCTCACCTCTGACATTCTCATCTCTAGTCTCCATATCATTCACCTCTCCACTTGCTAGTCTATCTAAAGTGGCTGCTTTTTGTCACCTTACTCTCCATATCCCATCACAATACCCTCTACTTGGATTGGTTCCCTCTCTCTGTGCTCTCACTTCCTCATACACTCTCCCACTTGCTGTGCCCTCTTCTCAATCTTTTTGCCTTACATCTTATTAATCAGCTTTTCTCACTATCAATTTTGTGCTTTCTTTCATGTTGTTTCCTAACTCTGGGATAGTTTCCCAGTCTTTCTCCTCCTTTAAATCTCTCCTTAGATCCCATTTCTTCAAGCAATTCCTCCTTCCATCTCTTCATCAGTAATCCCCACCCTCTCATTCTCCTGCCTTGTTTTGTTTAGGTTTCTTTGGGTCAGTGAATTGGCTAAGGTATATAAAGTGCTGTGTAAATTGATGGTGCAGTATAAATGACTTAATATAACAGTATGTATTCATTTTAGAAGTCTGAACTGAGGACACTGTGTAATATCACAGAGAGAAAGCCAAACCAAAAATAAACATGCAGCTTTGAGACTGAGAACAGCAATTAATACAATGAAGAATAGAATATACTCAGAGAGCAGTGGGAAGGGGGAAAAGAAAAGATAAATTCCAGAGAAATACAGAGAAAAAATAAAGAGAAAAAAAATCAAAGCCGTGAAATCCAGTGACGCAGACAAAGATTTTACAGTGCAGGAAATCTACAAATTTGCATTGCTCCTCAACTCTAGTTATATCTTTTAGGAAACTGGAAGAAAATCCCATGCTAAAGCAATGAGTGACATTTTAGGTTTGTAAAAGAGTAAAAGATAGTCTTATTTTGCACCAGAACAGTTGGGTGGTAAACAAGGTGAATAATCCAGAGCTGACAGTGAAACAAAGTATCTGTCAGTAAAGCCATCTCTTATTGAAACTACATTTAACTTAAAAGAGAAGAGAATTTCACTTATATCTTCTTAATTAAATCTAGAAAATGTCATAAAAGTAAGAGTCTTATTGAAAGAATATTTACTGAAGTATAAAAGTCTACCTCCCAAGAACCGTTGCAAGGTTGGGCCCTGATCCTGCAAACCCTTAGCATATGCTTAACTTTAATTATGTGAAGAGTCCTTTGATGCCATTGTTGTTAGTCAGGATTTACCCTAGTGTAACTGAGTGCAGAATTTGGAGCAGACAGCTTCTTGAATCTTTTCCATCATTAACATATGTGATTTTTATTTTTTGGTCAGGCTGAGAAGCCTCTTAAAAAAAAAAGAGGAATTTTAGAACACAAAAGCGCTTGCTATCTCTCATACTCTCTCTTTTTAAATTTGGAGTGAAATACAAAATAAGGCAACACTGAATAGCTATGAGACTTTTGGAAAATACCAGTGAAATATTTGGCAAAGAAAAGTAGTTAACAGATGAGTGAGTGGCTTTTGAGAGAATTTATATTTTAGTGACAGGAGAATGAGGAAAATCAAGGCACATCAAGCTCTTTCAGCATAGGAGATAGAAGTCTGTGCAAACTGGTCACATGGAAATAGGTCAAGAGTAGTCAAGAGACCTTGGTGCTGAGAACAAAAGATTAAAAGATTTTGATAAGTAAAGAGGAGCTTCTCTAGGTGGTATAGAGAGTTCACAGAAGAAAGAATTGTGTGTCAGACCTAAGAAAAGCTGTAACTGATCCAGGGTACCAAGTAATGACTGTAAAATTGCCCAGAAATAATTGAATTAGTTACATATATCAAATGTATGGTTTTTTTTAGATTGGGCTAGTATGGTAATATAATTATAAATAATGTTTTTTTAAAAAATGTAGATAATTTATGCTAATTTAAAAATAAATTATTTAATAAAAGTATGGCCAGGAAAGCTAAGCTCTGCTTATTACTGCCTCTGTGGCTCACCTGCAGAGAGATCACATATTAACTGCTTGGCAGGCATGCCCAATCTAGTGGTGATCAAATATATGATTATACAGAGCACACATAATAGTAACACCAAGAGAGCTGAGCATTCTAGTGAAGGAAGGGGGAGAGATTCAGACAGTATCATCTCACAGTCATCAAATGAGGAGCATATTGAATCAGTGTCACAAGTGTAGAGAGAATCTTTCCAGAGAGATTTATCTGATCAAGACATTGCAGAGCAGGAGGGCTCCAATGAAAATAGCTGAAGAGAAGCATTAATATTAGAGGCAGAACTTAGTACTAGTTCAGTTAGAGGAGAAACTAGTGCCACAAATCAAAGTACAAGTAATCTTGAAAATGAATGTGTAAATTTAACTACTAATATGCCTGGGAGAATGAGGACCATGTTATTAGGGGTATCACACAAGAGATCCACTTCCTGGACACGACAGTGCTAATAAACGATGGTCACATAAACACCACCCTATACCGGAAACCTACTGACAGCTATTCCTACCTACATGCCTCCAGCTTTCACCCTGACCACACCACACGATCCATCGTCTACAGCCAAGCTCTGCGATACAACCGCATTTGCTCCAACCCCTCAGACAGAGACAAACACCTACAAGATCGCTATCAAGCATTCTTACAACTACAATACCCACCTGTGGAAGTGAAGAAACAGATTGATAGAGCCAGAAGAGTTCCCAGAAGTCACCTACTACACTACAGACCTAACAAAGAAAATAACAGAATGCCACTAGCCATCACCTTCAGCCCCCAACTAAAACCCCTCCAACGCATTATTAAGGATCTACAACCTATCCTGAAGGATGACCCAACACTCTCACAAATCTTGGGAGACAGGCCAGTCCTTGCCTACAGACAGCCCCCCAACCTGAAGCAAATACTCACCAGCAACCACATACCACACAACAGAACCACTAACCCACGAACCTATCCTTGCAACAAAGCCCGTTGCCAACTGTGCCCACATATCTATTCAAGGGACACCATCACAGGGCCTAATAACATCAGCCACACTATCAGAGGCTCGTTCACCTGCACATCCACCAATGGGACATATGCCATCATATGCCAGCAATGCCCCTCTGCCATGTACATTGGTCAAACTGGACAGTCTCTACGTAAAAGAATAAATGGACACAAATCAGATGTCAAGAATTATAACATTCATAAACCAGTTGGAGAACACTTCAATCTCTCTGGTCACGCGATTACAGACACGAAAGTTGCGATATTACAACAAAAAAACTTCAAATCCAGACTCCAGCGAGAAACTGTTGAATTGGAATTCATTTGCAAATTGGATACAATGAACTTAGGCTTGAATAGAGACTGGGAGTGGCTAAGTCATTATGCAAGGTAACCTATTTCCCCTTGTTTTTTCCTTCCCCCCCCACCCCCTTAGATGTTCTTGTTAAACCCTGGATTTGTGCTGGAAATGGCCCACCTTGATTATCATACACATTGTAAGGAGAATGATCACTTTAGATAAGCTATTACCAGCAGGAGAGTGGGGTGGGAGGAGATATTTTTTCATGATTTGTGTGTATATAAAAAGATCTTCTACACTTTCCATAGTATGCATCCGATGAAGAGAGCTGTAGCTCACGAAAGCTTATGCTCAAATAAATTGGTTAGTCTCTAAGGTGCCACAAGTACTCCTTTTCTTTTTGCGAATACAGACTAACACGGCTGTTACTCTGAAACCTATACGTTCATAGTTTACCTCCATTAATTGTGATCTGCTACTGGAGGATAGCATTGGAGATGAGAAGAATAACACACAAATTTGCTCCAATTTAGCTGCCTGTGCACCGTCAGCTATGATTACCCCATATCAGGCTTTTAAATACTTGGTAAACTTTTTCTCCTTCTCTAAGTTTAGAGGGGAAAAATGAAGTCTGGGTGAAATTTTAACAGATTAAGACTTCAGATAGATCTGTATTCCTCTGAGCGTGAAAGACACCTTTGATTAATGGTTTGCTGTACCTCTGCTAGCATTACAAATCTTTAGTAAATATACCACTAGGACATTAATGTGAGGGATGAGTGTCAGTAGAATAGGCTGCATATGCAGATAGTACAGCAGAATTTCCATGGGCCATGGAGCAGAAATCTAATGATCTTCTTCCTTTAATCTGGCACACTTTGTAAATGAAGTTGGCACACAGATATATACCTCTATTGCAGGGCCCTTAATGTTTTGACAATATTGCTGGTTCTTGTAATGGCTTAACAAGTACTTTTTTAAAAAAGTCTTATCCATTTTCTTTGGCATGCAATATTTTAGTTATTTGGTAAACCCATTATGGTTTAAAGCACAGAGTCCTCAGAGCATCAGGAAGGATATGTATAATAGCACAATTGAAGTCACAGCAAAGTGCTTATGTAAAGATTGTTTAAGCTAAATTACTTTAGTGTTCTTGCTTCTTTATTTGCTTTACACTTGGGATAATATAGCTTTCAGTTTCAACCATATCTTGAATTACAATTAGATCTGAAGATCAAAGACAAAAGCTACTTCATAGTTAAATTAAGCTATTGAACTGTAATTGTCGAAATAACCAAGCACAAAAAGAAAAACATAAAAACAAAAACCAGAATTCACTGAAGAGGAAGCGAAGCACAGAGCAAAAGCCAAAAGGATTTAAGAAAATGGGGTAACAGATGACACATGGCTTAAAGAGCATTTGCAATAAAATTAACATTAGACAGCTCATATAACATAGTTGTCCTCAATATGCAGAAATCAGAATGGGGGTAACTGATAATTACTGATAGACAAAGAGGGTACAGTTCAGTTCTCAGATGCAAGCCATGGAATTCAAATTCATATCTCCTGGACACTAAAAACCATGGACTTAACAGAAACAGTGGCTTTATGGCCCATTACAACAATTTATAACACACCCTGCTGCCTACTAATTCTCCATTGTCCTACACCAAGCAGAGGTGTTAATTGCCCACTTCATTTAAGTGGTCTCCTACAACATGTGAATACCCCTTATGTTTAACAATCTGTCCCACCTTGTATTTGCCTTGAACACTCTGGTTTCCATCTCCAAACCTGGAGCAGAGCTCTGTGGAGCTCAAAAGCCTCTCTCTTCCACCAGCAGAAGTTGATCCAATAAGAGATATGCCCTCATCCACCTTGTCCCTCTCCCCATTAGCGTGTATACTAGCCATTCAGGCATTGTCAATGAATATAATCTTGTATCGGGTGGACAAGAGCTTTCCCATGCTATATGATGTAGGTAGGACAACAGCTAGAGCTGAGTCAGTGGTTTAGAACCATACCAACAGATCCAAGCACCTCTGAACTTTGCATTTAGATCCCAAGGATCTTTAAAGATTCTTCCACTTTCTGACAATGAGAGCCATTGTTTACTTTGTTCCTGGGCTTGTTTCTGAATCAGGAGCAATGGAAGCTCTCTAAATGTGGGGGAACCACTGGCACCCAAACTATGGCCCCATCCTCTCATGCCACCCCTTCTTCCTGAGCCCCTGCCCTCATGCTCTCCCTTCCCCCTGAGACCCCACCCTCGCTCTGCCCCTTCTCTCTGAGCCCCTGCCCTTGCACCACCCCTTCCAGTCAAGACCCCGCTCCCTTTCTGCTTCTTCCCCCCAAGACTCCCCCCTCCCCGCTCGCTTCTCTCTGCCCCTTCTCCCTGTCATTTGCCCTTATGGCCGGTAAAAAGTGGGAGGGCTTTTGAAAGTAATGAGGCCATAGTCCCCGAGCCCTCCTGTTCCAGCACCCCTGTTCTGAATTAGGTCTACAGCCTGAAGCCCTCCTTCATTATCAATTCTTACATCTGCCAGAGGCATGAGCAGAGCTATTTTCTTGCTTGCTACTGCTTAGGTCGTACCTGATTGGGCATTGGTGTACTTCGGTTCCTCCTATTCATTGCCTGTGGCACATAATAGTTTAGTCTCCTGTGGACTGTAATATTTTGGTCGAATTTCAGTTGTTGGGTTTCGTGTGAGGGTGCTGGGTGATTAGGGTGGCCAACTTTCTAATTTGTGAAAACCGGACACTGAGCACTGGAACCTCCCCAATTCCCTGCTCCGCCTCTTCCCTTGAGGCCCTGCCCCCTCACCTGTCACTCACTGCTCTCTCCACCTCCCTCCCCCTGCCACCTGAACAGGGCTCTACGGATGGAGGGGTGAGTGGGGCAGGACGGGGGAGGGAGAGCCGTGCTCTGGGGGTGGAGAGATGACTGGGGAAGGATAAGGGGCACCCTGGGGGTGGGGCACAAAGGAGGCCGAGAAGGGGTCCTGCGCAATGAGCCCAACTACCAGCCCCGCTCCTCAAACACTGTGTCCTTCAGGATCCCTCCCACTGGCTGCTAGTACCTCTTTCCGCCAGAGCTGGGCAGTTCTTGAGTACTCCTCCAGTTCCAGCGGCAGCTGCTCTTCTCACCCTCCCAGCAGCGGAATGGAAGCTGATTGTGGACAGTTACTCAGTTAACCAGACTTCTGGTGTTTGGTCAATAGTACTGATTGGACACTGTCAGGTCCCCTTTTCGACTGGACTTTCCGATCGAAAACCGCACTCCTGGCAACTCCATGGTGTTGGTGGCTTTTGATATAGAGGAAGTCAGATTAAATTATCTGGCGGTCCCTTATGGTTCTCACTGATTTCAGTGGGCATAGGATCAGGCCCATAAGGCCTCCACATCATACTACATGTGGCTTCTACTTTTTACAGGATTTGTTGAAAACAGATCTTTCTTTAAACGCTTCAATAGCCTCTCATGAATCTTTGCTCTCTGGTCAGCCAGTCTTACATGGTTGTTATTAGACAGACTGCTTTGTTAAGAGGAGTTTAATCAAACTTCCCTTTCAAATGAAACCCACGCATGTCAGAAGTGAGCAAGCAGCTAATTTACACTCTCAGTGATAGAACAGCATGGGTATCCTTGTCCTGAATATCATTATGTTTTAACTGTAATAAAAAAAACAGCTTGTGCTGTATGAATGACCTGGTAGAGGGGAAAAGATCTGCTGTCCTCCCAGGCCATGTTTCTCAGCACCCACTTACTGTCAGACTATAGCTTTGTGATGCTTTTCTAATTGGTTTCTAGGTCTATTGTTGCATTCAAAAGAAAGGCAATTTGGCCGATTAACCATCTTGCTTTCTTTTTGTGCAGTAGAATAAAATGAAAATGACTCATTGCTACAATAGTTAGTTTGAAAGAGGGCAAACAAAGATCATGGCTGGGTAAAAAACTTTGCTGCAATGACGCAGATTTTCAACAGTCTTTACCTTGTGATTAATCAAATCTATTTTATTTTCCTAATTGATGTTCTCCCTGTATTACAATCTGTAGAAGTCTTTTTAATCTCACTGAGAGAATACTACCAAGCTCTTGCAGTCTGTTTAGGATTGCCATAGACCAATATTGCCAATGAACAACATCCAAAGGGAAATTAGACTGTAAAATCGTCTTTCAGTTGATCACGGATTGTTTCATCCCTTAGAATGAATAAAGCCCCTGTAAAATCTTTCATTTCCACCCAGTGCTTGCAGTGCATGATCTGATCTTGCTTCTGTTAAAGTCAAACATAGAATTCTTTGCCAGCTTCAGTGGGAGCAGGACTGGCTCCTAAGTTAGTTAGCGGAACCAACATTTCCAAACTGGCCTCTGATTGAGTACCCTAGTTTTTGGGTGCTCAGCGTAACACACCTTAAGTTGGACATCCAAAGCTGGGCTACCCATAAGTAGAGACCACTTTTGAAAATATTGGTCAAATACCTTACCTGACCTTTAGTTCAAGAGCATGTCAAGTAAACTTCAATATTCCAAATAACTAACACTTCCAAGGCACCCGAAATATAAACAATTGCTTTAAAAACAAATAATCAAATCACATGACCCAACCAAATCTTAATGCATTGAGATCAGTATCAGCATATTGCTCTAAGTTACTCCGTTATAGTTTTGAATATTTACTTGAAATTTGGGAACAGACAGTAACTGCAACACTTCATAATTTCACTGCATCCAAGGCATAATATTACTCTCAACTATCAGAAGTACCCAGCAGTGTGTCTAACTTCAGCCTGAAGTGATTTAGGAAATGAGATAACATAGCTCATCAAATCTGAGCCAAAAAAGGAAATGTAAGAGCCCTCATATCATCTTGTCGTCTAGGCTTGATGAAAATGTAATGAGCTAGAAAGATACATGTGACCCTTCACAATGACTAACACTGCTCTTGCTAAAGCCTAATGTTTCATTCACCGGCATTTTTCAGAAGTCAAAGTAAAGCATAATAATTCCACTAATTAAGTTCAATAGACACTTCAGAATTAATGTCCATAAAGTTCTGAAATGAAAATAGTGCTACCTTGTCCTCAAGGATGCATGTTGTGCTGGAAAACTGATTGGCTCGTTCACTGTGACAGATTTGTTTTCTCACAGGTTACAAAGGCTTAATTTTCTCCCTCTCTGAGCCAAATTTTTACACTGTAAAGAAATTTAAAATGAAAGCCCTGTTATTTAAAACCAAACCAGATCTTAATTAAGTAAATTTCACTTAAATTTTCTTTTATAGATGACGTTATTCTTTCAAGCATAGAAGTATATGTGTTTTATAGAGGTCTCATTTATATGCCAGCATTTGTAAGAAAGATTGTTTCTGACACAAGAAGAAAAATAATTGCTTTAATATTCAGATAAGCATTAGCAAGCTATTATGTTTTTGATCATACTCAAGACAGTTATCATTTCGGTAGGACGTTCATGGTACTTTGCTGAAGAGGTAGATTAAATCTCTTAGATTTTTATAAATTAGCTACAGAGTACATCCTTCCCTCATGCTACTAAGATCTCTCATTTACATCATAAGAAAATATTTCAAATCACTGAAGATTATCTGCAAATCCTGTAAAGTGTTGACCTCCTTCAACTGCCATTGACTTAGGGCCTCATCTAAAATATCCTCACTGTGAATGCTTTAAACAGAACATATACAAGTACAAAGCCAAACTATACACATTTAGAATTTGAAATGTTTACTGCTAGCCTAAAAATAGAATATCTGCATCAGGCATGTGGGTAGAATGTTATATTCAGTTGGAATGAATGAATTATCTAGCTATGACTAGTCTTATTACTAAGTGATATCTAGTGTGCTTTTATCGGAGGAAATCCTGAAATCTTTACTCAGGCTAGCCCCATTGATGTAAACTGGTAATTTGCATTACTAAAGGCCATGTAAAAAGTGAGTATGGACATCATGATTTGGTCTACCTTGATCTGGTTTAAATTTCATTTCTATAGATGATATGTTTTACATGTATATATTTAGGCAAATGGATTTTTTTAATATTGGGGTAAATGTTTCCTACAAGTTCATGAAAAATTATTCTCTGTATTTCAGGCTCCAACTAGCTTCCATTAAACAGCTTCCTTATATTCACCCACCAATAGCGTTGGTGTGGCTGGAAATTTTCCAGATTTACTGAAGGCAAAGGAGAATATTGATGCAAAGTCTTAAGAAAATCAATAAAGCCATTTTTGAGATACAATACACTTTAAAATAATTAAATACACAATTTTGACTTACCTCTAACATTTTTGTTCACTTCCCTCTAGTTCAGAAACAGCTTATTACTACTCCTCCAGACTTTCAGGACTGTTAAATCTCCTGGAAAACTCATACTCTCGTTATATTTGAAAAACATAAACTATAATTAGGGACCCATCCTTTTCCCATTGATTTCAGTGGGAACATAATCAGGCACTATATTAAGTTTTGTGAAATGGCAATGATTTCTGTAACAATCTTGGGGTTCGTTAACTAACAAACCAGTAAATGAGAAAGGAATCAAACTTTAATAAAACAAACTGGAGAGCATCTCCGGTGAACTGCAATACACAGCCATGCGGTGTTCCCAACACCCGCCTCCAGGGTACATCTGCAAATTCCCACACACACAACACAGTCCCCTATGAAGGAGTGTCTCCAAATCACAATCTTTCATAAACATATCTTTACATCTTCCCTCTTAAAAAAAATAAATTAACTCTTATATACATATATATAAACAGTTAACTATCTACTAACACATACATTAAATTCTTAACCCATCTAGTATTTCCATAAACCCAATGTGTCAGCTACCTATAGAGGAGAGATTGCCAGCACATCACTCTCAAGTGAGTCTTTACCACTCACTTTCCTCAAATACCCCTTCTCCAGGCAGGTTAGCAAGTCTCTTTGAGTCTTCAGGATGTTTAATCTCCCGCTCTGATCTTCTCAGTATCAGTTTTTCATTAGAGTCTGAGTTGTTCTCTTGTTCCTTGACAGTTTCTCCTTTGTGCATTGATGATAAAGGATCAGTCAGAAGGGAAATATCAGTCCACCTCAGGTGTCAATGTGTTGGAATTTCTGAGATTACTTGTAGATCTCTTCGATTATGTCAAAATGTATCCCCCCTGGTCTGTCTGCACTACATAAGACATTGGGTGCAGCTGTTCTTTAATGGTACCTCTTTGGCCCTAAGTATCAGAGGTGTGATTCCTCAGGCACGCTCTATCACCTGGGTAAGAGATGGAAGTCACAGCCTTTTTGTCAGAACAATATTTCTGCTTCCACATCTACTTTTCTTTCATCTTCCGTATTATTTCACTGTTATGAGATTTCAGCAGGTTATCAGTAATTGGTAAATTAGATCTGAACCTTCTTCTCATTAACAGCTGAGCTGGAGAAAAGCCATTCTCCAGGGACGTACTTTGGTAAACCAGTAACGCTTCATACAAATCACCCCCACTGTCAAAAGTCTTCTTCATAAGGTTCTTTACTGTCTGTATAGACCTTTCCATGAGTCCATTTGATTGGAGGGTAATTTGGACTTGATGTTTTTGATGAAAATCCCAATTTATGGCAAATTGCCTAAAATCTGCACTGGAAAAATGTGGTCCATTATTGCTAAAGACTCCATCTGGAATTCCATGTCTAGAGAAGATTCCCTTCATGCTGGCTATCACTGGCTTACTATTGGGACTGTGCAGTGTGCAAATTTATGGATACAGAGACAAATAATCTGGGACTATTAAATAATCCTTTGATTGCCAGGTAAATACATCAGTGCCAACCTTATCAGAAGGCCTTTGTGGAACCGGAGGAGGTCTCAGTGGCTGTGCTTGTTGGCATGGCTTGTATTTCAAGCAGGAAAAGCAGTTTCCTACGACATTAGTAATATCATGATTGATCCGTGGGCAATATAGTACCTCTCATGCTTGTTGTTTGCACTTTTCAATTCCCAAATGACCCTTGTGGATCTTCCGCAGCATTTCTTTTTGGAGGCTCATTAGAATTACAACCTTACTGCCCTTGAAAATCACCCCATCTATCACAGTAAATTCATGTCTGCAGTTCCAATAGTCTTTTATACTTGGACAGCAACTGCTTATTTCTTCAGGCCACTCTTTAATTATCACTTCTTTAAGGATTCCCAATGATTTATCTTTCTCTGTTTCCTCTCTTATTTGTTGCAGTTTCCTGTTAGGTATGGGAATTGACTTTACAATCAGATCTACAAAGGTTTGCATCTCTGTCTCTAAAGTCTTCTCTGGTTTCGTGGGAGCCACTGCTTCAGTAAGTGCATCTGCAGTGAATATGAATTTACGAGGCATATCAGTCACAACCAAATCATACTTTTGCAGCTTTATCATCTTTCTTTGAAACCTGAAGTTACAGTCATTTAGCGGTTTGCTAAACAGTGCTATCAGGGGCTTGTGGTCTGTTTCAGTTTCCACTGTCTGTCCATAAATATGCTGATTGAATCTCTCACAGGCAAAAAATATTCCTAGAAACTCCTTTTCAATCTGTGTGTATCTGGTTTCTGCCTAAGTTAGTGATTTGGATGCATATGCCACTAGTTCCCAACAATGCTCATGCTTCTGTAAACATGACTCCTAACATCTGCTGAAATTTTTACAGGCCTTCCTGGTGCATAGCACTTCAACACTGGTTCATGTATCAGTTGTTCTAAACCTTCCCATGATTCCTCCTATTCTGCACCATTCCTTTTTATTCTCTAGTTTTCTCAAAGCTGCTGCTTTAGTAGATAGATTTGATATGAATTTTCCAACCACAGGACAACTTTCTCTGACTGGGGAAATCACATCATTTTAATGGCTGAAATCTTCCTCTTTCCAGGTTTTACACCTTCTTGGGATATACTGTCCCCAACAAAAGTCAGTTCTGTAACCCCTAAAACACATTTCTCCCTATTTAGTTTGAGGTTTGCAGCTCTAGTTGCATTGAGGACTTCCCAAAGTCTACAATCATGCTTCTCTTTCGTTGAACCCCAGATGATGATGTCGTCCATCGAGGTGTGAACACCATTAATATGTTCATAGATCATATGTTTGGTTTAGTGGTGCATTTCCGGTGCTGAAGCTATGGCAAAAGGTAAGTGTAAAAATCTGTATCTTCCAAATAGGGTATTAAATGTGCATAGCTTTAAGCTTTCTTCAGTTAATTTTAGCTGCCAAAAACCTGAGGATGCATCCAATTTACTGCAATATTGAGCATTTGCAAAGTGAGCCATAATCTCTTCTCTGGTTGGTAGTTTGAAAAGTTCTCATTTTACAGCCTTGTTGAGGTCTCTGGATCTAAGCATATGCGTAGCTGGCCACTGCTTTTCTCCACAGTGACTACGGAGCTCCTCAATTTTTTTTATTACTTGCATTGCTTCCATCCTTGCAAGCTCAGCCTGGAGTTTATCCTGGAGTGCAAATGGCATCTTTCTACATGGATGGATAACTGGACAGACCTGCTTGTTTATCCGGATTGTATGTGCACCCTGCAGGCAACCCAACCCTTGAAAAAGGTCATGATATTTCTGAAAGAGTTCCTCATAGCCAGGTTTAGTATGATCTTGAGGTGAGAGCATCCGTTTTACCAGATTGAGTTTCTCACATACAGACAGGCCTAAAATTGGTGTCACCTCCTTTGGCACTACAATGAATGGGAGCTTGTACATGGTGTTTTTATGGTTGATGTGAGCAACCTCCCCTTCCCTGGTGTATTTGTTCCAGAATAATCAGTTTTAGTTTTATTTTTGTTGTTCCCAGTGTTGGTCTTATTTTCAGTCTCTCATAATCTTATTCAGACAAAATATTAACCTGGGCTCCTGTGTCTAGTTTCAGTGGAATAATTGTTCCAGTCACTGTCATAGGCAGTATCCAGTCCCTCTCATCAAGCTTGCTAGATCCCAGAACCTCTATGAAACACTCCTCAACAAGATTGTCTTTAACTGAATGCACTTGACTTTTCTGCACTTGAGATCTGCAGCATTTTGCAAAATGATTATTTTCCCACATTTATGACAGAGTTTCCCAAAAGCAACACACTGTTTGGGGCCATGCTGTGATCCACACCTTCCAGGTGACCATCTATACCAAGTCTTCCCTCTAGCAGTGGTTTTCATCGTAAGTGATTCCAATTACTTGATTTGATCTATTCTGGCTATATGCTTTTGTACTCAGAACATGGATAACCCCTTCTGGGAAATTAGGTTCTTTGGCTTGTGCTTTCATATTTTCTGCTGCCCTGCATATTTGGGGAGCTTTTTCTAAAGTTAAGTCTACTTCATGGAGCAGTCTCTCTCTTAGACTCATTTGTGGCTTTAAAGACAACGTGTTATCTCTGACCAGAGACTCTGAGAGCTCACCAAAGTCACAGGTTTTACTGAGTTTCTGTAATTCTGTGACAAATCGCTGTTTGGTAACTAATATATAATGCTGTCCTGGATACCTTTACCTTGCAAAAAAGGAGACTCTGAGACAAGTGCTAACAACCCTGAAAGAGAAGTATATTAGAGTTAACATCCTAGACCTGAAGATGAATAAAGGACAAAAGCATGTTTTCTGAGAAAATAAACAGTCCTTTCTGGAAACAGGAAACCTTGGGGTAAAAGTAAAGGTTCGTGGAGCAATTAGGACTTGGGACAGTGCTAAGACCATGTAAGAATCCAGCTGCCGTGCTCTACCTTCTAGTTTGTTTTATTAAAGTTTGATTCCTTTCTCATTCACTAATTTGTTAGTTAATGAACCCCAAGATTGTTACAGAAAACATTGCCATTTCACAAAACTTAATATGCTTTTATAACCCATGGAGGCACAAGTAGCTGTGTCCCAAACTGTGCTTACACTTGGATATAAGTAAATGCTTTCCTCAGTTTGTTTCTCTCTTCTTAGCCGTATATAACTGTAAGCAGAGTCTGAATGAGCTCTCCCCTGACATATCATCGTGAGCTGTGGAAAAGGACTTCAGGAGCTGATCTCGTTTGCATGGACACATCCACCCTCCCTAGGTGCTCAGCATGATGGGATTTCTTGCCCAAATGATCACTTGTGCTGGTGTTGGATCCCTAGTCTCTTTGTTATTGGGGCAGGAGTAATAAAGGTTGTTATCCCTGCTGTGTGAACCAAGGGCAGCAGAACTGTACCTGGCATACCCCGATGGCGGGACTCACCCTCAAATTAATGGCACTCGCTAGGCAGGAGACATGGGTTCCAAAGCCCAATGAGCTGAGAGAGGGTGAGGACAGGTACTTGTATCTAGTTGCCATTTGGTCCTCTCTATGGTATAATAAAAGAGCAAATTTAGATTCAATTGAGGGTCTTTTTACATACTGCTGAAATCACTGATACCTATGTCTAAGTATTAGGGTTACTTGGGATAGTATCTCTATTGCAAGAGACTGCCAGTGTGCACCCGCAGTGAGGCTCCCCCCACTAATAGCTGAAATCCCTGTGTTAAGTGGTGGGCCATGAAGACATCTCAGCAAGCGGCCAGCCAGGCGGCTGGCAGAGAGGCATGGCGAGTGGCCAGCAGGGTGACTGGTGAAGAGGCATGGCAAGTGGCCAACAGGGTGGCTGATGGAGAGGTGTGGCAAGCAGCCAGCAGGTGGCTGGCGGAGAGGCGTGATGATTGGCCAGCAGGGTGGCTGGTGGAGAGGCACAGCAAGCGGCCAGCAGGTGGCTAGCGGACAGGACCAGAGCAGATCCCTGCAGAGAGGCGTGCCAATTGGCCAGTGGGGCAACAAGTGAGTGCCCAATAAGCGGCACGTGTAAGGTGCCTCCTTACCCCCCCCTTGCACCCAAAGTGGGAGGTGAGTGGGTTGCAGAGATGGGATAGGCACATTAAAGAGACTTTTGGGTTTCTAGACATAAGAACCTCAGAGGAAAAGGACACTGCCCAACTAACTTGGGGGTGGGTCTTTTGCTCATGGTTTATGTTTATGAACCCTAGTTGCGGTGTTTTCTCAAATTAATGCTGAGTTACTTCCCTCCTTTTATTAAAAGTTTTTGCTACACTCAGACTCTGTGCTTGCGAGAGGGGAAGTATTGCCTCTTAGCGGTGCCCAGGGTGTGGTGTATAATTGTCCCAGTTTACTGGGTGGGGGCTGTAGCTGGTTTTGTGTTGTATTGTTGAAAAGGAACCCCTAGATACTGAACCCAGCCTTTGTTGCTGCTGGCTCCACCTGGCAGAAGGGTTACGTAACAGAATATTAACTTGCACGTATCCTGTGGATTTGACTGTTTAATATTAGGGGAACACATAGTGGCTATGTGCCCTGGGCAGGCTCTGTCTTTGTGGGGTGAAGAACAAACAGGTGGGGTCCACTGACACAGTAGTGCCAAGATCACAAAAGAGAATTGGGAGGGAGAAGTTGAAGCCCCTGCCTTATAAGTTGCCACAAATGATAAAAGGGGGTCCATTCTGGCATACAAGATGCCCTCTAAATTTAGGAGTTCTGGATGTCTGTGACCCACCCTGACTCCAGCCCTTCCCTCTTAACATATATTCCCTCCCTCATAGCCATCTTGCCCCTCCACATATACCTATTCTACCATCTGACAGTGACCAAAATGCTCACGATATGCCAGAAGAGGCAATGGATACAATATTTAGCACCCATCTGGTAATAGTTGCAAATAAGCTGTATCCTTTGGTGCCACCATCAGGGTGCTACCTCTAGCTTAGGCTAAGACATAAAAGTGTTGGGTTGGTGCTGGTAGGACTGGGGGAGACATGCACAAATTTGAGAGTCAACAGTGAAGTCTCAACCAAATGGCTGGAAGGGGGATTGTGATGGGGTGTTCACTTCACTCCAGCTCTGAAGAGGTTAAGGTGGCTTAGAAGAGGCCAATTAACCTTATAGACCACACCTGGGGAAGAGTCAGGCTTGATGGAGAAACTCTAATTGCAGATGAAGCATAGCTGGGGGAGGATTATAAAGAGAGGAAGTTGCAAGCAGAAGGGGACTTCAGGGGGAGTCTGCAATTGCTTCCTGAGCACTGAAAGGTGGGTAGGAGGAAACCCAGGAGGAGCAAAAGCCCTGTCCCTGATGGAAGGGTTTTACCCAGAGGAATTGGAGGGCAGAGAGAAGCCTGTGGAAAGCAGAATAGGAAGAAGCTTAGGGAAAGAACAGAGAGGAGTGAGACTGTGCAGATGTTGGCCTCTGATTATAGAGTCCTTTGGCGGGAACCCAGGGCTGCCTGCTATTCTAACAACTGGGAAAGTAGCACAGACTGATGAAAATAGTGTCTGGACAGTTGATCCAGGAAGATGCTGATATTCTGGAAAGGGGAAACTACATAGTGACCTGACTGGAGGGCTGAGTCCTGAAGAGAGGGCACCCCAAGTTCCAGAGAGCAAAAGGGGCCATGGGACAAGCGAGAGATGGAAGGTGTGCTAGACAAGAACAGAGCAGATACCCAGACTTAGCCACAGGGGTGTGCCTCCATTGGTGAGTGTTCCCTGTTACATGGTTTTACATATATAGTAGAGAGTTCATTTTTTCTGATTGCTGCAGCTGGATTATTGTAAAGACCCTAGATAAAGAGGTTGTTGTGTTTTTGTTCTAATAAAGCACCTGGGATGGGAGAGAAGGGGTGGTCAGAACACAACGTCCATTGTCTGTCTCTTCAGTGCAGAAAACAGGCTCCATTATACATCATGACAACTGATATCAGGTGGGATTCTCTTACCAATGGTACCGAGGTTCATGCACATAATGGTTGGGGGAAGCCTGTACCTTAACAGAGGTCCCTAGACTCTGGAACTTATTTTTCTACTTTAGGGAAGCGTAGCCTGAGCCTACTGACCTACAGGATACACTGCAACATTTATGTAGTTACATAGGTGCTTGTCTGCGGGGGCTTGAGTGTCTTTGGTAGGGTATTTATTGAATTATTTTTAGATGATGTTGATTTTTGTTAGGTTTTAATATAGCTTTAGTAATTATGGGTAATATTTTTCTAAATCACCCAGCTGATTTAAAAAGAAAAGAAGTACTTGTGGCACCTTATAGACTGACAAATTTATGTAAGCATAAGCTTTTGTGAGCTACACCTCACTTCATTGGATGCATGTAGTGGAAAATACAGTGGGGAGACTTTATATACGCAGAGAACATGGAACAATGGGTGTTACCATACAGACTGTAACAAGAGTGATCAGGTAAGGTGAGCTATTACCAGCAGGAGAGCAGGGGTGGGGGTGTGTGAAAACTTTTGTAGTAATAATCAAGGTGGGCCATTTCCAGCAGTTGACAAGAACGTCTGAGAAACAGTGGGGGGTGGGGGGGTGGAATAAACATGGGGAAATAGTTTTACTTTGTGTAAATACACATCCACGCCCAGTCTTTATTCAAGCCTAAGTTAATTGTATCCAGTTTGCAAATTAATTCCAATTCAGCAGTCTCTCATTGGAGTCTGGTTTTGAAGTTTTTTTGTTGAAGAATTGCCACTTTTAGGTCTGTAATCAAGTGACCAAAGAGATTGAAATGTTCTCCGACTGGTTTTTGAATGTTATAATTCTCGATGTCTGATTTGTGTCCATTTATTCTTTTACATAGAGACTGTCCCGTTTGGCCAATGTACATCGCAGAGGGGCATTGCTGGCACATGATGGCATATATCACATTGGTAGATGTGCAGGTGAACGAGCCTCTGATAGTGTGACTGATGTGATTAGGCCCTACGATGGTGTCCCCTGAATAGATATGTGGACACAGTTGGCAACGGGCTTTGTTGCAAGGATACGTTCCTGGGTTAGTGGTTCTGGTGTGTGGTTGCTGGTGAGTATTTGCTTCAGGTTGGGGGGCTGTCTGTAGGCAAGGACTGGCCTGTCTCTCAAGATCTGTGAGAGTGATGGGTCGTCCTTCAGGATAGGTTGTAGATCCTTGATGATGCTTTGGAGAGGTTTTAGTTGGGGACTGAAGGTGATGGCTAGTGGTGTTCTGTTCTTTTCTTTGTTGGGCCTGTCCTGTAGTAGGTAACTTCTGGGTACTCTTCTGGCTCTGTCAATTTGTTTCTTCCCTTCAGCAGGTGGGTATTGTAGTTGTAAGAATGCTTGATAGAGATCTTGCAGGTGTTTATGCTCAAATAAATTTGTTAGTCTCTAAGGTGCCACTAGTACTCCTCTTCTTTTTGCGGATACAGACTAACACGGCTGCTACTCTGAAACCAGCTGATTTACTTAAGTGCTTTTGAAAATGTTACCATGTGCATAGTTTACACATTCTATTATATATTCAATCTATTTAGGCACATATAATACATCCATAACCCTGGTGTCGGACTGCTAGGTATCTATCACTATCCACAATGTAATCTATTCACATATAGCTATTTCTATATATGTACAGTAGTGCTCTCATGTATGAACTCTCCCAGTTGGATGGGTGACCTTGGAAAGTTGCATAACACAACAGTGTGGCACTGCATCAACTTTTTGCATTTAGCCTATTCTGAAAACAGCCATTTCCTCTTTTCCAAGTCATTTGGTGACAGACTGTTTTTTGTCTTTTATATCTGTCCCTTCACAATAGGTAAGGGAAAATAATGGTGTGAATACTCAATTGCAGCTAATGAAATGGTGTTGTTGTTTCCTTCATCTAGCTATGATGTTAAAAATCACTGTAAAGAATCCTATCAATTTTCACAGTTAACCTTCACAAACCATTGTGCTGCTCAGCCATTCAAGGAGAATTTATGTATTAAATTGTGGCAGCATAAAGAACAGAAACAATTAAGTGACTTCTCTACTGTAGTAAAACAAAGCTTATGAAAAGATATGCTCTTACCATTATATTTTCTTTAACAAACAGTTGAATATTGCAATGTATGCTTGACTTCCCTCATGCATCTTAAAATGGAGTTGTGTGTTCATAATGGATACAGCAGCCATACACCTGATGAAGAATAATAGAAGTAAATAGAGTTTAATGTGGCTCTAGTATGTCAGCATGGTGGCACAGTTACCAAATGAATTTACTCATGTCATCCTATTACTTTGGTTTCTATGTAGAAGCATATAACAAATTAACTTTTCAGAATTGCCTTGAACTGATTCACCAGTTGCAGGTGTGATAGAAGCATAACATTAAAATCTAGTGCAATATACCAAAAAGCTTTTCAGATACAATTACTGTACATGGAGATACAGGTTTATTTTGAAATTTTCAAATGATCATGGAAACATCTATTAAGTTAGCTTAGTATTTGGAACTTTAAGTGGAAAGTGCTCTGCTAAAATGTGTTCAATACAATCAGCTAATTAAGAACTCTGATTTTTTTAGCTCAAAAACAGACTAGTACAGTAACTAGCTCTTGCTACTCAGAGGCAACAGGAGAGTCATTAGCAGTTTTAACACAATTGTTTTAATGAATCATACCCCTTTTAAAGCAAGGGAAATAAATATTCTTAAGCAGATATTTTTTGTTCTAGACTCTCTATTTTGATGTACAGCATTGTTTTGTCCGTGTTCTAGAGAGTTACATAAACTAACCTGTTTGTGAATTAAATACCAATGCAATATAGGTATTGCAGTGTAGGACAAACTGTTCAGTTCATAGCCACCTGTATAGTGCCTAAACTTCCGGAGTTGATTCTGTGCTCTAGAAATCTTAAACATAAAAAAGAAGCTTACAAGAAGTGGAAGGTTGGACATATGACCAGGGAAGAGTATAAAAATATTGCTCGGGCATGTAGGAATGAAATCAGGAGGGCCAAATCGCACCTGGAGCTGCAGCTAGCGAGAGATGTCAAGAGTAACAAGAAGGGTTTCTTCAGGTATGCTGGCAACAAGAAGAAAGCCAAGGGAAGTGTGGGCCCCTTAATGAATGAGGGAGGCAACCTAGTGACAGAGGATGTGGAAAAAGCTAATGTACTCAATGCTTTTTTGCCTCTGTCTTCACAAACAAGGTCAGCTCCCAGACTGCTGCGCTGGGCATCACAACATGGGGAATAGATGGCCAGCCCTCCGTGGAAAAAGAGGTGGTTAGGGACTACTTAGAAAAGCTGGACGTGCACAAGTCCATGGGGCCGGACAAGTTGCATCCGAGAGTGCTAAAGGAATTGGCAGCTGTGATTGCAGAGCCATTGGCCATTATCTTTGAAAACTCGTGGCGAACGGGGGAAGTCCCGGATGACTGGAAAAAGGCTAATGTAGTGCCAATCTTTAAAAAAGGGAAGAAGGAGGATCCTGGGAACTACAGGCCAGTCAGCCTCACCTCAGTCCCCAGAAAAATCATGGAGCAGGTCCTCAAAGAATCAATCCTGAAGCACTTACACGAGAGGAAAGTGATCAGGAACAGTCAGCATGGATTCACCAAGGGAAGGTCATGCCTGACTAATCTAATCACCTTCTATGATGAGATTACTGGTTCTGTGGATGAAGGGAAAGCAGTGGATGTATTGTTTCTTGACTTTAGCAAAGCTTTTGACATGGGTGTCCCACAGTATTCTTGTCAGCAAGTTAAAGAAGTCTGGGCTCGATGAATGCACTATAAAGTGGGTAGAAAGTTGGCTAGATTGTCAGGCTCAACGGGTAGTGATCAATGGCTCCATGTCTAGTTGGCAGCCGGTGTCAAGTGGAGTGCCCCAGGGGTCAGTCCTGGGGCCGGTTTTGTTCAATATCTTCATAAATGATCTGGAGGATGGTGTAGATTGCACACTCAGCAAATTTGCAGATGATACTAAACTGGGAGGAGTGGTAGATACGCTGGATGGCAGGGATAGGATACAGAGGGACCTAGACAAATTGGAGGATTGGGCCAAAAGAAATCTGAGGTTCAATAAGGATAAGTGGAGGATCCTGCACTTAGGACGGAAGAACCCAATGCACAGCTACAGACTAGGGACCGAATGGCTAGGCAGCAGTTCTGCGGAAAAGGACCTGGGGTGACAGTGGACGAGAAGCTGGATATGAGTCAGCAGTGTGCCCTTGTTGCCAAGAAGGCCAATGGCATTTTGGAATGTATAAGTAGGGGCATAGCAAGCAGATCGAGGGACATGATCGTCCCCCTCTATTCGACATTGGTGAGGCCTCATCTGGAGTACTGTGTCCAGTTTTGGGCTCCACATTACAAGAAGGATGTGGATAAATTGGAGAGAGTCCAGCGAAGGGCAACAAAAATGATTAGGGGTCTGGAACACATGACTTATGAGGAGAGGCTGAGGGAACTGGGATTGTTTAGTCTGCAGAAGAGAAGAATGAGGGGGGATTTGATAGCTGCTTTCAACTACCTGAGAGGTGGTTCCAGAGAGGATGGTTCTAGACTATTCTCAGTGGTAGAAGAGGACAGGACAAGGAGTAATGGTCTCAAGTTGCAGTGGGGGAGGTTTAGGTTGGATATTAGGAAAAACTTTTTCACTAGGAGGGTGGTGAAACACTGGAATGCGTTACCTAGGGAGGTGGTAGAATCTCCTTCCTTAGAAGTTTTTAAGGTCAGGCTTGACAAAGCCCTGGCTGGGATGATTTAATTGGGGATTGGTCCTGCTTTGAGCAGGGGGTTGGACTAGATGACCTCCTGAGGTCCCTTCCAACCCTGATATTCTATGATTCTATGAAATCAAGATTGCCAAATCCATATTACAACTTTCAAAAGGTGCTGAAACCCATCACTGCAGCAGACAGCTTGCCATAAATATTAGTAAGAGGTAGAGTGAAATTCCTGTAAAAGATTAAAAGAAACCACTTTGAAATTGGCTGAGCTGAGCAAAGTAAGGCATTCATGTACCTCCTAATGTTGTAAATCAATGTATAATGTATAGTCACTGACTAGTTAATTAACAACTTCATATTCTGCCAACAAAAAGAGGGTCACAAAGGACAAGATACAGACTGTTCAGTAATTTCATCAAGGTTATATTACCTCTAAGGCCAAAATATTGTTTCAATGGCTGTAACTCCTGAGCCCCATTCAGACCCTTTTCAGAAGCTCCTTCCTCTATTCCCCCCCTCTCCCAACTGCCCACTTTCTTTCTGTCTTCTGTTGTATACTTTTCTTCTCAGTGATATACTGTGCCAGGTAATTCTATAGTAGTGGGTTGTGTCAACAGTACTTCTGAGCTTGCTGGTAAATGACACAAATTCAAACTGGGCAAGATGGCCCAGTATTTAAAAGTAGTCTCAAATTGCAACTTCTAAATTGTAAAAGCAAAAATTTGCATAATCAAGTGGGTATTTGCAAATGCAAATCAGGAGCTTAGAGACTTAACTGTGAGAGCTGCATGTGCAAATAAGGATGTCTTTTGCACTCTGTGATGTTATCTGATTAAAATATGACCATGTAGATCATTGTTGCTACCACTAGTATATAATTACCTTGTACAAGATTTGTTGCATGTCAAGTAAGGTGTCTATGGAAAGGTTATGATTTGCTGAATACGATTATGCTATTTGTATGAATGTTTCTTTTTTGTATCTGAAGTTATGAATATTAACTATGTACCTGTATTTCAAATGTTTGCTCCTGTGGTAAAACACACATGGTATTTAGCCTGTACATCTTGAAGGAACTATTCAAGTTAAACGGCTCATCAAGGAACACTTAACTCATACTGGATCATGGAAGACTCCTGTCTACACTTAATGGACTTTCCTGTGGTGGCCTCTGCTATGACTAAGCAAAATCACTCATGGACATGTGACTACAAACACCATCTTGTTACTTGTAATTTTCCATGGTGAAAACAATGGGTTTCCCTTCACTTAGCAGAAGTTATAAAAGGCCCTGGAAACATCTCTATTTTGCCTCTTTCCTGCTCAGATCTCTGGACTATGAACCTATACTAATGGGAGCACTCTAACCAAAGGACTGAGGACCTTCCAATGATTTAGAAGCAACCAGAGACCAGAGACTTAACAAGCCAGCAGTTTATTCCATCACTGCTACAAGCCTGATCCAAGAACTTTGCAATTACTGTATGTATTTGATTCCTTTAATCAATTTTAACTTCTCTTTCTCTCTCTCTCTCGATATTAGATACTAAAGGATTGGCAACAGCATGATTATTGGGTAAGATCTGAGTTATATATTGACCTGGGTGTGTGGCTGGTCCTTTTGGATCAAACTCTTTTTTTTTGTTTGATGAAATTGGTTTTAAATAACTCAGCTTTAAGTCTAGTGTCTAGGTCTTGAATCCAGGACTGGAATTCCTAAGGAAACTGCTTTTCTGACTTCTTGTTAGCCAGTGTGGTGAGACAGAAGTTTACTTTTTGTTGCTGGTTTGATATATTTTATGGGAGAATAACCACCAGTTTTGGGATGTCTCAGCATTTTGTCCTGAATTTAATATTCTCAGTTGTGACCCACAGAGGCACAGTGACACACTCAAATTGGTGTTCACCAAATTCTGAGGATAAAGGATCAGAGGCTACTTTAGTAGATTTGACCCAAGACAGCTCAATCCAAAAAACATTTTTTTTAAAAGCAGAATTTAAATGTTCTTCATAGAAAACACTCAGGTCACTTTAAAATTAAGGATTTTAAAAATTAGTGTTTCATACCTACAGGTAGTAAATCCAGTCCTAGAAACTAAACATTTACACCAAACCAGTATGTTCACTTTCTGTACAAACAGTGAAAGCTGGGAATGTTGAAAAGGGATAAGAACTATAAGTACCCTGGAACATATTTACTGTACATTAAAATAGTACAGTGATTTTTTAAATAAACAGTCTAGTGGTTTAGTTCAAATAAGCTACATCAAAATAGCAATGCTTATCTGAACTAGCCAAACATCCTGAGCCTCCAAAAGTGGGCTAAAATTCAGTCAAAAGCAGATAACACCACTAGGAAACATTTCGTAATATTCAGAATATATTTCCCTATAATTTTAATCTAATTATTCCTCTAGTACTACAGGAAATAGTTCCTTTTCCCTCCTCCTTGTCTTATATCATTACCTGTATTCCATTATATTGTTTTTACCATTTCTACCCTTGAATTTCTAAGCAGTTTTAGATGCCCATACTTGCTGTTTATCCAGACTGTACAGGTAGTGTACTATATTTTGGATGGTTCTCTGTAGCTGGGAAAGAAACTTTCTTCACGAAAATTTCAGAGATTTCACCCAAGGTAAAAATTGCCCAAAATCTGTAGCTATCTATAGCATCTCAGTAGAGAGACAAGGTGGCTGAGAGAATCTTTTATTGGACCAACATCTGTTGGTGAGAGAGACAAGCTTTTTGAGCCACACAGAGACCTTCTATTACCTCACTCACCTTGTCTCTCTAATATCCTGGGAACAACACTGTTACAACTTCTCTGCATATAGCATCACATGACTGTCCTGGAAACAATGTCTCTTTCCAGTTCTGCTGGTGACTGAGACCTGGGGCAATTCATTTAGGAACAAATTTTCAAAAGTCTCCTGTGATTTTTTTTTTCCTATGCTTAACTCAAGGTACCCCCATCAGAGGCAGATTACCTTTTTGTGGGGTCCCTCCCACTCCCCAGCATTCCTGCCAGGGAGTGGGGTCAGGGCATGGGGGCTTACCTCACTCTGCCTGCCTGGCGGACCTGCTGAGGAGTGGGGTCAAGTTGTGGGGGCTTGCCATGCTCTGCCTGCCTGTCACCCTCACACCCGACCATGCTCCCTGGCAGGAGCACTGGGCAGGCAGAGTGGGTCAGGGCCTGGAAGTGCCCATTTTTCCAGGACTCCCCAATTGGCCAGGGCCCCTGGGCATGGGCCCTGTTGGCCCAGTGGCTAATCTGCCACTGTACCCCATTGAAGTGAATGATGAGCACCTCTGTAAATCAAACCATAAGTGTCTTGACTTATGCACCTAAAAACTGAAGCATTCTGAAATTAGTGGACTTCTTTAAAAAGTTTAGCCTTAAAATCTGTGCCTCACTTCCCCCATCTGATAATTGTGGCTAATGACAACCCTTTGTTTTATAATGCTCTGTAGGATCCTGAATGAAAGGCAAAATATAATTATTGTTAAATAAAATTCTGACGTGTAAGATTCTCTTAGTTCCGAGAGATGCAATGGAAGATCCTAAAATTATAATATAAGTATGTCTCTGAGGGGAAAATTTGGCTTTGTTGTTTTTTATTTCATTTTAGTGATCGTTCAGGAAGTTATGAAAATGGCAAGCAGCTATTTGGCATATAGATGGACAAGCAACAAACTATATGTAATGCGTATATAGCTGTACTTTCTCTGAGTTTTCAGTTGATGGATGAATAAAATAGCTTGACTTACTGGCCTTTGACAGGAAGAGCTTTCTTGTCTGCTCCATGCAGGATGACACTGATAACATGCTTGGCAAGAAGGTGTCTTTCATTATTCTTTACTACTTGACAGATGACATGAGGAGGTTCAGGAGGTGCACAGGCAGAATGAGAGTAGAAACTCTTTTGCAGTGCTGATGAGATGGCAGCACTTGCCCTAGGCCTTTACGTGCGCGCACACACAAAGTAAGAGGCTGAGAGAGGGTGTTGCCCCTCTTCCTTTGTGTGGGAGTTCAGTACCTGCATGTGGGGCAGAGCATATGTGTGCAAATGTGTACAAGTGTGACAGACAGCTGCTATCTTAGCCAACACCAAGGACTGAGCAGGGACAGTCAGAGCTAAAAGCATGAGACTCTACATCCTCAGCAAAAGAACCAGGCCCTGTAGCTAGTGGCTGTGGCAGACTCTCATTGTCTGTGTAGTGAGACAGGGGGAAACGCATAACACACACACCAACCAATGGGTTTTACAAGTGCAAAGGCAGTGTGATCTAGGGGATGAGGCTCTGGGCTGGAAGTTAGGTGAAATGGGTTTTATTGTCAGCTCGGCCACCTCTGATGTATGAACTTTACCTCTGGGGTGCCCTCAGATCCTTTGCATGTCTCCTCTATTTAGATGGTATGGTTTTGAGTCAGGAACTGACGGTTTTGTGTTTCTCCACCTCTAATATAGGGGTGTCCTGATCTGGACTGGGGCATCTAGGCACTACCCTAATATTGATGAATAATCAGGCTAGAGCTGTTTCAGCACTGCCTTCTGTGCTGGCAGTTGCTCTGCATGAGGAACTCTTTCCATTGTCATTGCATGTCATATGGCCAATGTTAACTGTATCCTGACAAAAAGAAAAGGAGGACTTGTGGCACCTTAGAGACTAACCAATTTGAGCATAAGCTTTCGTGAGCTACAGCTCACTTCATCGGATGCACACTGTGGAAAGTGTAGAACTTTTTATACACACAAAGCATGAAAAAATACCTCCTCCCACCCCTCTCCTGCTGGTAATAGCTTATCTAAAGTGATCACTCTCCTTACAAATGTGTATGATAATCAAGGTGGGCCATTTCCAGCACAAATCCAGAGTTTAACAAGAACGTCTGGGGGGGAGGGGGTAGGAAAAAATAAGGGGAAATAGGTTACCTTGCATAATGACTTAGCCACTCCCAGTCTCTATTCAAGCCTAAGTTCATTGTATCCAATTTGCAAATGAATTCCAATTCAACAGTTTCTCGCTGGAGTCTGGATTTGAAGTTTTTTTGTTGTAATATCGCAACTTTCATGTCTGTAATCACGTGACCAGAGAGATTGAAGTGTTCTCCAACTGGTTTATGAATGTTATAATTCTTGACATCTGATTTGTGTCCACTTATTCTTTTACGTAGACTGTCCAGTTTGCCCAATGTACATGGCAGAGGGGCATTGCTGGCACATGATGGCATATATCCCATTGGTGGATGTGCAGGTGAACAAGCCTCTGATAGTGTGGCTGATGTTATTAGGCCCTGTGATGGTGTCCCCTGAATAGATATGTGGGCACAGTTGGCAACGGGCTTTGTTGCAAGGATAGGTTCGTGGGTTAGTGGTTCTGTTGTGTGGTATGTGGTTGCTGGTGAGTATTTGCTTCAGGTTGGGGGGCTGTCTGTAGGCAAGGACTGGCCTGTCTCCCAAGATTTGTGAGAGTGTTGGGTCATCCTTCAGGATAGGTTGTAGATCCTTAATAATGCGTTAGAGGGGTTTTAGTTGGGGGCTGTAGGTGACGGCTAGTGGTGTTCTGGTTTTTTTGTTAGGCCTGTCCTGTAGTAGGTGACTTTTGGGAACTCTTCTGGCTCTATCACTCTGTTTCTTCTCTTCCACAGGTGGGTATTGTAGTTGTAAGAATGCTTGATAGAGATCTTGTAGATGTTTGTCTCTGTCTGAGGGGTTGGAGCAAATGCGGTTGTATCGCAGAGCTTGGCTGTAAACGATGGATCGTGTGGTGTGGTCAGGGTGAAAGCTGGAGGCATGTAGGTAGGAATAGTGGTCAGTAGATTTCCGGTATAGGGTGGTGGTTATGTGACCATCGTTTATTAGCACTGTAGTGTCCAGGAAGTGGATCTCTTGTGTGGACTGGACCAGGCTGAGGTTGATGGTGGGATGGAAATTGTTGAAATCATGGTGGAATTCCTCAAGGGCTTCTCCATGGGTCCAGATGATGTCATCAATATAGCAGAAGTAGAGTAGGGGCGTTAGGGGACGAGAGCTGAGGAAGCATTGTTCTAAGTCAGCCATAAAAATGTTGGCATACTGTGGGGCCATGAGGGTCCCCATAGCAGTGCCGCTGATCTGAAGGTATACATTGTCCCCAAATGTAAAATAGTTATGGGTAAGGACAAAGTCACAAAGTTCAGCCACCAGGTTAGCCGTGACATTATCGGGGATAGTGTTCTTGACGGCTTGTAGTCCATCTTTGTGTGGAATGTTGGTGTAGAGGGCTTCTACATCCATAGTGGCCAGGATGGTGTTATCAGGAAGATCACCGATGGATTGTAGTTTCCTCAGGAAGTCAGTGGTGTCTCGAAGGTAGCTGGGAGTGCTGGTAGCGTAGGGCCTGAGGAGGGAGTCTACATAGCCAGACAATCCTGCTGTCAGGGTGCCAATGCCTGAGATGATGGGGCACCCAGGATTTCCAGGTTTATGGATCTTGGGTAGTAGATAGAATATCCCAGGTCAGGGTTCCAGGGGTGTGTCTGTGCAGATTTGATCTTGTGCTTTTTCAGGGAGTTTCTTGAGCAAATGCTGTAGTTTCTTTTGGTAACTCTCAGTGGGATCAGAGGGTAATGGCTTGTAGAAAGTGGTGTTGGAGAGTTGCCGAGCAGCCTCTTGTTCATATTCCAACCTATTCATGATGACAACAGCACCTCCTTTGTCAGCCTTTTTGATTATGATGTCAGAGTTGTTTCTGAGGCTGTGGATGGCATTGTGTTCTGCACAGCTGAGGTTATGGGGCAAGTGATGCTGCTTTTCCACAATATCAGCCCATGCATGTCAGCGGAAGCACTCTATGTAGAAGTCCAGTCTGCTGTCTCGACCTTCAGGAGGAGTCCACCTAGAATCCTTTTTTGTAGTGTTGGTAGGGAGGTCTCTGTGGATTAGTATGTTGTTCAGAGGTATGTTGGAAATATTCCTTGAGTCGGAGACGTCGAAAATAGGATTCTAGGTCACCACAGAACTGTATCATGTTCGTGGGGGTGGAGGGGCAGAAGGAGATGCCCTGAGATAGAACAGCTGCTTCTGCTGGGCTGAGAGTATAGTTGGATAGGTTAACAATATTGCTGAGTGGGTTGAGGGAACCACTGCTGTGGCCCCTTGTGGCACGTAGTAGTTTAGAAAGTTTAGTGTCCTTTTTCTTTTGTAGAGAAGCAAAGTGTGTGTTGTAAATGGCTTGTCTAGTTTTAGTAAAGTCCAGCCATGAGGAAGTTTGTGTGGAAGGTTGTTTTTTATGAGAGTATCCATTTTGAGAGCTCATTCTTTCTTTCCCTGTTTGCTGTAGAGGATGTTGATCAGGTGATTCCGCAGTTCCTTTGAGTGTGTGGCACAAGCTGTCAGCATAGTCTGTGTGGTATATAGATTGTAATGGATTTTTTACCTTCAGTCCTTTTGGTACAATGTCCATCTGTTTGCATTTGGAGAGGAAGATGATGTCTGTCTGTATCTGTACAAGTTTTTTCATGCAGTTGATAGATTTCCACTCCATACAGCTAAATGCAGTGCCTTGCATAATGACAGGTTTCAGAGTAACAGCCGTGTTAGTCTGTATTCGCAAAAAGAAAAGGAGTACCTAATAACATTTGCCACACTATCAGAGGCTCGTTCACCTGCACATCCACCAATGGGATATATGCCATCATGTGCCAGCAATGCCCCTCTGCCATGTACATTGGGCAAACTGGACAGTCTACGTAAAAGAATAAGTGGACACAAATCAGATGTCAAGAATTATAATATTCATAAACCAGTCAGAGAACACTTCAATCTCTCTGA
Source organism: Eretmochelys imbricata (assembly GCF_965152235.1). Taxonomy (NCBI): domain Eukaryota; kingdom Metazoa; phylum Chordata; order Testudines; family Cheloniidae; genus Eretmochelys; species Eretmochelys imbricata. The sequence continues at coordinate 46,724,614 of NC_135573.1, read as the reverse complement.
TCACACGATTACAGACATGAAAGTTGCTATATTACAACAAAAAAACTTCAAATCCAGACTCCAGCGAGAAACTGTTGAATTGGAATTCATTTGCAAATTGGATACAATTAACTTAGGCTTGAATAGAGACTGGGAGTGGCTAAGTCATTATGCAAGGTAACCTATTTCCCCTTATTTTTTCCTACCCCCCCCCTCCCCCCAGACGTTCTTGTTAAACTCTGGATTTGTGCTGGAAATGGCCCACCTTGATTATCATACACATTGTAAGGAGAGTGATCACTTAAGCTATTACCAGCAGGAGAGTGGGGTGGGGGGAGATTTTTTCATGCTTTGTGTGTATAAAAGGATCTTCTACGCTTTCCACAGTATGCATCCAATGAAGTAAGCTGTAGCTCACAAAAGCTTATGCTCAAATAAATTGATTAGTCTCTAAGGTGCCACAAGTACTCTTTTCTTTTTGCGAATACAGACTAACACGGCTGTTACTCTGAAACCTGTATCCTGACACAGTTGTGTGATTCAGTAGACAAAATTTCCTTTTTTGTAAATTTTGAAGAGTGGAAGAAGGAGATATCTGGTTTTCCCAAAACAGCCTCCTGAGACTTTTTTTTTTAACATAATTAAAATAGATGCAAACCATGCACCATCAGGTTAAGACAATAGCCAAATTAATGAGTGTAAGTACAGGAAATGACTCTGGAGCAATGTATAGATCAATTATTTATTTAAGTTATTCTGTGAACGAGGTTGGGTGAGAAATTCAGGCAAATATTAAATGGTTTGTGGACAATTTGTGAATTGAAACAATTGCAAAATTAGTTGAATAAATTATTTGCTACAAATTATTCCCTGAGTGCTAGTTGAAGTCAGAGCTAAATGCCTGTCTGCTTTTATTGTTATCACTGTCTGCAATGAAGAAAGCTAATGTAAAATACCTTGTGAGGTGATCCAAACATTAATGAACCATTCCAGGTCTTTCTGAGTGTTCTCAAATTTATGGGTAATGTACTCTGTGGAATCCAGACAGTTTAGCCTTTTCAGAGTTTCTAAGGTCATTATGATCATCTACTACAACTTCCTGTGTAACACAGGCCTAGAACTTCCTCAAAATAATTCCTAGAATGTTTTTTAGAAAACCATTCAATCTGGATTTAAAAATTGTCAGTGATTGACAATGCACCACAACCCTTAGTAAATTGTTCCAATGGTTAATTACTCTATTAAAAATTTACATCTTATTTCCACTCTGAATCTGTCTACCTCAGAGGTGGGCAAACTATGGCCCACAGGCCACATCTGGCCCACGGGACCATCCTGCCCAGCTCCTGACCCAGGAGGCTGTCACCCCTTCCCCCGCAGCCATGCCACCGTGTGGTGCAATGCTCTGGGCAGCAGGGCTGCAGATAGACTGTAATCAAGACACCTGTTAACCTTAGTTCAGTGTGCTGCTGGCTTCACTACCCACTCTTTCAAGGTAGTGGTGTTTTGATAGCATTGATGGTAAGGTCCAAAGTATCTAGAAAAAACTTCCTCAGAACAAACCCTGTGAAGGAGAGAGATGCAAATCCTTGGCTGTTCCTTCATTTACAGTAAATCTGTAGTAAATTACATGACCTGCCTTGACTTCAGTCCCATCTGAAAACATGTTTGTCTTAAGATGTCATAAAGACAAGGAGGAAACATCATTATCCCATGTGCTCTACCCCTGTTTAGAAATATCCATTACAATGGCAGATGGGACTAAATCAAGACCAGTTATTTGTTACACTCTGATTAATAGGCAATGACTGTCGATGTTGTTCTTCAGAACCCCCCACAAAATGTGTACATTAAGTCATCTTTTCCCATGCTCTGGAGTGCTGTTATTCCCAGTAGTGTGGGACATGTTGGTGTACAACTGATTTTTGGAAGACAATACTAACATGCTGGAGGAATTCCATTCTGTACCAACTCTTCTATGCTGCAGCAGTTGAATGACATTGCATCAGCTGAAGACAGGCCAAAAGTTTTATTTGGATGATTACACTTAAAGTGCCTGATCATATCTCTGGTGTCTAGATGAGCAAACTTGTCCCTCTCGCATCTGTGCACTTAATAGTGAACACACAGAACTGCAATGAATCTATTATGAATCAGCTGACCTGCAATAAAAATGAGCCAACATGTTTCTTCTACCTGGAACTCTCTCTGTTCTGGCTATCGCAATGACGACTGTTTTCTGCTATGGATAAGCTGATCCATGAATCAGCTCTGTGTGGGGAAAAAAGGGATCATGCTGTCAACCCTGATTCTTCCAGCTGTGTCTGTCTTGCTGTTTGTGATTTTTAAGCAAATTTCCTGATTTGCTATTGATGTTCCTACTGCAGGTCTCAACATTGAGATTTATAATTGATATAATCATAATCAATATCACTTTCATTTAGTATTGCATTTAGCAGATGCTGCATTAACTAGTCATTGCAATTATGCTTGCATTTCTAACCTAATAAGACATTTGGATGTATAGGTAGCTGACTGCACCCGCACACTGGGCAGTTAGACATCTAAAGGCCATTGCTTTAGACTAAAAATAATTTCAGGTCCAAAAGTGCAGTTACAATTTAATTACAGTGCCATTGGGGTGCAAAAAAAAAAAAGGCAAAGATTCAAAAGTGTAGATTTATATCCTTTAAATATTTTCGGTCACTATCGTGGCCTTTTAAGCCCTTCCTATCAGTGAATTTAAAATAGACACAAAAAAGGGAACAAGTTAGTAGCAGATGGAGGAGCACAGCTGAAGTGCAGTATTCATCAGATGTGATATATATATAAAAAAAAAGTTAAGTAGATTCCATTACACTCAGACTCACACCTACTTATACCACTTACCATTGTATAAGGGAGTCTATGTTGCTGTAATTTATGCCCAGCAGCTGGAAGAACCATTAAGTTAAAGGATGGTGGAGGCTGCTTTAATTTACACGTCCTTAGATCCTTTTACTTTTTTTAAACTACACATTCCTCTCTTTTGCATAAGAGTTACATTATGTGACTCCCTCTAGACACACTTGTTTTTTCCAATCCGGTTCACTCACACCCGCCACCAACTGGGATGCTGCTTCACCCCTCTGGCTTAAAGTGGTTTTCATCATATACAGGGTTTACAATTTGGTTCAATGGTTCTCAGCACCCCTCACTATAAAAATTGTTCCAGCACCTCTGCCCTACAAGTAAAAGAAGTGACATATAGCAATAGCATTTCTGAAGTATTCAGTTCACATTGTTACTACTGTATGCCATGCTCCACCGTATCCCTAGTGGGTGCTTGTTAGTGTTCCTCCCACCTGTGAAAGAGCAGTGGTTCTCAGCACATTTGCATGGAAGTCCACCCCACTCCCACTGTACAAGCCATTAATGAATAAGTTCAACACGTCAACATTGGTGTTTGTACCAAAATGGGATGAAAAATTAAAATATCTTGTTTTCGGAGTGAAAAGTTTCACATTTTTCATTTGAAACATCTTGGACTGCTTCATTTCTGGACAAATTGAAATATTTTGTTTTGGATTGTTACACCAAATCGAAACATTTCAGCTCGGATCAACATTAAGTTGTGTCCTTGTGAGCTGCAGGATGCCTCATGGGAATTGCAATATGGGTGCCTTCAGCCTTCCTTCTTCTCTATGGATTGGGTTCCTTGGCTGGACTACATCTCCCATGATGTACCATGTCAATTCAAACTGAGGGCAGACTGATGCTCCATGTGAGATGTAGTCCAGCCCAGGAACCCAGTCCATAGAGGAGAATGAAGGCAGGAGGCGCCCAAACTACTGCTCTCCTGAAGCACTACGGCAGCTCAGGTAAACACAGATTGATGTCAACCTGAACCCAAAATGAAATATTTCATTTAGATTTTCCCAATAAAAAAATATTTCAACAGAAAATTCGTAGCTAGCTGTACAGCCAGGTAAGCGTGTATGCTCTTCACCTGTCTCTTTTATTAAACCATGATTGTGGTTGTTGAAGGACACACTAGTGGTTCTCCTGCCAGTGAGAAATTAGCTCTGTCACACTAGTAAACTAACTCACTGTGCTACTTTGCTTCTTCGACACACAAAGTTAGGGTCCATCCATGGTCGTGCATGTAGAATAGCACCTCTTTTGAAAAGATCATGTTATGTTTTTGCCAGGGATTCAAAACATCTTCATGTTTTCAATTTTATTGTGCCTTTGGCTGGAAATAATTAATAAGCTGAAAATAGATCACAAATATTTGCATATTATCTAAATGGTGTAATGGAGGGTAGGGAAGAAAAGTGGCAAGAAACAAAAGGTTATTTGTTTCAAAATATTATCATTTCCATTGATTTTTAACTATAGCTTCATAAACCTTTGTGTGTGCTCACTTTTCTTAATTTTAATCAGGCTCAGTTGTCAACCAGACTTTCTCAAGTGGTTATTTTCCTACTTTCAGGTACTGCACTCTGTTTCTAGAACGTCTGAGTAAGCCATTCATTCTGTCTGTGACAGATATGCAGCTTGAGTCCTGCCTTACCTAGATAGTTACAAACACTGGGCTCAATTCTCTGTTATCCTGCATGGTATGCAGTCATCTTCACCATTGCCAAGTGGGTGTAATATGCTACTAAATCAGACTGATAGTATTTTGCGCTCACTTTAGATTGGTCTAAATGACTATACAGGGTGCAGGCCAGAGCAGAATCAACCTTCACCCCACCCCACACTACTAGCTCTTTAGTTTTAAAAAGCATTTCATTGGCGCTATCAAGGAAGAAAGGGAGGTTTTTTATATACACAAAGAACAGCCATATACTGCCAATCAGAATTACTATTATTTTACATTAATAGAACAACAAAATAAAAGAATCACTAGAAGGTCTCCATGAGACAAAGTGTGTGTCTCCCCTAGGCAAAAGGCTACATCTGAACACAAAATGGCCACTGCCTTTGCAGCAGGAAGGTGACATTCTCTCTATTTACAAATCCATTGCATACTAAGGTTAGGAAATAAGCTACATACACCACCATCAGAATGGAGAAGTCATTGTTCGGCTGACAGGTTTTTGGCAGCTGGGAACATGTTCTCTGCAGCACTCTCCAGGTTGTCCATATTAAAAAGTAGTTCAAGAGGCTGAAGGATAGGAAAGAAGGATTGAGTGGAGGCAGATGAATGTGAACTAAAAATACTCAGATATAATGTTCATCTATTAGGTGCAGAAAGTGTGTTTTGAATGAGTTAAGAGGAATGAGAGCAAGCTTGTTGTGGGAAACTTGTGTGAGTGGAGGACTAAAAGAGTCTGGAAGAAACCGGTTTTATAGCCAGGTCTGGGCAATTATGAAATAGCCAGATTAAAATTCAGTGGAGGAGACATGCATTCATAAGTTAAAGGAGATAGAACCTTTAATGTCCTTAAGGGATCAGATAATCACTGGTGTAACTCCACCAATGGTTAATTTGCTCCTACACTTCTGGCCTGGAGCCCAGCGTCTCTGAGCAAGTTCACCCCTTGAAAGAAAAAGGGAAATAAATAGATGGAAAAGGCATTTCACCTTTGACAAACTGGTGATATCAGTTATTAATATGTGAAATAATCAGTGGGGTAGATATGGCCAGATGAGCAATGAATAGGGAAAAATGTGGATCACATTCTGGGGTAATCCAGTCCAGTGAAGTGTTGTCACCATCTGCCCTGCAATCTTGGGTGCCTCACAATGCTTTGCTGTTGTAGCTCTCTACTTGGGCTGCTCCCAATCAGCTTGCAGGACACACCCTTCATGTCAGTGCAGAGCCACAGCCTTGGTCCAGCAACAGCGACCCCAGCAGTCAGTTAGTGACACACCAGCCACACTCTGGCTTCCAACAGCTTAGATTACTACTAGAATGTGTTGTGACTCCAACACATTCCCAGTCCCAAGTTGTCCCCAAAACATGTGTTCTGCACTGTCCAGTCCTCTCCTGGGTAGTTCAGAATTATAGATCCATTGTTCCTATCAGGGGTTAACATATTGGTCTGTTGCTCCTTTAAGGGGTCAAGCTAGAACAGTTTGCTACTTGCATTGGAGTTACCAAACAGTTCAGTTTAAACACAACCATGGACTAATTCTCATTAAAGAATAAAACAAGTTTCTTTAACTACCAAGAGATTTTAAATGAGTGCTTCCCTAAAGTGCCTGTTATTCTGGGCCACCCTTTTGCAAATCACACAGTAGGGGATGGGAGATTCCTTACTACTCCCTTCCCATTCTTGTGGAGCTGCATAAGGCAAAACCTAGCCCTGAATCTGTTTTCTACCTAAATTTTAAACTCAGATGGTGACTTACTGCCTTTCTGTTACACTGAAATCATTGTTGTCCTTATGTAAATAATAATAATGAAAAAAGTGTTCCTATACATTGTGTGCACAGAATGGCACCTGACGTGTGAAAGCAACTCCAGTGTTAGCACATCTTAGAAATGTCATTGATTCCAGATTCAGTGACTATTGTCAAGAACCTAACTCCCTTTTATTTGCTCTTGGTGTGATTCCATACACTGCTTCAGGATAGCTGAGAACATAGCTACTCTGAACTGGCAAGCATGTGTACAGTTCCAGTCCTCTAGGTAAAGTCCTATTGGATTATATTACAAAGTGATATTTTTGGCTCCCTCCACCAAAGCCTCGTATTAACAAATGCAGAGATTAACACAGAATTATCACCATGGTTGAATATCTTTTGATAAAAATTAACACACATTACACAGCTGATCAGCTCCTTTGTATAAGCTATTAAAGGCTATGGCTATGTGCTTTAAAAATATTCATTTGTGCCTTAATGCATTTCATCAACTTAAAGAACATAAATAAACCTCTTACACTCTACTAGCCCTTAAGCAAGTAGCTTCCATAGACTCCTCCTTGGAGTTACCCAGAATGAGCAATTTTGGGAGCCAAGCTTTAGGAGACTAGAGTATTGGTAAAGCATGGGGGCTATGAGAGACAGATCTTGCAGAATCAAAAATTTTGAAAACTACTGCCTTAGATCAGCATGGAAATGTTGGGGTGAGTATCCAGAGACCAACAGATAGTACTAGGGAGGAACAAAACAAAGGCACATATGGAGTTGGTGGATGCAGTGAACATAAGAAGGCTGGATACAATGAGACAAGGCCTTGCATTGAAGGGGAGAAATAGGGTGGAATTGTGGAGGAAAGTAATATAGAATTTGTGGACCTGGATGGGAGTAAAGACTGAGAAATTGCTTTATTGTTGAAGTGAGGGGAGAGAAAGATGACATCTTGAATTATTTTTTTGTGGGGGAGAAGAAGATTAAAAGGAATTTTGGGGTGGAAGTGGAGTTTTGAGGGTGGATAAGAAAAACATTTTTTAAGAGGACAGAGCATGCCTTAGATCCCGTGAGGAGCAGGGGAGTTTTGAATGTTCACCTTTTAGGTGGGCTAGAGTTTACTTAATTGCCCTTCTGCAGTGCTAAAAACCCAACTCCCATAGAAAAGCACATGGAGACCTAGATTTCAGTCACTGAGGATTTTCAGCAAGGACTGCAGAGGGGTCAGCCTCCCCAACCAAGTTCAAAAGAACAAAAGGAATTAACTTAAATCTTACCAGCTTGACAAAATCTTATTATAAAGAAACATAATAAACAACAACTTAATTTATACAACGTAACATGACTACTTTATAAGCTACATACATTATTTTCACAGTTATACATAAACATAAATTAAAAAAATAATCTAAGCAAGTCAGTCCCCACAAAAACACAGTGAGAGGAAACTCGGAGTTCCCAAAAACTTAGGCTGTGTTCACCTGAGTCTCAGTTAGAGTCTTTGATCACCAAATCTATACAGTCTGCTGACTCAAAAGCAACATCTTCCCTCCACCTGCTCGTAGAAATTTTCAGCTGGAATCCATGCAGACTCTTCCTCCTCCTCTGCTGAAATCATTCCGTTCAGTATATAGATTTTTAAATGCCCTGTTACAAGAAAACACATAACTGAGAATATCAAAATATAAATGACTTTCCCCATGATCACATTTAAATAAAAGAAGAGTTGGTGAATCATACTAGTTGACACAATTGAACTAAAACAGTTTAGTTAAAATCAAGCATTCAAAGTATAGACTTAAAACATACTTTTTCCCTCCCAATTTTCACTTTCTATAATTAACATTGTCAGGGTGTCCCCGTTGGAGGGTTAACAATATCACTAACCTACTGCAAAATGCTTCAGATTTAGGGAAAACAGCCTCCTTTCTGCTCCTGGGGCTCAGCTTCTCCGAACCCACACAGTGCACATGGCCTTTTGCAAACCAGCTGCCCTCATGGGGTCTGAGTCCAGCAACAGGGAAACTATTGAGCATGCCCAAAACTATTGAGCATACCCAAAACGCAATCCCAGAAACATCTACGTATAGAAAGCTAACTGTGTATCTGCCTAGCAACAATGACCCAGACAACGCACTCCTACCCACTCCCCAGTAGATCTCTTAGTGATATTTCCTTATTAGGCATGTGGGTTACAAATGCACCAGACGACGACAAATGACAGATCTGCAAAAATTCTTTTGGGGGAGGATCCCCACTGATCCCCAGTAGAAGGCCCTTGACTTCCCTTAGCTGAATATGTTTAAATTATACTGTTCCTAGGCTTTCTTTAAAATTGGTAATTGTGAAAATGCTTTTTAGACATTACAGTAAAAATCCTTCTTCTGACCCATACAATATCAACAAACAGTAATTAATTTTGTACAAAAACAATTAGAAAACAATACTTGTTTCAAAAACATACATCACTAATATATCCACAGGGAATATAACTGCCTTCTACCAAGCTTTGAAAATAGATTTCAACAACATATGCGTAGAACCTGCCAAGAGCCACCACTCATGGAGTTAGCAAAAGTGGTCGCTTCTAAGAGGTAGTCTCTCTTCAAAGGTTTGCACACCAGAGTGCGGTGGCTGCTGACCAGGCCCCCAGCTTCGAAGGTAACACTGCCACCAGCAGTAGTGCAGAAGTAAGGAAGTTGGGTTTCTGCTACAGGTTTTTATGGATGGGAGTAAGAAAATGTGGTTGCTGGTCACAGATGATAGGTTGTCGCTCTTCACATTTAAATTATAGAGGGAAAATGTTCCGTGCCCTCTGCAAGTAGTCGCTTGTGACAGGTGGTCTCTCTTCAGATGTGGTCGCTGTCAAGGTTCCTTCCCCACTCTGAACTCTAGGGACAGATGTGGGGACCTGCATGAAAGACCCCCTAAGCTTATTCTTACCAGCTTAGGTTAAAAACTTCCCCAAGGTACAAACTTTGCCTTGTCCTTGAACTGTATGCTGCCACCACCAAGCATTTTAAACAAAGAACAGGGAAAGAGCCCACTTGGAGACATCTTCCCCCAAAATATCCCCCCCCAAGCCCTACACCCCCTTTCCTGAGGAAGGCTTGATAATAATCCTCACCAATTGGTGCAGGTGAACACAGACCCAAACCCTTGGATCTTAAGAACAATGAAAAATCAATCAGGTTCTTAAAAGAAGAATTTTAATTAAAGAAAAGGTAAAGGAACCACCTCTGTAAAATCAGGATGGTAAATACCTTACAGGGTAATCAGATTCAAAACATAGAGAATCCCTCTAGGCAAAACCTTAAGTTACAAAAAGTCACAAAAACAGGAATATACATTCCATCCAGCACAGCTTATTTTACCAGCCATTAAACAAAAGAAAATCTAATGCATTTTCTAGCTAGATTACTTACTAATTTAACAGGAGTTGGAAGGCTTCCATTTCTGATCTGTTCTCGGCAAAAGCATCACACAGGCAGACTGAACCCTTTGTTCCCCCCCTCCAGATTTGAAAGTATCTTATCCCGTCATTGGTCATTTTGGGTCAGGTTGCCAGCGAGGTTACCTTAGCTTCTTAACCCTTTACAGGTGAAAGGGTCTTGCCTCTGGCCAAGAGGGATTTTATAGCACTGTATACAGAAAGGTGGTTACCCTTTCCTTTATATTTATGACAGTCGCAAAGGCAGTTTTTACTGTATTCTAACTGCAGAATTCTAACACTTCAGGGCCAGACATTCGAAAAGGCCAATGCCTACAGGGATTTAGGGAACCCCACAAGTGGCCCGCTTTTCAAATAAAGCTCCACTCCAATTTAAGAATCTAAATGAAATGGCCCGATTTCCACAAACATCCTCAGCCCCCAGCCACTCTCTTTGTAGTCAATGGGAACAGAAGGGTGCGGGGCCCTTTTTTAGACTTCACAAAACCACTATTTATTAAATCTAGTGTTGATAGGAATATTGGATGTGTTATAATAGTGGAGATGCAGCCCAAAGGTCCCTCTTGTTTCCTATCCTATCTTTGATAGTGGAAAGTACCAGATATATCAGAAAAAAGTACAATGCACAATGCTGGAATAACCTGCCTACAGTCAAAATTTCTTCCTAACTCCTCCAGTCAGTGGTGGCTGTCTTATACCTTGAAGCATTATAATGTCTAATCCTATTCTGAATCCTATTTAGCTCCTGCTCTCAAAGATATTTTGTGATATCAGGTTAATCCCTTCGAAGTCAATGGGACTACCCACAGAACATAAAGTTAAGCACATGCCTCTGTAGGATCAGGACCTTAGCTGCACTTTTATATGTGACTGCTAGCGGAATTGACTTCATAGAATTAAACCTTTACTCTCCAAACACTGAATTTCTGGTTTATAGATCTTGGTGCCCGAGGTAAATTACAAGTTAATTCAATGTGACCTCAGTAGTTTTTCCCCTTGTTTGATGGCAGTGGTATCATGAAAGGATTTATGCAGTAGTCCACAATGAGCATTGTGGAGTGTGTTTACTTTAGTGGATTCCAGTAGAATAAGTCAGGATTTACACCAGTGCAGCATAGATCAGAATAAGGCCCAGAAACTTGACCCATGACACTAATCTTGTATTTGTGTTCTTCTACCTCAGTATTTTGTTTACTTGACACTGCATGCGTCCTTATAGACGATTCTGTGCTGCTGGTACTATTTCAAAATGTTCAGTATCTTCTTACCATAATTTGTTCTCATTAGGTTTATAATTGTATTCTGTGTGTTCATAGAACAATTAGCAGTGCTTTTCATTTATCAACATAACTTTAACTTTGAGTGTTTGGCCAGTTACCAAGCATATTTCATTCTTTTTTTCCATTTTCTTTGCAATTTGCTCTAAGTTCAAGGTGCCACCAAATTATGTATCTTCAGCAAACTAACACGTTTATAATTGGACATACTGTCTATCTCATTTATTCAAATTGCAAATGGCAGAATAAGCAATGACCCTCCTAAATCCCTGGTTCATTTCCTCAACCCCAGTTGGACATAAATCATCTATAATTACACTGTTTCCATTCTGTAGCTATTTGTAATTTTGTATTTATTCTTTTGCTCTGTCATGGATCTTTCTTGATTTAACTTAAATTGCAATTATAAATGGGATTTTTCCCTTCCCGGAAAACATTCATGTTGAAACCTGATTACTGGGCTGATCTGTTGCTAGCAAAATAGTAGTCAATTTCTGTTTTTGTTAATATTTTGGCTAATGGGCTTTGTCTTCCCTCTGTTTAAACTGTGCAGTTGCAGTTATCTTGGCTAGTGGTGCAAATGCTGTTGCACAAGTGTTAAGCATAATCTGAAACTAGCACATTTTTGTACATTTCTGCAAAATAGCAAAAAGGCAATGCATTAGGGGTGCCAGTTTTGCTACCAAAACCGGATGGCTTGTTGTATTTGTTGTGATATTAATTCAACAAAATGACAAAAATTCCTTCCAAATAACTGCAACATTTTGCAAAATTATATTGAATATTGCTTACAAAACATCTTAGATTGGCCCTAAAGGGAGTGGTTCAGAGAACAGCTAAATCTTCAGATCCTGTCTCCTCATTCAAAATATCACCTGGGTGGTTGTTTTTTATGTCTGCCCCACACAGAGAGAACAGTGGCTTATGTAGATGTGGCTTACTGGTACAGGTACAACCCAACCCAGTTAAGGAAGCAGGGTTTCACTCCAACACATTCTGAATATGCCTTGAAAGACAACTGAACACTTTTTTTTAGTACTGGTTAGCTGAGGAAAACTGTCCACACTTATATAAATATCAGCTCTCTCTCTCTTCACCAGTCCTCAAATTCTGTGAGTCCTTTTTTCTTATGCTATGGTAATAAGAAGCACTGTCCTATTGGAAATCCATTCATTAGCATGACACAGGAAGCTTGTTTAATATAATCAATGTGGACATAAACTTATATGTAATGTTAGTAAAATTCATTAGGATCTCTTTGGATGAAAGGCATTCAATGTATAGGAATGATGAGTTTTATCCCCCCTTAAAACTGACAAAGGGATTTAGCCACACAACTCTTAATGGGAGATGTGGCTGGGATTGACTGAAGAACACAAGTCCACTGAAAGTCAATGGGACTTATATTCCTAAGTAGAGATGAGAATATAACTATTTTTTTTTAATTTGGTGGCAATTCTGAAATATCAATAAAAATGCTTGGTTTTGGCTCAAACCAAATTTTTTTTTTTTTGAATCCTTGGCAAGTCAGAAGTCAGTCTGTGGTTAAACAAAACATTTCATTTGATCCAAAATGCCACTCCCACCACCACTTCCTCTTGTTTTGTGAATACACCTAAGTCCCTATCATGGGGTTCACTCCTTGCTGGTGGCACTGCCTCCTGCTGGCCATTCTGGGGATTAGCTCTGGCAAGGCATTGCACCCTCCTCTGGTGGTCTTTTTCCCATAATCCTCTCACCCTGCAGCACCTCTCGCTCCAGAAACTGTGGCCTCTTCTTTGTAACTCTGCCCTCCAGCTGGGTCACCATACATATTCCCCTTTCTGCAGTGATGTAACAAAGTCTTTCCCAGACAAACCATCCCAGGCAGTCCGCTGTCCTCTGCCTGGCCTGTACCACAGCCCCAGTGGCTGGTAGAGGAATCTGAGCCCTCCCTCTACTCTGGGTTCCAGCTCAGGGGCCCTCCAGTCCGCAGCCAAGGTCTACACTGTCCTACCTTGATGCTTTCCCCGGGAGCCTTCTCCTACCTTCCTGGCTAGCCCCCCTTCTGGGTTCACCAGCCTCCCAATTCTATCATCCCAGGGGGTGACAGCAGCCTACCTCTCTGCAGCCCCCTTCTGTTGCCAGCTTATATAGCTTATATAGGCCCTGCATAGCTGAGCCTCATGTCTAATTAATCAATCCCCACGCTCTGGCTCCACCTTCAGGTGCAGCCTGGACATTTAATTAGGCCTAATTTACTCTGCGAGGGTCAGTGTGGGGAGTACACCCCATCACAGTCCCCCTGTGAATCTAGCCTGGAAAAAACTAGGGCTAAAACTATTTGACAAATCTGTGCATTTTTTGGTGAATAGGCTACATTTTTTATTTTTTATTTTTTTGGATAAATAGTTCAACTCTACTCCTAAATCATGGAATTGCTTTTGAAAATAGTAACCCTGCGTGGTTACATTCCCCAACTGGATTTGAAAATCTCAGTCACTGTTACTGCAACAAACAGTAAACACAGATGACAGCAAAGGGCAAATCCAGAAGTGATATGTAAGGTGTGGTATTTAGACACCTCTGTACCTTGTCACCTGACTCTTATGTGGGTAGTTTTTATACATGCTAAAGGGCTGGAAGAAGGTGTAACTTAATGTATATCTTCTTCCAGTTCTTCAGTGTCCAAATCAGCACAAAAGGAGTCCACATTACTGAGAAGTATCAATATTACTGTTAGGGTGTCTAACCTTACACATCCTTTTGCAACACATGCCCTAACAGTCTCTACAGGCCTCCCAAACATTATTCAGTTGCAACACACAGGGTATAGCTGCTGATTATATGATGTAGAAACCAAATAAAATGAAAAAATATTTCATCCAGAATGAAAATATACGCAAGTCTTATGATGAGGCTTAAGTGGTGCGGAAGACCTTTCACAAGCCCTCTGCACTTGGGGGAATTTAATGGATAGTGATTAAATAGTTATTTTATACTTATGAAATAAAACTTAGTTCTTTTTCTATAAAGAAGATACATGGGTAAAAATTTAAGGGTTAACATATGAAATTGCTTGAAATGAAGAGTTCACTTAACTCCATTAAAAAGGATGAGTCAAGACAATGCTCAACAGATCTGATCTGCATAATTGTCTTCTTACTTCAATCAGTATCTGATAAAGGGAAGGCATAATTTTAATTTATTAAGTGCATTTAATGTCTCCAAATCATGAATAACCTGGCTCAGATTTGGCTGGTAACAAGAAAATGGACTCTCAAATTGTGCCATCTGATCCACTGTCCAACATTAAGTATAAAAGTGGCTGGACTGAAATTGAAAACTAAGCAAGAGAGAATCAGGGGTTAATTGCTTTGATGAACTGTTAGAGAGACAAAAGAAGCAGTGATATACCGTGCTGCTCGAGCAACACAAATTTAACCAATAAAACAGTCTGTCTTATTCAAACAAGTATAATTATCTGTCACTGTTAATTATTGTGCTCAGGGTTTAGATTAATGGAATCCTATAAAGTAGCCTTTGCCATCTACACCTCTGTCTTGTTCAATTTGTATGTAAAACGTAACCTGTCCCCCATGTTTAAAAGACACTGTCACGGGATGATTTTAGCTTTTGTAAACCCTTGTTTTTACAAAATCGCCGGTAAATAAAAATGTGCCTAAAATTTTATTTTTAATTCCAATTAAGCTTTTTTGCTTTGGGATTTAATCGTCCCCCACTGCAGCATTTGGAACCCAAATAGCGCAGCATTGTGCCGGTGCACGCATACAACATTGTGCTGCCGTCAGCAGTGAACCTTGACTAGTCTACTTTCTTTGTCCTTGCTGAATTAAATGCAAAAGTAACAGATCAGCCTTAATAGTTAGAGCTAGTTACACATCAAAAATTCCTTCAATTTTAATAACTGAAGCAGCTGCATCACTAGAAAGGGGAAAATTGATTTTAATAATTTATTTTTAACTTCATAATATTGTGATGGTGGCATACTATTGCTGAGGCTCAGTACTTATTCACCTATTTGTCCCTAATATTACAAAGCCGATCTGATGACCCTGTATGCCACAGTTGAGCTAGTGAAGAATGAAGAGTGTAAACTTTCACTCTGAATGTCCTTCCTTCTGGCTATTCCTGCCACAGCTAGTGGAAGACAAACCTTAAAATGTATAGAGATTAATAATAATAATAACAACATTTAGCTCTTATAGCACTTTTTACTGACATACCTGTATGCGAGAGAAATGTTCCTATTTTAATTATGGGGAAACTGAGGCACACAGCAGTCAAGTGACTTGTACAAGGTCAGTGGCAGAACTGGGAATAGAATAAAGCCTCCTGACTGAGGTTCAGCCCATGCAAAGCTTGGACACTTATACTAATTTATTTATTTATTTGTTGCAGTGTTGTTGTGGTGCTTTTTTCCAGAGGCTCTTCCTTGAGGTGGCCCATAAAGAGGTTAGCATATTGGGGAGTTATCCTAATACCCATGGCTGTTCCCATGGTTTGAGAAAAGTGTTTGTTAAGGGCTTATCTAGACTTAAAAGGCTACCACTGCACCATTATAGTGCTTCCATGTAGACACTACCTATATCAGTGGGAGGGATTCTCTTGTCAGCATAGGTAATCCACCTCCCCAAGAGGCGGTAGCTAGGTCAACAGAATTCTGTCTACTTGGGTATTTAGGTCGGCTTAACTATGCTGCTCAGAGGTGTGTGGATTTTTCACACTCTTGACTGAGATAGTTAAACTGATCTAATTTTTAAGTGTAGACTAGGCCTAAGTGTGAAGTTGTGGTGAGTGAGGATGAAATGGGTGAGTTTGGTGATGTGTGTTAGGTGGATTTCTGAGCTTTGGGCATTAACTTGTATGTTTTTGGAGGTAGGCGGTGATGCAGTCATGGTGAGGGATATTGGTGTATAGGGAGGTGATGTCCATGGTGTCATGGATGGTGTTCTGGGTGAAGTTTTCAGTGTTGTGGAGTATCTGGAGGAAGTCAGTAGTGGCTTGAAGGAAGATGACCCTTTGTATGGTGAGCGATTTAAGGATGGCTTCTATGAAGTCTGATATTCCTTCAGTAAGAGTACCATGGCCAGATTCGATGGGTCTGCCTAGGTTCTCTTTTTTTATCTTGGGAAGCATGTAGAACATCCTTGGGGTGGGGTTGTGGGGGGTGAGGTTGAAGAGTTTTTCTTGGAGTTGTTTGGAGGAGGATTTGATGATTTCTTTAAGTTCCTGTGTAAACTGTGATGTGGGGTCTTTTTTGAATCCTTTATAGAAGGAGGTGTCAGAGAGTTGTCTGTTGGCCTTTTGGACTTAGTTATCCTGATTAAGGACTATGATAGCATCCCTCTTTGTCTGCAGGTTGTATCACTATCTAGTGGTTGGATTTCAGGGACTGTGTAGTTATCCTCTCAGTGGTAGAGAGATTGTTGTGGATGTGATGTTTGAGAATTTCAGTCGATTTTCTCCCCTTCCCCGGCCTCCCAAAGCAATCGATGTAATGATCCAATATGTGGTTTCCTCCACTGCAGGGGAAGGAAATAGTTTATTCTTTTTCTAAAGGCTGATGGTCGGGATGTAGTGGTTGTGGGAGGTGTCACCTTTATTATGAAAGAATTTCTTGAGACAGAGTCAGCGGAGGAATTCTTCTAGTTCTCCATGTGGTAGTATGTTGTCAGGTTCTCTGCTGACATAAGTTCAGTCCCTTGGAGAGTACAGATGTTTCAGTTCTGGGTAGGAGTATTCTTGATAAAGTTGAGGTGTCATGTAGTGTCAATGTGGTGGGGGCATGGTGTCTTGATTTCTCCTGCAGGTGCAGTTCTGTTGGTTGTGGAGTTGTTCCACTTTTTGTATTTGTATTAGATGGCTGTTACAGGATTTTTCTATAGTTAAGTTTCCTGATTCTTTTTTCTTCCCAATGTGTGGTAGCATGTGATGATTTTTTGTTTGATGTGGTCCCTTCTGGAGCATGTAAGGTGCAAGAGCTGGTTCCTGTCTTCTGAAGAAGAACTCTATTTAGCTTAACAACTCACACCTTCCACGAATAGAGAAGTTGGTCCAATAAAATATATTGCCTCACCTACCTTCTCTCTTGTATAGTGCGTACTGTATAATCTGAAATATCCAAATACCTTGTCCCTGTAAAAGTTGCCTGGCAGTCACATGAAAATGAGTTCTCAGGCACTTCTTACCTCTTCTTGCTTGAGAGAAACAGAAAGTCCCTTTCAGGGTGATTCATGTGTCTCTTTTTGAAATCCAAAATAGACCTTTGAAGGGTCGCACTCTGCAAAAATGAAATGTATCAAAAAATGTTATCCACACATTTTCAAACTGTAAAAAAACCTTCAACTTGTGCTGTGATGAAGGTTCAATGGGAAGAAATGCTAACTGATTTTATCTGAACCAAACAACCTATGTCTAGGCACAATCTTATTAACGCGAAATAATGAGTTTAACTTAGTGTGGCCTAGTGAATGGAGCACTGAACTGGGACTCAGGAGACCTGTGTGCTATTCCTTGCTCTGTCCTGACTTGCTGGGTAATTTTGGACAAGTCACTTCACCTCTGTGTCTCAGTTTTCTCATCTGCAAAATGGGACTAATGACACTGACCTCCTTTGTACAATGCTTTGTGATCTCCTGATGATGAGAGCTAGGTACTATTTGTAATGTTCTTTAAAAGGAACAGAACTTCCCAACAGGATCTGGAAGATTTTATATGATACAGAACAAGATCTCAGTTGGAGCTGCTACTGTGTGAACAAAGAACAATGTATTTTTTTAAAAAGAGACAATGTAACCTATAGTGTAAACATGCATATTTTAAAGAAAAATCAGAAACCTCCCTAAATATATCTGGCTTGATGTTTATTTGGTCCTGCCTCAGTGCAGGACTTGATGACTTCTCGAGGTCTCTTCTAACTGTACATTTCTATGATTCTAGGATATTAGAAATACAGGCAAGGTAACATTTATAGCTTGTTTGGGAAAGTGCACAAAACAGTCTATATACTTCTCAAACAATGACAGGACTTGCCTACGAGGCAACAAAATTTTATAGTAAAGGCACTGGACTTGAGTTTAAACAATCTGGGTTCAATTGCGAACTCTGCCCTAGACCTCCTGTGTGACTTTGTGCAAGTTGTTTAATCTCTTTATGCTTCAGTTGCCCATCTTTAAAACAGGGATGATAATACAGTACCACATTTGGGTGTAGTAAGAATTAATTAATGTCTATAAGGAATTCATATGCAATAGTGATGTGGAAACCTTATAAGTATATAGGTAGACCCAAGGCTGTCTAGAAGTTGAGAATAGAATAAGGGTAGCGGGTTATAGCTGAGAGATGCAATAATACGATGTTTATTTCTAACTAAAAAATATCTCCGCTTTACTTCCCTATTCAAATCCATTAAACTGAAGAAGATTCCCAGATGTATAAGTGACAATTTATTTGAATATGACAACAGTCAGAAGGTAGGTGGAAGCTGCAAATCTGTTTTCCACCCTCTTTTTTCCTCAGTGAAAAACAAACTACCAAATTTGACAAGTTTCTGACCCCAATATAACTCCTACATTTACCTGCCAGACACATGCTAAAGCAGAGTGAAATTGTCTTTATCATGGGATAGAACCACACACTGTCTGGCCAAGTACTTTGTTATGAAATAATACCTGGTTCATTTTTCATTTTTGAAAAATGAACAATGAACCTGTTCGTTCTTCAGACATGAAAAATGAACCAGGCATTATTTATAACCCCTGACAAAATACTTGGCTAGAGACAGAATAGCTAGCAGCCTGGGATGAATATGGACTTGGCTGTGTTCTCTCATCTGTTCTGGGGGCACATATGGGACTCTCAAGCTTAATGTACACTCTGGTTTGTTTTGGGGTTTTTTTGTTCATTAGTAATAGAGGATAGAAAAAAACAAGCGAATTAATAATGTTAACTAATCATTCTGTATTTCAAGGGCATTAACACTGCAATAAAACATCCACAGCTGGCTTGTGTCAGCTGCCTCAGGCTTGGACTGTGGAGCTACAAAATTGCAGTGTAGACATTCAGACTCAGACTGGAACCTGAACCCAAAAATCTACACTGCAATTTTATAGCCCCTCATCCTGAGCTCCATGAGCCCAAGGCAGCTGACACAGGCCAGCTGTGGCTGTTTTTATTGCAGTGTAGACATATCCTAAATGATTCAACCACTGATTAATTAGTTAAATAGTTAATTCTCCATAGTGACTAATGAATACTGAAAAATGGACCAGTTAGCTTTGTTAAAAACAAAACAACCCACAGTCAACAAGCTTTGTCCATCTACCATCAAATACTGCATCTGTAACCAAAAAGAGCTACAAACTAAAAAATAAGGTAGAAAAAGATAAAAAAAGATAAAGACAAATTTAATAGCAGTTGAATTAGAGGAGAAAAATGTAACCCCTGCAGAAATATATCTGGGAAAAGTAACTTCAGTCTGCACTCTGTAAACAGTAGTCTCATGTAAATTCTCACTGGGTTTAGTGGGAGTCAGATTAAACTCCAAATGTAGTTCCTTCTTTCTTGGGTCTGGAGGGTCCCACCATTTATGGGAAAGTCCTACAGAAATGAATATGGATGAAACCAGTAGATTTCTACAGAAGGGAAACTGGGTTCCACAGAAATTACTCCATTCTAAAATCCTATAGAGTTTAATAGAGAATGAGACCTTTTCTGTAGCTTTTGAACTATACTGTAGAACTTTATGCCAAGAATATAATTCTCTAGTAAATTCTACACCCTGTTTCAAACACTTGCATATTGTTTATTATTTATATTACCATAACACCAAGAAGCCCTAGTTGTGGACCAGGACTCTATTGTGCAAGGGCTATACAAAACCAGAATGAAATACCGGTCCTCATGGGAGGCTTATCATTTTCAATTCAATCCAATCGGCTTCTCCCACAATGAAGGACTCTGGCAGAACTGCTTCTGTTCTGCTGCCAATTGGGGAAAAGACAACCAAGGAGTGGCCCTAGGGTAAATGCCAAAGCTTGCCAGACTCTGGGAACATGCTTTGATCCGTAGAGTATCAGCAACTTCCTATTGGAACCCACTGACAAGTGCAGAGAACGAATCTTCAGGAACTCTCTTCTACTCAATTGCAAAGACAAGCACAAACAGCAGATTTATAATTCATTTGGGAAATATATTTGCTATTCTTTGGGGGCTGCACCATAGTTCTACACCAAAGAAACTCTGAGCTTATAAATATTATAATATGTATTTTGCAGAAATTACACAGCTTTTGCAAAGTATGTATGGGTATTATGCAAATACCATAGGTAAAGAAGTGCTGTTTCTATAGAGAATAAAAAGGCAAGAGCTTTTTGCATTCCAATGCCTTAATTTTTCTTTTAAAAGTACCTTTAAAAATAGTGAGTTTGTCTTCAATAGTAGCAAAATACTAGTTGACCAGACAGACTTAAATAAGACAAATAATTTGGACTGACCAGCTTTGATGGTGTTTTGAGCAATGATTCATTGATTAAGACTTTGGCGAGCATGTTTAAAATCCCTTCAAACATGGATACGACATCACTTGATTATCTTTTTTCATGTACCCAGGGGCCTAATTCTGCCCATTCAGAGGCTTGATCCTCTCCTCCTAACTAAGATTAACAAAACTCCCCTTGCTTTCAGTATACTTTCCTTTAAAGGTAGTTAGGACTGAGTCAATACTGCAGCATCAATATGCAAATAAAATGAATTGGGTAAAATAGGTGAAAAAAGAGCAGGAGGCTCTTTCTGCTGCTGTTTGAAATTAAACTAAAAGAACTATGGTTGTTAGAAACAAGAGCAGAGTACAATACGTCATTTCTTTTAACTCTGCAGTCTATCCCCTCTCTCTCTCTCTCTTTTTTTTTTTTCTTCCTAGCCCTCATCAGTGCTTCAGAGATGGCTGAGCCTC
The DNA here is from genome assembly GCF_965152235.1 of Eretmochelys imbricata. Classification (NCBI taxonomy): domain Eukaryota; kingdom Metazoa; phylum Chordata; order Testudines; family Cheloniidae; genus Eretmochelys; species Eretmochelys imbricata. The sequence continues at coordinate 46,703,607 of NC_135573.1, read as the reverse complement.
ATTCAGGTTTCAGTTCTTGTTGAAGAAAGGTCAGCTTGAAATCAGGAGAACACATTATGCAGCTCCTGATTTCCGATTAAAATACAAAGTTAAGAGTGCCTGGGCACCTGGGAAGTTCTGGAGATTATGGAAGTTGGGCAGAGGGTCATGAGGTCTCAGAGCAGAGTTAGTCACAGAACAGAAAGGAAAAAAGAAAGGAATCAAATGAAAATGTGTTAAATACAAAATCTTTATAATACCGATTGTGAATAAATAGTAATTTACAACAATATTCCCCACAACAAAGGGAAACAAAGGGTAGGTATAAATGGTCAGTTTTCAGAATGGAGAGAGATAAATAGTGGTGTCCCCCAGGGGTCTGTTCTAGGACCAGTCCTATTCAACATATTCATAAATGATCTGGAAAAAGGGGTAAACAGTGAGGTGGCAAAATTTGCAGATGATACAAAATATTAAAGATAGTTAAGACCCAGGCAGACTGCGAAGAGCTATGAAAGGATATCTCAAAACTGGGTGACTGGGCAACAAAATGGCAGATGAAATTTAATGTTGATAAATGCAAAGTAATGCACATTGGAAAGCATAATCCCAACTATACATATAAAATGATGGGGTCTAAATTAGCTGTTACCATTCAAGAAAGAGATCTTGGAGTCATTGTGCATAGTTCTCTGAAAACATCCACTCAACGTGCAGCACCAGTCAAAAAAGCAAACAGAATGTTGGGAATCATTAAGAAAGGGACAGAAAAATATCATGTTGCCTCTATATAAATCCATGGTATGCCCATATCTTGAATACTGGGTGCGGATGTGGTGCCCCATCTCAAAAAAGATATATTGGAATTGAAAAAGGTTCAGAAAAGGGCAACAAATATGATTGGGGGTATAGAATGGCTTCCATCTGAGGAGAGATTAATAAGACTGGGACTTTTCAGCTTGGAAAAGAGACAGCTAAGGGGGAATATGATTGAGGTCTGTAAAATCATGACTGGTGTAGAGAAAGTAGGTAAGGAAGTGTTGTTTACTACTTATCACATAGGAACTAGGTGTCACCAAATGAAATGAATAGGCAGCAGGTTTAAAACAAATAAAAGGAAGTATTTCTTCATACAACGCAAAGTCAACCTATGGAACTCCTTGCCAGAGGATGTTGTGAAGGCCAAGACCATAATAGGGTTCAATTCATGGAGGATAGGTCCATCAAAGGCTATTAGTCAGGATGGGCAGGAATGGTATGCCTAGCCTCTGTTTTCCAGAAGCTGGGAATGAGCAACAGGGGATGGATCACTAGATGATTACCTGTTCTGTTCATTCCCTCTGGAGCACCTGGCACTGTCCACTGTCGGAAGATAGGATACTGGGCTAGATGGACCTTTGGTCTGACCGAGTAGGGCCATTCTTATGTTCACCAGTTTTGAGTGTGTGGGGGGGTCCTTTCCATGATTAAATATTTTCAGAATTGGAAGGAGAAGGCAACAAAATACAATGGTTTGATATTTATTTTTTTAGAAGAATGGAAAAAGCAGACCTCCTCATTATAATCACATTAAAACAGGCGAGCCAGGCCATGCTTGCATGCTCTATTAAAATACAGAGCAATGTAAGGTGTTGAATCACATGGTGACTGGAGTGAGAGCTGAGCTCAGAATAATTGTCATCAATTTACCAAAATCTCAACCAGATGACCACTCACCTACCCCAGAATCTTCCTCCCAGCATTTCTCCCCTCCCCACAACTGGACTCCTCCACCCCAGCCATACTTCTTCACTTTGCATCGGTCCAGTTATATGACATGTGAGCCCACGGTCTCCTCCTAAGGAAACGTGTGGAGTTTGCTGAGTGGAAATTAGGTTGCATGTGGCAGTCGGGCTGCTATCACTCTATGATGCCTTTAGTCCTTGCTGCTGGGAGACAGGAGTGACTTGCTCCCCTGTTGGCTGCTGGGAGACAGGAAAGGGGACACAACGTCCTATCCTCCCATTGAAAACAGTGATGATTTTGTGTTTTCCCCTCTTATGATGATCCTGCTGCTAAAGTCATATAGTATTTAGACCCATTAACATATCTCTGCTAACTCCATTTTAAACCTGTATATTATTCAGAATTCTGAGACGAGGACCTTTGAGACATAGATATGTCAGCCTTTTGAGAGTTTAATTTCTTACTTTCCTGTTCTAGCAAGACCCGACTTTTCTTCATTGCTGATTCTTCTTAACCTGGGAGATTTATAATGGCTTTTGGCATCTGTTCCTTATGTCCCTTTGTAAACATTAAGGCAAATAATTACATTAATTAGTTTGTTTCTTCTGTCTTCCCATTTCTTACAGTCCTTACTGTCCCCTTTAGTCCTTTCTTCCCCTTTTATGTGTTTGAAAATGTTCCCATTTTTAAATTAAGCTGGTGTGCAGTAATCCTTTTATTCTTCTGCTTTGCTTTCTTATTATTTTACACGCTCAACTCTGTTCTGTAATCTTTCCAGTCCTCCTCCATATTTGAACTGAATTACTGAATGGATCATAAGGATTATAAGCTAAGATGAATGCTACAAAATGTATGAATGTGAGGCACCGCCTGTAACTATGCTATGCTATTGTTTAGTTTTAGACTATCATGCCAAATTAATTATGAGAGCAATTGGAGGCCAAGTTTATATACAATAGCTGTAGTACTGTAACTTTGCATTTGTAACTCAACAACTTTCCAGGGAACTCTAGGCTCTCTCTACATCTAAGTTTCTCAAAGCAGAATTAGCCCAAATTGCTCAGATTAGCCTCACAGGTTTGAGATGCACATTCAATGAAATAATGTCTCAGGTTCTGTATTTCGAGGGGCTTCATTCTCCTCACACCAGTTTTACAGTACTGTGAATCCACTGACATCAGTGGAGTTAACTACGGACTTACTCCGGTGTCAGAGGACAATCAGGCTCACATCATCACTTTCATACTCAAGATTTGCGAGCATAGCTAGCTCATTGGAATTGACGAGAGTTGCATGTATAAACACCTGAGCTTAGAAAGTAAAGTACAATTTAAGGTTTTTATATATGTTGTTATACATAGAAGAGCACCCTGTGTATGACTTAGCTGCTACAGTTTTATGACCTATTATGAAACCCAAAATGATGGACATGTACTAAAACTATACAAGATTCTGGAATAATACATTTTTACACACTTGATCCTTGCCTCTATTTCCCACTTTCTCTCTCTCTCTTCCTCCTAGTCCAACAGGATACTTTCTCTCAACTCTCCTGATTTAGGGTTTAATTCTAATCTCAGATATACTGAGTTTACATTGGTTTAAGTCTATTAACATAACTTCAACTGATTTACTCCTGAGTTACAGGAATGAAAGTGAAATCCCAATCTAGTCTCTAGTCTCTGCTTCACTCTTCTTTCTTCAACTTTTCTTCTGGCTATCAGCAGCTTCACCCCCATAAAACTGGAAGTAGTGACTCCCCTCTTTTCTCTATTTCTCTTTTCCTTACCTCCCAATCTTGAGCCAATGTTTGTATGTTGCCTAGATCCTTCCCCCGTTTTATTGATATTCCAAATCTATCAGATAGTCTCAAGAGATCTGGCATCCATACTGTTCCAACATCTGACTTCAGTTCTTATGAATCCTGGGCTTTGATAGAACACATCTGATTCTAGGAAATTCCTTTAGTATAGGAGATATGAAAAAAATAACTAGCCCAGTAAAGACTTTCAGACCTATCTTAAACCACTAAATAGCTTTGTAGAGATAGCAGTCAAGGTAAGTGGGGGTCCATTGGCTGCAGTCTCTCGTACCCACAGCTGGACTATCTGAAGTAACTGAAGACTTTATTACAATACATTAAAGTAAATAAATAAAAAAAACTGCCAAGAGATTTGCAGAGTCCATTTATCTGACAGGCGCATGCATATACTGAATCAAACTATTGACCTGAAGGTTTTACCCATATACACCTGAAAGTGTTTGCTATTTTTTGATGAAAATTGGTTTCTTCTGACACACAGATGAAAGAGCATGCAAGCTTCATTAACTTTCTTTTTATTGATTTTCTAATAAAAACTGTGAATACAACCAAACAGATCTGAATATTATATAGATAAAAGGTAGCATACCTGAGTCCACAGAGAAGCACCCAGAAACAAAGAGATCATTTATAATACTGTGTAAGAAAATAAATCCAGCTGAACTAACATAGAACTCAGAGTGCCAGTATCACAAAGCAAGACTTAAATATACAGGGAAAAAACAATGATTCTGATAGCCACTCACTGTGAGAACATGTTTGTTCTCTGATTGGAAGTTACGGGCAGTAGATGTTATAGTATCAGTTCAAAAATATACAAATGCAGCCATTCTGATGTAGAGAATGAAGCAGAGCCACATGTATTGTCTATTTAGTGGGATTTAAAATTCCATCCCTTTTTGCCCTCTGAAATTGGCAGGAATGCCCCCGGTTGGCATACCCTGTTTGCATCCCATCCCTCCCATAGAACCGCTAGCACAGGATGTGTGTCAGGAGTAGGGAGTGAGTGGCCAGAGTGTTGTGCTTCAATTATCCCTGAATGATGGATGGCCTGCTAGGGACCTGTCAGCCAGTGTGGTTTAGATCAGCCCTCAAATTCTGTGTATGGTGGTTGAAACTGAATGCTCCTTACCGAAGTTGGTAGTAAAGACACACAAACCTCAATTTTCCAAAGTGACAAGTGATTTTGGATGCCTCATTCTTGAGTGCTCAACTTCACACACCTGAAAGGGGCCTGGCTTTCAGAGTGTGGACGCTCAGCACTTTCTGAAAATTAGGCCCCTGGACGATGGGTGAAGTTGGGAACCTAAAAATTGAGGCATCTAAAAACATGAGTCACATCATCTGAAAACTTGGGCCTGATCAATAAGCATCCATCCATACAAATACTCAGCAGCCAGCCTATTAGCCAAAACAGTGATGACAGAATGCTTAGATGCTCAGAAAGCCTAGGGTATTGGTGTCAGGCGAGATTTTACATATCTTGGAATTTCTTATTGGAAAGATAGTAAAATAGTGTCCTGCTATGCATGCAGTGCTTTGAGCTGTATGTAGCGTGAGTTTACCGACATCCCTGACTTCTGCAGTTGGGAAGAGTTGCTGTGAGTCTAAAGCAAGACATTCTGTAATGCCTACATTTACTGTGCAGATGGAGGGGTTTGGTTGCTTCTGCTGGGTGTTCTTCATCCTCCCCAATGTAGGCTGCGTTAGCTGCTAACTTGACTATGTGCTGTTTGTTTGCAGTACTGATGAGTTGGATGGTAAGTTAAGACTGGATAGTATGGACAACATCCTGTTCTTGTCATACATAGTGAGGGAAGGATTAAAACGTTAGCAGTTAAGCAAAGTGTCCACAGGCAGGGCAGAATGGCCCCAGAGAACCTAAGGGCAACATGCTCTTTATAGAAAGCATCATTTTAGGGAAAAGAGCTACTCCACTCCATCTGTGGCCACTGGGTCTGGGTTCTTTTGAAGACTTTTTCCCAGTTAATTTTCAGTGAACAATAATGTGTTCTCTTTCTGTAGGCTACACTTACACATTAAGGGGCACAGTTTCAAAGTACTGCATTGAGTCTTAGCTGTTTGACTCCCATTAACATTAATTAGATTCATACAGCAAAACCCTTTTGTGCAATACTCTGAGAACATATAAGGAAGTTAGCAGAAGTTTCCCCAGTTTCACAGGCTTTCACATCTAAATCCCAGTGTAGGCACTGATGCAGAATTCTACCATTTCCAAACACATAATCAGCTTTGCAGCAAAACTATAGAAAAACAAAGCTATTTTGTGTAACACTAAGAACACCAACAGTAAGAGCAGCCTAATAATTTATACTAAGTCTGCATTTGCTTTGCATCATGTGTAGTCACTTTACATCTGTGTAAACTGGGTGTAAAATGCTACCATTTTGATTTAATAGTATCTTAAATTCAACTAACACTTGTGTAAATGACTTTATCAGGGGAACATATTAGAGAATTAGGCCCTGAATAAACATATTTGTAGAGGACTTGGATGAAGACAAAATGGTACAGTAGGATAGTGTTAATGCACTGGGGCTTCATTCAGATCTCATTCACATAGTTGTAAATCCAGAGTAACTCCACTTTCTTCTGTGAAGTTATTCCTTAAATGTGCTTAATTATTCACTTAGGAGAAATATTCTTTTGGACTTTTCCCCCATTTGACAACCACTATCCAGCTTTGTGTAATTCATCTTGGATTGGAAGTATTAACCTACACTGAATTAACAGGGGTATTGCAGATCAAGAGACATGTGCTTTTGCAGAGCTGCACAGGGAAACTTTCACATCTCCTGGCATTATGCCTTGCTTCCATCACTGTTATTGGTGTGTCACTTTCATGAGCACTTAAAATTTAGCAAGGAAATATGAATGTCATTATGGTGATATTACTGCTACCACAGAGGAGGAGAGACTGGCCTTGATCGCCATATTAATGTGCCTCCTAAAGTTCCACAAAAATGTGTGTGTGGGGGGAGGGGAAATCATGAAAGCAAAGAAGTGTACTAAAATACATTAAACAGGTCAACACTTCGTACAGTGATGTGGGCTGACTTAATTGGCTTGTGTCACTAGAGAATAAAAAAGAGCAATGCAGTTTCTGAGCAAAATACTACAGTAGGTAATTACTGTAATTGGATCCAACCTGGCCCTGAAGCAGCTTCATGAGCAAGTATATAAAATAACAATAACAGCAGGCTGTGGTAAAATAAGATAGTTTACTCAATTCCATTCTGTTTTGTTCTTCATGAGCCTGGTTGCAAAACAGACTTTAATGAACTATCAAAGGGCTATGTAAAGTTGGGTTTAACTTATGTGAAGGAGGGAAGAGTCATGCCTACTTCGTTGGAGCAGCAATAAGGGCTGTTCTTTGGTACATCATTACTGCACTGAACTAGGAGTAGTAATGTCCCAAAGTATTAGACTTTTGGTGTGCTAATGCTATTAGAGAAGTGTTATAAGAATGGCTGGAGAGTTTAGTGATTAAGTAGTGTTATTTTAATTATATATTAGATTACTGGGCATTATTAAATAGGAAGTATGGCATAATCATTGAACAAGAAAGGAACATTACATGGATGAGGCAGTATCTTTCTAGGAGTAATGGGACAGAACTTCAAGTTGAGAAATAGTGTGATTTGCTTCTGCAAGATACTTAAATGGAAGTCGCTTTCATGATCAGGGGAAAAAGAAAAGGAGTACTTGTGGCACCTTAGAGACTAACCAATTTATTTGAGCATGAGCTTTCGTGAGCTACACTTTGAGCTGTAGCTCACGAAAGCTCATGCTCAAATAAATTGGTTAGTCTCTAAGGTGCCACAAGTACTCCTTTTCTTTTTGTGAATACAGACTAACACGGCTGTTACTCTGAAATGATCAGGGGAGTAATTCTTCCAAAAATGTCTATTCAAATTAGTCAGTAATTAACCTAACAGCTCTGGAAAACAGGTCTTAGAGAACAGTTGACTAAAGGGACATGCTTGTACAAAGGATACTTAGATGCAAATATATAAAGGATCTTTAGATAAAAGATTGAGAAGAATAACCAAATGAGAAATTCTCAAGAGTCCACCTGTCAAAGCCATAGAAATACTGTGATGGGGTGGACTAGGCCCTGAGTCCCCTTGCTGCAGGCCTCTCAGCCTTGCCACATCCGGCCCCAGAAAAGGGCAGTGAAGAGAGTCCTCCAAGCTTCCTAAAGCAGCAGCATGGGATGCAGCCAATCAGAGAGGGGCTGCAGGGAGCTGTCAATCTAGGCCCAGCAAGCCCATATAAAAGGAGCTACAGTGCAGAACAGAGTTCGCTTCTTTGCTGGAGCTGGAAGATGCTGGATGGTGTGCCTGGCGGGCTGATGGAGCCACAGGGCCTTGGACAGAGCAGTGATGGCAGAGACCAGTGGAAGTGAAAAGGAGCTCCAAGCTGGTGGCTGGGACTCAGCCAGGACAAGGCCCTTAGGTAATGGTGAAGAATTTGCTGGGGCTGCAGGGAAGTGGCCCAGGGAATCATAGTAGCAACTCAACTTAGTTAAAGGGATATGGTGGGTGGCTGCTATCTTTAGCACCCTCCCCCCACTAGCCATTGATGGAAGTGGCCTGGAATTTGATGAACCCTGGAAGAGGAACTGACCTGTTTAAGTGGCCCAGCTGGAGAGCTTGGGCCAGAAAGGCCCAGAGAGGCAAAGAGTCTCCTGGGAGGGAGCCCTTGATGATGTGGCCCCACACCAGGGCCAGAAGTGCTTGAAGAGATAGGACAATTTGAGAGCCCCGAAGGAGCTGAGAGACAGTCCGAACCAGGGTACTGGGATAAGTCCTGCTAGGCAGGTTGAGGTTCGAGCCTAGGGATAGGGCTGCAGATAAAGGGACCTTATAGAGGGCAATGAGGTAGGTCCCCTGTTGGACTTATACCCTGGGAGGGGTTTCATTTCTTTCTCCCATACAGACTGTGACTTGGCCAGAGGACTGAGTTGCTGAAGCCTCCATGGAAGGCCAGAGAGAATGTGAAGGCACGTGCACTCGGCCTACGGGGTGTTCACAAGAGAGGAGTGCCAACCAGTTACACAGGCCCATGACTATTTGCAATGAGTGCCCTTTTTAGAATGGCTTGTGCTGAACTATTTTGCTCAGGCATTACAGTGCTCCTGTAAAGGATGACATGGGAGAGGTTGAGGGATGGCTCAAGATTTCTTCCCTTCCTTCTTACTGCCACCTAGCTATTTGGAATCCTGGTGAGTGGGATAATTGCAGCCTACAAAAGGTCAATTTAGCCCTTGTTACAGGGCACAAAAGCAGCATGTTGCTCTGGAAAATAAGTGGATTGTAGAGTACAGTCAGGAGAATTCATCAGACTGTCAAAGTAGAGCAAAACTACTGTGGCTAAGAGTTTCATCATGTTGGTAGGTAATGCAGTAGTAAGTCAGGTCTGGTTAAAATGTGCATAGAGCAAAATGTCAACTGTAGGATACAACACAAGTAGCAGAAGCTGAGAAAGTCAAGCTGCGGCAGCAGAAGAAGGAAAAGTGTTTAGGAAAATGGGGCAGATTTAGTGAAGGCAGCCAAAAGGATTAGGACATCCAAAAATAGTCCTGAAACAGGTCCCAGTTGGGAAAATTTCTTAAAGATACAAGGATACCAAAAGACTAGAGGGGAATTTTTTAAATGTAATCATACAGAGCTTTTATCTTTCAAAGTAGCATAGCATATAAAACAAACGAAAATCAACCCACTTTATGTTCACCACTTACATCCTTGGACACTTAGGACTTCATTCAGTCCCTGTATGGGAATAACCTGAATAGAAGAGTGGAGACCTCAGGAGTTTCAATTCATACTTTCTTTTGAATTCCATTGGGGGGATAATGTTTATTTTCCCAGTAGAAAAAGTGGGACGCCCTGATCCAGAAAAGCATTTCAGTGGGTCAAGTGGATGGGATTATTCAATGCGACTGTGCACGGGATTTTCAAAAGCACCTACGTGATTTTATTCTTTAGTAGGACAGAAATTGATTTATTTTCCCATTGACATCAAGGGGGGTCTTTCCACAGATTTCAGTGGACTTTGGGTCAGGCCCAAATCTGGATCCAAACTTTGTCAAGGTGCTAAGTGCTCATATCTAGAGATTTGTGGCAGAGACTGGAGCCAGCCACAAAGTTTAATTCCAATTTGGATATGACTTTCCTTGCAGGTCAGGGATATTTTGATTCATAGGTTTTATTTTGGTTTGTCTTTAATTCTTAGACTTTAATCAGAAAGAAATCCGGACTAATATGATTCAGACTTAATATCAAGTATAAAGGTTGGCTAGATCAGAAGAGTCAACAGTTAATGTAATCTTTCCAAGGTGGAAAAGTTCTTGGATGTTTCATGAAAGAGTACAATATTATGTTTACCTATGTCAATGCCTCCTTATTTCAATAGTTGTTGTTTAAAAAAAAGTAAAAAATTTATGAGCTTTGTTTGAAAAACGAGTATTATCTCTGGCAGGTAACTCTCACACTCATGCCAGCAATAGTGGGTGTCATTTAAAAAACATATTTATAGCTCTGGGGCACTTTCAGAAGAAAAACTGGTCTAATTACCTTAATTTATTTTTCCCTGGAGTTTGAGATAATTTTAGCTCCTATTATTCTGATAAAATAGTAAGAATCATTTGTTACTTGCTTTTCACTACCAGATATAATTTAGACTGCCACCTAAATAAAAAAGAGAGCAAGGGGATGATCCTAGCCTGTCCTCCGCCTTTCCTCCCACCTGCACACCCAGCTTTCCCCTTGATTATTCTGTAAAGAGAGCAGAAATTCTTTCTGGGGAAATAAGCAGAAATGTGGTCTGAAAAACCTACAGATCCTGGAGGAATGTGCCAGAGGCCAGGACTATCTGTACTGGATCTTCTCTGCCTCCAGACCCATCACCCTTTCTTGCACAGAGTTGTGCTGCAAAAAGATTCTCCTGCCTGCATTATTGCTCCGAATACTTCTTTCCTCAAATGGCATTCTCCTGCCTGGAGGAGGTGAATGCCATAGTTAATCCAGACAGCGACAATATTACTTTGGGGAATCCCTGCAGTGAGAGTAGGGGGATGATGCACTAGAAAAGAATGGCTGCTGCACTAAGCAGCTTCCACAGCTCATGTCACACCTTCATCTCCCTACACTGATCCCCATCTATGCAGCATCTCCCAGCAAGGAGGGGGGGAAAGCACCACGGACTCAGAGTTCCTCTGCAAATTCATAGATAGTGTTGGTGAAAATGCTGATAAAAAAAAAAACAACATAAATCTGACACCACATTTACGTGAAGCCAATCTGAAAGCATTTGTCTTTTGTTAACATTAAGAGGATTAGCTTAAATTAAGTTTGGTGTTTGAGAAAGATAGTCCAGACTGAGATGTTGGACAAGTTTCTTTCTAGAGTGAATTCTTTCAGATTCAGTTATAACCCTTGATAATAAAATGCTGACAGACCTTTAATCAAAAGGCGCAGTGCTAGGAGGTGATGTTGTAATGCAGTAGTATTCTAATACGATTTTCTCTGTTATCTCCTCTTTCTTCTCTTCTGAAATATAAGCCAGATCCTACCCTGGCTGACATCTGATGCAACATCTTAGGATACATCTATACTACTGTAAGTGGGGTTTCGATAAGCTCTCTTTTGACATCTAGTGATGAACAAAGGGGAAAGACTTCAGGAACACACCATGTTTGCATGGACATGCCTACTCTGCCTAGGTGCACAGCATGATGGAGCTGCTTTGCCAAAATGATCACTCTTGGCTGGTGTTGGGTTACAAATCATTTAACTATAAAGTGCAGAGGTTATGAAATGTTGTTATCCTGATTGTATGAGTAAAGGGAAACAGAACTGTACTTAACCTTCCCTGATTGAGGGGTCAACTGAACCCTGCCAAGGGGTGGGAATGCCAAATTCCAGTGAAAGAGTGTGCGGGGTGGGGAGGGGGCAGGTGTTCCTATCTGATGGTGTGGCCTGTGCCCAAGGAGTCCTAGACACCATTTGACCTTCCCCTCTCCAGTGTTTAAAGACAGAGTTAATTACTCTCAATTGAGACTCGTTGTTTCTGTTCGGTGATTACCAGAGCTGAATCACTGAGAAGCATGTCCAGGGGCTATGCCTTAGAGCCGGTATCGGCACAGTGGTGAGAGGAAAAATGATGCAAAGGCTGTACTGACAGTGAGATTCCCTGCTAGCCAGTGAATTCACAAAGAAGACCTGGGTTAAGTGGTGGAACCTCAGAACATGGCCTTGCAGAAGAGCCAATAAGTATCCAATGGTGGCAGCAGGCAACCAGCAGCAGCTGAGTAAAGCAACAGAAGCCCATGGCCAGCAGCAGCAGCAGAGAAAAGCAGCAGAAGCAGTGGCAAACAGCCAGTTGCAGAGGCGCACAGTGACCCCAGAGACATTGTTCAATTGCCTCCCCCCTTTATGGGATGGAAGGTTAACCCCTGTGAACTCACCTCTGGGCTAACCAAGGACAGCCAGCTGTCAGTGGGGTGCAGCAGAGGGAGAGGGAAGTGATGTGTTCATTTGTTGGACTTTCCCACTGCAAGGTGGGAAATTGAAGCAAAGGACACTGCCCAGTGCACTGTGGGTTTGGTTTTTGCTTATGGTCACATGCTTTTAATGTGGTTGTGGTGTTTTCCCAAACTAATTCTTGGTTCCCTTTCCCTTTAGTAAACATTTTCATTTGTTATACACACTCAGTGCTTGCAAGTGGGGAAGTATTGCCTCTTAGGTGCTCCCAGAGGTGTTAAGTTTTCCCAGATCAGTGGGAGGGAGGCTCGAGATGGTTCTCTTTTGTATTGTTAAGAGGAACCCCTAGATATTGAACCCAGCCCTTGTTGCTGCTGAGTCCCCCTGGCAGAAGGGTGACATTGAAGTCAAAGATTTGATTGAAGCTCAGGTACCGATACCTGCTCTAACAGTAATCTACCTAGCACTGCTAAAAATAGCAGTGAAGTCACAACAGTGTGGGCTTCAGTGCAGGCTAGGAATGCAAAAACATACCCAGGGTTTCAGGTGGGCTTCTACAGTCCACACTGAAGTCTGTGTCACCATGGCTTCAACACTATTGGTACTCAAATTAGCTAGATTAAAGCTGGAGTGGCAGTGCCTACCTGAGCTATACTCCCACCTTCAATTGCAGTGTAGACATATCCTTAGTTATACTAGATGGGGCCAAAATCTGACCCTAGGATTTCAATGCGTTAAGGCCCAAATTTTCAAAAGCAGGTACTTATTTTGAATGCCCCAGATTTTGAGAACACAACTTATGACGCTGAGGACCTGATCGTCAGAGGTGCTCAGCACCCACAGCTCCATTTGTTGTTATTAGAAGCTGCAGGTTGGAGCACTTAAAAATCAGGCCAAAGATGTCACATACTGGGTGCTCTAGAGTGGAAGCATCCAAAATTAGATAGTGCTTTCGAAAATGTAGCCTCTTAATAACAAAGTAACGAGTCTCTTGCCAGTTAGAGCCACATGTTCACCTGTTTTTGGGAAAAAAATCAATTCTGCCAGTCTTTTTTAAATCTTTTAGTCTGATTCTAATCACAAGAAATCAGTCTTTATTCTGTTCAGATTTGTACTGGCTAGTGATATACCTGACAAGCAAATATGCATGCAGTTTCTAAGAGACGTTGGTACTAGTTCAGGAAATGTTAACTCAGATATTTAAATGCCTATTGTGTATTGTTAATTTTCCACAAAAGGCTTGGGGCACAGAAAACCAAATGTGAACTATTTTATTTTTAATAACCAATCAAATGTGTTTCTAACTGCAATTTAAAAAAAAACCATCAAAGTCCAAGGTCTGATATCATGTACAATCCTATATTTCCTTTATGCCAGTAACTCCATTCCCTTTAGTGACACTCATATAACTGAGAGCAGAATCTGATGTAGATCTCTTTTCTTTGATGAATTCCCTGGAAAAAATTATATTGTGAGTCAGATAATTTTGTTATATGACATTCTTGTTAAGCAGTAACATCTGATGCAACGTGATATTAGTGAACAGTTTGAAAATCTAAATTACAACCAAAGAGACAGTTATTAGAGCACACCAAAATAGCTCTTTAAAATATCAGACCAGTTTCATATACTGACAACATCATGTCACTAGTGAAAGTGGACACTTCTGAATTAGTCGTTTTCTCCCCTTATAGGCAATAACCTTTCATTTTTAGTTGGCTAAACAATTAGACAACTGAAAATTCTATATGGGCCTATTCTGACTCATTTATAAGGCAGAGAAAATAGATATCTGAGTTCTTCTTCCTTATGTTATGGACACATTTGAGAAACTAAGAATGAGCTATTGTTACTGGCTTTTCCCCCCACTTTCTGGGTTATTTGTCCCTGATACAAGCAGAAGATTGGGGAACCTACCCCAGAATGCTCTATAGCCCACTTACTTGCAATGTGGCTGCAAATTCAAATCACTACTCTGAATCAAGCAGAATGGAGGCTTGAACCTGGATTTTCTACATCCCCAGGGAGTACTCTAATCATGGGTCTATAGAGTCTAAGTCGGGGAGAGCACAACCTCCTACATCATTTAAGAGGTGGTGGTGGAGCCATACCTTCTTTATTTTTTAATAGTATTTCAAGTTTCCTCTGCTTTTAATTTAAAAAGGTAAAAAGTGACCAAAATTTAAACAAATGTTTTGTTCAACTCAGAATGACTTTTTCCAGCTTTTTTCCCTGAGAAAACTAAAATTTTCTGTGTCAGGTTGATCTGAATTTTTTTTCCATTTGACCAGTAAACTGGAAAATCCATTATCCACACAGCTGTTTGAGTATCGATAATACACACAAAAGAATCATTGCATGAAGTAACTGTCTGTATCATGAAGCAAAGGAAAATGGATAAGCTGCGTGCTATTACATTGCTCTTTTTAGTAGTTCAAAGCCTCCTCGCTGACAAACTTCCATGTTCCCAATTAAGATTTGAATTTAATTTCTCTTGTAACGCCTGGTACGTGTACCTATTACTTTTTCTTTTCTAGCTTTGACATAGTCCTGAAGCTCTCGCTATTACTATGTAGTGGCTTTGAAATGTAGTTATTGTTCGGAATCATTGCACATGTTCCCCCATGTAATTCAAACTAAATGAATATAGAATTAAATTACCAGTCCAAAGCTTGTGCAAGTAGCAGTAAAATGGTAAATTATTCTCCTCCTTTAAAGCAAACTATCCAAAAATTCAATAGGGAGTTTAGTATGCATTATGTCTTACTGCATCTTAGAAGATTTAAAAGGGGTTATCAAACGTTATAGCTGAATGACTTGATATATTGGCCCCACTCAAGAGACGTAACTGTAAACTATTGTTATTCTATTACTTCTATTTGGGGCAGATTAATAAAAATGTGACTCATTGCTTTACAGTTTATTAGATTTTAAGACATTTCACTATCTAGATAGAGTGTGTGGGTTTTTTTTAATTTATTCTTTGACTTGTAGGATTTTTCAAACTCAGTGTTGTCTGGCCCGAGCCTCTTAGAAAGTTCTAAAGGACCTTAGACCATTCAATATTTCATCAACTATCTAACCATATATAGAAGCCTGGTACCAAACATAACATAGCCATTCTGAATTATGGGATATCAAGGCCCAGATGCTCAGCTGCTATTAATTGGCATAGTTGCATTGCCTATGCCAGCTGACGATCTGGCCTCTAGCTTTTTAATATCTTGATTATATATCCAAAACTGGGTAAATTATGTCATAATGGGCTAAACTTTCAAAGATTCTGTGCCAGATTTAATACCAAGTGTGAGTGTAATTTACATTCACTAAACATTTTCAAAGGTAATCACAGCAGTGGAACGAGTGAGTTATCCCCACAAAATGCATCACTGATGTGTGGCTATAGCAATGCATATCCTATGGAATTTTCAGACAACTGCACAATGGTACAAGTGGTCATAGAGGCCCACATTGTTCATTCCAGAATTTGTACTCATGGCCGTCTGCACATAGTGAGCAGCTCACACTCTGAAACCTATATTGCCTCATTTCCCCACTTCATTTTATGGAACAGACAGAGGCCAGCAGGAATTCAGTAAATCCATTTTCCTGAAGGGTTTGTCATTGTGAGGTTCCATAAACATTTTGGGCAATCTCAGTGATTCAATGATTGCTCTGGAGGAGGAAGAGGAAATGATGGAGGAGGCAGCCCACGGGAACCGGACATCTGTAGACTCAGAGTATACTCTGAAAATAGGGTATATATGGATGGAGCTATATGGACACATTGGTCAGAAGTCTTGAAAAGTTGCATATTTGACCCTGCACCCATCTATCCTATGTGCCTTTAAAGAGTTTTCAGTGAACAAAGTCCAAATTGGAAACAAAAATCAAAACCAGTTATTTTTTCAGTGGGTCTGCAAACACTTTTTTAATGGAAACAGTGAAATTGTGCCATGTGAGTGAAAAAGACAGGAAAAACACAACTCACTTCTCCTTAAAAGATTGCACTGAAAATTTGTAAGGCTATTTGGTTTTGTACCACAAGTACATGCAGAATGAAAATTGATAGAAAGATGTACATAACTTAATAAATCTGGATCTCTTTAAATATACTTTTTCTTGCACACCTTTCTTCCTGTAATAGCTATCCTGGCCCATTAGGGCTCCATCGTGTTCCCATTGAAGTTAAATGACAAAAATCTCATTTCTAGGGTCAGGTTCAGTGGAAGTTATTATAGTTACTAATATATCTTATTTCATTTTATTTATTCTTTGTGGGGTTTTGTTATTTAATGTTTAAGCAGCATCTATACCACCTATTATGTTTTCAGATCATGTTCAGAAAATATAAGGACAACTGGCTTACATGTTCACTGAATGATTAATTTGCATGGAAATATAAAGAAGGAAGAGAAAGCAGACAGAGTGCAATACAAGTTTTATTGTATTGCTAATTCTTCATGCTTTATCCACAGGGGCAGCAGACATAAGTCAGACCTTCAAGTCTGAACTTAACTGTTCACATTGTTTTTCTGAAGCAGTAAATGAGACACGAACGACAAATACCCTGAGAATTCTCCACAGGTCAGAGGTTGCTCTTTGATAGCTTTACTACATACCTTATTGCTCATAAAGTAACCCAGAACAACGGTAGAGGTGTCCTGGGTGCATACACCTGTCATTACATAATGAAAATCGAAGCTAAAAGGTTGGTGCAGCCTGATTTATTTATCTTAATTTATAAAAACTATACCTCAGACAATTACAATGTACAATAGGAAAAAAGTGAGAACTACTTTTCTTCATCTTTTACTAATATAATGCTCCTGATCCAAATTTCATTGTCAGATGTTAATTAAAATAACTTTAAATTCATACATACTTGAAACTAGATATTATTTTAGGCTCTGATCCTGTAAGCTACCTTGCTTAGGTGCAAGGGTCTTCCCATGCAGAAGAGCTTCATGATATGGGAGTACTTTTAATATTATGTGAGCTCCTAAAAATTGTATATGTACATCTCTATCAATTTTTATTCTGCATATACTCGTGTTACAAAACCAAATAGCCTCGCAAAGTTTCAATGTAATCTGTTAAACTGATTGAGGAGCGAGTTGTGTTTTCCTGTCTTTTTCACTCACAGGGCACAATTTCACTGTTTCCTTTAGAAAAGTGTTTGCAGCAAAGTGTTTGTTTCTAAGAAAATGTTTTTTTGTGTGGCTATGGAATGAGTGAATGTACTGGTGGCTTTGTTTTAGAGTTTCAAATTATCAGTTTCTTTCCTGCTAAACCCTCTCTTCTTCCATCCTCCCAATCATCCAAGCTCATGACTTGCATGGTTATCTTTCCCTCTCCCCTCTCATTCTCTGCTCACTTCTAGACTACATCCAAATCTCACCACATTTTCACCTTCAACACTGAAAATCTGTCTCTTCCATTATGTCCTGATGACAAAAATACCAGTCCAGGCTCAGGTCATCTTCCTCCCTTCTCTCCAGTCTCTCCCATATGTGGCTGCTAATGTTATCTTCCTTGTCTGTTATTTGACCAGGTAACACGCATCTTTGAATCACTCCATTGGCTCCACCTTAAACTTCGTATTAAGTTTAAATCTCTCAATTTCTAAGCCCTTCACAACTTATACTTTGTCTCCTAGTGTGTTGATTTGTTGGCCCCCTCCACAGGGCCAACAATGTCTGTCTTGATTCCCTGTTCATTTCCTTCCCCACTACTGCCTCTGTATCTTTTTTTCCTGTTCCACATCTAGAGCTGGGCAAAAAAGATTCAAACTTGCACTTTGCCAAAACATGCATTTTGCAGGGCACCAAAACTATGTATGAATTTGGGTTGAACTTAGTGACTAGTTTTGGCCTAAAAAGGAAATTGGGGGCAACATTCTTTTTTAAAAAAAAAGTCTAAATGGCTCATTTCAGCCATTTTGAAACAGTTTTGACTTTCCATTTTGAAACTTTTTTTGACCACTTTGAACTGAAACATTTAAAATTTTCATTTCAAAATTGAGTCTAATTTCAAATTTTAGCTTTTAAAAAACAAACTGAAAACACTGGGCAATGCCTGAAAACAACCCACAGTAAATCATGAATTGAAATGATTTTTTTCATTTCAGTGATTTTTTTATCTAACCTTTAAAGTAGCATTATTAAATAACTTGCACTGACTCAGCATTCATTAAAGCTGAGAGGAGATGTGTTTTAATAGCTCAAATTATGGGTGATGTAATAAATGTTTGGTAGAATAAAAATGAAAAAATAGAGAAAGTAACCTCCTGTAGTTCTCTGATTAAGTACATGCTGGATATCCTTTAACTAGAATAACTAGTACTTAGGGACAGATTTGTAAAGGTATTTAGGCACTTAAAGATGCTGATAGATGCCCAGTGGGATTTTTTAAATTGTCTAGGCAAGCTTCTATTTATTTCTTGGGAGCTAGGTGCTATGCAAATCCCGCTAGATGTCTAGGAACCCAAACACCTTTAAAAGGCTAGTTCTTACATGCATGCTACCATGATTGGCATCATAAGAATATCTAAAATAGATAGGACTTGATAGAATAGAAATAATCTGAGCTACTAATAAATTCATTAGAGAGCATGTCATCTGGAGGAATGAACCCAGGTTCCATCTGGAGATTTACAGATTAGCAAAGAAGAAGAAGAACGGGCATGGGCATGCTGAAGGTTGAGGAGATGATTATGAGGTACAGGAAGTTATAGGCCAGGATTTGTATTTTAAGATAAAGATATTGGGGATTGGGAGGTAAAAATGGAGGCTATAGGAAGAGAAAAACAAAATAGAAGGATATGGTTAGGGTGGAATGAGGAAAGGATTAAAAAGAAAATATTGAATAAAGGAGGGAGAAGAGGGACGATAAACATGTCATAAAGGTTGTGATGTCCATTCTGTTTTTTTTTTTCTCCTGCTGATAATAGTTCACCTTAACTGATCACTCTTGTTATAGTGGGTATGGCAACACCCATTTTTTCATGTTCTCTGTATATATTGTGGCAAATTGCCAGGACAATTATGATGGGTCACACACTTCCTCTTCCTGGGGGTGGGGGTTCAGGGCATAGTTTCCTGCCCCTGAACTAGGGTATCTACTGTCCCACTAGTAACCCAGACAAGGGTAGTGGAGAGGGAGGGACCCGGGCCCGCCCTCTACTCCGGGTCCCAGCCCAGGGGCCCTAGGGATGGTGGTAAACCACTTGAACTAGTGCTTCCTTCCCCTGGGCTACTTCCCGCTCCTGCTCTTCAGCTTGTGGGGCTTCCTGCCCTCTCTCTCTCTGCACAAGCTGGGTGTCCCTTTACCTAGGGTCTTGGTCTTCTAGCCAGCCACAGCATTTCTCCAAACTCTCCTCTACTTCAACTCCTCCCCCTGGCTGATTGAAGCAGGGGGTTTTTATCAGGTGACTAGCTTCAGGTGCTCTAATTGGCTTCACGTGCTTTTAATTAATCTATAGAAACCTTTCTTTCCTCTACAGGGAATAAGGCTTCTCCTCATCCTGGGACTTAAATATCTCTCTTATATCATTCTCCTGCTGCCTTCTAGCCATGCTGTATCACAATATATATATATATATATCTTCCAACTGTATTTTCCACTGCATGCATCTGATGAAGTGAGCTTTAGCCCATGAAAGCTTATGCTCAAATAAATTTGTTAGTCTCTAAGGTGCCACAAGTCCTCCTCTTTTTGCTAATACAGACTAACACGGCTGCTACTCTGAAACCTGCAATCATAAAGTTATTCATCCTGAAACATGCTTGTGCATTTGAGATATATTTATCTGTATTTTAATGATATCTAAGCAGGTAATCATCCCTGCCTACAGTGCTGCCAATTGAAATCGGTGCAAAAGCCACAAGTTCCAACTTTTGCATTGTAGAATCTTTTCACCTTTCAGAGCATAGAACTTGCTGAGGAACAGAAAGGGAGACATACTACAAGGGATGCACTAGATTAATGAGGGAAACACACTGTGAGGGAAAAAAGATAGCAAGCACGATGTCTTATAAATGTATTGTGAACTTCTTAAATGGTTAACGAAGACCACTTACATATCTCCCCCAGGAGAATGGGGTAGTATCTCTCTGTGGGGATTTTCTAGGTATGTGCTCTGGAAAGATCCTTTATGAAAACCAACACAACCAGTACTCTCAAGCTTGAAAACACGTGACTCTCCATTTCTTTTATGTTCCTGATTATCCTCTTAATGCACACGAAGTAGGTTTCCTGAAATAAAATGAGATGTTCGGCGTAGTTATTTATAGCAGAATGGAGTTTGAAAATACTTTTAAGTGTGGTATTGACCTTTGAATTAGTCTATTGTACACAAGTTCAAATCAGCAAGAAAGCAACCTTTTATCACACATCCTATCAAATGCAAAACAAAAGCCAGAGTACCTTAGAGGCTGCCTCTCTCTGTATGATACCAGGGTTTGAGCTAACAGCCCCAATTTAAACAGGAGGGAGCTGAATAACAGGGTGTTTTCAGTGATTATTCCTTGACACTGGAACTGCCTTCCTCCCACCAGTCTTCCAGAGCTAGAATTATGTGGCCTTCACATCACACTACATAGTTCCTCTGTTCATCCTAGTGTTTGTGAGGTGGGCTGAGTGAGTGATTAGTTGGAAAGTCCTAGACTGGACGAATTAGGAGGTGTTTACATTTAGACAATTACTATGCATGTAACTAATCAAATGTTGTGTATATATGCTGAGAGCTGTGGATAAGCACACTTTCAACATATCAAGATAAAATAAACAAGTTCTAGTTTTTTACATAGTTAGGTAGGACTGGCTAACCTGTAACACTAGAGAAAAGCAAATTGCAACAGTGATTTGCAATATGTGATTTCTCCTTACAATGTCCAGCTCATGCCAATGAATCTTGAACTGCAAACTATTGCTGTTTTTGTTAATTTCATGTTTTTCACACCTATCACTATTTAATTGTTTCTGGATTCATTGCCAGACAGAGGACCCTTCTCCTTTGTTACAAAGGAGCACAGGACATGAATGGTTCCACATAAATGCTTTTACCAGTTCCACACACATGGTCTGCACACAGTACACAAAGTCCTTCCACACCTCTTCCCTACTCCAAAATTACCTCTTACATCCCTTAAGTTTGTGGCTGGCTGGCTTCACTTGGGAAAATCTGGACACTTCCAGACAGCTACAGCGTCACAGGAGCCAGCAAACAGAGCTGTAAACAGGGAAGTTTGAGTGGGAGCTTGTAAGGGGAGTTTGTATTGCCATGCTCGTTTGGGGTTTGTTTTTGCTGTGGATGGTGGTGTTTTGGTGTGGTTTGTTTCCCAGTGGGAAGGCTATGACAGATTCAGAGGCAGCAGTGGTAATGACCCAAGTAGTGGAAGACACAATGAAGATGACTGGATGTGGAAGCTGCGGTATGTACATGATCCTGGAGTGGGTACCTGGAAAGAGTTTCGCCTGTATGAAGTGCCACCTGATAGAGCTGATGGAAGAAAAGATCCGAGGATTGGAGATGCAGGTGGAAAGTCTGGTTGAGTTTAGAAGGGGGTTCGAGGAGATTATGGAGCAAAGACAAGAGGCGGCTGATGGGTAAAGCTCAGACTTAAGATGGAAGCAAGACCAAAGAACTCTGAGGGGAGACTGCTGGGTGAAGAAAATGGACAGTGGAAGCATGTGACTAAGAGAACTAGGCAGAGGAAAAGATGGGCTAGTGAAGGAGAAATAGAGCTCAAGAACAGTTTGCAGAGTTGGAAAATGAAGAAGGGGCTCAGCAGGTGGTCACTGAAGGTGGAAGGGCAAGGAAGAAGAGAAGAGCAGCTAGCCCTATAGGAAAAGGAGAAGAGTCAATGGAGACAACACCAAATATGAGCCCCAGGAGGATACAGGATGGGATTACATTGAAGAGGATTACAAGGGAGAATAGGAATGGAAAGAACTTGCAGCCAGAGAGACAGACCAGAGAATCGCACCATCACCAGGAAAAGGCAGGTCTACATGATCGGGGACTCCTTATGAAAAGAATGGACAGGCCTGTAACCAGAGTTGATCCAGAGAATAGAAGGGTATGCTGTCTTCCAGGTGCTAAGATACGGGATGTAGACTTGAGGTTAAAAAGGATCCTAAAGGGAGCAGGAAAGAATCCTCTAATTATCCTTCATGTGGGAACAAATGATATGGCTAGATTCTCACTGGAAAGTATTAAGGGAGACTATGCTAGGCTGCGGAAGATGCTTAAGGAAATCGAGGCTCAGGTGATCTTTAGTGGGATTCTGCCTGTTCCTAGAGAAGGGCAACAAAGGTGTGACAAGATTATGACCATCAACAGATGGCTCAGGCAGTGGTGCTATAAGGAGGGCTTTGGGATGTATGGCCACTGGGAGGCATTCATGGACTTCATCTGAGTAGGGAAGGAAATAGACTTCTAGGATGGAGGCTGGCACAACTGATTAAGAGAGCTTTAAACTAGGAATTTGGGGGAGATTGTTGGGAGATGTCCAGGTAATCTCCACGCCGGATTTTAACATTGAGAGGGAAGAAAACAAAGTAAAAAAGGATACAGCCGTGGGTAGGAGAATGGACATAAGGAGGAAGGGCAGTGTGGATACCAGTCTAATAGGTCATACTGATGGTAGAATGTCTGTGCCTAATAGCGTACAGAATGTGAGCGAGGCCAAACAGCAAAAATTAAGATGTTTGTACACTAATGCAGGAGCCTAGGTAACAAAATGGAGGAACTAGAGCTACTGGTGCAGGAAGTGAAACCAGATATTATAGGGATAACAGAAACATGGTGGAATAGTAGTCATGACTGGACTACAGGTATTGAAGGGTATGTGCTGTTTAGGAAAGACAGAAATAAAGGTAAAGGTGGTGGAGTAGCATTGTATATCAGTGAGGAGGTAGAATGTAAAGAAATAAGAAGCAATAGAATGGATAAGACAGAGTCCGTCTGGGCAAAAATCACATGCCTCACCTGTGATAGTGCTTGGGGTGTGCTATAGACTGCCAGGATCTAATTTGGATATGGATAGAGCCCTTTTTAATGTTTTTAATTAAGTAAATACTAATGGAAACTGTATGATCATGGAAGACTTTAACTTCCCAGATCTGGACTGGAGGACAAGTGCTAGTAATAATAATAGGGCTCAGATTTTCCTGGATGCGATAGCTGATGGATTCCTTCACCAAGTAGTTGCTGAACCAACAAGAGGGGATGCCATTTTAGATTTGGTTTTGGTGAGTAGTGAGGACCCCATAGAAGAAATGGTTGAAGGGGACAACCTTGGTTCAAGTGATCATGAGCTAATTCAGTTCAAACTGGATGGAAGGATAAACAAAAATAAATCTGCAACTTGGGTTTTTGACTTTAAAAGGGCTGACTTTCAAAAATTAAGGAAATTAGTTAGGGAAGTGGATTGGACTGAAGAATTTATGGATCTAAAGGCAAAGGAGGCCTGGGATTACTTCACATCAAAGCTGCAGAAGCTATCGGAAGCTTGCATCCCAAGAAAGGGGAAAAAATTCATAGGAAGGAGTTGTAGACCAAGCTGGATGAGCAAGCATCTCAGAGAGGTGATTAAGAAAAAGCAGAAAGCATACAGGGAGTGGAAGATGGGAGGGATCAGCAAGGAAAGCTACCTTATTGAGGTCAGAACATGTGGGAATAAAGTGAGAAAGGCTAAAAGTCAAGTAGAGTTGGACCTTGCAAAGGGAATTAAAACCAATAGTAAAAGGTTCTGTAGCCATATAAAGCCCCAGGCCCTTTAAATTGCCTCCAGAGCCCCGCTGCTGGAGCCCTGGGGTAGCAACTGCGAGGCTCTGGCGGCTATTTAAAGGACCGGAGTGGTAGAAGCAGGGGAGCCGCGGGCCCTATAAATAGCCCCCAGAGCCCTGGGATAGCAGGGGCTCCGGGGGCTATTTAAAGGGGCAGGGCTCCAGCTGCCTTTGCCACCCCAGTCCTTTAAATAGCTGCTGGAGGCCTGCTGCTTCCCCAGGGCTCCAGCAGCTAATTAAAGGACCAGGGCAGTAGAAGCAGGGGAGCCCTAGGCCCTTTAAATAGCCCCCGGAGCCCTGGGCTGCTGTTGCTACCCCGGTTGGGAGTGGGGGAGGAAGAGAAGGGGAGGCACTTACCTTACAGGGTGGGCTGGGGCTGGCTCTGCCCCCTCTCAACCCTGCCCCTTCCACGCTAGGCCCCGCCCCTTCTGGGGGCCAGAGCTGGCCCCAGCGTACCAGTAAGTCACTCGACTTACTTTCACCCTTGGGAATGGGCCATAGTTTAGAAGGGTGAGGACAAGAGGAATCATGTCCCCACTCTATGCTCCCTCTCGTCCACACTTTCTTAATAAGACAGGAGTCTTCATGGATAAGGAAGGGGGTGCTATTCTTGCACAAGTGGGGGTAGGTACCTGTCAGCAAAGCTTGGAACTCCACTGAGTAGGCATTTTTTACTGCAAGCCACCCCACCACCACCACCATTCCACCTCCAGCTGTCTCAGTAGACCATCCATCCATCCTACGCTGCCCGCCCCCGCCAAGCTTCAACTGGCTACAACATCCCACCTCTTGGGAACTACATAATATCCTTCTGAGTGGGAGGAAAGGAACTCGACTACACACAGCAAATCTGTAAAAAAGGGGCTCCCTGTCTCACCAGGAGGTGAAGGGAAGAGTTCTTCTCCTCTAGAACTTACAAAAGTTCACTGGAAAGGAGGCCTTCCCCTGCTGCATGTTAGGAACTCAGCTTTAGGAGGACCTTGCAATACACAAAGGGCCTGAGATAATTGACAGGGGCTGTTTGCTTGCCCCAATTCCGTTTCCTGCCTCCATCCATTTCAGCAAGAGAGTGCAATGATTTTCTCTGAAAAAGAGTGCAGTGGGTATTTTTATGTTCATAATACTACTTTTCATTCTCCTCATGCTCCAAAGTGGCTGAACAGCTTATACACAAATCTCCATAAAGACCATGCCTGTAAAATATCAGACCAAAAGGTAAAAGGTTCATCAATTTATGAGCAACTGAAAACAGGGCCTTAGACTGGAGTCATACATGCAGCGGTTTCTTTCACTCTCTCAAATAAACTGATCTACATTATGTTTAGCATTCTGTTACCAGGTAGCATAAATGGTAGGAATGTTATTACAGAAATTGCTGTAAAACACTGCAGGATATATTTGTTATAACAGTAGCTGTTAGTGCCCATAAAATTGTGTCTGTCAGCATTTCCATGACGAACCTCTTCTTTTCTGGAGTATGACAGAAAAAATGTCTGTCTGCCAGTTTGTGATCTATCCTTGCATTTCAATATTTCAAAAACAGATTCAATTTTCACGTTAAAAAATTCAAGCTATTAGTGCAGGATTTGAACTATTGTATGTGTTTTTATTTACCTTTGTACATGTAAAATTGAAATATTTTTTCCATGACACATTGAATACCCATCTTTCAAAATGCTGCTATAAAAATATACCAGGATTTAAAGAAAATGAGCATTAGGGTCTCTAAAACGCATTTCAGTTAGAGGACTACTCCAAAACATGTAACCTAATAGAATATCACTAAAAGTGCTCCATCAAAAAAAGCAGATTAACTACAAAAAGGGATTAAAAATGTTTTCCTGTCAAATCAACGAGCCTTAGTTGGATGGCAATCAGAAATTATGCTGGCTAAATGTCACTGAATAATACAATAAAGAATGCATTGGTAAACAACTATTTAAAATCTGTGCACCGGGGAACCAGAAGCTAATCTCAATTCTTTAAAAGCAGACATAAATGATAATTTTTTAACATGGAAGTCAAGAAACCAGCAGTGAATTTTAAGAATTGATACTTGTACACTAAGGGCCTAATACTACACAATTAAAATCAATGGGAACTTAGTCATTAACTTCAGAATGTCAGGATCAGGCCCTAAAGGATGAGGTTAAATCAGTGAACAAATCGTTACTATGGGAAAGGGTGTATTCCCTCCATAGTTAAGGTTGAAACGTGCTTTTCATTAAATGCCAGATTTTGACTCTCTTCTATAATCCTCAAAAAAGGTAATTTCTACTTTAGATTTTGCATGGATGGCCTATGCTTAGCTGACAGTGTAATCCCTCCCCCGCAAATCTCAGCTAATTATAAAACAGATGTTGAACTAATTGCGAATTCTGTTCTTGAAAACTTCTCTACTTTATTTTTGCCATGACTTGTTGCACAACTGCCTTGTCCTAGAAACATTTGAAAGATATGATGAGATGTAGTGCCTAGGGCCTTTTTAGAGATGGGAATGTACCCCTTCTGCCAAATGGAGTCGGCAGCAACAAGGACTGGGTTCAATATCTAGGCGTTCCTTTTAACAATACAAAATAGAACAGGCTCAAGCCCCCAACCCATAATCTGGAAAAATTTAACACCACCCCCGTCTGCTTCTAAGAGGCAATACTTCCCCACTGCAAGCAGGGAGTCTGTGTATAACGAAAGAGAAAGGGAACCAAGCATTAGTTTGAGAAAACGCTACAAACACATTCAAAAGCATGTTTCAGAGTAACAGCCGTGTTAGTCTGTATTTGCAAAAAGAAAAGGAGTACTTGTGGCACCTTGGAGACTAACCAATTTATTTGAGCATAAGCTTTCGTGAGCTACAGCTCACTTCAAAGTGAGCTGTAGCTCACGAAAGCTTATGCTCAAATAAATTGGTTAGTCTCTAAGGTGCCACAAGTACTCCTTTTCCTTATTCAAAAGCATGCAATCATAAGCAAAACCCAACCCCACACTACATTTGTCTTTTCCCGCAGTTTCCCATCTTGCAGTGGGAAAGTCCGACAAATGAATGTCCCTTTAACATGTTACTCCCTTCTTGCTCCACTGCACCCTACTCATGGTTGGCTGTCCTTGGTTGGTGAAGACCCAGAGTTCAGAGGTGTGTTTCCAAGGGTTCGCCTCCCACCCCAGAAAAAGGGGGGGAGCATCGAGCAACATCTCTGTGGTTGCTATGCTCCTCTACAACTAGCTGTTTGCTGCTGCCACTGCTTTACTCTACTGACGCTGGTCACAGGCTGCCACTTGACTTTCACTGCCACTTCTGCAATGCCACGTTCTGAGGTTCCACTGCTTAACCCAAGTTGTTAGTGATTTCAGCTCTTAGTGAATTCACCGGTAACAGGGAACCTCCCTGCCAGCACAGCCTCTGCATCGTTTTTCCTTTCACCCCTGTCCCAGCACCAGGTCTAAGGTGTAGCCCCTATACCTGCTTATCAGTGATGCCACTCTGGTAATCGCTGAACAGAAACAATGACCCTCAATTCAGTCTAATTAGCTCTGTCTTTAAACACTGGAGAGAAGGAGGTCAAATGCTGTCTAGGACTCTTTAGGCAGAACCCACTACCCCTTCCCTCCTCTGGCATCCCTACCCCTTGCTTAGCAAGTAAGGTTTAGTTGACCCCTTAATAAGGGCAGGCTAAGTACAGTTCTGCTGCCCTTTACTCACACAGTCATTACCCCTGCACTCTACTAAAGTGATTTGTAACCCAACACCAGCCAAAAGTGATCATTTTGGCAAAACAGCTCCATCATGCTGTGCACCTAGGCAGAGTAGGCGTGTCTATGCAAACACAGTCTGTGGTTGAAGTCTTTTCCCCCAGTTCATCACTAGATGTCAGAGAGAGCTCATTCAGACCCTGCTTTCATCAAAAATCCTTGTGGAAAAGAAATTTGCTCATGAATTAGGAACAGTCACTCTGGCCCAGATCCACACAAGTAATTAGGTGCCTAACTCCCATTAAAATCAATTTCCCTGTACTTCCCTCTGGGGAAATGAAGACTTAGTAATGCAATGTCTCCTGGGTGCTCAGAAGATTCCAGGAAATAAACTCCTGCACACATATCGCATTCCACATGGAGAGGGTGTGGAGGGAAGTTGATATTCTGTAGTTCTTTTCTCCCATAGTTCTTCAAAGGGCCCCCTTGGGCAGAGAATCGAATAAGCTGGTGTGGCCCTCCCTGCATCAGGAGAGAGGGAATGGGGAATATAAGAATGGCCGTACTGGGTCAGAACAAAGGTCCATCTAGCTCAGTATTCTGTCTTCTAACTGTGGCCAATGCCAGGTGCCCCAGAGGGAATGAACAGAACAGGTAATCACCAAGTGATCCATCCCGTATCGCCCATTCCCAGCTTCTTGAGTTTAGAGCTCAAGGTGATCTTTTTGGCCATGACTCTCCCTGTTACCCCAATCTCCCTTTTACCCCACGCAGCTATTGTAGGAGCAGGATTTTATAATTGTACTATAAGAATAGAGGTACTAATGTATGTCTTGATTTCATTTTACCAGCCACCCTTTTTGAATAGCAGAAAGGAATGACCCTCTGGGACATTGGTAGGAATTCATCTGACACACTGCCAGTGTCTGTACTGATGTTAAGGCAGGGACAGACCAGAACAATCCTTATGACTGATTATGGTCACCCTTTTGTTTTAGAGTAGCAGCCGTGTTAGGCTGTATCCACAAAAAGAAAAGGAGTACTTGTGGATTTGTTAGTGTCATAAATATAAAGGGAAGGATAAACACCTTTAAAATCCCTCCTGGCCAGAGGAAAAATTCTTTCACCTGTAAAGGGTTAAGAAGCTAGGATAACCTCGCTGGCACCTGACCAAAATGACCAATGAGGAGACAAGATACTTTCAAAAGCTGGGGGGAGGGAAAAAACAAAGCTCTCTCCGTCTGTCTGTGTGATGCTTTTGCCAGGGACAGAACAGGAATGGAGTCTTAGAATTTAGTAAGTAATCTAGCTAGATATGCATTAGATTATGATTTCTTTAAATGGCTGAGAAAATAAGCTGTGCCGAATAGAATGAATATTCCTGTCTGTGTGTCTTTTTGTAACTTAAGGTTTTGCCTAGAGGGATTCTCTATGTTTTGAATCTAATTACCCTGTAAGGTATTTACCATCCTGATTTTACAGAGGTGATTCTTTTTATTGTTACTTCTATTAAAATTCTTCTTTCCAAGAACTGAATGCTTTTTTCATTGTTCTTAAGATCCAAGGGTTGGGTCTGTGATCACCTATGCAAATTGGTGAGGATTTTTACCAAACCTGACCCTGAGGGGAAGGCTGGCACCCCTAAAGACAGGACAATTGATTAAATCGGAACCAGGACAGGATAACCCTCTCGGAGGTGTTTTGGAATGTTTACATCAAAAGATACACCAGTTAAGGAGTAACCTGTCACAAAGTGACACAGCAAAATCCATAGACTTCAACAGAGAAAAAGAACTATAAGTACAGGGTGCTTTGCCATGGAATTTTGGGTTCGTCTTGCCACTACTCCAAGAGCATCAGATCGCGACCAACAAAGCCCGGCTCCCCTCTGAGACAATCTGGCTGGCCACTAGATTGATCCAGACTCCAGAATGGTAACTATAAAAACATCAACTGGTAGGATGGTATGCATGATGTGTATGTGTGTATGACTGAAAAGCATATGCTAACTGTTGTATTTTCAATAAATATGGCCTATTTGCCTTCTCTCTTATAAAAGATCCCATGTGCTTTGTGTAGCATAACACTGTCATTTCTGGGTTAGTTCCTACTGAGTGTCACTTCCCCTTCCAAGACAAGCAGTGCTCCCTGTACACCTTACTTGTCTCTGATGGCAACTACTTCCACCCCTCAGTGGATTCCTTCATGTAAGAAGGAAGACAGTACTGGAGCCTGGCCCTCACTTCTATCAGTCTGACTCTTCCTCTACTAATGCTGCTGTGAGGGAATCCTGGACTCTCCCTCTCAGATGTCGGAGCAGGTGACAGGATTTATTCCCGTTTTGGGGGAGAGGCTGATGGTGATTCCTATAAAAATAATAGCACTTAAATTACATTCATATCAGGCATTTACTGAGCCTGACCCCCCCTCCCCCCCCGCACACACACACACACACTTTTTGCAGGGTGAAGGTCTGGGATAAAATACTTTCAGGGGGAGATTTTTTCAAAGGCGCAAATGGAAGTTAGGAACCCAAGTCCCATTGAGTCTCAGTGACCACCAGGTGTCTAATTGCCTGCCCTTTGTGTCACTGCAATCCCCCCTTCCTCCCAAAAAATTAGAAATTGTTGTTTTGTTCTGTTAGCAGAGGAGATAGCCACATCCTGCTCTTAAAGCTGGACTGATAATTCAAGAAATGAGTGCTGTATTCGTGGAGAGGGGAGTGTGTCACAATGCCTTAACACTGCACAAGCCCCAATATTTAATTTCCAGCAAATCTCTAATTAACATTCATATCTGAGGAATTAGCAACCAGATCGGTGCCATTCATACAATTTTTATCTTTTCTGTGCAGGTGAAACAAAATCAGTTCAGTTTTACATTCCAATTTTGAGCTTATTACATAGAGTACACCACTCACTCCATCTGCTATTGGGAGACCATGATACTTGAGTCATAATGAGGAGTGTGTTAAAAAGGATACACTTAGAATTAATGGATGTCGGTGGAGGTAGGAGCCCAGGGTCCTGTAGCTTTATTATAATAGTGCTATTTGTACCTTTGTATATGACAGATATGTATATGACTATTCAGACACATGGAAGAATTTCTCAGAGCTGCTTTTTTAAGATCTCTGGTCTCAGGGATTTATAATGTAGCCATTAAAAGTGTCTTGCAAAGTTTGCGTTTAGGATCCTGCCGCGATTTAAAAAAATAAAAATAAATAAAAACTTTTTTGTCAAAAGTTATATATAAAAATAATTTCTGTATACAGTTGTATAGCATAGGAACTGCGTTGAGCCCTGCCTTCAGGCCCAGCAGCTGCATCTATGCAATAGAGAAGAATGTTTCTGCTGGAGCAAGTTGAGATCTATCATATGAGGAATCCACAAGGCAATGGAGTTCAGATAAAGCAGTCGCAAGGGGGCCTGAGCCTGGAAAACATGGGATAGATTGTACTTTGTGTGGAGAAAGAAACAGAGAGAGGCAGATGGCCAGATCCTCCATGGCAGGAGCTACAGCGTAGTTCCCTGGCAAGTTACAGGAGCTAAGGAAGCATGATCTGCAGATTTATATCTTTACTGATCCTGATCTTCTTTGTTATGTTCAAACTACAGCTAAAGGAACAATATAGAAACAATATTTTAACTTGGATTTTTTCTCTTCCCATTTCCCCCCCCAGGAATTTTCAGTTATTTTGGCAAAACCACATATACTTCTCTTGTTCCATGTCTGCAGCTTCTGTTGGAAGGAGTGGGCTACTATGTATGGAACATGGGGAAAGGAGACAGAAACCAGATTTTAAATCCTGGCACCACTGACTTCAGTGGAACTGGGATTTCACCCATAGTGTCCAGACACAGCTTGACCATTGACTTTCTGGGTCACACAGAACAAGTAATTTAGGGCCAGATTTTCAAAGTTAAGCACATGCAAACATTTGTAGATGCCAACAAATTTCTAAATATGTGCCAGCAAATCAAATATCTGTGTGGAGACAGGTGGGCAGTCAGGCACCTGAAGGCTATGTGTGCACACAAATCTGACCCTTAATCTGAACAATTTCTCTGAGCCAAGTATTAATATTAGTGGCTGTGGGAGTTCTCTGAATGTATTAAGAGTACTATATGGACCCTAACTCTCTAGCCCTCTTTTTCTGTTAGGGAAGAGAGAAGCATTGGTTTAGTAAGTAGCTTTTGATAATTAAACTTTAACTCCTCCTTTTTCCCTCAGATCTTCACCCCCTACTGTATCTTGCAGTTTGCTGCATTTTTTATTCTTCCCTTGCTTTTAGCTTTAATTAAGTGAAGGGGAGAGAAAGTGAACAAATGCTTAGCCTCAAACATTTTGTAAATTCCAAACTACAAGAATACCGATCATGCCAAGTTTGTGGCAATTGCTTTTAGCAGCTTTAATTTATGGACTGTATGTAATTGGAATGTGAACAACACGGTCTGTCCCACTGGAATATTACACAGATGAAAAATGTGCTGTAATAATAACAGGATAAATAGAACAAAAGAGTAGTGGAAGAATAGCTGCAGTGAACAGATTATTATGTAGTATAGTTATATGCCATGTAGCAACAAAACCATTTATATTCCCTTATGAGTTTGTAGAAATGCTGGGGAGAGGGAGAGAAGGGGAGAGTAATTTATGCACATGTTGCAGTTTTAATTGTCAGTAGATGATGACATCCATTGAGAGGAATAGCTGTAGACAGATAAACCTGATTAATGATCAGTCACTTTCAGTGTCAATTTTCTTTATCATGGTCTTTGCACCAGTTAAAGCTATCACTAGTTATCATCATGACTATTTGAATCATAAGTAGGAGAATAGTAACCCTCCCATTAGATAGTGTATAATTTCAGTGACCATAGAACAAAATGTTACTTTTGCCACCTTATCCAAATGAAAAAATAAGAAAAAGGACCGAACCAGACCTTAAGTGTGTAGAGGAATCTTTCCTGGGATGATGGGATGCCTAGATAGAAGGTGGAGGTCAGTTCTATTGAATAAAGGGGAAATAAGACAGAAATTAGTTTGTGTTAATGCTTTCTAAGACATGCATTTATATATTAGGGGTGCTATATAGTCAGAACTGATTATTAAAAGTATGCATGCTGCATACCATGATCACTCAGAACGTCACAGCAGTACTGGGGAGAGAACTCAGGTACTCTTGTTCCCACAACACAGGCTGTAGTATTTGTAATGAACACTTCAGGACCCATTTATACTCTGAAAACACTGTCTGAGCTATGAAATACTTATGACTATTCAATACATTCCCCAAATCAGGAAAGTTATGTGACTTTTTTTTTTTTGCAGACAAATATTTGCTTAAATTAATATATTCATAAATATTCTCAGCTCATAAATAATTGGATCCAGAACAAGTTCTAGTTGGACTAAAGTAAAATGGGAAAATATTGTAAAATGTGATCCTGAACTGCTTAATTTCAATGAATAATTTGGTAGTATTGGAATAACAGATACATGGTTGAACCCAGAAAATAACTGAAGGTCAAATTTTGCTGTCACACACACCTCTGTAGCCCCATTGATTTTAAAGAAGTAGAATTTGGCAATAAACTACCAAGAGACAGGGGTTCAGACAAAATGAAGCAGGAAAAGAAACAGCAACAGTACTGATGAGGGGAAATGTTAATAAATAAATTATACAAGCATTATGGTTGGCATAACAGAGACAGTTTGACTGAAAATTAAGGACAATTTAAAGGCGAGCAGCTAGAGAAAATAGACTGGGAAATAGCTATGAGGTAAAGAGAAGCCTATAAGGCCATCAACAATTTTGGTTTACATCATTCTTTATCAGACCAAGATATATCACTGTGATCTCTTCAGAAAGGCTAGAACTCTGATTAGGGGAGCTTGATTAGTTTAGACTTAATTTTGACAAATTTGATTGTAATAAGAATTATCCAGAGACAAAGGATGGGACAATTTAGAGGAAGTATAGCCCAGAGTGCAGGGATAAGGTTTTTTAAACAGTATTTATTAAATAGACAGTATAGACAGAGGTTACTCTGGACCTTTACTTAAGAAATGATAAATAAGACTAAAAAGACAGTACATGAAGTTAGCAACCTAAATACCTTTGTGGATCTGGGCCTTAATGACTATTTTTATTATATTAAATACTAAAATAGTGGAAACAGAACAAAAATTTGACTGTTGAAAAGCAGATTTAGCGAAATGTGTCATTAGGCACCATTTTAACTTGCCATGGATTGAACTAATCATATGGGGCCACATTGTACCTGAGATGGCCTTGGAAATGCCATGAGGTGAACCCTATGACATTAACTTCATATGATCCTTGGGTGAGAATGGGAAGTTTGGGGAGAAGTCAGCGGCCATAGGCCTGCAACCTAATGAAAGCCAAATATCTGTGGGGAGCTATCCTCAGGCCCACAGATCACAAAGCCTTTGTTCTGCTTTTCACGCCCTCCATGCTGAGTTTGGCTTAAATTCCCATCCCCGTGACTGCATTGCAGCAGCTGTGGTGGAACCAACCGGAGTTAACTCTCTGTGTGTGTGGTGAGGAGAAATACATGAATGCATTTGGAATTCTAAGATTTTCATGTACCGTTGCTGATAATTTAATGAACTATAATTTTCCTCTAATAACTTATTGCAGAATTGTGATTTGGCTGCCATTGCTATTACTCTTGGTTGGTTTCCCCGAGTGTTGATAATCATGAGCAATTTCATTTTTCACATAGATCTGCAGATACTGCCTCTACCCCACCTTCAGCAGTGTTACTTTCTTGTGGTAAAATTTTGGAAAGACAGAGGATATTTTAATTGGGTCTCCTGAGCAGTTCTAATAACAATCTCATACTCATGCTTATTAACACTTATTATAGCGAAATCAGTCAGTTCTGTATCTGCTCTGTTTCTAAGACAACACAGTACTGCACATCCACTGTCTAAATCCCATGAGATCATATCCTTATGTAGATGCTGATGCTATTACCTTGTGTGTACCTCTGTTTCTCGCAGGATTGATTATGGTTTGGGGTTTTTTTTTATAATCTGGACTTCCTAAAACTGCCTGGCTAAATTATAGTCCCTTATGCTTCCACAGGTCATGTTCTTAAAGCAGTGATGTGTATTCCTGTTTTACAGTGGAGAAAGGGAGTATAATGAATTCTGGAAGGATATTATTGCTAGGTAGCTCTGGGGCTATGTGAGCACAGCAAGCACTACCAACCCACCACAGCTCCTATCCTACCTTCAGATCCCTGCCTTTGCATCTTGTGTGGCCTACTGACCAGTGATTTATGAAACTCAAGATGTTCCAAATAAAGAACATTGCTCATGTACACACACACACAAATAAAATGCATTAAAAATGAAATGCACATCTGAATCTTGTTCGGACCCAAATGATAGGTCACAGAGTGTGGGAAAGGGAACTATCTTGCAGCTTCCACTTCCATATATAAGCACACATATATAGGCTTCTTTCTCTTTGCAGTCATGTCAACAAGCAGTTATCAAGCCCATGGCTTGGCTGCACAGAACCCCATGCACTTTGACCCTCTCCCCAGGCTCTTAACAATCCTCTCTCCAACACTCCTATTCATCCAGCCAGGCTCCCAACTATCCCTAAAGAATCTAACCTTTGATGCTGATGCTGTGGGGGGCCTAGCAAATATTTCAATGCCCGCTTGACTCCAGGGCCAGTCTGCACTGAAATCTTATTCACCTTAAATCACAATGAACTGTGTCAATATTAGATCATGTTGTAGTGAATAGCTTTGGGTCTTTCTTTGATGTGAAAGGTGCTATACAAATTTAAATTGCTGTAATATCTTCAACTAGCAGTTTTGTTGGTTGTGGGTAATCATCCACAGTCAACTGCTGTCCCTGGAGCCTCTCCAGCATATAATGCTCTACATAGAATTCAGCTTCCTGGCAACATCTTTTTTTCCCCAGCTAGCTTTCTGTGAGAGATTTCCACTCCAACAGAGCTTTTAGTGTTTTTATTGGCTTTTACTATGTGAGAAAAGTGTCAGCAGATTTTTTTGACAATGCCAATTAGGTCAACCTACTCGTGTTGAGAGAGTCCCTGACCAACAGGTTTGTGCAATATGCACAGCGAGACATCGCTCTCCTCACTGAAAACTGTCAAAGTATTCCTACTTCTCTCTGTAAGAAAGAAGCCTGGTGTCATGCTGCTTGCTGTGAACCACTTATTAAACGGCTTCTGGCTGCCAAGCCGTAGGTACTGGTTTGTGTGCTCATTTTTAAAACCAAGTGACACAGTGCTGTCTTTGTCCTGGGTCTTGTGAGAGCATGGCCTCCTAAGCTCAGAAGAATGAAAGCACATCCAGTAAGTAAGCAGCAACAACAGGGGGTTCATGTTCACCTGACTGTGGCTATATGACTTGCAGCCTAAGTTATGCAATATAAAAGGTACTTCTGAGTAAAAAATGACATATGAAGGTGGTGTGCCTGCATGCTGTAAATGCACTCTTCTATTCTTTCATTTGTACTGAGCTGTGATGGGGTGCCTATGCCACACAGGCATAGAAGGGGTTAATCATGCCCTGCCCCAGAGGCAGCAATGGAGGTGAGTCCTTCTAGCAGCCCAGAGAGGCTGCATAAAGCACAGCCAGTCAGGAACAAGTTGCAAAAAGCAACCAATCCAGGCCCAGCAGGCTTAGGTAAAAGTGAGCTGCAGGGTAGAATAGGATCAGTTGCTGCTGGGAGCCCAGTGAGTAAGAACTGCATCCCTGGAGGACTGAGAGTACTATAAGCACCTTGGACAGAGCCATGGCTGGCTCCTGGGACTGAGTAGCTGAGTGCTCTGCGGTGAGGGCAAAGAAGGTGCTGAGGCAGTGAAGTGGCCCAGGGAAATAGAGCAGCATTGACAGAGGTTTCTGAGGAGTAGCAAGAGGTTGTTATTTACAGGGTCCTTGGGCTGGGGCCCAGTGTGGTGGGCAGGCCTGGGTCCTCC
Source organism: Eretmochelys imbricata (assembly GCF_965152235.1). Lineage (NCBI taxonomy): Eukaryota > Metazoa > Chordata > Testudines > Cheloniidae > Eretmochelys > Eretmochelys imbricata. Next base: position 46,667,099 of record NC_135573.1, on the reverse strand, counting down.
CAACTTGCTGCTGGGGAAGTGGCTGGACTGTTGGGCAGATGCCTTTCCCCACACCCACCCTCTTTTGGGTGCTCCATAGGGATGGAAAAGATTGCGATGTTGCCTGATACTTATGTGAACAGCACAAGCAGAGAATGCTTCCTTCTGGAGCACCTGTGCAATAGCCACCCAGAGTGGAACCCTACATGTGCTTGTGGCTCACTGTGGAATTTACCAACCCCATTACGAAGCTATTAGGGGTCCCTCTTTCAAGTCCAGGTGACTCCCTTCAGAATTAAAAATCTACCCAAATCAAGGTAGAAATGACAGCTCCATATAGAAAACTATATATTTACAAACACTTGAAACAATTTCAAAGGAAGAATAATTCCCCCCCCACACACACACACACACTATACTGTAAATTGTGAATGTGTGAATCATTTTGACACTTCCTACCAATAGCAATAGCACTTTCTACTTTTTTCTACAACAGGCCAAAGTCATCCCTGAATAATAGAATTTAATGACAATGTAATTACTCCAGAGGTGAATTTGGACCATTATATTTAAACATTTTGAGGTGTTTCCTGTTGAAGTGAACAATTCCTCCATGCCATTCATTTAAATTATTTCTCTTTCTCACTTATGCACATGGCCTGAATCTATCATTCTGATTCTACCAGAGTAGTGTCAAGTGGTGGCCTTAGTATAAATTAGAATCAGGCCCACACAGAGAGGGATCAGCAATCATATGTGATAATCAAAATTAGATATCTTGGAATTTTGAAAGTGTTTTCAAAAATTTCAAAACAAATGAAGACCCATCTGTACTGTACCTATAATCAAATCAAGGGATAATTCATGGCTAAAGGGCTGGCTGAGACTGTAAATTCTTCAGAGCAGTGATTTTGTCTGTCACATTCATGTAACACTTTGCAAAAAGAAAATCTGGTTGGGTCTCTTACCATTATGGGAATATAAATATTAAATGAGGATGGATAGGGCGTAACCATGCCTCTAACAGAGTTAAAACTTTTGGGCAGTCCAAAGTTCATCCTAGTTATGAGGGTGTAATTAGTTACTAACTAGACTACCATTTTTAACCATGTTGTAACTAGATCACCTGACATCCTGCAGTGAGTTCCAGGTTGGCAAATTTCTGCATCCATGTGGAGCCCCATTGATTTCATGGGCTTTTTTGCAAGATCAGGGCCTAAAGGCAAGGAAAGAAACTCAGAGGGTCTAAAATTTCCCTCTATGATCCACTGAGTCATATAATTAAAATATATATATATTTCTCTGCCATCTTTGGAGATGTTGTTAAAATGTTTAAAAATTTAATAAACAGCTTCACATGGTATCAACACAGTTTAGTTTAAAAGCTTCAGATCTTTCAGTCCTGCATACAGAGACATCAGAACTTGAAATAAACATATTAAAAGAAATGCAGGGACACTACAGTAGTGAATGCAGAAAACTATTTGTACACAATCAAGTTAGGTAATGATGCAAAAAATTGCTCCATAAATCAATCAGCCCTCTATGCATGTTTCATTAAGGGATAATATAACTGTGCTATCATTTCACTAAAATTGGCAAGGCTTCTCAGATTTTATTTCCATCCAATTTTTTTTAGCAGAACTCAGCACTTTAGAAACAAAGGAAAGAGAAAATCCAATGCAGATGTACGTTTTCATGATGTTTAATGCATAGCAGCAAGGTTGCAGTACATTAGTCATCATGGCAAGCAGCCTATATAGAATGTTAACTAAACTTTGAAGACAAGCTGTATTTCTTCTAAATGCTCATGCAGATCATTCAGAGTGGGCTAAATATTCCAAAGAACTGCTTATGTGAGCAAGTCCTTGTTAGTACACTATAGGCCAAAGTTTGCCCTAAGTATGTGCAGCTCCCAGTGAGACTAAAATATAAATGTACATTCATACTGAAGGGCAACGTTTTGCCCTATGTGCACGTATTGCCTGTCCACACTGACTTGTATGACAGGAATTCTTTATTTCCAAAGGCTGTAATGATTGTGCAGAAGGTAGTGAACTTAGCAAGTAATACCCACTAGTAGTGCATATTTTCACCTCACTTCTGACTACCACTGTGCAGTGTGAACTTGATCCTTTGAGGTACTGAGCCCCTTATGGAACGTGCTAAGCTTCCTCAGCTTGCACTGATTTCAGTAGGGTGACACCAAAGGTGATTGTGCAGACACACTGGGCCAGAATCTGTCACTTTCAAGATCTTTCATGGTGGGAGTGAGATGAGATTCTAAATTGGCACAAATAATTTTTAAAAAATCATGTAGCACTCCAAATTGTGACCTACTACACTTTTAAAAAAAATCTTTACAAGGCAGAGTAAAATCCACAAAAGAGCCAGTGATATAACCATCTTACAGGTCCCTCACTGAATTACTACAGAACTCTTTGCAGCAAAATCCTAGTGACTTTTCTCAAAGATGCAAAAATACTATTGCCACAGAATGAATCATTTCCATTTCAGCTCTTGGTAGATACTGGAACTGATGAAAATAAGCAATTGACGTGATTATGCTTTTAACACTATATAAGCTAACAGTTCTACACTAATTTTTGCCACTGATGCCTTGTTATTTGTCAAGTTAAAGGAATAGGTTATTTAGTCACATGTTTTTAAACATTGTGTTCCCTTTCTGTAATCATCATCTTTTTCATTCTCTGGAACTGATCGTATCTTCCTCTGTTCTTTATTCCAGTTCTACAATAAATATATTGTTTTTTTCTTCTATTGAGAGCTGGTTGGAATTTTTCTGACAGAACACTGTTTCATCAGAAAATGTTGATTCGATGGAATTGACATGTTACATGGGAACATGTTGATTCCATCGGAACTTTCAATAGAAACTAGGCAGGCAGGCTGGCCAGCTTGTCCAGAAAGCTGCCTACTTACACTGCCCAGGGCATAAGGCAGTCCCAGGAGGCTGCTGCATGGAGGCAGAGCATGCAGAGTTGGGCAGCTGGGAGCATGGAAAAATTCTGTTTTGGTTCTTCTGAAATGTAATTTAAGATTTTTTTCCTCTCTTGAAGTTTTGAATGTTTGGCTTTTTTTCCTGTTCTACAAGACTTCTTTCCAAAAAAAATTGAATTTTTTGCAACAGAGGAATTCCATTTTCCAGCCAGCTCTACTTCTATTTCTGTTTGTTCCTCTACATTTGTTCACTTCCTTTCTGTATTGTCTACCTGTCTTGTTCTGTCATGCACGTCTTCTTCTTTCCTGTTATCCTGGGAGTGACTTCTTTTTTCATAACCCCATCTGTACTGCAGCTCATCTTCTCCTCTTTCTTGTTCCTTTTTCCCCCTTTGATAACTTTCTTGCTCCTGATTCTGCTTTAACTATGGGTATATCTACTGCAGTAATTTAGGCATACCTAACCTAGCTTTGATCTAGTAGATCAGAGCTAGCTTAAGTAACAATAGCAATGCATATGTGACAGAATGGGTGGCTAACCACCTGAGTAGGTACCCAGGGTGCTCAGAAGTGTTGTGCTCAAGAGGCTAGCCCATGTTGCAAACCCTGCTGTGAGGGCTGATAGTGTTACCCAAGATAGCTTGAGTAACACTATGCCTACAGAAGCTGAAATTACACCTCCTGATTGCAGTGTAGATGTACCCTATGTCTCAACTTGTACGTGGATGGGACATTCCAAGGAATACCCAAAATGCTGTAGAAAGTGGTGCTGAAGATTCCGTAGATTCAGATTCTCAGCCAGTACTGAACAAAGGAACCAGTATGATACTAGGGACAATATGCCCCCTGGAGATGTTTTTTAGATGATATATAAAATTGAAGATCTGATCATCTATGGCCAGTAAGGGCCCAATTTCTACAAATAAGTGTCAGTGTTATGCCCACAATATATGTCCATTCAGGCTTCAGATCTAGTAGCACCTTTTGCAAGAACAGGGATTTCCCCTCCAATGTCCAGAGCATGTTCCAAGTTGGATGAATATATTTTGCCTAACTAAATTCCCTGTGATAGGATATGTTTAACTTCTTGTCCTAAGTAAACATTTCATGAGTAGTGTTCTAGCCATGTGAAGAGTGAGAAGAGTCTCTGGAATTTTCCAGCACTTCATCCCACCTACCAAGGGTCCAACTCCCCAGCTATGACTTGCCAGGATAGTTGTGCTCCTCTGGGAAAATGCAGCTAATCAGAAGTGTGCTGCAAAATGCCTCAGGAATGGAACTAGAAGAGATGGGGATAGTACGGTAGGGGACAAAGATAAGAAAATGGAAGGTGTTCGAATAGATGTAGACAAGATATAGGCAAGTATGTGAAAAGAAGTGGGGGGAATGGAGCAATAATGGGTATAAGTAAGACAAAGGGAAATAGAAGGCGAAGAGCTATGGACAAAATACAGAAGATGGGCATGGGGAGGGAATAGATGAAAATAGAAGCTATAAATCTGATTTTTTTTCTTAAAGTGGAATTATTTTATGGCCATACTGAAAGTAAATGGAAAGCCTTCCATTGATTTTGGGGGGAGATGGATAGGACCCTTAATATCCTTGGAACTGTTGTAAAGCACTGATGTAACCAGTCATCTGGATAGTAAAGGTACTGCTCCACTGATAGGCAGCATTGCCAAAAGAGTTAATTAAGACTATTCCAGTTCAGAATAGTAAATTGTCAGCTTTCAATTATCCCCATGTTCTGGCCTAAACCCTTCTTTCCATGGACAACTATAAAATAGTTGGACAAGCACTGTACATATTTTGATATTACAGATGAACAATTTCTTCTTTCTAAGATTAGGATTATTCTCATCAATTATTCACAAGAACTTGTTGGTGATATTTAGCATTGTAATACACAGAGAATACTAAAGCCAACTGCTGACTCAATAGTGAAGAAATAAAACTGGGACATATATAACCCAGACCAATATATTAAGTATGCTGCTTTCGAGGGAACTACCTGCAAGATAAGGAAAAAGATGTTGGGAAATTTCCTGTAATTATAGTCTTAGCTGAGAAGGAGGTTTGACAGAATCAAGGGTTACTCCAAGGAACTGGGAAAAAAAGAACAGAAATGATACAGGTAAACTTCTTAGGTATCCTTCCAAGGTCGGCTATGAATCAAGAAAGAAAAGGACTAATCCTGTTGACCAACCACTAATTCTTTCCTCTCTGAATACCAAAACCTTCTCTGAATGTGATGAGGATCCTTGCTTGAACAGAAGGGTTAGCAACTTTTCAGGATCAAAAATGACTGGGTTTGTAAGAAGAGCTTTAAATTGTGAAGAAACAAGTAACTGAAGGAGACTTCATTTTTTTTAATGCTCAAACAACCAGAGTTCATACAGACAAAAAGATAAGGATCGTGATGGTCCTGTGGGCTAAAAGAGAACAATGGGAAGTAAAAGCAGCCCTCAGTGGTGAAAGAACAGGTAAAGGACTATTTAGAAAAGCTGGACATGCACAAGTCCATGGGTCCAGATCTAATGCATCCAAGGATGCTGAGGGAGTTGGCTGATGTGACTGCAGAGCGACTGGCCGTTATCTTTGAAAATTTGTGGTGATCGGGGAGGTCCCAGATGATTGGAAAAATGTAAATATAGTGCCCATATTTAAAAAAGGAATGAAAGAGAACCTGGGGAACTACAGACCATTCAGCCTCACTTCAGTCCCTGGCAAAATCATAGGTTTCAGAGTAACAGCCGTGTTAGTCTGTATTCGCAAAAAGAACAGGAGTACTTGTGGCACCTTAGAGACTAACCAATTTATTTGAGCATAAGCTTTCGTGAGCTTTATGCTTATGCTCAAATAAATTGGTTAGTCTCTAAGGTGGCAAAATCATGGAGCAGGTCCTCAAGGAATCCATTTTGAAGCACTTGGAGGAGAGGAAGGTGATCAGGAAGAGTCAATATGGATTCACCAAGGGTAAGTCATGCCTGACCAACCTGATTGCCTTCTATGATGAGATAACTGGCTCTGTGGATATGGGGAAAGCAGTGGATGTGATATATTTTGACTTTAGCAAAGCTTTTTATATGGTCTCCCACAGTATTCTTGCCAGCAAGTTAAAAAAGTATGAATTGGATGAATGGACTATAAGGTGGAGAGAAAGCTGGCTAGATTGTTGGGCTCAACGGGTGGTGAGCGACGATTTGATGTCTGGTTGGCAGCCGGTATCAAGTGGTGTGCCGCAGGGGTCGGTCCTGGGGCCGGTTTTGTTCAACATCTTTATCAATGATTTGGATGATGGGATGAATTGCACCCCCAGCAAGTTCACAGATGACACTAAGATGGGGGGAGAAGTAGATACGATGGAGGGTAGAGATACGGTACAGAGTGACCTAGACAAATTGGAGGATTGGGCCAAAAGAAATCAGAGGTTCAATAAGAACAAGTGCAGAGTCCTGCACTTAGGAAGGAAGAACCTCATGCACTGCTACAGGCTGAGGACTGATTGGCTAAGCAGCCGTTCTGCAGAAAAGGACCTGGGGATTACAGTGGACAAGAAGCTGGATATGAGTCAGCAGTGTGCCCTCATTGCCAAGAAGGCCAATGGCATATTGGTCTGTATTAGTAGGAGCGTTGCCAGCAGATGGAGGGAAGTGATTATTCCCTTCTATTCGGCACTGGTGAGGCCACACCTGGAGTATTGCGTCCAGTTTTGGTCCCCCCACTACAGAAGGGATGTGGACAAATTGGAGCGAGACCAGCAGAGGGCAATAAAAATGATTAGGGGCTGGGGCACATGACTTACAAGGAGAGGCTGAGGGAACTGGGGTTATTTAGTCTGCAGAAGAGAAGAGTGAGGGGGGATTTGATAGCAGCCTTCAACTACCTGAAGAGGGGTTCCAAAGAGGCTAGAGCTCGGCTGTTCTCAGTGGTGGCAGATGACAGAACAAGAAGCAATTGTCTCAAGTTGCAGTGGGGGAGGTCTAGGTTGGATATTAGGAAGCACTATTTCACTAGGAGGGTATGAAGCACTGGAATGGATTACTTAAGGAGGTGGTGGAATCTCAATCCTTAGAGGTTTTTAAGGCCCGGCTTGACAAAGCCTTTGCTGGGATGATTTAGTTGGTGTTGGTCCTGCTTTGAGCAGGGGATTGGACTAGATGACCTCCTTAGGTCTCTTACAACCCTAATCTTCTATGATTCAATGGGAAGGCTCTGTGGAAGGCTGTTCTTACTCCAAATGCTATAAGAAAAAGTGAGGAGATGGGACAAAGAATGGGATAAATGTGTTTTGCAAATGCTAGGAACATATATAGCAAGGTTGCTGAATTAGAAACATATGTTGAGGGAGAAGTGTGATTTAATTGAAATGACAGACTTAGTTAAGCCAACTTATCAGTTGGAAGATTAAATTACCAACATATAGAGTTTACAGACAGGCTGGGTAAAATAAAAGTAGGTGGAGGGACAGCAATATGAGTAGGGGGAATACTGAGTAAACAAAAATAAACGGTACTAGGATTTTGGCCAACACAGCAGGGACCATATGGAGCAAAGTGAAGAATTAAATATGAAAAAGTTGGTCTGTAGCTGTAACCAGAGACTTTCTGGAAAGGATGAGAAAGCACACCAGGAAATGTTTGCAGATAAAGGAAGTCTACAACAATGCCAATGCAGTGATCATGTTAGGAGTTCAATTACCTAAATGTTGACTGGGAAGACAGTGGGAAACCTAAGGAAGGAAGCATGACCTGAAGGGGAGTGCAGGATTGCTTCTTTACAGAGTATGTGTCAAATACCAGCCAGGCCAGATGACAGGATATACTGGATGTAGTAGCTGGAAATGAGCCAGACGTGACAAATATTGTGAAAGTTAGGGATCCTAGAAGATTTAATGATCACAATATCAGGTCTGAAGTGCTGATAAGGCTTTGTAGAATGGGCAATAACAAAGATACAGTACTGCATTTTAGAAAATCAGACTCCTAAGGAATGTGAAATAAGTTAAAGAAAACTGGTGTGACTTTAGTACCACCTTGGGAGGTGGGGGTGGGAGGGATATAGAGAAGTATTTAAAAGACATTTAGCAAGGATAAAATCAAAATACAGACCTGAAAAGAAATCAGACAGGAAAACAGAAAACAATGTGGCTAAGTAGGAGAAGTACAAACCAGTGTATCTATGCTGGGGCATAATTTAAAAAAATGTTCTCTGCTAACACATTTGTGCATGTGGATGGGATAAAATTTAGTCAAAATTTATTCACAAGACTAAGTGTAGCCTAGGAGAGCCATTGTTTATTACTCTCTGGAATCACACGGGGTAGCCCTGCTAGCATTACCTGGCTGGGCAGTAAAGAGAAGCTATATTCTGAGGATCCTTAGAGCAGAGAACAGAGACAGTCTGGATGCTCCTCACCCCTGCATCAGGAATAGAGGCATCATCCCCCAGTTACTCTGGGTATAATGAAACTCCACTCTAAGTGAAGTCAATCTATGAAAAACTGATTTCATAAGAGAGTTTACTTACACCAGAATATCAATGAATACAAGAGAAAGTCAGGTCAAATATTTAGCTACTAACTATTCTTAATCATAATTCAAGGAAGCAAGACCATATATCTCAAAAACTCAGCATTACCTGATGAAATGTGCTCTGCATTATCCAGATGACTTACTGCTAATAACCATTCTGCAGATTTCTTCAATTATTAGCTGTTCTCCAGTCTTGCACAATCAACCCCTTAGCCATAATACTGTTTTTTAACAAGAATATTTTATGTGCCTTGCATAGATCTGGCAAGTCAATTTCCCTCCAGCCTTGTTCCTGCCTCTCATTTTGGGCCTACAAATTTTGCAAGTATGCCACATTCCCTCTCACCCAAATAATGCCATCTTTAACGCTTTTTCAAGTGACTAGATTTTGAGTTGGTATTGTCCCTTATACCTGAAGAACTGTACAGTTGTTACAAGGGCATACAGTGACAGAGCTAAGGGGAGTTCACTGTCTCGCAGTGGCTTTAGGTGTCTGGTGCCTTTTCAAGCTAACAGGTATAATTGAAGGTGGCAACACCAATGATCCATTGCCTCCCAAGCACTCTGTGCTGGGGTATGCTGAGCCCTTTGAGGCCCCCTGCTGCAGACCTCATGGTCCTACTGCACCCTGCCCCAGAAAAGGAACAGTGAAGATGGGTCCTCCAAGCCTACCTAGAAAACTTGCAGGGAAGCAGCCAATCAGTGCACAGAAGGCTCAGATAAAAGGAGTTGCAAGGGTTGAGCAGGTTAGTTGCTGGCTGGGACCAGAAGGGTGAGGAAGAACTGGAAGACTCTGAAACTCTCCAGGTGAGGACACCTGCGGGGAGACCTTGCTCAAGCAGGGAACAGACAATGAACCTAAGGACCATAATCCTAAGGTAACAGATGGAGGTGATGGGACAGAATGGGAAGCAGCCCAGGTAAAGCAGCAGCAACTATCAAAGGAAGCAGCACATGGCTGCTATTTGTAGGATCCCTGGGCTGAGACCCAGAGTAGTGGGCAGGCACAGATCCTTCCACTGGTGAAATGGCAAAAGCCCTGAGAAGGAGACAAGTTTCTTTTGGGAGCACAAGAAAGGGGCTGTGAGTTTAAACAAGCCCAGGGACGGGGCTGAAGACCCTGAAGAAGGTCAACCCTTTGTTGAACTTTGTTACCCCCAGAAGGGGACTGAAGTTAAGAAGTGGCCTGTCTGGAAAGTTGGGAAATTACAAAAGGCAAAGAGTCTCCATGGAGAAAGCTCTGGGGGCACTGCTCTATAACAGGGTAGGGACAGACTTAAAGCTAGCCCAAAGGGGCTGAGAACTGAGCCCAGAGACAGGACCTCAGATATCAACAAGGGCTCAGTGATAGTCCTGGCTGGACCTTTGTTACCCTGAAAGGGGGTTGTTTGTACATATTGACTGTGTCTGACTTGGCTGGAGGGCTGGGCCACCAAAGACCCACCTGATGAGGTTAACAGCTGACAGGGGGCACCGGGAGCAGAGAGAGAGGGGGAGTGCAGGTTTGCATCCAGCCAACAAGAGGTGCTCATGAGAGTGTCCTTTATCACACTCTGCCACTGTGGTATCCTCCTGCTTGGCAATATCTAAGGTGCCAGTCTGATCTTACTCTCATATCGAAGTTAATGTGGCTACAAGCATTCACAAGAGTTTGCCTGCACAGACCAGATTAGAGAACCAGGACTATAATCATTTCCAAACTCTACAACACATTTATATTCCAAAGTCAACCCTAGAACTTCATTTTCTGCTTACATTTAAGCATGGAAATTAATCATTTGGGACCGTAATTATACATATGATGCTTGGGGAAAGCATAATAAAATTCAAAGTACCGCATCTTTAGCCTGCATTTTGGGTTTAGACATGTTAGATAATACTTAATGAAGCATTTTATATCCTATTAAAGCTTTATGGTACACAGTACCTCATACTTCAAAGAAGCTTAGCGCCAGTATGTAATTGTAACTTAAAAAGTTACTTATGCAATGTAAACACCTTCTATAATTCCCTTTCTAAATAATAAAGTGGATATTCTAAAAATATACACATCACTGTATGGCAAGTGCATGTTTGTGAAATATGGTCAGCAGGCTGCATGCACATATAGATACAGCTGTTCACAGAATGTTGATATATGACCTGCACAAAAGTCTCCGTATGCAATATCTTTGTCACATAAAGCACCAGGATTGATCATATGCCAGATAACAGATTTTTCTATATTTATTAATGTACAAAAAACAGATTTCCTATTTGTAATTTCTGCCATCAACACATTAGCACCATTTGTCAATGAAGTATTTTTTTTCTTATGCAATTTAACAAAATTATTTCAAAAGCCTTGGGGCCCAAACTCAGACTGTGCTCAGTTAGGTGCAAGGATTGTATCTTTACTCCAGGAGCATGGTATGTAGCTCAAGTTCTCGTCGCAGTAAAACACTTGTGCACATGCTTACGTCTTATTGGAGCTGATGTAGCAACACATCTTTACACCAGCTGAGGATGTCGCTCAGGGCAGGTCTGTACAAACACTTAGTTCATGGCAGGCTGGGGTGTAAATCTTACATGCACTAGGCTGTCATGCACTAAGTGTCTAGGTGGACTCTGGTGTTGTACACTAAAAATTCCCTGGTGCACTTTGATCTACCCTCCTTTGAAATGGAAGTAGATAAAAGCACACTAGATAACTTTTAGTATATAGCAGCAGGGTCCACCTGGTTAGTGCATGTGGTAGATTTACACCTCAGCTTCCCATGAACTATGTTCATATAGACAAACCCTCAGAGGCTCAAGCAAATGCAGAAAGTACAGGGGGGCCAATGGAGGAAGGAAGGGCAAGAGTTGTGCCAGTATAACATATTTGCTTATAGATGCTGTTAGGTGGGGAATAATTTTTGTTTTATTTATTTGATTAAAACTTATGACCTCACTAGGTCACTTGCAACTGATAGCAATAGTAGGCTGCCATCCTCTGAGGGCCAAACACTAATGGGAGATGAGGCATATATTTTGGCAGTAGGTTTCACAGCTATTTATTGATGGCAGATGGAATGTCTATTCCAGGATCTGAGTGGAGAATGTACTCTAGAGTGTATTTTCTGCCCTGCTCCTGCCTGCCCTTTTTTGCCTTAGCCCCTCCAATCTGTCCTAGTCATAGTTCACAACCCCCAACCGGTCCACTTCCTAGCTCCAGTTTTCCTGCACTTCCATCCCCTTGTCCCAGACTCTACTCCCTGTTCCTTATCCCAGTCTGTTTCCTGTCCCCTCGCATGTCCCAATTCCCTTATTCCAGACACTTCCTCTCAGCACCCCCGCACCCTGGCATTCCACTGACACTACTTTCTCTTCCTCCTTGTTGCTGCCTGGGCACCAGCAGTGGGAGCATTAAGAACACACAAGAGAGCCGCACTACTACTTTCTGTTCCTCACTCCAGTGCCACACCTGTCTCTGGCTGCCAGGAGCAGCAATTGCAGGACAAGTCCTTCTCAGAACCTGCAGTCCTGGTCTGGAGCATACTCAGTGTAGAGGGAATCTTTAGGGAATTTTGCTGCCACAGTCTAACAAATCTCTACTGAGCATGTGTGAACTGAGATTTTCAGAGATTTATAACTTGGGCTAAGTTTCACAGGGATGACAAAAGGCACATCCTTAACATCAGGGCAATCCCCCTGTGAAATTTAGTCCTTGCTCCAAAGCATGAAGATGCTAAAGGTTCTCAATGTGATGTTTATAGGGATTTTTAGCATTGGCAAAACAACTTATTTTTCCCTAACCTTGTTCTGAGAAACAGATGAATGCTTTTGGCTGAAACTTTCTTAAAACTTAAGCCTGAGGCAGACAGATGGTGTGGGGAACTTCTGCCCAAATGTTATGTTTATAAGTAAATTAAAACAGGGTCTTATAATGGACAGTACTGGACAACCTTAGCTGTCAGCATTACTACAAGCTCCACCTGTAATATATATATTACAGTTATATATTATTATATATATATATATACAGTTATATATATAACTGAAAAGATATTTTAATTTTAAAATATCTCCCTCTTTATGCCACATAGAGGTACCTAAGTGTACATAACTGGTGCTCTTGCTCTGATATAAGAATTCTGCCTCAATCACACCTTATAGTAGATGCCAGTTGTCATAAAGATAAAGGGAAGGGTAAACCCCTTTAAAATCCCTCCTGGCCAGAGGAAAACTCCTCTCACCTGTAAAGGGTTAAGAAGCTAAAGGAAACCTCGCTGGCACCTGACCAAAATGACCAATGAGGAGACAAGATACTTTCAAAAGCTGGGAGGAGGGAGAGAAACAAAGGGTCTGTGTGGCTGTCTATATGCTGCTTTTGTCGGGGATAGACCAGGAATGGAGTCTTAGAACTTTTAGTAAGTAATCTAGCTAGGTATGTGTTAGATTATGATTTCTTTAAATGGCTGAGAAAAGAATTGTGCTGAATAGAATAACTATTTCTGTCTGTGTATCTTTTTTGTAACTTAAGGTTTTGCCTAGAGGGATTCTCTATGTTTTGAATTTAATTACCCTGTAAGGTATCTACCATCCTGATTTTACAGAGGGGATTTCTTTACTTCTATTTACTCCTATTTCTATTAAAAGTCTTCTTGTAAGAAAACTGAATGCTTTTTCATTGTTCTCAGATCCAAGGGTCTGGGTCTGTGGTCACCTAGGCAAATTGGTGAGGCTTTTTACCAAACCTTGCCCAGTAAGTGGGGGTGCAAGGTTTTGGGAAGTATTTTGGGGGGAAAGACGTGTCCAAACAGCTCTTCCCCAGTAACCAGTATTTGTTTGGTGGTGGTAGCAGCCAATCCAAGGACAAATGGTGGAATATTTTGTACCTTGGGGAAGTTTTGACCTAAGCTGGTAAAGATAAGCTTAGGAGGTTTTCATGCCGGTCCCCACATCTGTACCCTAGCGTTCAGAGTGGGGAAGGAACCTTGACACCAGTATTACTCAGCTTTCTTTCCCTGGGAGGGAGGGATAGCTCAGTGGTTTGAGCATTACCTGCAGCAAACCCAGGGTTGTGAGTTCAATCCTTGAGGGGGCCATTTAGGGATATGGGGCAAATATTGGGGATTGGTCCTGCTTTGAGCAGGGGGTTGGACTAGATGACCTCCTGAGGTCCCTTCCAACCCTGATATTCTATGATTCACCATTCTCTCTTGAGGTGATACTCTAGCATAGAGTCTGAATCTGCAGCCCCCGCCCCCATACAATAATTACCAGTTACTCAGGAGAGTAGTCCTAATGACCTCAGGCCTATAATAGGCATCATCTATGGCACATAGGTTGGTCTAATAACTTCTTGTAGTAAAACAACCAGAAAATAAATGTCTTTGCACAGTCACTTGACAGGCTCATTTTGGACCAAATGTTGAAGTTCTAATTTTTATTTGGCCCTAGTCAGGTAAAAGTTCCAGTGAACTCATTACTAGAGGTAGTTCTCAATTGGGGCTTTTGCCTGAATAAGGACTAAGTAGACACTGAAGGTGAAATTCCCCCTGATACAAAGGGTGAGCATAAGCCAAGCACCACCTAATCTCTAAATAAAATACATAGGCTTCTCAGATATTTTACTATCTTTTTAAACTTGCATCCTATGGGACTAAGCATTTTAAGTGCTATAAAGAAAGTAGTATGAAGGTTACTGGGATTCATCAAACTATTGATTCATCTAACCTTCAGCAAAGGCCAGTACCTGATGTGTCCGACAAAAACTTCCAGAGTCCACCTAATGATGAGCTCATAATGAGATTTTATCTACGTCAGCTGGAAGCAAGATCAGAGGACTTTTACATCAAGTGTTATAAAGGGTATTTAATGAATACAGAAGGTGGATGGTTTCTTGTTTAATTACTGTTAGAAAATTGTTCTTTTCAGGATGTTTGTTTCTGTCCACACCATACATTTTACAGAAAAAAGTCATTTAATTTGCATCTCCCCTTTGTATCTATGCATTCCTGGTCCTCTTCAATATCTTCAGCTGCAGGCAGATCAGCCTCAGTGACATTGCCATCACAAACAATGAAAACAAAATCCAGTGAAGCACCTATGTGCAAAATTCAGGAACCAAGGCTTCAGGCTGATGGAAGTAAATGCTGAGAGAAAGTGTTCTGTTTCTTTAAATGAGCTGCTCTTTCAACAGTTGGACACAATTATAGCATTGTCTTTCCACAGAGTAAAGCAGAGCAACCTAAGTCACCTGAGAATTCATCTATCCTAATTGTGTGTGTCAACTGAGAAAGACTAGGATTGAGGGATGGAAAAGCATGTTGCTTTGTTAAAGTAAGTGCTTTTAGTAAATATGCATGGAAAGGAAAAAGAGCTCCCGGATAGGCAGCCCTGTGCTTAAAGCAGGGGCCTGGGAGGCAGGAGACAAGTTTCAATTCCTGACTCTGATTTGATGTGTGCCCTTAGGCAAGTCTCCTAGGAATACATTTTCAAAGACCTTGCACCAGCCCACAGCAAAGCTTTCTGATGCTTCTCTCAGAAAATAGTCTAGACAAGAGTATAGCCACAGATTTTTGGAGTGCATCCCCTGCCTTTTCAACTCTGACCACCACTAATCTGACTGTCGGTCTCCCTCTCTCCTATAAACTTGATTCTTTCCCTGAAGCCCTTCCTCTGTCTCTCTTGCTCCAGTAAACTGGGTGTGGGGCTAGAGTTCCATTCCTCAGCTGCTGCCTATTTTGAGCAGTAGTTCCTGTTCAGTCCTCCTGCTGCTGGGCTCTCTCCTCACGTGCCTCTTAGCTTACACCTGACTTGGCCACAAGTAGCTGCTGTACTCCTAAATTCAACTGGGTAGCCCCCTCACAATTCTGAAGGCAAGTACCTATCCTGTGGCCCAGACCATTTGTGCATGCCCAAAGCTCACCCTTCTATGCCCTTTTGAAAATCTCATGCAAGCCCCTCCCCCTCCTGCACTATAAAACAAGGTCTCATGTAGGATTTGTGTCTAAAGTTTTTGAAAATTTAGGTTTTAAGCTCTGCCTGAGTTTCCCCGTCCATAAAATCGAAAAGCTTTAAAATGATCAAATAAAAGATAAGTGCATCCTGTGCTAATTATGATTATTTTGTAGCATTCAAGCTCTATTTATTTTAGGTTAACAGCGTTCTTGGAGGATCCGTATGTGATGTTAGTTGTGTCTAAATAAAATGGAGGTATCTTTCTAGTCAAATTCTAACAGAAATGGCTGTGCCTGACAAAGGATTGGGATGATTCATAATTCCTAGTAACCTCTTGCCGACTAACATCCTCTTTGTGCAATCACCAAGGAAAATCAAACTAATGAACTACTGAAAAATAAAGCAAAGGCACTCCTAGCAATTCCTGCTCAATGCGTTTAAATTAGAGATGGACCTGAGCTGCATAATTTGGATACAGATTTTAAACCTTATTTCAAAATGTGGAGGCATTTGTAACTTGGGTTTTGATTCAGGCTCTTTTCTTATTTCAACAATTTCATTTATTAATCCCTGCTACTAAATGATTTGGACCTCTCATTATCAGAGTCACATTGCTATAACTGGTGATAGCTAATAGCTACACTCATTAGGGTCGTATGATGGTTTTGTTCAGAAGCACTTACATTTTTGTAAGAAAAATTGACAGTAGCTGAACATTATCCTGCATGAATCATTCACTTAAACCTTTCATATTTCACATGTAGCTGTTGCGTGAGGAGCTAATCTGTACTTTCCCCCTTATTTGTGGTAGTAACTAGAGCTGATCAGAAAAATTCAATGGAACCATTTTCCATCAGAAAATGCAGTTCCACCTAAATCAAAACACTTCATGAAATTGTGTTGATTTTGTGGAGCAGAAAAACTGGTAAAAGGTTCCAATAATGTCAAAATGTCCCATGTTTGATATTTCTGGAATGAAATATTGCAATTTTTGATTTGTTTTGAAATGACTTTTTGTTTTGAATTTTATTTTATGCTATACTAAATACTGTAAAATTTTAAAAAGTCAAAATCAAAATGTTTAGATTCTGTTGAAATGAAACATTTTGGTTTATCTAAAATTTAATGGGGGGGGGATTTTCCTGTGGGAGGAAAAAATTCAAAATGTTAAGATTTGGGGGGGTTATTCTTACTCAAAATGAAACCAAATTTTGAAATCCTTTGTGAAACAGGATTTCTGTGCTCCACAGAGCTCTAGTAGTAACTCCAATGTGAACATTTTAGATGGTGGCTCTCCTCAATGCTGTTGGATGTTTTCATGGCAGAAAAACAACTTCCATATGTGGCTGGCCCAAAGATTCTGTCCACCTTATCAGGCACAAATCTGGACAGATCAGTAGCTACCAGTAAGAGGTCCAGATATTATGGTGATATGCTTACTTGGCTCCCATAACAAGAAAGATTCCCCCTCTCCGTCCATGACTATGGCCACCCTGGACAGCTATGCTTCACTGGAACTGTGAAATTATTGATCGGTGAATGGGATGTAAGAGACCTTTTGCAGGACCAAGATTCAAGTTGTGTCTACACTGGAACTAGAATGAATAATTTGCAGCTTGAGTTGACATACCTGCACAAGCTCTGATCGAGCTAGCACACTAAAAATAAAAGTGTAACCACAGCGGCAGCCATAGGGCAGTCTAGTCACCCCATGTACATATCTAGAGTCTTGGATGGGATCGTCCTCACAGTGACTAGCTGTTCTGCTATTCACTTAGCTATGGCTACATTTCCATTCTTAGAGCGCTAGCTCAATTAAAGCTAGCATAGTATGTCTACTCAAGTGGGAAATTACACCCTCAGTTCCAGTATTAGACCTACTCTTAGACAATAGAGATTATCCGCACAAGGGAAAAAGAGGACCCTGGATTTCACCACTTTCAGAACTAAATGTAAAACTTAGCTTGCCCTTAGTAACTTCTTCACAAATCCATGCACAATGAACCCACATCCTTACACAAGCAGAAACAAAGAAGCCAAAAGTACATAAACTAATCAAGCTATTTCTCCTGCAGGTTGGGGGAAAAAGAAAGTGTGAGCAATTGTTGATGTTTCTAGTTTCAGATACCTTGTAGGTAGCAACTACACAAGCCTAGAACTATGCAACTCTCTTCCGGCTTGCTGCTTTCATTGTTTCATCCACTTTTCCATTCATTTTCCTTTTTCTATAATCCCATTCATTTGCTTTTCCACCACTCTAACATTCCCTTCCATCTGTTTAATCTCTTCTATTGTATGTCCTTAATATAATAGCCTTACCCATATAGACAAAAGTACACATTTTCACCTACAAGTCTTATTGCTTCCATGGACATATCCGTTTTCAATCAGGTAAGATGGTTAAATCATGACTTATGAATATTTATAGACCTATTTAATTGTATATCTCATCACTTTTTACAACTTAGTCAACATTTGACATTCACTTCTTGCATCTTTACATTACAGCAACTCACCCAATCAACCTGTAAGTATCAATTTTAATTCCTGCCCCCACAATAAAAAAAAATATGGAGGTGCTCTAAAGAGTGCACTGCTGAGATAATGGTAACTGCAAATTCTCCATCAACATGAACTTTCTATTGATAGGATGCTGATGGGCCCAACAAAATGCCTTCTCTCAGTCTCAGTAGTAAATATAGCATTAACTGTGTGTTAATACAAGCGTGTTATGATGGGTCTCTAGCTTTCAGATCATTCTTGATACTAATCTTTCCAAATTCTTACATCAGCTTTCCTTACCTTGAAACCTATTTTAAGAATGCCAGATTGACTAATGTAAAATCTCTACACTTGACAAGGTCAAACTTTTCATGATTCCCTCTACATTTATTCTGATGATGTATCTCAGTGCTGCAAATGAATTCCATGCCTAAACGCTTGTACTCTGCTTCAGAAGATTCCATCCTTGTATACTAAACAAGAGATATGGACAATTTTTATGATCTCCACTATCTTACTTGGGGGGGGAAAGAGAGATCGGGAGTGAAATCCTTGCTTCTCTGAAGTCAGTGGTAGCTTTGCCATTGACTTCAGTGGGCCATTATTTCATCCCTAGAATCAATCACTGCCAAATCTCTAGCAGCATTTACTTTCCTGTATGTATTAAGCAATTTTAATTTACCCCTTTACAGAATAACATCACATAAAAATGGTCAAAATGGGGCATGACAATAAAGGAAGATTTTATTTGGCATCCAACAATACTGGCTCATGAACTTGTCAAGAAATACAACCTTCCACTTTCCCACTGTTTACATTGCCAGAATTTAGAACCTTTGTTACTGTACCTTAATGAGTTATTTAGATTATTTGATTTGAAACATTAGCTGGTCAAGGTCAGATTTGGTTTATTAATCATAAGACTAGGCATCTACAATCAAAGAGCACAAACAGAAAAGACTAATTTACCAGTTCGGGGGTTCTAGACCTGCCCCCACACTCATCCAAGGGCAATGACCCTGAGAATTTACATAGACTTTCTTCTTTGTTTATCCCACACCACAATTTTTGTGGTTCGTCCAATTACAATTGTATGTTTACCTTGCAGTTAATTGTCTAGACAGTTTGACACTGAGCCAGCGAGCGTTAAACAACCAGCAGGCTAAGTGACCCAAAATCAACTTTTAAGGACATATTAGAGAAGTATTAAAATGGTAAACATCTACAAGAAATGGCCCTAAGTATCAAAGCCAAGTTAAATAGACGAGAGTTCTGTATTGTTAGAGAATTAGAGGTAAATACTAATTGTATTTGTCTGTGTTTACCTATATCTTGTTAGATGTTATTAACAATGTAACCAGATTAACTTGTGGATGCTAATTCCCTTTCATGTCTTAATTACATTATATTATGCACGTGGGTGATTCAGTTAACCTTAAGATCAAAGATGTAAAATATTGCAGGAAATATTACTTGCATTGTCTTGTGCTTAAATGGTCTGTGCCATAATGGAGTGCCTTGAGAGTTTGAATGGATAATTGCCTTATGTTAATTAATACTACTAGTTTATCTGTGTATACATAGGAAATAGAAGTTTAGCTTCAAAGCAACAATATTCACTGCCACTTCATCTGGAAAGGCCCCTCCAGTGATCTTGCTGTCAAGAGGCTATTAGCCCACTAGAGAACTATAAAGGAAGCTTCAGGCCTGATCCTTGCCATCTCAGATCTGCTTAAACTTTGTCCGAGGAAGTTCAAGCTGCAGACTGAGGTCTCCAAGTCAATTTGGATTACCCTAATAATTCTCATGGAAGAATTTGAACAAACTCTACACATGGACTGGCTACTGGACCGTAACTTACTAAATTGATTCTGGAAGAACTCTTACAAAATCAGCTGCTCACCATTTCTGCTATGAAACTGACCTAAGAATTTTATTCATATCTGTATGCATAATCTTTTAACCACAGTAACTTTCTTTTTTTTAAATAAATCTTACTTCAGTTAATAAGACTTGGCTGTAAATATGTATTTGGGTAAGATCTGAAATATTCATTGACCTGCTGGGTAATGTATCTGATCTCTTGGGATTGACAGAACTTTGTGAACAAGATTTTAAGTAATCCTCACCATATTTGACTTGGCTGTTTGGGTGGGAGCCAAAGGCTGGGTTGCTTAATGGAAAATGTAATTTTGGGCTTCGTGGTAACCAGTAAGGCATTACAGAAACTATTTTGTGACTGGCTTGGTGAATCTAATTATAAGAATAAGGCACCAGTTTGAGGGATCATCTAGCCCATTCTTTGCAGTTTGGCCTGACTGAGCATTCTCAGGATGGCCCCTCCAGTGATCATGGTCACACAGTTATATTTTGATTATGCCTTAATAAAATCCAAATTTCCAGTGTACAAAAGGTCACAACAGGTTGTTTTACCTACTTTAACATGGTTTTTTTTCTCTTTATAATGGTTTTTATCTACTTATCCCTTTCTTGAGGTTTTAATGAAAACCTCTAACTTGTAATTCATGCTGCTTAGCCAAACATGTTTTACCTAGCAAGCACATATATTATTAAAAACTTTAGACAATTATTACAAAAGGTTATGCTCTTAAACATATTTCCACTTAACAAGCAGTTTAGCTCTTCTTTGATAATTTTATATCTGCTCTTAAAGCTTTGCACAAAGCAATGCTAAATGGCAGTTTTCTTTTTAGCATAGCCATGATAAATGCTTAGGTTGTAGGCCTCCATATAGCAACATTACAAAACACATAGGCCTTACAGAGAACAACCTGAGAAGCATCCTCTCCTCCTATTGCTTAAAAGGGGCTGCCCTGCTCATTTTTTATTAATGCAATTTATGCCACTATAAATGCACTGTGGATAAGTCCCCTATGGCCAGAGTAAGGCATAAGTAAGAAACAATGACATAGGTTCTCCCTCAGAAAATGAGCAATAAAGTAAAATGTATACAGGAGGCTCAAACTGCACTTGGAAATACATAATTTACTGACCTAGAATATAATTTATCTTTAGTGCTGTCGATTAATTGCAGTTAACTCATGCAATTAACTCAAAAAAATTAATTGGGGGAAAAAAATTAATCCCGATCAATCGCAGTTTTAATTGCACTGTTAAACAATAGAATTCTAATTGAAATTTATTAAATATTTGGGATGTTTTTCTACATTTTCAAATATTGATTTCAATTACAACACAGAATACAAAGTGTACAGTGATCACTTTATATTTTTTTTACAAATATTTGCACTGTAAAAATGATAAAATAGTATTTTTCAGTTCACCTCATACAAGTACCATAGTGCAATCTCTTTATCGTGAAAGCACAACTTAGAAATAGAGACTTTTTTTTTGTTACATAACTGTTTTGTTTTTGAGTGCAATCTAAAACTTTAGAGCCTATAAGTCTATCAGTCCTACTTCTTGTTCAGCCAATCGCTAAGAGAAGCAAGTTTAACATTTACTTGTTAATTACACTGTCATTTGAAAGTGAGAACAGACGTTCACATGACACTTTTGTAGCCAGAACTGCAAGGTATTTCTGTGCCAGATATGCTGAACATTCGTATGCCCCTTCATGCTTAGGCCACCATTCAAGAGGACATACTTCCATGCTGATGATGCTCATGGAAAAAAATAATGTGTTAATTACATTTGTGACTGAACTCCTTGGGGGAGAATTGTATGTCTCCTGCTCTGCATTTTACCTGCATTCTGCCATATATTTCATGTTATAGCAGTCTCGGATGATGACCCAGCATATGTTGTTCATTTTAAGAACACTTTCACAGCAGATTTGACAAAATGCAAAGAAAGTACCAGTCTGAGATTTCTAAAGATAGCTACAGCACTAGATCCAAGGTTTAAGAATCTGAAGTGCCTTCCAAAATCTGAGAGGGACGAGATGTGGAGCATGCTTTCAGAAGTCTTAAAAGAACAACACTCCAATGCAGAAACTACAGAACCCAAAAACCACCAAAAAAGAAAATCAACCTTCTGCTGGTGACACCTGATTCAGCTGATGAAAATGAACATGTGTTGGTCTGCACTGCTTTGGATCGGTATCGAGCAGAACCCATCTTCAGCATGGACACATGTCCTCCAGCTACAACAGTGCAATGCAAATGCTTGTTCCCACTTTCAGGTGACATTGTAAAAAAGAAGTGGGCAGCATTATGTCCTGCAAATGTAAACAAACTTGTTTGTCTGAGCAATTGGCTGAACAAGAAGTAGGACTGAGTGGACTTTGTTTTAATTTTGAATGCAGTTATTTTTTGTACATACCTCTACATTTGTGAGTTCAACTTTCATGATAAAAAGATTGCACTACATACTTGTATTAAGTGAATTGTAAATATAAAAGAAATAATATTTTTCAGTGCAAATATTTATAATAAAAATAAATATAAAGTGAACACTGTAAACTTTGTATTCTGTGTTGAATTTGAAATCAGTATATTTGAAAATGTGGAAAACATTCAAAAATATTTATAAAAGTGGGATTCTTTTATTAGCAGTATGATTAATCATGCGGTTAATCATGATTAATTTTTTAAATCATGCAATTAATCACACTTAATTTTTTAATTGCTTGACATCCCCATTTATCTTCTAGACTTCATTGGCCAGATTCTGCTCACAGGTACATCAGTGTAACAGTGGTAATTTGCAGGGGTTCATATGCACAAAAACAAATAGATGAAATAAAAGCCTGATTAGCCCAGTGTAAACTATTATTGTCTCTATTTCTTCACATAAGTGCTGCATCAGACCTTCCCCTGTCTCCCTTCCTCTTTAGATATGTTTGTATCTGTGTATAGAATAAATAGCTGTGGGAGCTTAGGGTGGGATTTTCAAAGGAACATAAAGTGATAAGCACCTAAATCCCAACTGGATTGAAAAACCTCATCCTGAATATTAGTTGTGATTTAAGTACTAATGAGTTATATCTCCCAGTTGTTGGCCAGATGGGAGGCTACATTTTAGCTGTTTATCTATTTCAACTGGGGGCTGGACTGATGTATGCTTATTAGCACAACTGAGACTTGAACCAAGAATCCTGTAGTCTAATGGCAGAAACCAGAAGCCAAATGGCAACCTACCTGTGCAGATTGGAGCTGTTATTTAGTTTGTCTCAGCTGAAAGTCTCTCTTTCCATATCTTACAGAAAGAAAGACTTGTTAAGTGTGTCCTCCATTTTTGTTATTTCAGACACTGTAGGCTGCGGTTAAGAATTCAAGGAGAATCTTCAGAGTGAAGCTAATGATTCTGATGGGGATTTCAATGTGAATATGAATTCTGCTGTTATAGACACAGAAAAAAAGACTAGTTAAATGCTGATGAACTCAGCAGGATTCTGATGATGTAACTTATGGGTTACCACAGGGTTACAGTATTGTGCGGTACCATCTATTGAAACTGGATACAGCACTGAACTAATTAGGATAAATTACTCAGCACTGTTGGAGCTAAAAGGTCAGAGCAGCATACTTTCCTGACTGAAACTGAGGTGTGGTTAGTGAGTGAAACAGGAAGGAGCAGAATTTGCTGGTACACAAAAGGATTTATAATCTCTGCTGTCCGTCATAGGAGATACTCTTAACTGTCTGCATTGTGATGCTATAAGGCTGGTAAAGTACCTGCTGCGGCTATCTCCCCTTATAAGCTTTAGCCCAGTGATTAGGGCACTTACATGGGATGTGGGAGATGCAGGCTTAGTTCCTCTCTGCCTGATATGGAGCAAGGAATTGACTTGTGTCTCCCACATCCCAGGTGAGTGCTCTAAGTGCAGGGCAGTAGAGTCAGTCTCACTCATTCCCTGGCCTAATTGCTATTTGTTGTCATGAATGACCATGGGCTTCTCCATACAGCAAGTTAGTGTGTGGCAAGTTAAGATGTCAATATACAGCACATGAGTTTGCAGAGCAGTAACATCTCATGTGGACCCTGCTAAAGCACACCAAAATTTCTGTAGTGTGCTTTGACATATTCCCACTTCAAAAAGCAGTAGGTCAAAGAGCACAATGATACTTTAATGTGCTGTAGTACAATCCACGTGGTGAGTTGGTGGATAGCAAGCTAGTGATCTGTAGATTTACACCTTGGCTTGCTGTTCGCTAACTCATTGTGTAGACAAGCCCTTTGAATTGCCACTATGAATGAAAAGAAAAATAAGATACTTTAAATAACTGGAGGTTTTCCAAACTCTTAAGCTTTGTCTTCTGGACTCTTGTAGAGTAGGAGCTGGAACTGCAAACAAGGTCCCAGACAGCAGTGTTTTGCTGGCTTTGCATTTCTTGCCAATGGACATTCTTTGGGTGCAAGGAAACTAGTCAAAGGTTGGCACAGGCTGTTTTTTTATGTTATGACTTCCTCTCCCCAAGGTGATCAGTCTTGGAGATTCTGGAACATCAGGAGTCCCTCATGTGGCTTGTTGACCTGAAAGGTGAGGCTTCTTGGGACTTCTAGTTTCCAAATTCACTTACTCCACCTTTCAGTGCCTCCTGCTAAGGTCTTTGGACAAATCAGGTGTGAGACATACCTTGGAGCCATGCAGGTTGGTCCAATCATGTTCAAATTAGGTCATCCTTAGCTAGTGTTAATTTTGGAGAAGTCTTGCTTAAATCAGCAATTTTAAGACTATTTAGTATTTTATATACCACAGAGCCTGTCACTCACATCAAAAGTACAAACACATTAGATGAATACATTAGGACACTGGCATGGTCTTATCCAGGCAAAAGGGTCTTGAGATGACAATATGCCACTTGTTTACAGAAACCTCAATATCATCTAAACACAGCTGAATGAAAGAAGAGCTCTAGTAACAATCAGCTGCACAACATCCATCCATCCATCAGCAAAAATAAAGTAAGTTTGTTCAAACTTATGATCACTTTTATCACCTCCAGTTTCTTCTTAGAAATAGAGATTTACAAGTAACTTCCCTATTTTGGAAGTGACCTAGCAGTCAAACAGCTTCTCTTCTGCAAGCTTCATCCTGATAGATGAAAGTTACTTTAAAACTCATCAACATGAAAGCTGGACAGAAATTTTTCCAGTGGAATGTTTTTTTTTTTTCTTTCAGAAAATGGCAGTTCATCAGAAATGAAACATTCCACAGAAATGCGTTGATTTTGATTAGTCTTCTAGTGGAACCCTGCATAGCAGGAGACCAGGCTTTCAGCCATGGAGCTGGAAGCTGAGAAACCTTAGACTGTCTCAAGGATTCCAGGCTCCCTTCTGTAGATCTGGGCTTTCAGGCAGAATTTTGTTTTGAAATTTTCAAAATGAAACATTTCTATCACTTGGAAATGACATTTTTTGGATTTTCTCTTCCACAGGAAATTTTGAAACTAAACTTTTTCATTCCAAAACACATTTTAAAAAAAATTAGAATTTCTCTTGGAGCAGAAATTCCAACTTTCATCTAATCAACTTGAAACCCACTTTAAACATAAAATTGTAATATTCCCATATAAGCTATTCCTTACACACTTTCTAGGTGGGATTCCAAGAGTCTCACATGCCCCATTTACATTTGGGGTCCTAGGCAGCCAGATATCCACTTTCTCTACTTGCCACTTCTGTTTCTCCTTCTTCCCTATAATTCATAATCATTATATTATGGTGGCACCCACAGGCAAACCACGATTGGGACTTGATTGTGCTGGGTGCTGTACAAACATGAGAAGAGTCTCAGACACAACGAGAAGTCTGTCAGCTACATTTGAAGTACCAGCACCTACTTACAGCCCACTACCAGGATTTTCCCAGTGAACTCCATCAAGGGCCTGAACAGATTCCACACAGCCTATTCCCCATTGCCCCTTTGGGGTTATATAAAATTAGAAGTTTATGATCCCACCACCAAAAGGAAAAAATAATTTAAGCTATGTTTCAACGAATCCAAGGTGGTCTGTCCTCTACTACAGCAAGAACCAAATACAAGAGGAATTTTTGGCACTTAGAAAGCTGACAATAAGAGATAAGATGTATTGTTTCTTGTTAAACTGTATTTAACGGTAAGCAATATGTATCACTAAACTGAGAAAGCTAGGAGCTTGATCTATTCTATTTTGGAACTGAATAAGGAGTGTTTTTTAGGTCCAAGTTCCTGAAACGGTCTGCCTTTTTACATAAGGCACTATTAATTTTCATTCAGATCTTTTTTTGACCATTCAGCTGCAGTGGAAATAAATCATGTTGTTATTCAGATATGAAAACAAGATTTATCTACCTGGGGCATAATAAATCTTGGTTAAAATAGAAATTTTCTTTTTTTTAACTTAATGATTCTGTGTTTGAAAAATGTTGAAAAATGACAAAAATCAACAAAAGCCATATAATGTTGATAATGTCCATAAAGCACCTCATTAAGCCTAGTAATTGCATCCCATATGGTACTGACTGTGGGATTGTATAGTTTCCAGAGACATCTGCAATTGCTCATGTTAGGGGGCTTATTCCTTCACCCACTTACTTCCCTGGTCCTTCTCACATGAACAGAGAGCAACAATACCCGAAGTCCAAAGGTGCAAACAATTCGATGTTTATTGGGGTGAACTTCCAGCAAGCATGATTCCAGTTTCCTTCCTCAATGTCCCCCTTCCCAGCTCTGACACCACAGAGCCTTACACCTGTGTCCCTGTTCCCATTCCTGCCCTTAGCCAAACATGATTCCAATTTCCCCACCCCCATTTCCCCCTTTAGCAAAACATGATTTCAATTTCCCCACCCCCATTCCCTGTTCCCATTCCCCCCACACACACACCCACTCACTTCCTGATTGACTGTAGACTATATAGTAAAACTTGAGTTCTGCTTAGCTATACCTTAACCAATCATTTTACTGAAATTTAACTAACCAATCCTAACATATTGTAACATGATTATTTAACCAATTATATCCCACCACCTTAATTAGTTTACACCCAGCAAAATTAATTATACAGCAGATAGAAACAATCACAGAACCAGACAGAGATTATACAGACAAACAATAGGGAAATGGGGGCTACAGTGATAGAACAACAAACAAATGAGGATTTCACATCCCAGCTATTGATAAGTGAGTTCTTGTCAGACAGGATGCTATCAAACTAAGTTTCCTTTTACATCTTCTAGGCACTTCCCTTTCTCTGGAGGTGATAGGCATGATCAGGACAGGATTGTATTCCTAACAGCCCAATAG
Source organism: Eretmochelys imbricata (assembly GCF_965152235.1). Classification (NCBI taxonomy): domain Eukaryota; kingdom Metazoa; phylum Chordata; order Testudines; family Cheloniidae; genus Eretmochelys; species Eretmochelys imbricata. Next base: position 46,639,982 of record NC_135573.1, on the reverse strand, counting down.
CACCTTATTTCAATGTGACTAGTTTGGAATGTGAGGATCTGACCATTCGCTTCCCAACTTATGGCTGCCTCTGCTGCTTAGCCAAAGGCCTTAGCCTAAGAACAGGGCCTCAGACTGTCACAGTAAGAGAAGGCCCTTACACCGGCACACAGTGATTTTGATTCTTTCTTTCTTTTATACCTCTATAACTAGCTAAGTGATAAGAATACACCTAAATTCTTAGAGTATAGGCCTTTACAGACGGGCCTGAATATCTATATCCCAACAGCTTGCATAAACAGGGCATGTTGAGGACAGAATTTCAGTCAGTCGTCCTGATCTAGCGCAAAATAATTCTTTGCTTTCCAAGCTCCATAAAGAAGCTTGTTCCACGTGGACCAACCTAAGAAACTAAGTGAAACAGGTCAGCTAGCATAGATGCCTCAAAGAAACAACCAAAAAAATCTTGGTTAGGAGTTGGTGCAGGTAAGTTTGGTGGGGATGGAATGAGGAGAATTAATGCAAATAGGCTCCATACTTCCTATATCCTGATATTTGATCCATGTATATTGGCCCACATTTTCAAAAGTGACTGTTGAGTTAGCTTGTCTCATTTTTGTGGGGGAGCAATAAGACACCATAAAAGGCCCTGCTTTGGGGAAAATTCTGAGCAACCACCCTCTGAAAATCAGGACCCTTTAACATGTTTAAAGTTCAGCATCCTAAAACTGAGCTATCCAAAATCATTTGTCACTTTTGAAAGTTTAGGTCATCATCTTCTCTCCTTCCCACCTCCATCAGCCAGGGCAAATTCAGTTTGATCTATCGGCCCTTTAAATGCTGACTTAGTCTGTCAGAGATGAACCAACTCCCATGTTAGACTACTAGAAACCACCAGGCTATTCTGTTTGGCTTGCTTCCCCTCCCCCTTCAGGCCTTCAGAATCAGTAGCTCCATGGCTGCAGAGCCTAGAAAGCTTCTTTGAGAAAGCAGTCACAAAGGCAGCCTTTATGGGATACAGTTTGATACATTAACATTTTCTCAAGGGACACTGTCAAGTGGCTCAAGCCCAGAATTCAACCTATCTATAAAATTCACAACAGGACGATCCCTATTTGATCCCCCAACCCTCATGTCCCAGTTGAAGGGCAGTTTGCCCCAGGGTTCCAAAGCAATGTTGCAACCTTGGTACATGGGTTCACAGCATCACTTATGTTTGGTCTGGCTACCCCTCCATCTCCAGAGGGGCGATGGGCCAAAACTGGGCGGAGCTGTGTCTTGCTTTAGCCATTGCAAATGTTGGGAGTTATACTAATATGGGGGGGGGAGAAATTCTACAGAAACAGTAGAACTACTATTGTATGAACTAATTGGGGCTTGAGTGGCTAATAAAATTGAAAAGTAAATAAAACTGAACATCTCAAGATTATAGGGGGTATAGTGTGTAAGTTAATATATAAATCACTCAGTGGACATACCAAATGGTCACAAATATATATAGCAATGTGCGTGATTATTCTTTGTTTGACAGAACTGCAACTCTTCTTTGCTGCCAAATCTCTGTCTTTTCAAACCTGTACATCCACTTGAACATTGGCTAAAGTCACATTTGGTGGCATAAGATCAATGTTCATAAGACTGGGGTTCTACTGTACTTAAGTGCTATCAGTCTAATCCTGATTTTACTTACACCGATGTAATTCCATTGTCTGCAGCTGAGGTTACTTCTGATTCATGCCAATATAAGCAAGATCAGAAACAAACATTTTAAGTATTTCAAATGTATTGTCTTCTCCCAGGAAAACAAATTAAATAAATGTAAGGCCCATATTTTTAAACCTGGTTGTCTGAAGTTAAACACCCACATTTGTATTTAAGCACCTACATAAAAGTGGCCTTATTTTCAGAGGTGATGAGTTCCCACAACACCCACTGAAATCAATTCATACCTTTTCAGGTACTTAGAAGAATGTACATTCAATCAAGGTCAAGAATGAATACATCAATCTCCTATTTGTACTCCTATAGGTGAAGTTAAACCAGCATTTGTAGTTGCAGACTTTACGGGGTGTTAGGCTCAACACCCCTGAAAATCAGACCACTTTTAATTAGGTGCCTAAATATGGAGTTAGATGCCTAACTATAGACACTTAGATTTGAAAGTGTTGGTCACAATTGTCTCTGTTTGGCTCAGGAATAGACTGATATATATTATTCCTGTGTGTTCAGTGACAACATTGATACTTTTCAGAGTAGAGCCATGTTAGCCTGTATCCGCAAAAAGAAAAGGAGTACTTGTGGCACCTTAGAGACTAACCAATTTATTTGAGCATAAGCTTTCGTGAGCTACAGCTCACTTCATCGGATGCATTCAGTGGAAATTGATACTGTGGCATTGATACTGTGGCAGTAAAAACAAAAGAATATATAGAGACAACTGTGCTAATTACAGCTGAGTTTAATGTTTATTAGCTCAATTACAATTTCTGCAATCTGATTCTGATTTGACTACATTGAAAACTGGTGAAAGATACTGTGAGCATTTCAGCAATACTTGCTAACTAAAACATAATCGCTTGGAAAAGAAAGCTACTAGAAAGGCACTTACAAACAGGAGTGACTGGAAGAATTCAAAATAATAAAAAGCTGGCTATGTCCTTTTAAACATATAGTAGATGTCTGCATTTGCTGTACCATAATTATGTTTCTCAAAAACATGTTTATGGAAAGTGATAAACATGATCCTTACTTAATATACTAGGGAAGCTGTGAAATGGAGTACAAATCTCTTAGGTGATCTTGTATTTGCATGTTAAGAATAGGACTATTACTATATATCATTATATTTCCATTTTTACTACCTGAACTCCTCTTTTAGTTCAATATAGTCTTTGTTCCCTGTCCTAAAATGTTGTATAGGGCAGTTGTATGCTGCTAAACAGCTGCTGTGTTCCACCTCAGAAAGGGTTGTATTTCAGTGGTAGGTGAAATTCTTCTATCTACAGTTCAGTGGGTTAAAATGCTTTGGGATCCTCAGGGATGAAGTGATGAAGACATGTGCAGAAGCTATTATTTCAAGGATACAACTTTATTTGCCAGGTATTAAGCTGAGACTGAATCTTTACAGCTGAGTTGTTAACCTTTGAAAATATGAATTTAAACTGCAAGCACTGACTTAACCTTGCCTATAGGAGAGCAACTGATACTGCAGTAATAAAGAATTACGTGGCCTTCGCCTCCCCTCACAAGGCAAGGCAAGCATTTTATGCTTCAGTCTGTGTTTTTGTTCTATTTCTTTAGATTTGACTGTAGGCAAAACAGTAATTCTAGTGCAGGGGTTCTCAAACTGGGGGTCGGGACCCCTCAGGGGGTTGTGAGGTTATTACATGGGAGGTCACGAGCTGTCAGTCTCCACCCCAAACCTCACTTTGCCTTCAGCATTTATAATGGAGTTAAATATGTAAGAAAGTGGTTTTAATTTATAAGGGGGGGGTCACACTCAGAGGCTTGCTATGTGAAAGGGGTCACCAGAACAAAAGTTTGAGAACTACTGTTCTAGTGGTTAGTTAAATAATACTTCAATCCCTTTGTACCCTCCCCCGCCCACAAAAGACTGTCAGTGGGATAGGTCCCTCCTAGCCTTGTTGTCCTGACTTGTGAAGGATCTCCCTCCAATAGCCTCTTGTCATTCATTCATCGTAAATCAGCAAACACAGGAGCATGACCAGGAAACCCACAGAATCCACTTTGTGGGGAAAACACAGAGAAACACACAGACATGGAGACCAAAGGCAAAAAGGCAGGTAGACAAGCTGAGGAGCTGGAAGATGGCAGGAAAATGACCATTTCTGTGGATTTCAGCAGTGCAATCAGATTTATGTGGTATCTTTGCAAAAAAAAAAAAAGGAGACTTTGCAGCCTTTACACAGCGGCATAACAGCAGTGTATATGGAGCCTGGGGCGTGGTGTTGGAGCAACCAGAGAGGAAAAGGGAGAACTAATTTAAAACAACCTGAAATGTTCACAAACATTCGGTGTTGGGGTTGGGGGCAAAGCAAAAGTGGGGCTCTTCATCCAGGCTACTTGATGGACTCATACCGTGCTATCTCCTACCAGCTCCAGGGTCAAGAGACAAGTCCAAAGCAAACATGAGCTTTAAAACACATGATTGCTAATGGCCTGTCTGCTGTTGCATTTTATTCTTTGAGTTGGGAGACCTCAAAAGGTTAGTCTAAGTATCCAACCTCTTCTGGGCTTGTCTGAATTCAGCCTGATAAAGTTCATCCATCATCAGTAGGGGAAAAATAAGTTGTTTAGCTGGTTTACTGGGGTGACTATTGTGATATATGATTAAAAACAAAGACTCAGATCTGCCCTTATTTACCCAGATGAAATTCCAATGGGAGTTTTGTCATAGAATCATAGAATATCAGGGTTGGAAGGGACCTCAGGAGGTCATCTAGTCCAACCCCCTGCTCAAAGCAGGACCAATCCCCAACTAAATCATCCCAGCCAGGGCTTTGTCAAGCCTGACCTTAAAAACCTCTAAGAAAGGAGATTCCACCACCTCCCTACATAACCCATTCTAGTGCTTCACCACCCTCCTAGTGAAAAGTTTTTCCTAATATCTAACCTAAACCTCCACCACTGCAACTTGAGATCATTACTCCTTGTTCTGTCATCTGCTACCACTGAGAACAGTCTAGATCCATCCTCTTTGGAACCCCCTTTCAGGTAGTTGAAAGCAGCTATCAAATTCCCCCTCATTCTTCTCTTCTACAGACTAAACAATCCCAGTTCCCTCAGCCTCTCCTCATAAGTCATGTGTTCCAGCCCCCTAATCATTTTTGTTACCCTCCGCTGGACTTGTTCCAATTTTTCCACATCCTTCTTGTAGTGTGGGGCCCATGTATCAGAGGGGAGAATCCAGCCTTATTAAGTGGTTTGTGTTTGACTTTTTTATTTTTTATAATGCAAAATAAAATACATTTCAAAACAAAGTCATTTTGAAAACAAAAGGTTGAAATGTTCTGTTCTGAAAATGTCAAAATGGAACATTATTGAAACACTGTCATTTTTTGGAGGGAGGGTTTTTTTCTAAATGAAATTTTGTCAGAATTGAGACAAAATCGAAATCCTATGGAATGTTTCAATTTTGAAATTGCAGAAGTTCCTGCAAAATGGAAATTCAGTTCCTGCACAGCACTGCTCTCCGTGTGTAATATACATGATCGTATGTGTGTTTTACATGCATCTGTCTGAAGTTTCTTTTTAAGTTATTTATTTTCCTAATCCAGTAAAATAAATACAATGAACAGTCTGGCACTTATCCATATTGTATTATTGTTTTAATAAAAATATAAGGTTTTCCCTTCAAATAATGTATAATGCTTCATAACTAATTCCAATAGCACAGCATATCAGATCTGAAAATAAAGTAGTCGAGAACACAAGCACCACCTCCAATATATATATTTATAGAATCATTTTATAAAAATAAGGAAATCTGCCATAGTCTAAAGAGATGTGGGACGAAACCTTGGTTTCATAGAAATCAGTGGCAAAACTCTCTTTGACTTCAATAGGGCAAAAATTCACCTCTGAACTAGCAGTCTTGTTATTGGTTTTGGTATCTTTATCCTTATTAGATCCAATCCTGGGTCCTGATTATCTTTTAGTTGTACATGTAACTCCCACTGACTTTGGCGGTAGCTTCATCTACATATTTGATGAATTTGGGCTCCAAGTTTTGGCCTAAAATATGCAAAACAAAGTATCAAAAGTAAATATTTTTATCTCTTTTATATGCTGAAACAGACAGAGATAATGAGAAATCCAGCAGCAATCCTGGCTCCACCTGGAAACCTGAAAATAAGTGTTCATACTGAGCAGGTAACATTATTCATCTCTCCCTTCTACCCTACAAGTTATGATAAAGAAAACAAATACTGGATAACAAATATGCAGAGTTCTAATAATAAATATTAAAAATAAAAAAGCTTTGGAAGGGAGATAGACCCTCAAGCTTTGAGGCATAAGTCAACCTCGAACTATTGGGATTTTGGAGGAAACTTTCCCCAGGGAGAAATTATCCCATAAGATTTTTCCCATGAAGCAGCTGTTGCTAGTCACTATCAGAGACAAGACACTAGATTATATGCATCACTGGTGTGATACAATATGGCAATTCCTATGTTCTAAACTTGCACCTGAATCAGTGCAATTAAATGTGCAATGCAGGTTTAGTTATGCTGAGCTAGCAGAGACTGTAGTCTTTTCATGCCGTGCACTTCTAATCTTACAGGGTATTTGTGTATGCTAAAGTATTAAATCTAAATATTGTCACTGTTAGCTGCTGTGCTAAAAGGACAATACTTCACTGTTCTGATGAATATACGTGTGTGTGTGTGTGTGTGTGTGTGTGTATATGAAACAATACATGGTATGCTGTGAGGGGTTTTATTGGCTTGGATTCGGCATGCTCATATTACTTATAAGTGGCTACGATGCAAAAGCTATGCAGGTCATCCCAAATGAATGCCAATAAAATCTTAATATTAAGCCACACCAGCACTCACTGTAAAGAAAATGAAACTGGCCGGTTTATTTTCAGTAGCCAAGCGGAGTCAACTGTAAAAACTGAACAAAGAGTGAAAAGGAAATGAGATTTTAAAATTCTTTCAATTTTACTGATCTAAGTTGTTGTTTTTAGGAGGGTTAGGCGACTAGAATAGTAAATGAGATCACTCTGTTCTGAGAATCGATCCGGTGTGGAATATTTTAATGTTTCACCTTATCAGTCATTGCATTTGGCCACTGTTCCTCTCTGGTAGATTTGTTGTCCTGCCAGCATCTATATATTATCAGCTTTGTTAACAGCAGAACTAATATCATCCAGAGTTCCCCTAACATAGCTTTTCCATACATAATCAGGTTCAATTCTGGCTTTCTAATGGTATGAGGCACTCATTTTATGCTCCAAAGGCTAGGGAGATACTGGACCTTGCAATTTACACTAGTCCAGGACTGAATATTGCCCATCTCAGTCTTTGGGTCAGTGTCATTTAGATTGCAAAATCCATATTTGGGGGGAAGAAGGAAATATCCTCTGGCAGGATGTTTTATTTCTGAGGGTTTTTTTTTTTTCCCCGCAGGAGGAGGCGGTCATTTGATTTTAAAATGGAAGCTCTTTGCTCAGAGGTTTGGAATGTTAGAAGCAATCCTGGCAATGCAACACCCATTGAAACCAATGGGAAGTGTTCAGTGGGAGTTGGATCAGGTCCCCGGTGTATTTCTTACAGAGGAGAAAGGGCGAGAAATGGAGGTGCACTGCTTGCCAAGAATGTGGGAAAGTTCTCAGAAAAGGCGTATACCATACAGTTCCCAGAAAGACTTGCAGCTCTCTCAGGATGTCATCAGCAATGGGCAATGTTATTTTCTATAAGTATGGGGAAGATTACATTACTATTTTCTAGAACAGTTAAGGCCTGGACCTTTTCCCACTAAAGTCAACAGCAAACTCCCACTGACTTCAACAGGAAGATTGGGGCTGTGGTCATTCATTTTTTTTTTTTTTTTAATTCCTGGCAAGGAATATACAAAATTAGGACTCTTATTCACTAGATCAGTCAGATGAAAATTAGATCTAAAATATAGCACTCCTGTAGTTACTATGGCAAGTTCACTCTGGTCTAGCAGCCTATTTAAAAAAAAAAAAGTATCACTTCAGATAACTGGTTTCTTGGAGCCAGATCCTTTGCTGGCAAAAAGTTGTCCTAAAACCAGTATAAATGGCCACAGGAGGATCACCCCAGCGTAGGGAGATCCTGAACTCACATAGATCCTTCACAGGAACATAGGAACTGCTACACTAGAACAGAACCTGTGGTTCATCTAATCCAGTATTTTGTCTCTGACAGAATCCAGCACCAGATGTTTCAGAAGAAGGTGCAGGAAATGTCACATTAGGCAGATATGGGGTGATCTGCCCTCCACATTAGGTATCCTCCTAATCCCTAATAATTAGAGATTGGCTTAAACCCTGAAGCATGAAGTTTAATATCTCTTCCCTGGTCACTCAATTACAGACCTAAAAGTCGCAATATTACAACAAAAAAACTTCAGAAATAGACTCCAACTAGAGACTGCTGAATTGGAATTAATTTGCAAACTGGACACCATTAAATTAGGCTTGAATAAAGACTGGGAGTGGATGTGTCATTACACAAAGTAAAAGTATTTCCCCATGTTTATTTTTCCCCCCTACTGTTCCTCACATGCTCTTCTCAACTGCTGGAAATGGCCCATCTTGATTATCACTACAAAAGGTTTTTGTTTCGTTTTTTTCTCTCCTGCTGGTAATAGCTCACCTTAACTAATCACTCTTGTTATAGTGTGTATGGTAACACCCATTGTTTCATGTTCTCTGTTTGTATATATATCTTCCTACTGTATTTTCTACTGCATGCATCCGATGAAGTGGGTTTTAGCCCACGAAAGCTTATGCTCAAATAAATTTGTTAGTCTCTAAGGTGCCACAAGTACTCCTGTTCTTCTTCCAAATTAGGTCAGCATTAACTGTTGTAACTCTGGATATTCTTGTTGTCCATATAACTGTCTAATTCCACTTTGAAACTTGCTAAATTTTGGCTTCAAGGACTTCCTCTGGCAGTGAGTTCCACAGTTTAATTACATGTTGCATGAGAAAATATTTCATTTTATTGGGTTTGAATTTGCCACCTTTATTTTTCATTGAGTGTCCCCTTGTATTTGCATTATAAGATAGGGAGAACAGAAGCTCCTGATCTTTCTTCTCCAGACGATTTATAATTTTATATCTTTTTATCATGGTCCCTCATATTTGTCTTCATTCTTGGGTAAAGAATCCCAATCTTTTCAATCTCACTTCATATGGTAGTTTTTCCATGTCATCAGCCACTTTTGCCACCCTTCTCTCAACCCTCTCTAATTCTGTACTATCTTTTTAGAGATGGGTGACCAGTACTGCACACAGTATTCTAGCTGAGGCTGCATCATTGATTTATATAATGTCATTATTATACTCTCCATTGCAATCCCTATACGCTCTTATATCACAGTGCCTTGAGACCAGTGTAGAAGGCATGGCCTAGGGAAAAAATATATGGCTGGGGCATCCTGGTGCCCTCACAATGCCTAGCTGCTCTAGGTGCTCGAGATCAGGTGCTCTAACCAGATGGATGCAAAATGGCCCCAGGACCAGTGCTTAATTTGTGCCAGGGCTTGCAGGGCTGAGCCCCGGCACCTCTAGGCTTGGCAGTTCATAGCCCTTGCACCTCTAGGCTTGCTGCATCAGTTATGAAAGTAAAAAAAATTGCTTGATCCCATGACAAATTAAGCACTAGCCAGGACTACCTTGGCAGTGCGGGGATGGGGGTGTTAGAAACATTCATTAAAGCCACCTTTGCACCCCTTTCTGCCTCCTCTGCAAATACTGTTACAAGCCCCGCATTCCTTAGATAACAGGGTATTGTTGCTGATCAGCACTATAGCATGAAAGTGAGCAATGGTGAAGTGGGAAGTAAATCAGACATTTCAAAATTCCATCCAGTCCTTATATCTTTTGATAAGAGCAGAGATTTCATAGTTGGAATAAAAACTTTTTTCTTCTATGCCATATCACTTGCAGTTTCTAAAAACCTATTAAATTCATAGTCATTTTGTGAGGCTTTTATCCATTTAGAAGGAGATATCAAGGAACAGCAAGAAGTAGGGAACAAGGGAGATCTGAAAATATTGAGTCCTTCTCTGCACAGTAATCTGTTAGGCTCTGACCCAGCAAAAAATCCACTCTGTTTAATCTTGGGCATGCCAGCAGAAGCTCCATATAAAAGTGGAGACAGGAAGATGGAAGGATTTCTGTGCTGAAAAGGTCCCTAATTATAGTAGTAGGATTTTATATTTGTATTTTATATACTTTAAAATGAAGGATAAAGAATAATAATGTAGCATGTATTAAATGTATTGGTGTATGATTTGATCATATCCTGCCAACCACCTTTTTTGAATAACAGAAAGGAATGGCCTAATGGGCCAATGGATAGACATGCATCAGCCAAAATCTGTGTCTGGGCTGATTTCAAGGCAGTAACAGACTTTTTCAGGGTCACCAATTTGTTGTAGGTTTAGCATTTTAAAATAAGTAAAAGAATGCCATGATTGTTTTCTTTTGCATTGCGATTTGATGTTCCTGTTCAAAATGTTCTGTGCAAATTAATGTGTTTCGTGTGTGAATGAGGAATGTGTGTGTTAAGAGATAAGTGTGAAGGCCATCGCTGAACCAGATGTACAAGGGAGGAACCAGAGACAGATGCAAGGGCGCCAGGAGGCTGCAACATGCCCCTATTGAAATGTCAGAGGAATGCAGATTGCCGGCTCTAAAGACGAGACAGGCACCTATCAATCGGGACAAGATAGCTGTGATCAAAACCAGCATGGAATAACTTCCTGAGGAACTTGATGAAAGAACAAGATAAAGGATGAGAAGGACAATTTAACAAAATGCATATTGTAAAATGGGTAAAAAAAAATGCAAAAACATTACAAACTTGGTCTGTTGTATAGAAAAAAACTAAGGTACAAACTCAAACACTAACAAAAAAAGTTTGGGCTCTAATTCAAAAAATGGGGTTCAAAGTAGCCTTAAACAAGGCTCAGTTGGTGCTACCTCAGGTTACATACCTGGGCATAGTCATTAAATAAAAAAAACAAGTAAATCAAAAAATGGTAAGGGCACTGGTAAAAATGCCCGGCCCTACCAGAGCCCACTCTTTAAAAATGCTGCTAAAAAAAAGCAGCATATAAAAAAAATATTGCACAGTCAAAAAAATAAACATAAATTTACCAGTGGGTAACAAAAAACCCTTAACAGTTAAAGGTCAACATGTAAAAGCACACAGTAAAAAAACGGATATAAAGGCCACCTAAAATAATCAGGTAATAGCCCGACAGCATAACATCGCAGTTATAACCAAAAGTAAAAAAAAAAATGTCTGTGCTAACACATCTAATCCAACAAATGGCACTACAAGTCGTCCTAACCAAGTTCCAAAAAAAAAAAACCAAACCCAAAAGATACTTAATGTAGCCCATCAGTTTACACATAAAAAAGTAAAAAAAAGAAAAACTTTCAAAAGGCTAACGCAAGTAGCAAAATAAAAGTGTATACAAAATAATGGTAAAACATGGGTGCAAAATTGTGGGCGGTGCGCTCAGGACAAGGCTTGTCCTCCCCACTGACAACCCATATTGCACCAACGAAGGCTTGGGCTGTAGCACAGGGTTCAAGTTAATTTTATCATAAATTGCCAAAAAGTTCAAAAAATTTCCAGTATTTATTGGTAATAATTAAGTCCTTTGCAAAATGGGTAACGGCATTTCCTACCAAAAATAAGAGCACCAGGGTAGTGGCCAAAAAGTTCTTTAATGGGGGAGCCTTTGTTTTTTTATGACAATAATTCAAGCCTTAAAAATTAGACAAAAGCTCCAGGTACCATATACCATATACTCAGTCCTCAGGCCAAGTAAAGCACATAAATCGCACTATTAAAAAAGTGCTCCGAAAGGTAGTAAATCACACACACAAAAACTGGCCGGATAAACTGCTTCTAATTTTGGCTGCCATCCACAGCAGTAATAAACTAAAAACAAAAATTCAACCCTTCCAAATTCTGTTTAAACATCCAATGCACCTAATAATTAATCCTAGTTATCTGGTACAGGGTCAAAAAAAACCCTCTTATATGACCCAGCATAATTATTTTCAATGGCTTAAACAGTTACAAAAAACTAAAACCACCCTCCAATATAGGGTTAATCAGAACATAAACCACATAAACAACACAATTTTATATAATTTAAAATAAAAAATAATAATGTAGCATGTATTAAATGTATTGGTGTATAATTTAATCATATCCTGCCAGTCACCTTTTTTAAATAACAGAAAGGAATGGCCTAATGGGCCAATGAGTAAAAATGCATCAACCGGAATCTGTGTCTGGGCTAATTTCAAGGCAGTAACAAACCTTTTTAGGGTCACCAATTTGTTGTAGGTTAAGCATTTTAAAATAAATAAAAGAATGTCATAATTGTTTTCTTTTGCACTGCAATGTAATGTTCCTGTTAAAAATGTTCTGTGTAAATTAATTCTGTTTTGTGTGTAAATAAAAAATGTGTGTAAAAGTATAAAAACCATCGCTGAACCAAATGTACCAAAAAAACCCCGAAAACGCAAGGGTGCCAAAATGCTGCAACATGCCCCTATTATAATGTCAAAAAGGGTAAATTAACAACTCTAAAAATAAAACAAGCACCTATCAATACAAACAAAATAGCTGTAATCAAAACCAGCATAAAATAACTCCCTAAAAGACTTAATAAAAAAACAAAATAAAAAATAAAAACAACAATTTAAAAAACCAAGCATTCGTCAAACAACAATTAATGACAGCATAATGGTGCAAAACTCATTGGTCCCAATGAAAAAAAAAATCACTATATAAACAGGGTGCCTTGCCATAAAACTTTGGGCTCATCCTGCCAAGACTTCCCTGAAGCACTGTGTCACGTCTGACGAAACCCGGCTCCTCCCTACCCATGATCAATCTAGCTGGGCACTTACATTGATCCAAACTCTGAACTGATAACTATAACATCAACTGGAGGAACAGTGTATGTGTCTGTGTCTGTGTGTGTGTAATTAAATGCATATACTAATTGTTGTATCTTCAATAAACCCTGCGTATTGCCTTTTCCCCGAAAAAATCCTGTGTGCTTCTTATAAGCATAACACAAATAGCCTATTACATTCTAATGTATTAGAATATTTTCCATTGTTTGTATGCAGTGTTGTTGTAACCATGTTGGTCCCAGGATATTAGAGAGAGAAAGTGGGTGCGGTAATATCTTCAGCTTCAGAAGCTGGTCCAATAAAAGATATTATCTCACCCACCTTCTCTCTAAAATGCTTATTATTCAATAATATTTTCCAACGACAAGGGTGAATTTTGTCTTGTAATGAGGGGCAGGAGACTGGGAGTCAAACCATGCCATTAGTTTTAAGGAGAACTCCCCACTGATGTCATGGATTCTATTTCCATCTTTGTCATTAACTGAAGGCTCAAGTACACAGTTGGCAATGTGCCCCACAGGTGTGTGTTTTGTACAGCATACTAACGTGTTGCACATTAATTGTTCCATGTAGACCCTGTTGGTGTGCACTGAAGGTTCTCTAGTGTTCTTTAATGTAGTGCTGTTTCAAACAGTATTACATTAAAGTGCACTAAGGAATCCTTAGTGTGCACCAGCAGGATCTACACAGACCAACCAATTAATGTGCAGTACGTTAATACGCTATAGAAATCACATTCCCATAGAGTGCATTACTACTTGATGTAGACAAGCCCTTAATATGTGATTCAACCATATTGTGACTCAGGGTTGTTTTTTTAAAAAATGTTTGTAATATTTAATTATTCAAGAAGTCTATTGTGAGGCTTGATAAATTCATATAAATATTTTGAGATCCTCAAAGTACAATGTGACTAGAAATGTACTAATAGTAATGTATTTATGCAGAATATTCATTATTTCTTGTAGTGGATGAAATTTAGTCATATAAATGTTAACTTCTCTATGCTGTTCCCAAAGTTCAATACTCATTCAGTAAAGGTATCCATTTTAGAGAAGAAATCTTTGTCATTTCCATAGGCTCATGTTTGCTTTAAATATTTTTCTTGCTATAATTCACAGAAATATTCTTTTCCTGTTCCTTCTTTTCACAGGTTCACAGGTGGCACATAAATCGTGTTAATATGAATGTATTAATCCAGAAGGGATATTCTAATGCAGACTCCAAAAATAGACAATATTAAGGATGATTGCTGATGTAAGAAGGAACATTGTTGGTAGCAATTTGTGTGTGAAATGTCACTTGCGGTTGTAGAGTCTTGCATGTAAATAGCCCCAGGGCACACTCAAAGGTAAGTGGCATTTGAAAAGCACTAAGAATATTAGAATCAGAATTCTTCAGAAGAAGCAAATACTTTATTTCTGAGGAATCTTCCTTTGCAAAAGTGCATTAATGGACATTTTTACTCTACCATCTTATGTAATTAAAGAATTGAAATTTAGGGGAGAAAAACAGCTGGGCTGTAAACTTACTCACTGTATTATTATTAACCAGAAAACACTGCCTTTTTTTCCTTTAAAATAATAATAATAAATTGTTATTTGGAATTTCAGGAAAGTGGAGAAGGGCAGCAGAGGGGTTGGCTGGTCTGTTTGTTATATAAAATCTATACTGCAAAGGTTTCCTATTTCAGGTCTTGTCTACATAGGAAAATTGATCAGAAGGGCTATAGTAGCATAAGTTTTTGAAGTAATTAATCCAGAATAGTGTGTCCATATGAGGAGTTATTCTGGAATAGTGATAGTGGTATAGTTTATTGTGCTTTACTCTGCTGGTCAGTTTCCCCATGTAGACAAGACCTGAGATAGGAAAGCTTCATTATGTAAAAGCAGATTATACAACAAACAATTAGGCCAACCTCTCTCATCTCCATGCAATTTCTTAGAATGAAGTCAGCCCCTCTTCTTAGAAATTTCTTAGTAGCTGAATTAGAATATGCTGAATTTGTGAAATATTCTGAATCTGAAACATTTCCTTTTTATTCTTAATTTAGAAACTACAAGAATAGCAGCCTGAATGGAAAGCCCATTCAGAGATAATAGTATCTTGATTACAAGTACTTAAGATCCTGTTTGCATGCAGGTTCATCAGAGAGCCTACCAAACATAGGAAAGCATGAAATGTATTACTTTTGGAGCACTCTCTCATCATGGCAATATCAAGGTCACAATGAAATAGTAATGCACATCTGCTGTATCTATTCCATGGCTTTTAAAGCCTGGTTGACCTTTATTGTTTTTGTTTATGTATCATACCTGATCAATCCTGGGTATGTTCAGGCCAGTATGTAAGAAATGATGAAAGGAGGTATGCTTATTTATGTGGAGTTACTTGTGAGCAGAAACCTCCTTTAAATTATCTCTTCACCCACTCCACACAAATGTATTTGATGCCCTCTCCCCGCTACTCAGGTTGTGGTAGATCCCTGATAGGGGTAGGTGCTGCTATAATACAAATAATAACAACAACAGGGAATTAGGACACCATGAGTTCTAGACCTACTTCTGCTGATGGATGCTAATTATGTTCCCTTTCCAGTCATTATTAACCAATACCTCTGCAAGAGGTTACACTGGTTGGGAATAGAACCCTCACCTCTTGTCTTCAACGTAGCGTTAACTCAGTTGAGCAGCACCATGATTAGCCTAGAGCTGCTATGCTGCAAAGGTACATCTAGCAACTGGTCCTAAGTGAGTTCTTAGAACTTCTGGGACCACATCCCATGGTTTTTTGTACTGCAGTAAACTAAGTCACTCTAGAACTCTCCCCCAATGCATTGTGAGAAAACTTGCTTATCCTTCTGGGCACAAAGGGGAAATTGTGGGAAGGCATTGGAGAGCTATCAGCACTCTAATGATGTAGCCTGTATCTGAACTGCAAATCGGGTAGGTCACCAGACCAAGTGAAAAAGCTGTATTTGGGCTTTAATGCACACCCTCAGCCATGCCTAGGGTGACCAGATGTCCTGATTTTATAGGGAGAGTCCTGATTTTGGGGACTTTTTCTTATATAGGCACCTATTACCCCCCACCCTCGTCCCGATTTTTCACATTTGCTGTCTGGTCATCCTAGCCAGGCCAGTTAGCCCAGGTTGAAAGAACCACCAAAATCAGGTGAAATGAGTTTGTGTGTGTATGTGTGGGAGGATGGTCAGGAGAAAAACCTGAGTGAGAGCCCAAATTAACTCTGCCGTTAGTCCTCTTAGAATCTTTCATGTATCTGTCCTTGGCTATTCTAGCGGTAAAACGGCACTCCTCATTCACAGGTAACTCAGTTCCTGTGTGTTATGCATTCTCCTTTAGTAGCTTGTTTACACAGAATATAGCTGCCAGCTACTGTAGTTAGCCCAGTAGCTCCAGTGGTACCACTTTGTGCTGTAGTGGTGAAGATTTAGCATTCAAATTTTGATGATGGAGGGGGGAAGGGATACTAAAGTTGTGAATAGTATAATTTGTTTTTACTTCTTTTAAAAAAAAAGTGCTGAGGTGATTTCCTACTAAAAACCTTTTCTCTAATCCTGCAACTTCCCCCTGCTGACTTGGTGGGAACTGTTTATTATCCCATTAAACTCCTGTCTCTTCTCCTTGATTGAGCTAGTTCCATTTTGGTGTTCTCAGAACAGGACAGTATTTCTTGGGCTGCTCACTCCGTTAATTCTCTCCCTTCCCTGGGCCCTGACCCTTGGTGGAGGCCACTATTGCATGCGTACAGCCTCCTTTGACATCAGGACCTATTGCTTCATTGCAGTATATGTATGGTAGTCAGGCTGAAGGAATCTCAGCCTCTTGTACTAAGGAAGGGGGAAGGAGTTCATCAGCCATTTAAGACTCATGCTGAAGGCAGTCACTCCACTCCAAGCATATGCAGATATGCAGCCCTCATGGGCCAAGCAGTTCTTGCAGATCTCATGCTGCAAATGTTGCTAGTCTCAAGGTGTGGCCCCTTGTATTTTGGTCCCAGCTATTCTCTACCTTTGCTGTTTAGAATCTGTGCAGGTTTCAGATGAAATAAGTGTTCTTAATACCTGTTCTCAAATTCTCTTTTGTCAGCAAAGTGTGCACAATGTCTCTCTGCGTCTATACCATATATCTAGAGAAAGAATACATGATGGATTATTGTGCACTTGCATTTATCTTCACAATAGTGAGAAGGATAACCCTTGAGCAGTGTTCAGTAGCCAAGAAGATAAATATTACAGCAGAGCACAGTATCATGTATAAAATATACTCTGCACTCTAGATTCCATTTCATTATGAGATTTTTTTTTTAAAAAAAGAACCATTTTCTTGGTGAGCTTCCAAGTGCCAGCTACCACAAAAGCTAATTTCAAATTGCTTTAAGCCTTCAGAAACAAAGATGGTTTCACTCAAGATGGTCTGGATATTAATTAAAAACAAAAATCAGAGAAGGACCCACCCAGGCCCTTCACAGTAATGACATAGGCAAGTTGGTTTTTTTCTAAATATAATAACTTCCAGAGCTTTCTCAGAGGCATCAGCATTTTACTGGCTAACTTCCACAATGGGGAAAACTTTGGGGAGGAAAAAATAGAACATATATTTGTGTGTGTATGCAAGGGGAAAAGGGTCATTTTTCATTTGGTCAATACATGCCTTCTTTTAGTAAGAAATTTCCATAATCGCTGAGCAATACCTCTCAACGTATAACTCCTACTGCCTGCTGTGGTCAGTTTTTTGGCTGTGTGTGTGTTCTTTCAGCATGCTGTCCCAGTTCCGCACAGATAGCAGAGATAGCAGACTTTGATTGAACTGCCCAATAACCACAAAATCAGTTCATAGCGAAGGAACTTGGTCAGGTTTATTGTCAATGAAGCACAGTATTGGTGCTTTATACTTGTTACAAGTATGCTCAATGTATGTATACCCATGATAATGGACGCAGCTCAGTTAGTGGTGGGACTTTCCACTGTGCCCTCAGCTGGCCAAAGACACTCCCTCTGAGATAACTTCTTCATACACCAATACAAAAACAAATTACATATTGCTCCTCTGATGCATCTATGCGCCACCCTCTGACGTGTTTGGGTGCCACCCATTGCCTTATACTTGTTGGGTTAATCAAAACATCTCTATCCATGATGCTGTCATCCTGACCTTATCTTTAAGATGGGTCAGCATGTTCCTGTTGTCTTTGGTGAATGTGCTGGTGTTGGGGTGTTCTGGTACCACCTTTTGGAATGTGTTTTGTGTGTATAATCTTGTATCTAGCACTACTGAGGAATATGTGTTTCTGCAGTATCAGCCCTATTCTTGCCAAATTCTGTGGACAGAGCGTGCCTCTTGCTCACAACTTAACTTTATAGCAGCAAAGCTTTGACCCCCTACTTTAGCTCAGGCCTCATACCAGGGCTTTGATACAAGGCCTTATGTCTCAGGCCCTCTTTCTACTATACCTGCCATATCTATAACTGATTATGACATCACTGTCATTATTTGAGAGGAATGAATGGTTTTGTGGTTATGATACAGGAGGGTGTCTCAGGAGTTGGAAGTTCAATCCCAGGCTCTGCCACAGACTCTGTGTGACCTTTGGCAAGTCCTTTTTAATTTCTCTGGGCCTCAGATCCCCACCTATAAAATGAAGATAGTAGAACTTCGCTATTTCATGTGGCAATTGTGAGAATTATTACAATAAAGATGGTGAGGTGCTCAAATACTACACTAGTGAAGGCCATACAAGTACCTTAGATAAATATACCAGTTAGAAAGCATGAATTACTCAAGCAAGGTGCTTTTCCCTACATACCAGATCATGCATTTTCTGATATGAACAGTAGTTTGGTTGGTGGTGCAGATAGCAATTTTTGAAGCTAGGTAGTGGAGGCTGCCTAGCACCCAGAGCTGATGTAATCAGTGGATCACAGCCCAGACTGAAAGTAGGGCCCAGTCCTGTTGAAACCCTTACTTGAGTAAGTGTCATTGATTCAAGAGAACTATTAGAGTGAGTTAAGGTTGCAGGACCATAAGTCTCTTTGCTTGTAATGTATAATAATACCTAGCTTTCATAGAGTATACTTTGTCAGTACATCTCAAAGCACTTTACAGAGGATTACCCCCATTTTACAGATGTGGAAACTGAGGTACAGAGAGAGGAAATGTCTTACCCATTGTCATTGAGAGGCTGAGCCAGATCTCCTCAGTCCTACTCTAGCGCTCTATCCCCTAGGCTGCAGTGCCTGCCCTAATATACTGTAGACCTGTAATAAACTGCTTCTTTTAATCAAACATCATGAGTCACGACAAACTACAAGACTTGAGTGATTTGATCACATCCTCACACACACCACAAAAAAAGGCCATGCTTGGCAAATGTATCGTTTGATTATGGTTTCATAATTTGCTAGTCCTGAGACAAACCAAATGCTGAATGTTTATTTTACAGGAAACACTATCATAAACACAAGTCATTCTCTTACTCATAAATCAATTTTTAAAAATCTTTAGGGAGATGTGGGTGGATAGCTATTGTAAATGTTGGAATTTATTCAATCCTAAAAAATACTGCATTGGGACAAAAATACTATACAGACCATTTGTTTAGTTAGATTCGTGTTTTATGTCCAGTAAAACATATGAAGGGTCAGTCCCTGCATAACTGGTGCATACTGAATTCCCACTGTAGTCACTTGATCTTAGCCAGCAGGTGACTGAAGTGCATCACTCTGCACAGATGAGCATTGTCTTTGTAAGTCTTCCCTTGTGTTCTTTTCTGCACAATAGCCTTTGACAAAGGTTTAGTCTGCAATCTGGGAGCTGAAATTGGCCCTCTCCATTCTCTTCACTGGTTTTTTGTGTGTCTTTTTTTTTTTTTTGTAACAGTAAGGCACTTCTTAAAGTGGATTTTTTCCCCCCAACTTGAAGTTGGGAGTAGCATATGTATTTTTAACTAGGAACTATAAAAAGATGCAAGACTTAAAAATTTAGCTGAGGTGCAGTGAAAAGAAGGATACTTCATAAAATCCTCAGTAAAAGCTTGATCCAGCCCTCTGATATGAGTGTGAGTAAAGAAAAAAAGATATGCTCTTACAGATTTGATCCTAAAGCAAAGCATAGCAGTTTTGAATAACTGTCTTGCAGTACCCCTATCCCCAAGACTAGATGAAGCAGACTATTTCTCCTTCCTCATATCACACACGAGCATTTCTGCTTGAATGAAAAATGTATGGCCTATTTTGTTTATGAGGGAGTCAACATTTGTGAATTCTACATTGTTTAATGTGTTTCAGGATGTCACTAACAGACTGACCTATTCTTTCTCCTTGAGTACCTTTCACTCTCAGAATGTGCATGGTGACCATTCTCATAGCAGGAACTACCGTGTGAGGTAGATTGTTCTTCCTGGGCCTTGACATCCCCCCCCCCCCCACACACACACACACACCTTCACTCATGCTTACATGTGTGCAAAAATCTAAGCCTTCAAGAGAGTATTTGATTACTCTTTTTGATGATGATTTTTCGCCTGCTAAGTTGGATTCATGGGTCTCTTAGTTTTTGAAATCTGATGGTGTGGCCCTTTAATACAGTTCACCCTGGCCCTGACCCCCTTATTTTTCTCATATTTCTAAATACATTTCATGTTAGGTATTTCACAACCGTGCTACTTGTTTGGCTTCATTCATATTTCAGTGCTCTCATGTCATCCTCAAGGTTTATAAAGAAAAGATTAATTCTAAAACTGATTAAAATGTTCACTGGTAAAGCAAGACAAAAGAATCTGATTCACTGCCTGTCGTCATGCTACAGTACCTGGGTATATAGACATACTTCAGAGCTCAGATAGTCTGTCAAGTAGAAGAAAAATACACACTTTAAAAATTGCCATAATATGTGAGTCTTTAGTAAATGTACTTCTCCACTGTGGTACTTTGAGAACTGTCCAAAATAATGGGAATGTCTTATAAATAATCTTATAATCTTAATTATTATTATGTTTTATAATGTCTTTGTAATGTGAATGTCTTATAAATCCAATATTTCTGTAGGACTTTTTTAAAAATTCATGTCTCATCTGACAGAATCTAAACTTTCAGATGTGAGTAAAGTCTGACATCTCCCAGGTCATCACTGACATGACATATTCATTCATTTTTTTACTGACATTACTTTGAGGTAATCCTGTGCTACTATAGGATTTTCTATATAGGGATTTCAAGGTCCTTTATAAATATTATTACATGTAAAGCTTCTGAAGAAACTATTATCCCCATTTTACTGATTGAGAAACCGAAGCACAGAAAAACAGAGCCAAATTTTGATATGCTTTCTCAAGGTCAGTAGAAACTTTGAAATCCTTTGAAACAGGAGTAGATTAAAGCACACTAGGGAACTTTTAATGCATGCCAGCAGAGGCTGTATGAACACTTAAGGTTCATATACACTGCAATTAAAAAACAGTGGCTGGCCTGTCATAGGATATCAGGGTTGGAAGGGACCTCAGGAGGTCATCTAGTCCAACCCCCTGCTCAAAGCAGGACCAATTCCCAATTTTTGCCCCAGGTCCCCAAATGGCCCCCTCAAGGATTAAACTCACAACCCTGGGTTTAGCAGGGCAATACTCAAACCACTGAGCTATCCCTCCCCCCAGCTGGAGGAGGCTCAGGGGCTGTTTAATTGTGGTGTAGACGTTTGGGCTCAGGCTGGAGCCCAGGCTCTAGAAACCTGTGAGGTGGGAGGGTCCCAGGTATCCAGCCTGAGTCCTGGGACCCTCCCACCTCACAGGGTACTAGAGCCTAGGCTCCAGCCCAAGCCAGAACATCTACACCACAATTAAACAGCCCCTGAGCCCGAGCATCGTGAGCCCAAGTCAACTGGTACAGACCAGTGACAAGTGTCTAACTGCAGTATAGACTTCCTCTCAGTGTGCAACAGCCTAGTGTGAGGACTTGTACTGCAGCTTGTCACGAGCCAAATGTTCATTCAGACAGTTACTCTGAGTCAGTCCATTGCAACCAATCAGCTTTTTCGAGGCAGCTACAACTCAATGTGAGTAAAAGGTGGCAGAATGACTTGCCCAAATCCAACTGCCAGAGCAAAGAGTAGAATCCAGATCTTCTTACTTTCAGCCTTTTGCTTTACCCATTAGAGCATGTGTCCTCTCTCTATATCTCGTATGCCTCTGCGAGGATTCATTTCTTGTTACCTATAGGATGCTATATTAAGAGAACTTAATGTTTATACAGTTAGGCAGTCAAAAGTCACAAACTAACAAAGTGAAGGCAGCACATGCAAACTTAACTCTGCTCCCTTTTTTATCCATTACAAAACACTTTAGCTACATGAGCCCAGGCCTTTTCTCAAACAACGCACTATACTGTCAGCAAAAAGAACAGGAGGACTTGTGGCACCGTAGAGACTAACCAATTTATTTGAGCATGAGCTTTCGTGAGCTACAGCTCACTTCATCGGATGCATTTCGTGAGCTACAGCTTACTTCATCAGATGCATTCAATGGAAATGCATCCGATGAAGTGAGCTGTAGCTCACAAAAGCTCATGCTCAAATAAATTTGTTAGTCTCTACGGTGCCACAAGTCCTCCTTCTCTTTTTGCAAATACAGACTAACACGGCTGTTACTCTGAAACCTGTATACTGTCAGCCAGTTTTCTACTGCCTTTGAAATACACGTGGAACACCTCATAGTATTATATCATTTCTGTATTCTTACACTGTTTTCATTCTCGTGGTGCTCCAGTACATCTTTATTGACATAATCGCCTCTCTAATATATGTATTTTTTCATTAACTTTGTGACAATCCAGGTACTGTCTCCTATATTTTCTTGTCAGCCAGAAGCATAGCTATTGTTAGGTGCAAGTCAGGAGTTGAGGAAGCTATAGCACCTTAACTAGGCACACACAGCCAGTCATCTGAATGTGTGCAGAAAACCAGACTCAAAGGTGCACAAATACAAAGTGGATCATGAGTCACAAGTTAGTGAATACATTTTCCAGTTACTTTACCATCTCCTGTACAATGGGTTTTTGATGTGGCTCCTTAGTGGGGCAGGAGACTTGGGTTAGAAGCTTCAGGGAGCTAAAGGATACACAGGAAAATTTGAGGTCCAACCAGAGGCAGTCTCTCCTTATCTTTTTTTTTTTTTTTTTTGGGGGGGGGGGGTCCATAATATTTTGGGACCCAAAAGTGCTCATTGGATTGAGACAATATGACGAAAATCAAAAATTTAGAATGAAAGTGCCTTTGCCTTTAATACATCCGCATCCTTACCATAGGGCCTTAGACTGCCAATTACAGTCAGGACAAGAATATAATAAAAATAATAAAACTACTACTTAACTTATATCACTTTTCATTAGTAGAGCTCAAGTACTTTGCAAAGGAGGTCAGTATCATTATCCCCATTTTACAAGTGGGGAAACTGAGGCACATAGAGGGGAAAGTGACTTGACTAAAATCACACAGCAGACCAGTGGCAGAGCCAGGAATACAACCCAGGTCTCCCAAATCCTAGTGTAGTACTTAATTTACTAGGTCATGCTCCCTTAATGTGACCTCCATGACATCATGAATTTTTACCATTCCACCCTAAAACTGGAGCAATTTGACATTCTTGTGGGGGTCAGACAATCAAATGTGCTCACAGTAAGGGTGTTGCAAAAACTGCAAATACACCTGTTGTGCCCATGGAAAATATGGTGTCGCAGTCGTACAACCCACCCCACACACCCCTGTGTCATGTTTGTATGCAAATAGGTAGTCCGAGTTCAGTGATTTGTACGTGCAAATAACAATTTTGCACATGGAAATGTGCAGGTCTGCACATACGATGTTGCAGATGAACTCGTTATGCCCAAATTTGAAAACGTGGCCCTAGCTGGCTAATAGTGGTTCAGTTTGAGACTAGTCCTTCCATGCATGCACAACAGGGTGAGCTAATAGCATACATACAAGCTAAGAGAGGTTCTAAAGTATGCTGTCGCTCATCCAAAAAATGATGGGTTGGATTAATGAGTAAAATTCTATAGGCTGTGTCATTCCGGAGGTCAGACTAGATGATCAAATCGGTGCATTCTGGCATTAAAATCCAGGGGCGGACCCCAGGGCAGGGGGCAATGGGGGATAGCATCCTTGCAATGGAAATACTGCGGGGGTGATCTGTGTTTACACCCTTGCATGTGTGTCAAACCATTTCAACCAGGCCACTCCGGCTGGGTTCCTGCAGCTGCTGGAGAGCAGGACCCAGAGAGTCTGCAGCGGCTGCTGCGGCACCCAGGATAAAGCCAGGGAGCAGGTAGGAACCGGGGTGATTGGGTTGGGGCTAGAAACAGCTACCTTTCCCCAGCTTCCTCCCTCTGCCAGGACTCTTCCCTGCACCACCATTCCCAGCAAGCTTCCACTGCCTCTGTTAAAAATCTATGAAAAACCATAAACTAAACAAAATTAATTTACCATAGTGTCCTACTCTTGCAGGTCGGTCACTTCAGTGAGCAGCACTTATCTTTACAACAACAACTAACAGTAAAGGCGAGATGAAAATATGAGTATGCTGTACGTTTGGAATTTGCTTTGAATCGCACCCGTAACTCTCCTCCTTGAACCATAATTTTTTCACTTTAATACCTTTACAGAACCATTTTGTTTGTCTGTTAAAGAAAGACAAAAGTGTCTGACATGCTGGGGCTAAAATATTTCTTTCTAAATTAAAACACATGCGGTGCCTGAAGTGTGTGGAGTTTCTGAAGGTTGATGGGCACCTAGCAACATAACACGGCTGAGTAATTCATCATCATTATGGAACAGCAAGGAACAGCAGTTAACAAATGTGTTTATATTTTCAACCATTATTTGTGTTCTCTTCTAATTTTTTTTTCCATTTCCTTTAAATCCCCATTGTGGATTTTATTACGCTCAGCAGGGGAAAGTCTGTGGTGGTTTTCAAAGCAGAACTCAGAAACACAGGTTGCAATGCTTATTAAAGCACAATAAATACGAATAGACAGCAGATTATATAAGGTATGAAGTGATTGTGGTTGATTTGCCACAACATGGAAAGGTCAGCTTTGAAAATGCCAAAATTGGGGCTTCAACTGGCCAAGGCCAACCATGGCTCACTGGCTACGAATACAAACTAATGGAGATTACTGTGAAAGTGAGTGGAGATGAATTTACCCTTGTCACTTGGTATGTGCTAGAATATATTTTCAGTTATCCAACGTGAGATGAAAACGGTCATATATTGCTGTGAGTTTGATAGTGTTTCACCCTTGGGAAGTAGAAATCTCTGTAATTCTTTCTAAACAACATGCAGCTCATTTTTCACTCACAAATATTTGTTTCATCAGCATTATGCCTTTTAAGTAAAAGACAGCATGACAAAGATAATACACTAGGGGTGGAAAGAAGGCTATAAGAAATGTACACATTTTTCATTAAATATGGGCTATTAGGCCTAAAATTTTCTAAGATGAAATTCATCCCTGTGAAAACTCTGTCCCACTTAAATGGTGCCCTGAGCCTTGTCCTGAGCCTCTGCACAGAGATGAATTTTACTCCTGTTCTGTATTGCCATATCTTCTGGTGACATATACAAGGCTTATAAATACAGTTAAAAAAAATAGCTGCTAATAACAATTGGAACCATATTACAATAGCAGAGAATTCAAGAGGTCTGGGATGAAAGAAAAAATAGGGCCCAGATCCACAAAGGGACTTCAGTGCTTTGCCACCCACTTGAATCCACAGCCCTAAATTAGACACCCAGGCTCCCTCTGCAACGTGTGGGGAGAGTGAGGAGCTACAAATGGGATCCACAAAAGCAAACATACTGAGTAGGGAGTCACCTAAACCAGTGGTGTGCAAACTTTTCCAGTCGTGCCCGCTTACCATTCACAGAATTTGTCATGCGCCCTCTCCCGCCCCCCACATTACTTGTAATCTGTAGTAATCCCTTACTTCTGTGCTGCTGCTGGCGACAGTGCTACCTTCCGAGAGCGGCAGCTGCTGCCCGGGGCACTCATGTAGTTTGCAGCATGGGAGGAATTCTTTTTTAATCCCACTCCTGTTCCGCCCTGCAATGCCTACTCTACTGTTATCCTGCTCCCTCTATTATGGCAGAGGGTCCTGCAGGACCCACAGGATCCCAGTTTCTTCAAGCCCCCACAGCGAATCTCTTGTGCCCCCCAGTTTACACACCACTGACCTAAGCCAGTAGGAAAGGCTGAGAAGAGTGGCATGGCCTAAATCCCATCCCCTCAGGGAATCAGGCATCTAAATCCAGGCCACAGGCAAGTACCAATCTCTGCTTGGGATTCTCAGCTGTGGAGCCTTTAATGCAGCTGGGTATCTACGATATTTTTTACAAGAAACAGTGGGGAAAGTGGAGCATCCCACCCTTACAGCCTTTAGCCTTGCAGTTAGGGTACTAACCCAGAATGTGGGAGGGCTCGGTTCAATATTCCCCCTCCCCCCGCCTGAAGTGGAGGAGGGATTTGAATTTGGGTTTCCTTCTTCTTAGTCAAAAGCCCTATCCTTTGGGCTCTGGGGTACCTGGTGTGAGGCTGCCTCAGTCTCTCCTGTTGAAGCTGTTCCACTGCAGATAGATAATTAAATATACATCGTGCCAGAGAGAGCATGAGACAGACACTAGACCAGGGGTGGGCAAACTTTTTGGCCTGAGGGCCACATCAGGATTGCAAAACTGTATGGAGCGCCTGGTAGGGAAGGCTGTGCCTCCCCAAACAGCCTGCCCCCTGCCCCCATCAGCCCCCTTCCACTTCCCTCCCCCTGACTACCACCCTCAGAACCTCTGACCCATCGAACCCCCCCTGGGATTCTCCCCTGACCGCCCCCCTGGGACCTCCACCCCTAACCGCCCCCAGGGACCCCACCCCCTATCCAACCCCCCCGCCCCTGTCCCCTGACTGCCCCAACCCCTATCCGCACCCCCGTCCCTAACTGCCCCCTGGAACCCCAGCCCCATCCAACCCCCCACTCTCCCTGTCCCCTGACTGTCCCCTGGACCCCCTGCCCCTTATCCAACCTCCCCACCCTCTTACCATGCCACTCAGAGCAGCAGGAGCTTGCCACCCAGCCGGAGCCAGCCACGCCACCACGCTGCCCAGCAGGAGCAGCAAGCCAGAACGCTGGTGGCGCAGAGAGCTGAGGCTGCAGGGGAGGGGCCAGGTGCTAGCTTCACCAGACAGGAGCTCAAGGGCTGAGCAGGACGGTCCTGTGGGCCGGATGTGACCCGCGGGCTGTAGTTTGCCCACCTCTGCACTAGAGTATAATGTTAGAGGCACTTTACTAAGAGCAAGGAAACCCATATTCAACTCCCTTTTCTGCATCAGGCAGAGAGGGCAATTTGAACCCCCGGGATGAACAGCTAATCACTGAGCTAAAGGTTATAAGGGAGGCCACCACCACCTCCATCCCCATTTGTGCTCCTTCTCCTTCTCTCTCCCCCGCTCATTTTGTGTTGAGTTAAGCAGGCTCTGAGAATATTCTGCCTGCAGGGTCCATTCTGGTAGGCAGTTAGCCAGGGTTTTCCTCAGGAATTGAAATCAGAGTGGGTGTTCGAATTTACAGGGGGGTGAGAGCCAAGGGATGAGACCGTGAGGATGAAGGTTGGCTGCATCGCACCATAGTAAAAACTGAAAAATGTTTCATGACTATTTTATTAGATTTAATTCATGTTTTAAAATCATCGCTCAAATTAAAGCCTTCTTCTGGAGCAGTACATCTGCACCCTTCTTGGTTTCTTGTAATTTTGTACAACTCTGTTAATGAACTTCTCAAACGCAGTACGTTCATCTTTGGTGGCTTCTCACATGTCCAGTACTTCAATTCATACGCTCATTAGTTCATTCACATGATCAGGCAGATGGTGACTTCCTTCAGAACCCAAAATTCTATTCAATGCCAAAAAAGGATGCTCACCTATAGCTGTTGTGACTGGGAGTGGCAAGAAATGAATTCTTTATTCCCAGCAAAGATCAGGCCGAGCCACTAGTGATAAAAAAGAAGTTGAAGTCAAATCTTCTTTCATTTATCAGATGACATCCTACCCTGTGTTCAAATTCTCTAGTCTGTCCTGATCACATGGGAACCCATTGCTGGTAGTGCCTCTCTCCACTCAGCTGTCAGTATTTTATAAGACACGCTACTGTAAAAGCTCCATAGAGGCTGAGTAGAATCTAGAAGTTACTGTTGTCGATTGATAAGATCAAGTCTGTGTATGTTTTCCACTAGCTTAACAAACACTGGTTATCCTATTCATTTAAGGATTCAATACAAGTGCCTCCATTAGACAACTTCTGGACTGATGTCTTTGCTTCTCTGTGATGTTCTATGAATGAACTATGACCAAGTATATCATTGTTGCTACCACTGTTATATAATTGCAACAAATCTTGTACAAAGTATGTCATGTAAGATATCAATAGAAAAGTTACGATTTGCTGAATGACTATGCTATTTGTATGCATGTATTATTGTTACATCTGAAGTTATGAATATTGACTATTTAACTGTATTTCAAATGTATTTGCTTCTGGGGTAACATCCACAAGATAGTTTACATCCAGTCTAGCCAGCACATTATCAGTGAACCATTCAGGTTGATGGCCCGTTAAGGAAAACAATGGGTTATGGAAGAAGCTTATCCTCACGAAATGGACTTTCCTGTGGATGTTAGCCAGAATATGGACAATCGCCCTGGCTATGACTCATTGAAGCATACAAGGGCATGTGACCAGCTCATGTGACATGAGACTCCATCTTCTGCCTATACTTTTCCACAAACTGCTGGGGGCTTTGCTTGGAACAATGAGTTTCCCTCCACAAGAGGGAAGCTATAAAAGGCCCTAAAAACATCTTCATTTTGCCTCTTTCCTGCTTTGATCTCTGGGCTTTGGGCTTATACTAACAGGAGCATTACAACCAATGGACTGAGGACCTTCCAATCTTTTTAATGTTACCAGAGAGAATAAAAGCCAGCAGTTTTATTCCATCACTGTTTCAAACCTGATACAAGAACTTTGCAATTATTGTATATATTTGATTCCTTTGACCGTTTCAACATGCTCCTTTCTTTTCTCTTATAAATAAACCTTTAGATATTAGATACTAAAGGTTTGGCAATAGCGTGATTATTGGGTAAGATGTGAGTCATAGGCATTGATTTTGCAGGTGCCGTTCAGAGGCAGGCAGGAGGCACAAGAGTAAGAGGGAGAAGCGGGAAGGGACAGAGCAGGGGTGGGAGGAAGCGGGGCAGGGGTGGGGTCTTGGGGGAAAAGGTGGAGTGGGGGCAGGGCTGGAGGCAGAGTGGGGGTTGAGCACCCCCAGGGAAATCAGAAAGTCAGCTCCTGTGATGTGAGTTATACATTGACCTGGGTATGTGGCTGATCCTTTGGGATCAGAAGAACCCTTTATTTGATTAAATTTGGTTTTAAATAACCACTCATCATTAAGTCTAGTATCTGGGTGTTGAGACAAGGGCTGGGATACCTAAGGAGATTGCATTTCTGACCATTGTGGTGAGACAGAAATTTACTTTTGTTACTGATTTGGTATATCTTATGGAAGAATAACCACAAGTTTAGGGGTGAGTCTGCCCTATTTCTCAGCAACTTGTCCTGAATCTGGTATTCTCACTGAGGCACAGTGACATTCTCCAAGTACGTTTTCAATGGATATCTCTCTGATCCAAGTGAAAATGGCAATTTGTCTTCTCTAAATGTAGCAGCAAACATAGTCCTCCAGCCTCACTGCTTAGATCTGTCCCATCTTCGTAGATACTTTCCAAAGCCAGTAATAATGGTTGCGATAATTTTAAGGCAACAGCCAAAAATTGCTCATGAGAAAGCCAGCGGGTTTTCCCAGCTTGGACTAATTTGAACTTCAGTCCCAGAGCATCTTCTATTTTTTCCAAGATGTTCAGTCTTTTTGGACTCTTTTTGAAAAAAGTATAACAAAGACATTACATTTATAGATTTTAATGTCTTTTGAAAATTCTGCAGCTCATGCCAGTTGGAGTAAATGGCCTCTGCAGTGTGGTAAAGGAGAGATTAATGTTATGCTGTTCTCTGAATAAAGCTTGTACTCCACCATCTCTTCCAGAGAAATTTGCAGGTCCATCAAATGCACAAGCAGCCATCTGTTTGGGGGTACAGTTTGCAAGCATTTTACTCTTCTAAGATGTGGCTTGTCACAGATACTGCTGATGTGTCTTCTTTAACCTGAATATCTAGAAATGCAGCTACTAGCCTACCACTGACATCAAGATAGCATACACAATCACTTAATACTTGAATGCACCAATGCAAATTGGCATCCTCAGCCATGTATGCAATTTTTTTGATTGTGGTGAGAGAGTTCTTCACTTTTTCAACTGCTGAGTTCTTCAGTGTTGCACTGCATGCTTCTAACTAGTCAGCTGAATTTCTTGCAGAAAAATAGTGAGCATTTGCCGGTCGTCTTCAGAATCAGTGTCCAACTTCAGGATTAACCAGTGACAATGCATTTAACATTGGCCTCTAGTTTGTAGTGTGTGGTATTTCCTGCTTACATAGAAAGTATGATGTAACAGCCATGTTTGTTCACATAATCTGTATTGTGTCTTCAGCATTCTTAACAGCCTCATTAAGTATTTCTAAAATTGGTTTTGACAGTGACTGGCTTATAAGGCTTTCTGCATGTCTTTGCAGTCCAGAAGCTTTATGTTTTGTAGCCTTTTCACGTAGTTTGTCAGCACTGGCTTTGCTGATCAGTTTGGCAAACCAAGCTCCTCCAGTTTTACCAGTTGTAGCAGAGGGAAGCTTTCCTTCTTTGTAAGCTTTTTTTATGAGAGAGAAAAGATGGCTATAGGTGCATCTACATTCAGGAAATGAGAAAAGTTTGACTGACGAATATCAGGAACTGCCTTTAGGTTGTGGGGGACACTGTTTCTTCAGTAGGTAGCTGTATTTGTGCTTAGGGCTGTTTGGATGTAGATACACCACTTGAACCTTCAGATACCATGTTGGTACACTGCGTGTAACTAGTTAATCACTGGGGGAGGGGGCAGGAATGGGGAAGTCTAGGGGGGTGTAGGGAAATCCCTGCCAATAGTTGCAGTGGGGGAGGTTTAGGTTGGATATTAAGACAAACTTTTTCACTAGGAGGGTGGTGAAGCACTGGAATGGGTTCAAGCCTGACCTTAAAAACCTCTAAGAAAGGAGATTTCACCACCTTCCTACGTAACCCATTCCAGTGCTTCACCACCCTCCTAATGAAAAAGTTTTTCCTAATATCCAACCTAAACCACCCCCACTGCAACTTGAGACCATTACTCCTTGTTCTGTCATCTGCTACACTGAGAACAGTCTAGATCCATCCTCTTTCGAACCCACTTTCAGGCAGTTGAAAGCAGCTATCAAATCCCCCCTCATTCTTCTCTTCCGCAGACTAAACAATCCCAGTTCCCTCAGCCTCTCCTCATAAGCCATGTGTTCCAGTGCCCTAATCATTTTTGTTGCCCTCCGCTGGACACTTTCCAATTTTTCCACATCCTTCTTGTAGTGTGGGGCCCAAAACTGGACACAGTACTCCAGATGAGCCTCACCAATGTCGAATAGAAGGGAACAATCACGTCCCTCGATCTGCTGGCAATGCCCCTATTTATACATCCCAAAATGCTGTTAGGCTTCTTGGCAACAAGGCCACACTGTTGACTCATATCCAGCTTCTTGTCCACTGTAACCCCTAGGTCCTTTTCTGCAGAACTGCTGCCTAGCTATTTGGTCCCTAGTCTGTAGCAGTGCATGGGATTCTTCCGTCCTAAGTGCAGGACTCTACACTTGTCCTTGTTGAACCTCATCAGATTTCTTTTGGCTCAATCCTCTAATTTGTCTAGGTCCCTCTGTATCCTATCCCTACCCTCCAGCGTATCACTCCTCCCAGTTTAAAGTGTCATCTGCAAACTTGCTGAAGGTACAGTCCATGCCATCCTCTAGATCATTAATGAAGATATTGAACAAAACCGGCCCCAGGACCAACCCTTAGGGCACTCTGCTTGATACCGGCTGCCAACTAGACATGGAGTCATTGATCACTACCCATTGAGCCCGACGATCTAGCCAGCTTTCTATCCACCTTATAGTCCGTTCATCCAGCCCATACTTCTTTAACTTGCTAGCAAGAATACTGTGGGAGATCGTATCAAAAGCTTTACTAAAGTCAAGGAATAACACGTCCACTGCTTTCCCCTCATCCACAGAGCCAATTATCTTGTCATAGAAGGCAATTAGTCAGGCATGACTTGCCCTTGGTGAATCCATGCTGACTGTTCCTGATCATTTTCCTCTCCTCTAAGTGCTTCAGAATTGATTCCTTGAGGACCTGCTCCATGATTTTTCCAGGGACTGAGGTGAGGCTTACTGGCCTGTAGTTCCCAGGATCCTCCTTCTTCCCTTTTTTAAAGATGGGCACTACATTAGCCTTTTTCCAGTCATCCAGGACCTCCCCCGATTGTCATGAGTTTTCAAAGATAATGGCCAATGGCTCTGCAATCACATCCGCCAACTCCTTTAGCACTCTCGGATGAAGCACATCTGACCCCATGGACTTGTGCTCGTCCAGCTTTTCTAAATAGTCCCGAACCACTTCTTTCTCCACAGAGGGCTGGTCACCTCCTCCCCATGCTGTGCTGCCCAGTGCAGTAGTCTGGGAGTGACCTTGTTCGTGAAGACAGAGGCAAAAAAAGCATTGAGTAAATTAGCTTTTTCCACATCCTCTGCCTCTAGGTTGCTTCCCTCATTCAGTAAGGGGCCCACACTTTCCTTGACTTTCTTCTTGTTGCTAACATACCTGAAGAAACCCTTCTTGTTACTCTTAACATCTCTGGCTAGCTGCAACTCCAAGTGTGATTTGGCCTTCCTGATTTCACTCCTGCATGTCTGAGCAATATTTTTATACTTCTCTCTGGTCATTTGTCCAATCTTCCACTTCTTGTAAGCTTCTTTTTTGTGTTTAAGATCAACAAGGATTTCACTGTTAAGCCAAGCTGGTCGCCTGCCATATTTAATATTCTTTCTACACATCGGGATGGTTTGTTCCTGTAACCTCAATAAGGATTCTTTAAAATACAGCCAGCTCTCCTGGACTCCTTTCCCCCTGTTGTTATTCTCCCAGGGGATCCTGCCCATCAGTTCCCTGAGGGAGTCAAAGTCTGCTTTTCTGAAGTCCAGGGTCCATATTCTGCTGTTCTCCTTTCTTCCTTGTGTCAGGAGCCTGAACTCGACCATCTCATGGTCACTGCCTTCCAGGTTCCCATCCATTTTTGCTTCCCCTACTAATTCTTCCCGGTTTGTGAGCAACAGGTCAAGAAGAGCTCTGCCCCTAGTTGGTTCCTCCAGCACTTGCACCAGGAAATTGTCCCCTACACTTTCCAAAAACTTCTTGGATTGTCTGTGCACTGCTGTATTGCTTTCCCAGCAGATATCAGGGTGATTGAAGTCTCCCATGAGAACCAGGGCCTGCAATCTAGTAACTTCCGTTAGTTGCTGGAAGAAAGCCTCGTCCACCTCATTCCCCTGGTCTGGTGGTCTATAGCAGACTCCCACCACAACATCACCCTTGTTTCTCACACTTTTAAACTTAATCCAGAGACTCTCAGGTTTTTCTGCAGTTTCATACCGAAGCTCTGAGCAGTCATACTGCTCTCTTACATACAATGCAACTCCCCCACCTTTCCTACCCTGCCTGTCCTTCCTGAACAGTTTATATCCATCCATGACAGTACTCCAGTCATCTGAGTTATCCCACCCAGGAGATCTGTGTCTCCTGTCCATTTAAATTTTAAGTTCTTCAAGGGTCTCTTCCATATTCCTTTTAAATCAATGGGAGAATTTCCATTGACTTCAACAGACTTTAGAGAAAGCCCATAGGCAATAACTCTTACTAAATGATTATACAGTGCTTAACACAATGAGTTCTACTTCTTGATTGGGAGCCTGGAGGTGCTACTGTAATGCATATAATAGATCCTTCTCATCAGAGAGAGGTATAGAAGGTCATTACCTTTTCTGTTTTTGGCCAGACAGTTAATTCCCCTGTGTCCAGGGAACTGGAATTGCAATTTTCAGTATCTTAGCACATCTCCATTCAGTACGCTACAAACGAAAATATGATACGCTTTTGTATGTCTACTGTAATAGCAATGGGACTGAACTTGATTGAGACAGCTCTCTATCCGTACAATTGAAAAGCTACAGCAGGGAATTTCTGTGAAGTAGCAAGCACTGCATAAGTGAAATTGAGTTTACTGCATAGCTAGTTGACTTCTGGATGCTGAAGAAGTCACTGTTGTGACCTCCTGGATAGTATGTTCAGCTAATAAGAACACTTAGTCTACCAAACTGATTCTGAGAGGAGTATAAATGCAAGACCAGCAAGTTTACCCTCTGAATGACATCTACGTTGTCCGATACTATGTAATCATTACAACTGTAGGTGAAAGTATAGATCCAAGTCAAGTACTTGGTGCACGTTATTCTTATAATAGGATTCACACACAGCTAGTGACCACTTATTAATCTGCTGACATAATAGTTTTATCTTGCAATTTTAGTCATGATGGTAATTCTCAAATTGACAATCCAGATATCGTACATGTGGCTTCAGCCCAGCCTCCACTTGTTCGCCCTCACAATTTCAAGTGCACTTTTTGTGCCTTATCATATGTATGTACCTGATGGATTTTTCACATGACAATTTGGTGTGCACAGGTGTGATGCTATATAAAAAAAAGGTGATCATGTTTACACTAATATATTATCACTGTTGCACAATTGTGGTAAATCTTCTACAAAGTGTGCCTTGTAAAGTATCAATAGAAAAGTTAGTCTATTCTTATCCTGTTTAAATCCATGTATCATGTATCCATGTATCATCATTGTATCTGAAGTTATGAATATTTGCTATGTTTGTATCTGAAACCTGTTTGTGTTTCTGGGTAACACCTACAGGGCAGATTTACATATAGACTGGCTAGCCATGTGTTGATGGCCTATTAAGGAGTATCAACTCTTCCAGCGGTCCCCTCCTAAATAAATGGTCCCCTCCAATAAATGCCTCATGCCTCAGCAAGGCACTCATGACCCAAGACTCCATGTTTGTGCCAGTAACTTTCTATGCACCTGGACTAAGAGGTATGAATTGCAGACTGTGACATCATTCTTTATTTTCAATCCTCTGGACTGTGATTTTCTAACAGAAAGGAAGCATTGAACAAAGGACTGATGACCCCCAATTTTTTGGGTGATCCAGAGAGATTTATTGCAAGCTAGCAGAATTACCATCCCTGCTATTATCCTGACCTTCAGACTCTGAAATCAATTGTAATGTATATGATTCCTTTAACCACTTAACCACCTTCTTTTCTCTTTTTATTAATAAAATAGTTAGTTTACTAATGATTGGCTGCAGTGTGGTATTTGGTGAGATCCTGAAAGTACATGTTGACCTGGGGATGAGTGGCTGATCCTTTGGGATTGGAAAACCTAATGTGTGGTGAATTTTGCTTCTAATAACTTTCAATCACCAAGTCCGGTTGTCTGGGTGGTAATCAGGGGTTGGAGTGCCTAGGTGACTGCCGTGTGGCACTTTGTGAACAAGTGTAGTGACACAAGAGCTCACTTTTGTTACTGGCTTGGTGAAATCTTATGATAGAATATACTACCTGTTTGGGGTACATACCCTGTATTTTGGCAGTCTGACCTGAGATTGGAGCTCTTAGCTGTGTCCCATACCAGGCAACGTGACAACAGGCAGGAGTGCATAAAATATGTGCAACTGGGGCCTAATCCACTGACTTCAGTGAACATTAGATCAGGCCCTCAGCAATGTGTAAAACTGTATACATCTTCTGATAACAGCTTTACAGATTGTCAATCAAGTGCAATGAAGAAGCAATACAGTGTTCACATGTTACAAAGGCATAACAGAGATTAAAATTATCAGACTTATTTGACGCCTCAAAGCTAATGTATTAAGGATTTTTGTTACTGCAAAACTTGGAAAATATTTGTGGACATTTTCAAACGTACATAATTGTTTTAGGTGGCTAAGGGCCAGACTTTCAAAGGTATTTAGGCACCCAAAAATGCAGATTTGAGAATCCCAGTAGTTGTCTAGCTCCCTGCCCTAAGGCACTTTTGAAAAGGGACTTAGGCTCCTAAGGGTATAGCTAGCTGTGTACAATGCTGTCTGACACCCAGGCATGTATTCAGGCAGCTAGCCGTTACCAGCACTTGTGCTGCTGTGGCTACACTTCTACTTTTAGCACTCTAACTCAATCAGAGTGAGTATGGGTATGTCTACTCAGGCTGGAAATCACACCTTCCAGCCCCAGTGTAAACACGCCCCAAGACAATTTATTTAGGCAGTTTTGAAAATTCTACCCTTTCCTTCAATCTTTTTTGTTTAAGGGAAACAATACTTGATCATGTCTGCTGCAGGTTGGGAAGGAATAAGCACTACTAAATCTACTAAAGCATTTCTCAGTATAGAAATCCAAATAGCACTGAATAATTTAATAAACTTAGAAGTTACTTATGGCTTTTAGTCATTGTTACTAGAGTGGTAGTAAAAGAATTTTTAAAAGATCTACGTTTGATTAAAAAACAGGGTACTATGTGAATCCAGCATCAGTTTAGTTGAGTTGATTATGGACTTGTGTTGGGCTGCCAAGTTTTGCACAGCCTTCATGACACTCATGCATTTGTCAGACCTGTCACTCACACCTGATTGCATCTCTGCTGAGCTATGGTCAGGAGCTGTTGTCCCCTGTCAGCCACCACATGCTGCT
Source organism: Eretmochelys imbricata (assembly GCF_965152235.1). Lineage (NCBI taxonomy): Eukaryota > Metazoa > Chordata > Testudines > Cheloniidae > Eretmochelys > Eretmochelys imbricata. The sequence goes on along the minus strand of NC_135573.1, from coordinate 46,603,450 downwards.
GTGGCACCTTTCTCTCAATGCTCCTGTAGCTCCTGAATTTGATATTCCTGCATGTACCCTGGAATTTGGCAGTACTGCAGTCAGCCATCGTGTTTGTTTTCAGCCACTGCCAGCTGAAAACCAAATATCACTTAGCTAGGAATAATCTTAAGCCATGAGAGGCAAGGCCATGCAGCTGCATGTTTGCAGCTGTGCTAATCAGCATGGGAGGCTGGGACAGGGAGTTAATGGTCCATGAAAATAGAAGGAATGTTTGGACAGCTGACCTTGGTTTTAGGTGCCTCTGACATGTAAGTTTTTTGTTGTTCTGACTAGAAATGCCTTGCTGATAAGGAGAATAATTAATTTTTATTGCCTGTTGCTAGGGAAGTTGCTAGCCTATTAGGGGCTATTATGAGTTATGTGCTTTGTCTGGAGAAAAAGTATAAAACGTTTGGTTAAAAAGCGTTCTTTGGCGCAGTCTGAGAAACTTTTCTCTGGGCAAGGATCTGACACCTAAAGTTCCCTATCAGCTGAATGGAAGGAAGGGCTCCAGAAGACCAGCTGGTGATCACTCAAAACCCATTTCATGGTAAATATAAATGGTTGGAATGCTCTGAACCTACTGCTACAGCACGTGTGTGTGTGTGCATACATGTGCTTGAGAACTAATAAAGCAGTTTTAGGTAAAAGCACTCTGGTTTGTGTCAATCATAGATCAGATAGAGGAGCTGTGTCCCCACTGATTTATTCCTGACAGTGCCTTGAGAGTAACAGTAAAGTTACCACTGCTTTGGGTTCTGAAAACCCTGGGTAACACTCACCCCTCCGTCCCCCACCACCCCATGCTTCCTGCCTAAAAAGAAGCAGTGTTAAGCTGTGGTAGCGGCCAAAGGAAGCAATGTCAGCAGCGGCAAAACATCAGGGGCCCAGCACTGGTATTAGGATCCCTCAGGTCTTCCCCAGCAAGGTGCACTAGACTTCCCCAAAGCCCATCAGCAGCAACCCAGCACCAGCCAACCACTGAACTCCCAGCAGCAGTCCCAGAAGAGCAGCTTCCTCCCTTTCAGTACCAGTCACCCTAATATGCCCCTCCAAAGACAACCACCTCAGCAACCACCAAACAACATCAGGATACCTCAGCTGCCCAGGGGAACTGATACCTCCAGCATCTCCAGGCACCCCTCCACTCCTAAAAAACCCTACCACCCACTAATTATTCTGACTATGCAGGTGGAGTGGATTGCACATGAGGTGAAAAACAGGTGCTTCATTCTTCAGTAGAATTCTGAAAGAAGCAATGGAGAGATGTGCAGGCAACCAAATTTGATAATTTTACAAGTGATAGCAAGAGGTTGGGAAATGTCTTTCATTCTATGTGTATTGCTGTTTGCCACAAATACTGCAGTAAATGCGAACAATCTTGTGGTAGAAACTCATTAAGGTTCAGCTATTACTATCTTTAACTGAGACTGGTCTAATTAGTTAGGTGACCACACCAAACAAAGAAGGGATGATTAGATCAGAAAAATCCAACCAATGGTTGAAATGCACCCAGGACATAAACTAAATCTTAAATAAGTGTATAAATTGCATTTAAAATCGGCATCTTCAAACCTAAAAGTTACCTCTCTTGGCCATCAGTACAGAGCTTTCATTAGCGGTGCTGTACATATTGTTCACACTGTAGAATTACATTTAAGGCTCAGTGAAAACTACTCATTGAAGCTACTAAATCAGCAACGTTATTTTAAAAGAACGTTCTAATTATTCATATATTAAACCTCATAATAATCTCTCAAACTGTGGAACTACTATTCTGCAGATGAGGGTACAAGCATGGGGTATAATTTAGCCAAAGACCTAGGGCTGCCTTAAGTGCCTCTACAGAATATGAGTGGAACAGATATGTGATAAGTTGACTCAGACACCTCACTAAAATGCATCTGCCAGCAGGACCCACTTGCCAAACCTACTTCCTCACATTATAGGGCTGCCTTTGTTCCAGTAGCTACCTTGTCTCCTTTCCAGCTGCTACTTATACACACATTCTTCATCTCACAAGGAGCACATTTGCTATGAATTTATTATAATGGCTTACAGAGAATAACTGCTGAACCAGTTTACAAAAAAGGATTGTTCCCTAACTAGTTCTTCAATAATTTAACAACTTATCTAGTTAAAAAGTTTCACCAGGAGAAGTAGCGGGCAAAAAACACTTATCCACTACATTAGCCACAGAAGTGATTCAAAACAAGTCAGGTCCTGACTTCAGTGGAAAGTGGGGATGCACAGCATCAGCAAATCAGGCCCATAGTTTGTTAGAATCTGGATTTTAGAGGGGGGTTGTGGGGCACTCACTAGAAATACTGATAGCTCATCATTGGGTGTTCTTGAAATCACTAAAAGAAAAGGAGTACTAGTGGCACCTTAGAGACTAACCAAGGTGCCACAAATACTCCTTTTCTTTTTGCGAATACAAACTAACACGGCTGCTACTCTGAGACTTGAAATCACTGAAATTCTCAAAACTGATTATAGTTTTGCAGTTTGCCTTGCCAGAGATCAGCAGTGGGGGCTTGGCTTCACTGCAGTTACCTCATGCTACATACAGTCAGGTTGTTGTCAATTTAGCTTAGCTCAAGTGAGAGCAGCCACCTTGTGAAATAACAGTCGAGTTGTTGAGTCCACACTCACTCAACTGCTGCACTCCCCTGTGGCCACTAAGACTTCTGGAGGCACACCCCGTCGGTCTTTATGCTGAAGTAGCTGAGCCTCTTGATCAATTATTTTCCCAGTGAATTGTGGGAGAACTTGTCTGTCCTTCCTGGGCACACGGAGGGCTAGCAGCACTGGAGTGGAGCTAGCCTTCATCGACATTGTAAGGTGGTAGTCTTAGGAGCTTACAAGTTGTGCTCACTCTACCTTTAACCTATATCTCCAGCCAGCAGGCTCACCAACTTGGATTAAAAACATTATTGCCCTTAGGGTAAGTATTTTTGTGCATCAATGGGACTTGAGTTAGGGGCAACACTCAAGTTATAACTTGAGTTAACTTTGCAGTGAAGACAAGGCCTGGGACAGTCCTTAAATGTTTGCTCAGATGCTTGAGTTCCCAATCTGTAAACCCCAAGGGAACATCCCAAGTCCCAGGCTCACTGTTTCTCATTACTAGCTTGAGGGAGTGGGTTGGTGATGTTCTCTTTCTCCACCCCCACTACCTCTTGGGTCTAGTGGCATCTTCCATGGGTCTTTGGAAAATATCAACTGTCCATTTTGGGATAGAGGAGAACCACACATAGGTTTGACCAAACCCAGGGGTCTTTTGACCTACCAGAAAGGAGCCTGTAATAGCCCATTAATACTACTAATAATAAAGAAATGCAAAGAAAAGTGCAGCAGAATAGAGACTTTCTGCTAGTGAACTGAGTCTGCACTAAGCCTCTGGGGCAGGTATCATGTTGCAAGGCCTACATAAGTAACTAGGGGTTACTGAGCTTTATGTCTTAGAAGAAAGTTAATGAATTCCTGAGAACTCCCTAGTTAAGGAAAACAACAAGAAAGAACTAAAGTAAAGCCCTCAGAGAAGCAAAGAAAGCAAAGTCTTTCCCCTATAACACGCTGCCACAACTCTGAGGACAGAATACCAGCTGTCATGGCACACAGAAAAAGTTCTTACAAATCTAAAGATGCAGAACTGAGAAAACAAAAGACATTCCAATTCCATAACTACTCACACCACAGATAGAAGGTCCAGTACAAATGCAATGGCTGCCACTTAGAGACTCTGATATGGGGGATGATCATATTTACTTATCTGCTTCAGAGGTTATATGAGGATTTCCTTGATAACCCTAAAGCACTTTGAAGGTGAAAAATGCTGTACAAGTAGAATGTTGTGTCATAACCTGTATGTATTAAGCAAATGCAAGTTGCTCAGGGAGTCATTGGATATAAATGCCATAAACTCCAAATTATAACGACACACAGAAGAAAGACCATAGATCATACAAGTTCTTTATTATACCAGACAAAGTAATGATCCACTTTTGGGTTTTGCCTTGTTTTTGTTTTAACTAAAAGGATAAGCAACGTTTATTTTTGCCATGTTGTCGTCTCACTTGGTGCTATTCAGTGACCCAGTTATGCCAGGATTCAAGTATGTCCCTATGCTAAAGAAATTGCTGCAGGTAAGGCCGTTGTTAATGGGTACAAAATGGTCCTAATTGGTAAGTGTCACTGCATTCCTAATTTCAGACTTGGAGCTCTGCAAGCTGTGATGTGCCTCCTCCAGAGCCTCCTGTGAAGCCTGTGATTTCAGGTCCCCTGACCACGAGGATTCTATCAACATCACAGCTGACCTCAGTTGTCATCTAAAGAAAATGACAAGCTCTGTTTGTTGCAGAGGGAATGTCTGTCGTAGTGATTTTTCGTAACATTCATGGATTATTCTCAGCTTGCCCTACAGGCATCCAGGGCTGTCCTTTAGGGTCTGTGAAACCCATGGTTATGGGTCCCTCTATTTTTGAGAGCACCCTAAACCAGTTTGAGGATACTGGGTGCTACCAGTGGCATTAGGATGGCAGCAAGCTCTCTTCTGGTTGTTGCCTGCACTGTCCCTACACCAGGTTTAAGGTGTAGCCCTTAGGTCTGCTTATCAGTTATTCGGTTCTGGTAATCACTGAACAGAAACAGGTTTCAGAATAGCAGCCATGTTAGTCTGTACTCGCAAAAAGAAAAGGAGGACTTGTGGCACCTTAGAGACTAACAAATTTATTTGAGCATAAGCTTTCGTGAGCCACAGCTCACTTCATCGGATGCATTCAGGGGAAAATGCAGTGGAGAGATTTATACACATAGAGAACATGAAACAATGGGTAACAAATAAATTTGTTAGACTCTAAGGTGCCACAAGTACTCCTTTTCTTTTTGTGAAAAGAAACAATGACTCTCAGTTGAGTTTAATCAGCTCTGTCTTTAAACACTGGCAAGGGGAAGGTAAAATTGTACCTAATACTCTTTGGACAGAGTCCCCACAAAGTAGGAAAACCTGTCCCCGTCTGCTGGCTCTTCTTCTGAGCAGCTGCTGTAAGCTGTGGGTCACAGGAAGCATCAGCTCAACAGTGAGTCTGTATCTCTACTATGATCTAGTGAACTCAGCACAGGAATGAGTGTTCCCCTGGTTTGGTGAATTTTTTAAGTCACAGTGTCATGAGTGGTGTCCCACAGCAAAGAACTAATGGTGTACAAACTTGTAAATCATGATAATTCAAAAGACATTCCTCCAAATGTGTGGCTTTATAACTTCCAAGAGGGAAGACATACTACTTTGGGGAGTGTTAATTAACAATTTTCTTCCCAAGTTTAGTTGACAGCCTCTGTCAGAATAAAGCTTTAATGCAGAGATGTGATTTTAGTTTCTCTCTAAGTATTTCTAACATGTCCCTCAGCAAGTTTTGTCACTGCATCTAAATAACATAATGGTGCAGTAATCACTTTAAAAACACTACTATTATACAGACCGTCTACCAAAACTTTTTCAGTGCCAATTTAAACTAAGCTTAGATGATAAAATTGAGTCCAAATACTGCAATTTTCTTAGTAAAGAAGAAAAAATCTAGTCATTGCACATGCAGCCTTGAGTAGCATATTTGGGTTTTAGGCATATATTTAGCTATGAATGCATTAGTAATTTATTTCTGGGTTGCACTAACATTTCAAACTGACTTATTCTTTCGTGTATGGTAGAGGGGAGTGCATTCATGTGTAACACCAACAGACCCTGGTCATCAGCAGGCAGGATTGAACCAGTGACCTCTGAAGTTAAATGCATGAGCCTCTCCTGCGTGATCTCAAAGCCACATGCCCCTTAGCTAAGACTGTAGCAGGCTCATTAATCTCTAAGTGGTCTCGGTGCCACTACATGGGACAGAACACCAAACCCAGGTGGTGTGTGGGTTACACCTGACAGTGAAAAGAGTTCACCTACCAGCCCTAAAGACGGACGTTCTCTGCTTAGCCCAGAAAAGGTAGATCACAGGTAGTGCAGACGTCTTCAATCTTGAGCCTGAATTACTACCTCTAGGGGCGGGAGTATTAGCCTCTAATAAATATGGGCCCAACTGAATTAAGTGAGAATTATGCCTGGATGAGGAGTGCAGGAGCAAGCCCTCTGGATTGCACTCCATTGACGTGACTGACTCGTGCTACTCATCTTTTTTAACAGCGCTCTACCAGTCCCAACCCAGGCTGAACCAGGGACTGAGGGTAAAAATGAAAGAGTCCATTACCAATTCCCCTCATGTACAGAGAGTCTTTACCTTCTCACAACCGAGCTAATCTGCATCTTCAAGCTGCAGAGTTGTTTTCAAACAGTGCAGTTAGACTTCAGAAAGATGGATGTGTTAGAGTCTGAATCTGAACAAGGGCAGAGTTTAATGGCAGAAAAACCTAGTTCAGCTTTGGGATTCTTTCTTAGCACTAAACCAGACATGTCAATGATATTTTTATGTTCTTCTTATGGAAGGTCACAGAATGAAGTCATGCCCACAGGTGAAAAAATGCCCCACTTCCTTGTGCCTTTTGAGCTTGCAGCCTAGAGAGGAACCAGTACAGTGTTTAATGACTCCTGCAGCTGGACTTAAAAAAAATGATCCTCATTTGAAATAAGTCACCACCAGCCCATTGGCCTGTCAAATGAGGCAGGAATGGGTCCTGGCAGGTTCCTTCCATTGATTTGATTACAGTCAACTGACTGCCATGATTCCAGACATGGGTCCAAATTCAAAGGACATGTGCATGATGGTGAATATTATGTGCGCATAAACTGGTGTGGTTGGCATGGAAGGATAGGTTTGCAATAGGAAGTGACCTCCTCCAGGGGGTGAGAAGCAGTAAGGTAAGGTAGCAGTCCCACTTTATCTTCTGACATCCTCATGTTGTTTTTTCTCTATTATTTGTGTGCCATAACTGAGAGAAGTCAAGAACACTGACAGGTGGTTCTTTGCCAGCATCTTTGTTACCTTGCTGACAAAAGGGAGATTTGTAAACACTGGTTATTAATATGTGATGTCACTGGCACTGAATAATGGTTTCTTTAGTATTGGTTGGACTATTCATGTCTGAGGGTGGGTGGCAGAGTTTCTTCAAAGGTGTTGACAGTCTCTGCTAAAAGGGGCCCCAGATGTTCACCGCCCTTTTCCATCATTCATAAAGGACAAAGGTCAGATTCAAAGGAGGTGGCCCTGATTGCCATGAATGCTCCAGGACTACATCTCAGCAGTGGCATAGGTGTGTAGAAAAATTTTTTTTATTAAAGTCTGCTTGTAGATTGGACCAGGCAAACGACTCATGTAAGGGACCAGAAGGAGATGAAATTGGAGAAGTAGGCAAAAGTAAAGTTGTTCTGGCTCTTGAAGACTAGGACAAGGAACTTAACTTTGATACAGAATTCAAAGAGAAGCCAGTGGAGGGATTTGGAGGTTTGGACATGGCTAGAGTGGCATGCCAGTTACATAGTTTCTGCAGCAGTATTTTGGATAGATTGAAGTGGGGAAAGGTGATAGCCTGGGATGGTCAAGAGCCGGTTGGTGGTAGTTATAAAGGCAAGAAATAATCAGGTCTTGGAAAAGAGTTTTGGCAGTAGCAATGGAAGAGAATGAACAGATTTTGGAACTTTTTGTATAGAAAAAGAAGCAGGATTTACTGACAATATTTATGTGAGTAGAGCAGAAGAAAGGAGTAAATGCTGGCACCAAGGGTGTGAGCATGAGGTCAAGGAGAACAGTGATTTTGTCCAATGTGTTGGAGAAGATATGAAGAGCAAAGACTTTGATAAGAATGATGAGTTTTGGTTACTTTCCCTACTTATTCTACATTCACCCCACCCACTCTCTCTCTCTTTCTCTCTCTTCCTTTCTTCTCTTCAGAAAATAGGTGACTCCAATATAAACCAGCTTGAACTCATTCATACCATCAATTACCTCCCTTCCAAATGTAGTCCACACAGTTTGAAATGCAAAAGCATATCAAATTCAGAGACCTGTGTACTGCCTGTCATTACTTAATTGCTAACACAGTTCATATTTGCAGGATATGGAGAAAGTGGGATGAGATTGACAGTAGTGCCCCATGACAAGTGAGTGTGTGAAAATGTTTCTATTCTAACCAGTCATCTTAATTTGGTTTAAAATCTCAGCCTTGACATTACATTAACATAGGTATTTGCATATAATTGCCGCCTTTTTAAATAGGACTTTCTGCAGAAGAAAAAGGAAAATCAAAAAGGGAAGAGTTGGGCTTTTTGGTTTCTATAGCAGAATGCAACTTTTCATAAGTGTAGTTCAGACCACCAAGCTGTGACATGATTTAGGAGGCTGGGTAACGTTTTGCACAGATGATGTAGCCAACAATGAGCAGTGCACACCACTAGAGCTGGTCTAAAAATGGAGGTGGGGAAAGTTTTCACAATCCTCTAAACAAACAAACACCCCTCTTTTCTATAATAATTTTAAATTGACTTTTTTTAAAAAAACTTCATCCAACTCTAGAACTGGTTGGAAAGAAAATGAAAATGTCAGAATTTTTCTTGAACAAGTCTTAGAGCAAGGTGATTATTTTTCTCCAAAATCAACAATTTGATGGAACTTTTTATCAGAATTTTGAATTTCTAAAAATCCTGACCAGCCATCATCATCAAACTTTTGCTGCATTGCTGTTTTTAACTATTTGTTCTCTCAATTGTTACAAATTACAAGCCACCCACCCGTGAACCATCAAGCACATTAAAACTGCTGATGTATCAAGACCATCCTGGTAAAATAATCAGAGGATTATCCATCAGGAGTATTTAGCCTCAGTATAAGGCCGTCCACAGTTTCTGCATTCTACACAAATGGAAAATAAGTTTAAGTTAAGTAGCGCAGCCATATCTGTGCAACATCTGATCTCATAATTAGAATTTGTCCTGGCATGGGTGGCCCTCTCTGATTTCAAAAGATGGACACTGCTTCCTGAAAACTATGAGGGGTTGTGTTGTTGTAAGTGATATAGTTTGATTATATTTCGCAAAGAGGAACGTAAAATGGACTTCTAGCCATGTCAGGCCGCAGCATATCAAATCATGCACCATTTAAACTCACATAGGTTTATGGTACTCTGTGACTACTCTTTCTTTCCAGAGTCTCTGGTAGCTTGATAATGGACGTAGGCCTTGACATTAGTGCATATCGGCAACTGAGATATATGATCATCATTTGGTAGTTAGATGGCTCTCCATAAATTAGGAAAATGCCACATACTATGAAGATAAATCTTCTGTCTGTATCAGCAGTGGAAGAAAGTGGTGGAAAGTGTCCTTTAAATATTGATATACTGAGAACAAAAAGATTGTTTGCTGCTCTTATTGTAAAGTGCTGCTGGAGGGTTATTTTGACAGAATATGAAGAAGCAAAGACTGGGAAGCAATATTAAAATAAAAAATGAAAGAACCACTTAATGTAAAGTTTCAGATGTAAAATCTTGCATCATCCTTCCCTTCTTCCAGACAGTCCTGTGTTAGACAGTCCCACAGAAATATTATTTTAAGTGCTTCCAGACCTGAGTTGTCATTTATATTAATAGAAACATAGCACGAGTCTAGCATTTCCCCCTTCATATCAGCATAATAGCCTGTGTGTTGCTGAATGCTGGGAGAACTTTGTCATTAAGCCACACTGACCCTGTTGTGAATACCGGCAGCTAGCATTTTTCCTTTGGATGGCTGTCTTCTGGCAATTATATACTTCAAGGCATCTCTTCCCAAATGTCAGCATAAATAATTGTGATTTTGATTTTAGATACTCTGTGCTTTAGCTAGGGACAGGTTGTTTTCATGAGTCATATGTCTATATGAGTTTTGAGAAGGAGTTTTTGTTTTGTTTTAAATAAATAAAGGTCATTGCGCAGTCAAGTACATGTTGGAAATTAAGACGAACAGGAGTCATGAAAGTGAATTCCATTTGAGAATTGTTTAGGAAAGCATTGACCTTATAGAACATTGAAAAGTGTGACACAGTTGTGAATGTATGTACAGTTGTATGCTTTACTGAATTAATTTCATGTTTTTCTGTTATTCCTTACGTTAATTAGGCTGAAGTCCAGCTGCCTATGGCTCTAACGCAAAATCATAAGCCTTGATGCCCCTTTCCCTTCGCAGAAACTGTTATTTCATCCCTCAGTTGCTTTTATAATATCACTGTCAGCTTTAAAATAAGGTTAAAGGGGAAATGAGCATCTCTTTAAACATTGTTTCCAACTCTACCCACTAGTCTTTGGGGTTTTGGGGGGTTCTTTGTTTTGGTCTGGGTTGGGGTTTTTTTGAGCTCTCCTTATTACCTAACTCCCTCAGAAGAACCAATTTCACATCTTCTGAGAATAAGACAAATCCTCTGATACAGTATATTTGACTCAACTGTTGATGTAATTCGTCTTTTTGTATACTACTGTTACACTCCATTTTGTACTGTACACTAATGAAAAGATGTACAAGGAGTGCCAAGTCCAATAGCAGTTTTCCCAACCTGACAGGAATATGATATTTGACAACACCACAATGGAAACAAGCAAGAGCCCAACAAAGAGGAGTGGACAATTGAATGCTATCAACTTCAATTTCTGGAAATCTCCCCTTTGTGATGCATGGTGAGTTGAGAGGTCCACAGTGCAATAGTAATTCTTCACTCTGACTATTATTATTATATCAATTAGTGCACTCCCTTTTTTTCTCTCCCTTCTTGTTGTTTCTTTCTGCCCTCCCTTTCCTCACATAGGGCCAGACTGTGAATCCCAACTCAGGTCGGTGAGCAGTATTCACCTGAGCAGTCCATACCGACTGCAGCGGGACTGTTTAGATGAGTAACTGCACCACAGTATGACTAAGGGGATCAGACTTCAGCCCTTAGTGCTGTTTTAGGGCTTGTTCCAATGCCAGCTGAAGTCAGTATATTGACTTCATTAGGCTTTGGTTCAGTCAGACCCATAGTTACCTAGCTCAGACTTGGAAACTTGGGGGAAAGAAAAAGTAGTGGCAAATCTGACAACAGAAAAATCAGCAGATGGAGAATCATGCAAAAAAGTGAAAACCTCATTGAAACAAAGAACAGTGCCACAAATATTGTGTAAAAGCTTCCTCACATCTCACTGAAGGGCAACAAACATTTTATACATTTTGTAGCATTTTTTATTAATTTTCAAAAACAACAACAAAATATTTAAAAAACCAGTAACTCATTTGAAAAAAAAGAATGAAAAGCTTTGCTCTCATTTTCTGGGGAGCGGCTGATTATAGAGGTATCATCACTCTCAAATCCAGCTTCTTCCATTGCAAGAGCTGTCCACTATTCTTTTTTACTTTGAACCTAATGGCTTGCCCAGTCTGTGCCTGTTAGCAGATATTCTATGAGTCAGCGCAAGGATAAAGGCGGAGTCAGATTTACAGAAGACAATTAATGATGAACCCTTGATTAAGCAGATGTAAGTAATTAAAAATGACCTTAAAGGATGACGTTAAATATTGGCAAGTTAGTAGAAGGCAACTGCTGTGCTCGTTTTATAGAAACTCTACGGAAATGAAATGTGTTGAGACAGCAATAGGTATGGATTAAAAATAAGAGGTGATGGTAGATGCATGCTTCCAATAGCACCACAAACAAAGCTTAACCACGCAACTGCAAAAGGAAAAGTCAAATTTTAATTAAAGCTTACTTCTGATATCCTCTGACTTGTAGGTGAAATGTCACTGGGTGCGTAAGTCTTGGTGAGTGCTCCTTCATAGGACTGTTCATGATATATTTGTGTGCTTTCGGTTTTATTTGATCCCCTGGGAAGGATGCTCAGACACATTTTCCATTTTTGTTGAGGGCTTGATCCAAAGCCCATTGAAGTGAAGATGAGTCTTTCCATTGGCTTCAATAGCTTTGGATCACGCCCTAAGTGAATGGCTACGTATCTGTTTTGGTCTGAATTTTAAAGCCACTATACTGTTGTTAGGACTACTTTTGTTTAGAACTAACTTTTGTGCTGGACCTTGTTTTAAATTGACAGGAGCAGACATTCTTTCTGCTGAGACCAGCAGGAGATGGTGCAGTGCTAACTATGGTTTCTGTTGTTACAGTGTATTTTCCAACAGCTTCCTTTGACTCTGCAGCTGCTGTTTAAATCATCTGTCCTTATACATCATAACAATTCCTACTTCTGCTGCTTTCTGTGGTAACATCTATATCTACTTTTGCTATGCCTCTTTTAAGCTGAAGAGAAATTCATCCTCTCCAGCCCTTTCCCTCTTTCTTTTCCTTTTAACCCATTTACTCTTGTCACAATTCCAGCCTCTGATTTCATGGCCAATATTAGGGATTTAGCTGCACTAAGCAGGCATGCAAATGTCCACCTCTATCTAGCCCACTGTTACTGAGTGTTCATGCTTTGCTGCTCTAGACCACTGCTGGTTTGCCTGTATGTAAGGCCAGCCCTAGCTAATTATCTGTCCAAAACACAAACATAGGAAAGAAAAAGAACAGTCGTGACCTCCATGTCCATTCGTTCTGCGAGTTTCCTCCTCCCATTTTCCCACCAATAGACTCCAGCCCTGGAGACAACCTTCTCTTGAGGTGAAAGGAGAGTTCAACAATTTGCTGCCAATTTTTATATAATATTTGGTCATATATTTCTCTTTAGATTTCTTTTCATGCCTATGTGCCTGATCTCCCACTGTACCCACTCTACCTCCCGCATTACGAGAATGATACCAATCACACAGTAAGATTCAGCTCGCAAAAACCATGTGAAAGCATGTGGAACTTAACCCTTTGCCCACTCAGCAGTCCCTCTGCTGTGATGTGCAATTCTATGTCCTCCAATTGAAAAGCAAGTTGCCTATTGCTTATGACAATATCAGTGAAGTCCAAAAGTGATTTTTTTGAAACCACTGAAACACTAAGTAAGAAGGGAATTGGGCACAATCATTCTCTTACAACTGAGACAAGCCACCATCTTTTCTTCCCATCTCACTTATCCACATGAGTCTATTGGAAACTGCAGTTTAAGTTTCTATCAAGCCATGTCTGGAAGCCTGATTCTGAAGGTGTCCATTTTGGGTTTTGAATTTTTTTGTTTTCGATTTGTTTTATATGAGAAATAATCTGCTGCATGAAATTAATGCAGCATTATTATATCATTAAGACATTAGAATTTAGTTGGCCAGGTAGCTGATCACTTGTTCCAACCATGGTCTAGCTGACAGTGATAGCAGAGATGATTAGATATGCTCTGCCTCATCTTAAATGAGTTATGTGTACATACTTTCCTCACGCTGTGCCACAGTGAGCTTTTCTATAATATAGTACATTTATCTGAAGCTAGCATAAGTCTTTCTGCAATACAGACGTGGTGTTATCAATAATAATTTTCATTTATATGTGACCCCTCAAGATCCCATAGCACTTTACAAAAGTAAATACATTAGTCCTTACAGCTGTCCTTTGAGGAAGGGATGTATTATCCTCATGTGACCAATGAGGAAACTGTGGTGTAGATAGTATCAGAGGGGTAGCCGTGTTTGTCTGGATCTGTAAAAGCGGCAAAGAGTCCTGTGGCACCTTGTAGACTAACAGACATATTGGAGCATAAGCTTTCATGGGTGAATACCCACTTCGTCGGATGCATGTAGTGGAAATTTCCAGAGGCGGGTATAAATATGCAAGCAAGAATCAGGCTAGGGATAACGAGAGTTCCATCAGCAGTTTCTCTTTGAAGTCTGATCCTGAAGTTTTTTCGCTGCAGGATGGCTACCTTTAAATCTGCTATTGTGTGTCCAGGAAGGTTGAAGTGTTCTCCTACAGGTTTTTGTATATTGCCATTCCTAATATCTGAGAATATCTGTGATGTAGATAGTGAGTAACCCAATGTCAAATAAAAAGTCAGTGGCAGAGTTGAAGAGAGAGCCCAGATCTCCTGACAGCCAGCCCTGGGCCTTAACCACAATACTATCCTCATTCCCTAAGGATTGTTCCTTTGCAAAGGACATCAAAGATGATTTTTTGAAAATCTTAAGACTATGGGTCCCAATCCTGAATTCCTTACTGAGGCAAATCCCTCCCTCTAGGAGCTTTGTCTGACTAAGGAAGGACTTTGGGAGTAGGTCTAACAATAATAATGGTACATTCATATTTTATTAGCCAAACAATTTTATTTCTATTGAAAGGCTTTAGTTTACTTTCTCTTGACTGCAGTGACATCTACTGCTGTTTGGGAGATTTTATGAAACTGCAATAAAAATAAATGTGCCAAAATGACACTAGAAATTCATGCATGCACTATAAGAATTCAATTAGCTTTTGGAATTTTGGTTTCCGATGGTAGAGGGTACCTCCAAAATAGCCAAAATTCAATGATATATTTTCCAAATGAGTGAAGACCTCTCCCTTCTGGGGAATTCCTGCTAATTATGACTCTCAAAGGAGCAAACTGAGGGAGGATTCAGTGGAATCAAGGCTGGAAAGAGGGTTGAACTTGGGATCTTCTCCTTCTACTGTCAACTGTGAGTAACAAAAGGAGAACACTAATATTAGAGACAGCTGATGGATGTGCTGGCAGTGTACAACGCAAGGTTTTAGGCTTATGGAGCATTGAAATGAGACCTGGGTGTCACTTTTATAATGAAACCAGCCTGGGGGTAGTTAAACACCTGAAAGCCAGCCAAGAGCACAAAGCCTGAGTTTTTCTTTGATGTCTTCAGAGGGAGCTGACTATTTTTTCCCCCGTTTTCAGCTCTGTTTGGCCCCCTCCCTATCTCCTAGGATTCTATTCCCAGCTCTTCTACTGACCAGTTTTGTGACCTTAGACAAGTTCACCTGTCAGAGTTTGTTTCCGCTTGTGTAAAATAGGGGAAATATTTACCTTCCTTAGGGAAGAGCTATGAGAGCTTCAAAAGCACAGTGTAAGAGCTAATTATTATTATAAAATAACCCTGTAGATCTTTCATTTTAAATTCTGATTCCATGATACACTGACATTATATTTACCTATAACCCTGTAGGTAAAAGTGTATTAAACAAACTGTGTACTGATAACATACACATGTAAAATAACACAGAGCATCTCTCTGAACCAGTACAAATTTGAGAGTAGTGCTGTGAACTGGGGGCAAAATTGTTCCTATTTCATTGAAGGGTGATAGCAGATCTGTCATTCCTTAAGCATCAGGGTTTACTCATTTTCTATTCCAATTAAACAGGGAATGGTTACAATTCTGTTAATGTTATTCAGTCTATTTAATAATATGCACAATTAGAAAAGTTTAACAAAATGATGCCTTGGCTCAGGCCCCTACATAGACAATTCAAGGAAATAGTGTAGAAATACTCTCAAAATTAGTAAGTGAGCATGTTCAGGTATCAAAGGCTTGACAGGTCCTTCTGTGAGGAATGAGAAATTCATCAAGAACTATTGTCCAACAACAATCAAATGGTAATCTAAGTCAGAAAGCTGCATTGTATAATACATTTATTTTGCTCCCATGTGCCTTTCAGTTAAAATCAAGAAGATGTACACTAATAAGAATGTGAGCCGTCTCCCTGGACTTTATAACAATCCACATTACACATGAATATACCCTGCAGCCATTTGCAGATGCACTGGGAGCAAATGAGTGATGAGTTGTGGGAAGAAGAAGAGACATCTTTCAAATACTGGAATTAAATACAAAGGGAAATGACAAATACTGAAAGTATGAACGGCTGAACAAGCGACAGTCAAATAAGGCAAATACTGGAAATGGCAAATAATGAAAGACAAATATGTGGGGACCCAATAAAGTAAGAGAGGCATGGAGAATAAAAACAGATATAAAAATAATGGTACCGTTGATACTAAGAAACGTTGAAGGAATAAGACAAATAGTGGAAAAAGTGAAGCTCTGAGAAAAATACTTAACTAGGGTGTACTACAAAAGCCTGGAAAAAATGGGAGTAGGAAAATCTTAGTGATTAGAGCAGGAGACTCAAATTCACCATCCATGGGTTCTGTCTGTCTCTGCCAGTGATGTTTTTCTGTGACCTTGAATAAGTCATTACCTACCTGTGCATTGGTCCACCTATCTGTAAAATGAATATAGATCTACTTTTCTATCTTGTGGTTGTTTATCCCTAGTTCAGGTTTGTTTTGGAAATGTATTTGAATTAATATTTGTTTTATGATTAGATAAATATTAAAATATTAAGGGCTGCATTGTGGCTGAACGCTATAGTCATCTGAAAGAGTGGTGCAGATATGCCAACACCAGTTCTAAGAGACATTGTGTGCCACATTACAGCTGATATTATAATACTCTTTCTGTAATTGATTACTTGTGCAACTCCAGCAGCATACTAGGGGCTTGATCCTCCTGCACTAACTAATGAAATACATGAACAGGAGAGAAAACCCAAAACATTTATAATTCTTTTTCTTTTTCCATTAAAACAAGCCTTTCCACTTTGGTGTCTGCATTATGTTTCCGGCCCCTACTCTGCAAACTACTCTGTACAGACATCCCCTAGCACCACCAAGAGCCTGTTTGAAGGGATGCCCAGGTGAAGCAGCTTGTAGGATAGGGACCTCAGGCCCTGATCCTGCAAGCACACATGTGAGTAACTTTATGTATGTACCTAAAGTTAAACACATGCACAAGTGTCTGCAGACTCAGGGGCCTTAGACAGAAAATTTAGAGTATAATGTTACGTACACTGAGGACCTTACACGCTGCTCTGGCAGCATGAAGGGGCCTTAAAGTGTCTGTAAGTATAACATATTCCCATTGTAATGCCCCTTCATGCTGCCAGAGCCATTTTAAAGGGCCTTAATGTAAATAAGAATCAGGCCCTTAGTAACTTAAGTAGTTTTTTATTTCTAAAATAGAAAATGCTTGTCAAGGACAAATTGGTTTGTTTCAAAGGGAAATTTTGTTTCTTGTCAGCATGGTTTTTCAATTGAAAATGTAGTTGATTCTTGCCAGGGTTTGGGGTCCCCCCCGTTTTCTGTGTTTTTAAATTGGAAAAGGTCCAGCTTGACAACACAAGTAGGATTTTCTTTGTTTTTTTAAGGTAAAATATTTCAGTTCAACAGTGACTTCTAATTCAAAAAAATTACAGTTTGGTTTATTCTAACCAGGGGTTTCACGCACTCGCTCTCTCTCTTTTTTTTTTTTTTTTTTTTTTAGGAGAAATATTGTCGATGAATACTATAGTAATAGTAATTAGCAATTATTTCTTGTTCAAAATATTAGATATCCTGGAATTCAGAGTATTTGCCTACAATAAAATTTGTTTATGGACATCTAAAAAACAAAATATTGCTAATAAGCCCATTTTACACCTTAGGATTGTTTAATAGGACATTGCAATATGGTAGGAAACATAGAAATTGAAGTTCTTTAAATTAGTTCAACCAAATATTTCTATGATTTAATGAATAATGAACTACTTTTAGGGGATTACTAGAAACAATAGAATGAAAAATCATTAAAAACCATAAAAAGTTGACTGTCTTTTTATAATATATCCGAAATAAAAAGGATAGATTCTTTGTCAATATTTTCTCCTTTTATAATGTCATTCACTATCTGTCCAAATATTCCAAATATGTCCTCCCCAAGTTCTTAATTACCAGACACTCAGACCATTCCCCTCTGGTTCTTCATCCCCGAAGGTATGAAGCCAGCCCCCCAATTATCGGCTCAGTTTGGCATAAACACATCAGACAGTTTGCATGCCAGAGACCTGATTGGAATAAGAATAAATAAAAAGTTTATTTAATAGAAAAACCACAGATTCAAAGATGAAATGGTGAGGGAAAGCAAACATACAAGTTACGCAGAAAATAAACATATAGCCACAAACTCAGGCTTTATACTTTCACATTAGATAAAACCCCCTTTTCTACTTAGGGTTACCTATTGCCTTAAAACAGTTTCCTAGTGTATAATCTAACTATAGGAGGGATCCAGGATTAACAGACAGCATTCTACCCCAGACTGTCCCTCAAATTCTGAATGCTCTTTCTATTTTAAAAGGGTTTTCCATTTTTTAATTCAATCACTATAGATATTCAGAGGCTCTCTCTAATTAGCACTTTTGTCAGTATAACTTATGTTGCATAGGGTGTGAAAAAAAATTACCCCCTGAGCGACATAAGTTACACCAACTGATGCGCCAGTGTGGACAGCTCTAGGTTATTGAGGATGTGGCTACACAGAAGATCTTACAGCAGCACAGCTGCACCTGTACATCTGTGCCACTGTAAGGTCTCTAGTGTAGATATGGTCTTAGTTGCCAAAGGCTGGAGAAACATCGATAGCTGGGTTTGTGATGACCAGAAGAACCGTATGGTGACTTGCCTGCCTGGTGCGAAAGTTGTGGATCTCTCAAGACATCTAGATAGACTTATGTGTAGTGCTGGGGAGGAGACGGTGGTCATGGTACATGTAGGTACCAATGACATAGGGAAGGATAGGAGAGAGGTTCTAGAAGCCAAATTGAGGTAAGAAATGCTAGGTAAGAGATTGAAGTCCAGGACCTCCATGGTAGTATTCTCTGAAATGCTTCCAGTTCCACATGTAGGGCCAGTTAGACAGGCAGAACTGCAGGGTCTCAATGCTTGGATGAGACAATGGTGTAGGGAGGAGGGGTTTAGATTTATTAGGAACTGGGGAAACTTTTGGGAAAGGGGGAGCCTATACAGGAAGGATGGGCTCCCCCTAAACCAAAATGGAACCAGATTGCTGGCACTTAACATTAAAAAGGTTGTAGAACAGTTTTTAAACAAAGGGCTCGAGGAAAGCCGACAGGTGCGGAGGATCATGTGGTTCAGAGAGAGATATCCCTGAGGGATCTATTAATGGAAATTCTCTATGTCCTAGTAAGGAGGAGAGGATGGAAGATGGTAAAATACAGGTAGGAACTTATGAAAAACAGTCAAATGACAAAGAGTCTCATTCAATTACATCATGTAATGGCAAACAGCTAAAAAGTGACAAGTTTTTAAAATGATATATACAAATGGTAGAGTCTAAATAATAAGATGGGTGCCTCAGTACCGGACAAACTGGTTGAAACCATAGTAAAGAACAAAATTGTCAGACACCTAGATAAACATAATTTGTTGGGGAAGAGTTAACATGGTTTTTATAAAGGGAAATCATGCCTCACCAATCTACTAGAATTCTTTGAGGGGGTCAACAAGCATGTGGACAAGGGGGATCCAGTGGATATAGCATACTTAGATTTTCAGAAAGCCTTTGACAAGGTCCATCACTAAAGGCTCTTAAGCATGGGATAAGAGGGAAGGTCTCATGGATCAGTAACTGGTTAAAAGAGAGGAAACAAAGGGTAGGAATAAATGGATAGTTTTCAGAATGGAGAGAGGTAAATAGTAGTGTCCCCAAGGGGTCTGTACTGGGACCAGCCCTATTCATCATATTCATCAATGACCTGGAAAAAGGGGTAAACAGTGAAGTGGCAAAATTTGCAGATGATACAAAACTACACAAGATAGTTAAATCCCAGGCAGACTGTGAAGAGCTACAAAAGGATCTCACAAAACTGGATGACTGGGCAACAAAATGGCAGATGAAATTTAATGTTGATAAATGCAAAGTAATGCACATTGGAAAGCATAATCTCAACTATACATATAAAATGATGGGGTCTAAATTAGCTGTTACCACTCAAGAAAGAGATCTTGGAGTCATTGTGGATAGTTTTCTGAAAACATCCACTCAATGTGCAGCAGCTGTCAAAAAAGCGAACAGAATGCTGAGAATCATTAAGAAAGGGATAGATAATAGGACAGAAAATATCATGTTGCCTCTATATAAATCCATGGTATGCCCACATCTTGAATACTGGGTGCGGATGTGGTGGTCCCATCTCAAAAAAGATTTTTGGAATTAGAAAAGGTTCAGAAAAGGACAACAAAAATGATTGGGGATATGGAATGGCTTCCATCTGAGGAGACATTAATAAGACTCGGACTTTTCAGCTTGGAAAAGAGACAGCTAAGGGGAGATATGATTGAGGTCTATAAAATCATGATTGGTTTAGAGAAAGTAGATAAGGAAGTGTTGTTTACTCCTCATAACACAAGAACTAGGGGTCACCAAATAAAATTAATAGGCAGCAAGTTTAAAACAAACAAAAGAAAGTATTTCTTCACACAACTCAGTCTGTAGAACTCCTTGCCAGAGGAGAGGATGTTGTGAAAGCCACAACTATAACAGGGTTCAAAAAAGAACAGTAAGATAAGTTCACGGAGGATAGGTCCATCAATGGCTATTAGCCAGGATGGGCAGGGATGCAGGGCCGGCTCCAGGCATCAGCATTCCAAGCAGGTGCTTGGGGCAGCAGTTAGAAGGGGGAGAAGAGTTTCTGCAAAGGCGGCAATTCGGCGGTAGCCCCTCTATCCCACCAGCCGCAGCAGCAATTTGGTGGTAGCTTCTCTGTTCTGCTGCCCACCACGGCAAATCATCATCAGCTTCTCCCTTTTGCCGTCCGCGACAGCAGTTTTTTTCACTGCTTCGGGGGGTGGCAAAAACTGTAGAGCCGGCCCTGCAGGGATGCAAAGCCATGCTCTGAAGTGTCCCTAGCCTCTGTGTGCCAGAAGCTGGGAATGGGCAACAGGGGGTGGATCACTTGATGATTACCTGTTCTGTTCATTCCCTCTGGGGCACCTGGCATTGGCCACTGTCAGAAGACCGAATACTGGGCTAGATGGACATTTGGTCTGACCCAGTATGGCCGTTTTTATGTTATGTTAAAGAATTTCTAACAACCCCCCCTCTTCATCCTTGGAAGTGTTTCTTAGTTAATATATTTATATAAAGAGAGTACCACAGACAGTCACTATTCCTAAGTGGAATAGTGGGGGAAAAGAATAAAGGATGTGTTAATGTGTGTTTGGATGACTGCAGTAGTATACTAAAGCAAACCTCAATCCACCATGTTATCCTAACACAACTTTCAGTCAACTTATGACACACGTGACCAAGTAACGTGTCCAGCTGAAAAAAGTTTTGGGAGCATGTCACCTGTGCTGACCTTTGGCAAATGAAATGTTATATCTACAAATGAAAAATACAATTGGACAAAATAATTAAGAACAAACTAATGGATTTAAACTAAAGTGCAAAGACTTTGAAAAAGACACAAATAATTAAAGGAAACGTGACCTACTCTCAAACTATGGCTACATGTCAGAGAAACGAATGAAAGAGCTGACTCAAACACAGAATACAAAACTAAGCCCACAGAATATAAATCAGAGGTGCAATAATAAAACTCTGTAATTAATTGTAGCATTTAAAGAGGCATGGAGAAGATCAGCAGGGTTAATGTTAAAACTGTGGTATGAAGTATTATACTAAGCCAAAACAAATTAAAATTTATAAAGGCTAGGAAAATTATATTTGTGATGGGATTCAAAATATTGTATATAAAATCTGAAAGAATACGCATAATGTCAACCTTTGTCAATATTTTAGGTTAGTATAGAAGATGTTCGTACCTTAAATCAGTGTTGAAGACAGTGTAATCTAAGAAAGCAAGTTAAAATGAAAACAAAACCAGAACAGGCAGCATAAGGCATTTTTCCATTTTAATAAACCATAGATTTCTCAAGTGGCTATTAAAATCCCAATCCTGTGCTGAATCTGCTTGCTTGGAGCCCTGCAACTGTGGAGTCTTATTGAAGCCATTGGGGCTCCATGTGGGTGCAGAAGTCAGCACTAGCAGTCCTATTGCAAGACTGTGGCCTAAAGAAATAATTATCTGCTCTCTTGCCTGGTACCTGTTAATTCTGATGAGGGTTAGGCCCTTCAGTAATTCCACCTGAAGTCTTTTCCTCGGACTTGTATGTATGCATATATTGAAATGTCGATTAAGAACATACCATCTTCCATAAGGATTTTTGAGTTTGTATATTGGTATTGCTTTATCTTCTAATAATAAATATATCGATCTATCTATCTATATTTAGAGTGTATTATGCTACCGTAGGTAATCTATTTTAACTCATATTTTAGTTGTTCCTTTTTTCAATTTTACAGTAGAATATTTTACCAAATGATAATGTAAAAATATTTTAATATAATTGTACATAAAACATCTTAATAGTTTTATTTTTATACGTGATATATAAAGAGGTATATCTAATGTATGTATACAATAGTCCTATATAGCAGGAAGCATTTGGCATAAAGTTCATTAAAAACGTAAGGCCATCTATGAAGCATACACTGCTAGCATGTGGAGAAACCTATGCAGTTTCTACTCATCCTGTAAGTTTCCCTTTGAAATTTAACAGGGCTTACCTAAAATCCCATAAAATCCCAACTTAATACCTGCAACCTCTCTGCTTCCATTTTTGCATGGATGTCACTGAACATATCTGTTTAATAATTCTGGATGGGGCTTGACCAAATATGTGACTCTGTACTCCAGAGACTAACTCCACTACTTTTGATTATGCCAGGTTACTATGGACAATTTAGCTGAGTGATTTCTTTAGAAAGAATTTAACAGCAAAATATGTAGCAGGTAGTAAAATGGAACCATTTCATAGTGCTGGGTGGAAGAGCTTTCCAAAGAAAGTCTATTCATGTCAGTGCTATTAAATTTGCCACTAGCATATGGCTATATAGCAGTTAAAGGATGCAGGAAATCTGTAGTCTACTTGATACTTATTAGTGCCACTTGGCCTATGTGATCAGCCCATACATTGTGATAAAGACTATTTCAAGGGTTGGGTTGCTTGCAGGGTAAACATACAATCCAGATAAACAAGCAGGTCCCTCCAGTTATCCATCCATGTAGAAAGGTGCCATTTGCACTCTGTATTAAACTCAAGGCTGAGCTCACAAGGATGGAAACAATGCAAGTAATACAAAAAATTGAGGCACCAACAGAATGGGCGAGTGCCTTAGTCATTGTGGAGAAAAGTAAAAGCCAGGTACACATATATGCTTAGATTTGAAAGACCACAACAAGGCTATAAAAAGAGAACATGTCAAATTGCCAACTAGAGAAGAGATTATGACTCAATTTGTAAATGCACAATAGTTCAATAAACTGGATGTCTCTTCAGGATTTTGGCAGCTAAAATTAACTGAAGAAAGCTCAAAACTATGCACATTTAATACCCCATTTTTAAGATACAGATACTTATGCCTACCCTTCGGCATAGCTTCAGCACCAGCAGTGAACCACAAAATCATACTTATGGTCTATGAACATATTAACTATGTCGACACCTCAATGGATGATATCATCATCTGGGGCTCAACAAAAGAGGAGCATAATTGTAGACTTTAGGAAAGTTTGGGATTCAATTAAAGCTGCAACTAAATCAGGAGGAACATGTTTTAGAGGTTATGAAACTGATTTTTGTTGGAGATATTGTTTCCAGTGAAGATGTAAAATGATAAGAATAAGGTTTCAGCCATTGAAATGATGCTTCATTCCCAGCCAAAGAAAGTTTGAACATTTTCCAATCGTTCCTGGAAATGTTAATTATCTTGGAAAATTCATGCCTAATCTATTTACAAAAGCACTAGCTTTGAGGAAACTCCTACAAAATAGAAACAGGAGGAATCATGGGAAGGTTTGAAACAACTGATACAAGAACCAGTGTTGAAATTCTGTACATGAGACAGACATATGAAAATTTCAGGTGATGCTTCACAGTCTCATTTAGTTGCAGTGATTTTACAGAAACACAATGATTGTTAGCAAATAGTGGAGTATGCATCCAGCTCACTGACTGGTGCAGAAATCAGATATGCACCGATTGAGAAGGAGCTTTTAGGAATACTGTTTGCATGTGACTGATTCAATCAGCATATTTACGGTCAGAAAATGGATGTTGAAATGGACTACAAGCCCCTGAGAGCATTATTTGGCAAATTGCTAAATGACTGTATCTTAAGGATTCAAAGAATGATGATAAAGCTGCAAAAATAAGATCTGGTTGTGACCTAATTGCCTGGTAAATTCACATTTACTGAGTGAGGATGCACTTTCCCGAGTGGTGACTCCCAGTATGAAACCAGAAAAGACCTCAGAGATAGAGATGCAAGCATATGTAAATCTGATTGTAAAATCAGTTGTCCTCACTAACTAAAAACTTCAACAAATAAGATGGGAAACGGAGAATGATGAATCACTGGGCATCCTTAAAGAAGTGATAATTAAAAAGTGGCCTGAAGAAATAAGCAGTTGCTATCCAAGTCTAAGAGACTATTGGAATTGCAGACATGAACTTACTGTGATAGATGGGGTTATTTTCAAGGGTAGCAAGGTTGTAATACCAATGAGCCTCTGGAAAGAAATGCTACAGAAGATCCACAAAGGTCATTTAGGAATTGAGAAGTGCAAACAACAAGCATGAGAGGTGATGTATTGACCACAGATCAATCATGATGTTACTAATGTGGTAGGAAACTGCTTCTCAGCCTTGAAATACAAGCCATTCCAACAGTCAGCCACTGAGATCTTACCCAGGTCCACACAGGATTTATGAGAAGGTAGGAACTGACATTTATCTGGCAATCAAGGGTTTATTTAATAGTCACAGATTATTATTCTCTGCACCAGAAATGTGCACAGTGCACAGTACTAGTAATAAGTCAGTGACAGCTGTCATTAAGGGAATATTTTCTAGACATGGAATTCGAGATCAAGTCTTTAGCAATAATGAGTTGTAATTTTCCAGCACAGATTAAGCAATTTGCCATAATCGGGATTTTTGTCACAAAATATCGAGTCCAAATTACCCCCAATCGAATGGACATGTGTAAAGGTCTACAAAGACACTAAAGAACTTTATGAAAAAAACTTTAAACAGCAGGGGTGTTCTGCATAAAGCTTCATTAGTTTATCAAAGTACAAACCTCTGGAAAATAGCTTTTCTCCAGCTAAGCTGTTAATGGGAAGAAGGATCACATCTAATTTACTAAACACTGGTAGCTTGCTGAAATCTCATGACAATAGAGCCACACAGAAGATGAAAAACTTAGAAGTGGAAATATTATTTTGGCAAAAGGACCCACGATATCCCATCTCTTCACCCAGGTGATAGAATGTGCCTGATGGATCACACTGCTAATACGTCAGCCAAAGGAATACACCTCTACCCCGATATAATGCTGTCCGATATAATGTGAATTCAGATATAACGCGGTAAAGCAGTGTCCAGAGAGCAGGGCTACTTTACCTCATTATATCCGAATTCGTGTTACCGCAAGCAGTTCTTCTGTGCCCCCCCTTTACTTGCTGCGGCACCTCTGCCCCAGCTCACCTCCGCTCCGCCTCCTTCCATGAGCGAGCCTCAGCTCCGCTTCTCCTCCCTCCCAGGCTTGGCCACAGAGGAACTGCTCCCCGCCCCAGCTCACCTCCGGTCCGCTTCCTCCCCTGAGGGCACCGCCGCCCCTCCACTTCCCCCCCCTTCCTTCCAGGCTTCCCATGCCAAACAGCTGATTGGTGTGGCAAGCCCGGAAGGGTGGGAGGAAGGGAGGAAGAAGCGGAGTGGCGGTGGCGGACTCAGGGGAGGAGGTGGAGGCAGAGTGGAGGTGAGCTGGGGTGGGGAGCGGTTCCTCTCCCTACCCCGATATAACGCGCTTTCACCTATAAGACAGTAAGATATTTTGGTTCCTGGGACCACGTTATATCGGGGTAGAGGTGTACCATTAAAGAACTTCTGTATCCAAGACCTTGTGTAGCCCAGGCAGAACAAGAGGACACATTTTGGTGTAATTGAAGGGATCCCAGAGTAATCCCATAAATGTTAAAACATTGATAGTGGATGTGGACTCCGGCATTTATCAACCAACTAATCATTTATCATCAACAGGCAAAGGAGAAACTGGCAAGGAACAAGAGAGCAATTCAGACTCTAATGAAAGGCTGTGACTGAGAAGTTCATAAAGGGAGATCAAACAGCCTGATAAACTAATAGTGACTTGCTAATCTGCCTAGAGAAGGGGTACTTAGACGAAGTGAGTGATAAAGACTCACTCCGAAATGATGTTCTGGTAACCTCTCCTTCCTAGGTAGTTGACATGTTGGGTATTTGGATTCTAGTTCATGGAAACTTACTAGTTGGGTTGAGAATTTAATATATATGTTATTAGATAGTTATTACATGATCTTTTTTTAGGAGAGAAGAAGTAGAGAAATGTTTGTGAAAGATTACAATGTAGAAAGGCTCCCTCATAAGAGATAGTCTTATGAAATTAGGAATTCTCAGATATGCCCTGGAAGCAGGGGAGTGGATAACAAAGGATAGCTGTGTACAGAAGTTTACCACGGATATGTTCTGTTTTTTAATAAAAATGTATTCCTTTCTCATTCAGTGCTTTGTTATTTAATAAACCTCAAGAACATTAGAGGTACTAGTCAATATTTTCATTAATGATTTGGATAATGAAGTGGAGAGTATGCTTATAAAATTTGCATATGGCACCAAGCTGGGAGTGGTTGCAAGCACTATCAAATACAGGATTAGTATTCAAAATGACCTTGAGCAATTGGAGAATTGACCTGAATTCAAAAAGATGAAATTCAATAAAGAGCAGTGCAAAGTACTTCACTTAGGGAAGAAAAATCAAATGCACAACTACAAAATAGGGAATAACTGGCTAGGCAGTAGTACTGCTGAAAAGAATCTGGTTGGATGACGAAGTGAATGCATCAACAATGTGATGCAGTTGCAAAAAAGGCTAATGGCATTTTTGGGTGTATTAACAGGAGTGTCATCTGCAACATATGGGAAGTAATTGTCCTGCTCTACTTGACACAGGTGAGGCCTCAGATGGAGTACTGTGTCCAATTCTGGGTACCACACTTTAGGAAAGATGTGGACAAATTAGAGGAGAGCAACAAAAATGATAAAAAGTTGAGAGAACCTGGGCATGTTTAGTCTTGAGAAAAGAAGACTGAAAGGGGACCTGATAAGTCTTCAAATATGTTCATGGCTATTATAAAAAAGACGGTGGTAGATTGTTCTCCATGTCCACTGAAGGTAGGACAAGAAGTAAAGGGCTTAATCTGCAGCAAGGAACGTTTAGGTGAGATATTAGGAAAAACTTTCTAACTGTGGGTAGCTAAGCTCCAGAATAGGCTTCCAAGGGAAGGTTGTGGAATCTCCATCATTGGAGATTTTTAAGAACAGGTTGGACACCTACCTGGGTGGGGCTGGACACAGGAACTGAGAGCAGAGAGACTGTGTTCTTAATGACCTCCCTGCTGGCATTCAGGCAGTATGGAGGAGGGAATACCTAACTCAAATGCAGAGGGGGTAATAGCTGACTGAGGTGATGGAAAGGACTAAATTGGGAAATGGAATATAGAGGAGAAGAAAGAAACTGGGACTAGGAGCCAGATGAGACTGGGGCTAGTTGGGCAAGGAGCCATGGACTGGGAATTCTGTGGGAAAAATATTATATGATGATGTAATTGGGGATGAATCATGGTTGCATAGTGAATGAGACTATTGTCTATAGGGCCCTGGCCTCATTTATTGCAGAACTTGGAAGGTGTGTCTATTTGCAGATCTTGTAGAGGCAGGACTAGGACTGCCCAAAACAAAACGCTGGGGCCCTCAACTAAAGGGGGAAGAACAACTAAGCCCAGGCTACAAGTGAGTGCATGGGACAATGAAGGAAAAAGCAGGGAGAGAAGCGAGGGGAAAAGTTGAAAATTGGGGATCCAGAGGAAGACACTGAGCAGAGAACCATGAACAGTGCCCACTGCTCCTCAGCGGTGCCTAAGGAATTGGTGGATACCATCCAGAAGAACTCTGCCTGGAGATGTGAGAAGACTAGGGACCAGAAATAGGCTCCACAGTCGCAGAGTACCCCACACCCGCCCAGCTTTTTCCTCCAGGAGTGATGGATGGCCATAGTCAGGAGGTTGATGAGGAGATCAAAAGGTGTGGGGAAAAGTGCAGCCAGACCTCAGTAAGAGGTCCTAGAGGAACCAGCAGAGAGGCTGCAAGCTGATGCACCCTACAGGGATTTGCCCCAGGGTCTCCCTTTCACCGCAAAAGGGACAGGTGTTGGAAGAGTTCATGAACAACGGCAGGTACACACCTGTGCTCATGACTCCATGGAGGAGACACCACCTAACATTCCCGGCAGGCTGTGGAACAAGAGTTAGTTATCAGTGATTTTGGATGCTACAGGGCAGAGATGGATGGCTGCCTTGGCTAGCTATGTGTTCAGCAGTCAGTACTGATCAAGGAGACATAATGTAGATGCAGATACATTGTCCTGGTGTCCACAGGCACCAGGAAATTGCTGTGATCCCTGTGGATGGAGTGAAAGCTATTTGCAGTATGAGTCATCAATAGTCAGAGGCCCAGGAGAGTCTTTATGGTTGCAAAGCAAAAACTCTGGGCCTGTCCTCTGAAAGTGTGTCATCTGCCTCAGCGATATATTGTGTTGAACCAATCTCCATTGCCCATGCTCAACGCTGCTGACTGGCAAAAATCCTAGCTGCAAGATACTGATATTTGTGACATACTGCTTGCTAAAAGAGAGGGGTGAAACTCAGCTGCAATTATTCCTTCCACGTTTGAGGATAAACTACTACTGAGAGAATGGAGCAAACTAAAACGGATTTAGGTAGTGCTGCACCAAATCACAGCAGATCTTTTACATAATCACAAATAACTAGTGCTACCAAAGGATTACTGAGGCTTGGCCATCAGGGCCCTGTATGAAGACTTTAGACATTTGGGAATGGAGAGAACCCTGAAACTTCTTTATAGTAGGTTCTATTGGCCCTGGATGGCTGACAATATTTGCAACAAATGCAAGCTGTGCACTCGGTGTCTTCAAAGGAAAACTCTGCCCTGCAGAGTTGGAGAATATCACTAGCAGAAAACCTCACATGCACAGCTACAGACTAGGGACTGAATGGCTAGGCAGCAGTTCTGCGGAAAAGGACCTAGGGGTGACAGTGGACGAGAAGCTGGATATGAGCCAGCAGTGTGCCCTTGTTGCCAAGAAGGCCAATGGCATTTTGGGATGTATAAGTAGGGGCATAGCGAGCAGATCGAGGGACGTGATCATCCCCCTCTATTCGACATTGGTGAGGCCTCATCTGGAGTACTGTGTCCAGTTTTGGGCCCCATACTACAAGAAGGATGTGGAGAAATTGGAGAGAGTCCAGCGAGGGGCAACAAAAATGATTAGGGGTCTGGAACACATGAGTTATGAGGAGAGGCTGAGGGAACTGGGATTGTTTAGTCTGCAGAAGAGAAGAATGAGGGGGGATTTGATAGCTGCTTTCAACTACCTGAGAGGTAGTTCCAGAGAGGATGGTTCTAGACTATTCTCAGTGGTGGAAGAGGACAGGACAAGGAGTAATGGTCTCAAGTTGCAGTGGGGGAGGTTTAGGTTGGATATTAGGAAAAACTTTTTTCACTAGGAGGGTGGTGAAACACTGGAATGCGTTGCCTAGGGAGGTGGTGGAATCTCCTTCCTTAGAAGTTTTTAAGGTCAGGCTTGACAAAGCCCTGGCTGGGATGATTTAATTGGGTATGAGTCCTGCTTTTGAGCAGGGGGTTGGACTAGATGACCTCCTGAGGTCCCTTCCAACCCTGATATTCTATGATTCTATGATTCTTTGGAGCTGGTATGCACTGATTTCTTGTCTTTAGAAGTGGGCAGGAGGAATGTTGGGAACATTTTAGGAGTGACTGACCATTTTACACAGTATGCACAGGCATATCTCACATGCGACCAGAAGGCTACCACTGTTGCTCAAGTGTTGGGGGAGAAATGTTTTTCAGTGTATGAATTCCCAGTTCTGACACACTCCAACCAGGAATGGTACTTTGAGAGTGACTTTCTGAAGGAGGTGCTGAGGATGGCAGAAACTAGAAAGTCCAGTACAATTCCTTATTGAGCCACAAGGTGACCCTAAGCCAGAGCAGTTTAATCCAACTCTGTAGAATAAGATCAGGACTTTACCTGCAGAACAGAAGGCAATCTGGAGCCAGCACGGTGTAGTTTTGATGCATGACTACAATGCCATGAAGAACAATGCTATGAGAGTCACCCCAGATCTCCTGATGTTTGGACAAGAACTTAGATTACCCCTAGACTTGTGCTTTGGTGTATCAGAGGGTGGAGATAGCTATGAGATGCATCAGCAATATATCTCCTAATTAAGGGAAAATCAGGGGGATGCTTATCACTTAGCTATGGCTGCAGCCCTCAAGAACTCAGATAGTCATCATCTTCTTTCGTATGGCTTGGGTAGGTAGCAACAATTACAAATTTATATCTAGATTTGATAGCCAGCACATTGCCGCAGCAGTGAGCTGGTGAATGTCCTTCAGGCCTCCAGTGAAAGAACGAAAGGGATACTCAGATATGATGTGCTCCATCATTTGTTCCTGGTGCCCACTGTCACATACCATGTTTGCTTCATTTTCCATTTAAGAAGGGTTTGTCCACATCTCCCATGAGATGTCCTAATGCAATTCAATCTGAACCAGTCTTTCTGACATAAAATCAAAACCTGGTGGTTCCTGGGCAGGGTCAATGATGATCTGTTTGTTTTGAGCAGTCAGAATGCTCCATGTGGCTCTCCATTGAGCCTCGGTATTGAAGTTGAGTGTAAGGGTCTTGACGCAGTTCCATAGAGGGTTGCGGGATTCTGATCTGGTCTTTGGTGGATTCTGCAGGTCATGCACTGGGATCCCCGTGTTTGAGAAAGTGAAACGTCTGGGCAGCTCTTCTGATCTGAGGAGGCTGAATGTGTGATAGGACTGGTAGCCACTCGAATAGAGTCAATTTGAGCATCCCTGACATTATGCATATGGCGTTATTGAGTATCAAGGAGTTTAGTGTGACTGCCGTGAGACCACACTTGTGCACAGTCTTCAGCCTCAGAATATAGGAAGGCAATTGCTGTGGTTCATAAGATCCATGGATTAGAGCCCCATGATGTTCTGGCCAATTTTCTGATAAGTGCAACATGACACATGACCTTATCGTCGGTGTTCTCGAGGTGTTTTCCAAATGTCAAACTCTGGTCCAGTGTAATATTTTGGATTAGCCTGATGCTCTCACCACAGAACTGTGCATCAAGTTTGGTATTAGCCATTTTATTGTTCAGATGAAAAGCAGTCACCATGGGTTTTTTTGGGTTAGGCCTAAGTTTCCAGCGTTGGAAATAGTCAGCCATTGTGCTAAGATCTCAAGTTAGGGTGCAGCTGATGGTATGGAGGCTTGTGTGCTGAACAGCTAGGGCAACTCAGATAGTAACAAGCACTGGTATGATGCTAGAGTTCGTTCGCAGGAGCTCCAGCCCAGGGACAGAGTTCTGTTGTGAAATGTGGGTGTTGCTGCAAACACAAGATAGGCAACAGATGGAAAGCAATAACTACCTGGTGGTGGAAGAGCTGGGAGATCTGCTGGGCTACAAGATTAAACATGAAATGGGGCCAGGGAAAAATAAAAACAATACATAGAAACCTCTTACTACCTGTGGGGGAATTAGTTGGCGCCCCTTATGAAATGGACTATGACATGGTACACCTAAGTGGCAAAAAGGTGCAGACCTGGGGCTTATCTACCCCCTACTCAGCAAATCTAAGAGTCAGTGTGAAGAGAAGGACACTCCCACAATGTATCTTAGAATGGAGGTCAGATTCTGGCCTCGATCAGTGGGACATAGTGAGAGCACCACTTCTTTCACCCTAAACCCCATGGTGGAACCATCTAGGCCCATTGCTGGCACATCTACAAAACCAGCTTGGGACAATGAGTCTGTCCCACCATCATTCCCAGGCCTCTTTGAAGAAGGCAAACCTGTGATGACACACTTAGGTTGTTGGATATTGGTGACATACAGGTGGAAGGTGTCCCTGGTGCCTGAGACACTCCAGTACTAGAACAAGAGATATGGCGGCCTATGAAAATAGCTGAGGGACCCTCAAGGAAAAACCCTCACCATCCCTAGCCTAAGAAGTTCCCCCTTCTCCTGCAATGCCCACTTTCAATCAGCATGACAGGGTTATAAGGCCAGTAAGCAGGTTAACTTATGATGTACCTGAGGTGTCAGTGAAGAACCAATACACTTAGATCACAGACTTGTGGCTAGAGTAGGCTTCCTCAGACCCTTTGGAGACAACTAGTGGACTTGGTATAACATGGTGTGTGATTTGCCAGAACAACAAATTCTCAGCAGGGGGAGGATGTAAGCAAGGTCTGAATGAGTTCTTCCCTGACACCTAGTGATGAGCTGGGGGAAAAGACTTCAGGCACAGATTGTGTTTGCATAGACTACTCTGCCTAGGTGCACAGCATTACAGAGCTGCTTTGCCAAAATGATCACTTTTGGCAGACGTTGAGTTACAAATCACTTTAGCGTTGAGTGCAGAGGTAATTAAAAGTTTTTATCCTTATTGTATGAGTAAAGGGCAGCAGAACTATACTTAGCCAGCCCTGCTTGAAAGGCTGACCCTAAACTGAACCTCACTCGCTAAGCAGGGAGGTAGGGATGCCAAATCCCAGTAAAAGAGAGAGTGGATATGAGAGTGCACAGGTGTTCCTACCTCGTTGTGGTTGCTCTGCCTAAAGAGTCTTAGGCTATGTCTACACTGCAGCATATATCGGCATAACTTATGTCATTCAGGGATGTGAGTAAACTATCCCCCTGAGTGACATAAGTCACACCGACATAAGCGCTGCTTCTCTGGCCGACATAGCTACCGCCGCTCACAGAGGTGGTTTTATTATGCCAAGAGAGCTCTTCCCATTGGCACAGAGTATCTTCACCAGACGTGCTGCAGCACCACAGCTGCAGCGCTGTATGTGTAGACAAGCCACTAGACCGGGATGGGCAAACTTTTTGGTCCGAGGGTCACATCTGGGTGGGGAAATTGCATGCAGGACCGTGAATGCAGGGCTGGGGCAGGGGGTTGGGGTGTGGGAGGGAGAGCTGGGTGTGTGTGTGGGGGGGTGTGCCGAAGGGGCTCAGGGCAAGGGGTTGGGGTGGAGGAGGGGTGAAGAGTATATGAGGGGGCTCAGGGCAGGGGGTTGGGGTGCAGAAGGTGATGCGGAGTGCAGCAGGGGGCTCAGGGAAGGGAGCTGGGGTGCAGGAAGGGTGCAGTGGCGGGCTGGGGTGCAGGAGGGATTTGGCAGGGGGTTGGGGGGCAGGGGGCAGGAGGGGTTGGGGGTGTGGACTCCGGCCCAACACCGCTTACCTGGAGCAGCTCCAGGATAGCAGCGGCACACACCAGGGCCAGGGAAGGCTCCCTGCCTGCCTGCCATGGCTCCGCTCCACTCCTGGAAGTGGATGGCACCACACCCCTGTGGCCCCTGGGGAAGGGGGGCAGAGGGCTCCACACGCTGCCCTCCCCTTTGGGTACCTCCCCCGAATCTCCCATCTAGGAGACTAGGCCTTAGACCTGCTGTAGGGAAGTGGTGAAATGAAAGACAATGTAAAGGCTGTATAGGCAGTGAGGTTCCCAGCTACCCGGTAAAATCATTAAGAATATTAGGAAAGGATATTAGGAAACAGTATTTCACTAGGAGGGTGGTGAACCCCTGGAATGGGTTACCTAGGGAGGCAGTGGAATCTCCTTCCTTGGAGGTTTTTAAGGCCCAGCTTGACAAAGCCTTGGCTGGGATGATTTCGCTGGGGTTGGTCCTGCTTTTAGACTAGATGAGCTCCTGAGGTCTCTTCCAACCCTAACCTTCTATGATTCTATGAACCGAAATCTCTAACAACCTGGCTGGAACCTCTCCACACGGCATTGCAGAAGTGGCAGTGAGAATCCAACAGCAGCAGTGGAGTAAAGCAGCGGCAGCAAGCAACCAGCAGTAACCGAGAAAAGCAGAGGAGGAATCAGCAAATATCCAGCTGCAGAGACCCATGGTAACCAAGGAGACATTGCTTCACACCTCCCCACATCCTGTTCTTTCTGTGATGGGAAGTGAACCCCTGTGAATGCACCTCTGAACTCTGGGTCTTCACTAACGAAGAACAGCCAACTGTGAGTGAGGTGCAACAGAGGGAGAGGGGAGTGATGTGTTAAAGGGAGATTCGTTTGCTGGATTTTCCCACCACAAAGGGCACTGCCCAATACACTGTGGGGTCAGGTTAGCTTATGGTCACATGCTTTTGAATGTGGTTGTGGTGATCTCCCAAACGAATGCGTGGTTCCCTTTCTTTTTAATAAAAGTTCTTTTGCTATGCACAGACTCCGTGCTTGCCAGTAGGGAAGCATTGCCTCTTAAGGGCACCTAGGGGTGATGTTAAGTTTTCCCAGATTACTGGGTGAGGGCTTGAGCCAATTCTGTTTTGTATTATTCAGAGGAACCCTTGGATATTGAACCCAGATCTCGTTGCTGCCGGCTCCCTCTGGAAGAAGAGTGACACTCACAACATAATTTAAAATGGCAGTGCCCTCTACAGACAGGTAATTATAACAACAAAACCCCCTCACCTGTGTTACTATGTATTGCCTGGCATTGTCAAGACTGGTTTATGACACCCAAAATGTTAAGTGGATATTCATCATATTACTAATTCCTAGGCTGGCATTCAGGAAACACTGCTGTTTTGTTGACACACTATGTGCAGAAAAATTGGAAATTTTGTTTAAAAATTGGCCTCCAAACAGATATTCTGGTGCTCATCCAGTAGTAACATTACATAATTTAAACAACTTTTACACACATATAAAACATCACAGTGCAGAAAAATGTAATGCCATAATAAATAATTTAGAAACAGTTCCTTGCATGAGCATTCTGTTAGCAATTTAGTTCTGTCTCTTCTGCCTGACAGATGTGGAATATTGTGTGCATGATACTAACAGCTAAAAGACATTGATACAAACAAAGCCTATTCAGCATTTTTACAGTGGTGAGATGCATTAATAATGCAGTTGTCACAAGGTAGTCTAACATGAATATATGTTAATATATATTGTCAGGCCCTCAGGCCATGGGAAGAATGGCTTACATATATAGTGTGGTTCTATTCTGCAAAGTGAATACGTAAACTTGGTGCCTTCTTTCTCAACAAGGTTGAAATAGATTTCAGCCTACATCTGTGGATTCAGTCATATCTCCTCACTTTAGTGCTGAAAGTCAGTTTTTAACTGCATTTTGCTCCTGCCAGCACTGCACAGCCAACACAGCTAAGGGAGAGCTGCCAAAGTGTTTTGCTAGCAGCCTGTAACACGTGTTGGAAGTGCCATTTGGGGGATTTAAAGGTTTTGTTCTGTTAAGTTATAGTACATGCATATTATTTTGTACTGCATCGGTGAGTTCAATATCAACTGAAGTTCTTCAATGAAAAAAATAATTTCAAGATTTTATTTTTTTTTTTAAAAAAAGAAGACAGGAAAGGGAAGTGTTACACCTGCAGAAATTAGACTGCAGAATCAGGGCCTACACTTCCTTCCCTAAAAAGAAAAGGAGTACTTGTGGCACCTTAGAGACTAATTAATTTATTTAAGCATAAGCTTTCGTGAGCTACAGCTCACTTCATTGGATGCATACTGTGGAAAATACAGAAGATGTTTGTTTTTATACACACAAATCATGAAAAAATGGGTGTTTATCACTACAAAAGGTTTTCTCTCCCCCCACCCCACTCTCCTGCTGGTAATAGCTTATGTAAAGTGATCACTCTCCTTACAATGTGTATGATAATCAAGGTGGGCCATTTCCAGCACAAATCCAGGGTTTAACAAGAACGTCGGGGAGGGGGGGTAGGAAAACAAGGGGAAATAGGCTTGAATAGAGACTGGGAATGGCTAAGTCATTATGCAAGGTAACCTAAGTTAATTGTATCCAATTTGCAAATGAATTCCAATTCAGCAGTCTCTCGCTGGAGTCTGGATTTGAAGTTTTTCTGTTGTAATATCGCAACTTTCATGTCTGTAATCACGTGACCAGAGAGACTGAAGTGTTCTCCAACTGGTTTATGAATGTTATAATTCTTGACATCTGATTTGTGTCCATTTATTCTTTTACATAGAGACTGTCCAGTTTGACCAATGTACATGGCAGAGGGGCATTGCTGGCACATGATGGCATCTATCACATTGGTAGATGTGCAGGTGAACGCGCCTCTGATAGTGTGGCTGATGTTATTAGGCCCTGTGATGGTGTCCCCTGAATAGATATGTGGGCACAGCCGGCAACGGGCTTTGTTGCAAGGATAGGTTCGTGGGTTAGTGGTTCTGTTGTGTGGTATGTAGTTGCTGGTGAGTATTTGCTTCAGGTTGGGGGGCTGTCTGTAGGCAAGGACTGGCCTGTCTCCCAAGATTTGTGAGAGTGTTGGGTCGTCCTTCAGGATAGGTTGTAGATCCTTGATAATGCGTTGGAGGGGTTTTAGTTGAGGGCTGAAGGTGACGGCTAGTGGCGTTCTGTTATTTTCTTTGTTAGGTCTGTCCTGTAGTAGGTGACTTCTGAGAACTCTTCTGGCTCTATCAATCTGTTTCTTCACTTCTGCAGGTGGGTACTGTAGTTGTAAGAATGCTTGATAGAGATCTTGTAGGTGTTTGTCTCTGTCTGAGGGGTTGGAGCAAATGCGGTTGCATCGCAGAGCTTGGCTGTAGACAATGGATCGTGTGGTGTGGTCAGGGTGAAAGCTGGAGGCATCGTGGTCAGTAGGTTTCCGGTATAGGGTGGTGTTCATGTGACCATTGTTTATTAGCACTGTAGTGTCCAGGAAGTGGATCTCTTGGGTGGACTGGACCAGGCTGCGGTTGATGGTGGGATGGAAATTGTTGAAATCATGGTGGAATTCCTCAAGAGCTTCTTTTCCATGGGTCCCGATGATGAAGATGTCATCAATATAGTGCAAGTAGAATAGGGATATTAGGGGACGAAAGCTGAGGAAGCGTTGTTCTAAGTCAGCCATAAAAATGTTGGCATATTGTGGGGCCATGCGGGTACCCATAGCAGTGCTGCTGATTTGAAGGTATACATTGTCCCCAAATGTAAAATAGTTATGGGTAAGGACAAAGTCACGAACTTCAGCCACCAGGTTAGCCGTGACATTATCAGGGATAGTGTTCTTGACGGCTTGTAGTCCATCTTTGTGTGGAATGTTGGTGTAGAGGGCTTCTACATCCATAGTGGCCAGGATGGTGTTATCAGGAAGATCACCGATGGATTGTAGTTTCCTCAGGAAGTCAGTGGTGTCTCGAAGGTAGCTGGGAGTGCTGGTAGCATAGGGCCTGAGGAGGCAGTCTACATAGCCAGACAATCCTGCTGCCAGGGTGCCAATGCCTGAGATGATGGGGTGCCCAGGATTTCCAGGTTTATGGATCTTGGGTAGTAGACAGAATATCCCAGGTCGGGGTTCCAGGGGTGTGACTGTGCGGATTTGATCTTGTGCTTTTTCAGGGAGTTTCTTGAGCAAATGCTGTAGTTTCTTTTGGTAACTCTCAGTGGGATCAGAGGGTAATGGCTTGTATAAAGTGGTGTTGGAGAGCAGCTTCTTGTTCATATTCCGACCTATTCATGATGACAACAGCCTTTGTCAGCCTTTGTCCTTTGTCAGCCTTTTTGATTATGATATCAGAGTTGTTTCTGGGGCTGTGGATGGCATTGTGTTCTGCATGGCTGAGATTGTGGGGCAAGTGATGCTGCTTTTCCACAATTTCTGCCCGTGCACGTCGGCAAAAGCACTCTATGTAGAAGTCCAGTCTGCTGTTTCGACCTTCAGGAGGAGTCCACCTAGAATCCTTCTTTTTGTAGTGTTCGTAGGGAGGTCTCTGTGGATTAGTATGTTGTTCAGAGGTGTGTTGGAAATATTCCTTGAGTCGGAGACGTCGAAAATAGGATTCTAGGTCACCACAGAACTGTATCATGTTCGTGATGAGAGAAGGAGAGGATAGGAAATATTTCCCAGGATAGGAAAGCTGCTTCTGCTGGGCTAAGAGTATAGTTGGATAGGTTAACAATATTGCTGGGTGGGTTGAGGGAACCATTGCTGTTGCCTCTTGTGGCATGTAGTAGTTTAGAAAGTTTAGTGTCCTTTTTCTTTTGTAGAGAAGCAAAGTGTGTGTTGTAAATGGCTTGTCTAGTTTTAGTAAAGTCTAGCCACGAGGAAGTTTGTGTGGAAGGTTGTTTTTTATGAGAGTATCCATTTTTGAGAGCTCATTCTTTATCTTTCCCTGTTTGCTGTAGAGGATGTTGATCAAGTGGTTCTGCAGTTTCTTTGCGAGCGTGTGGCACAAGCTGTCAGCATAGTCTGTGAATAGAGACTGGGAGTGGCTAAGTCATTATGCAAGGTAACCTATTTCCCCTTGTATTCCTAAACCCCCCCCCACACACACACACACACACACACCCTCCTCAGATGTTCTTGTTAAACCCTGGATTTGTGTTGGAAATGGCCCACCTTGATTATCATACACATTGTAAGGAGAAGGAGTACTTGTGGCACCTTAGAGACTAACCAGTTTATCTGATGAAGTGAGCTGTAGCTCACGAAAGCTCATGCTCAAATAAACTGGTTAGTCTCTAAGGTGCCACAAGTACTCCTTTTCTTTTTGCGAATACAGACTAACACGGCTGTTACTCTGAAACCTGTCATTGTAAGGAGAGTGATCACTTTAGATAAGCTATTACCAACAGGAGAGTGGGTTTGTTTGGAAGGGGATGGGGGGGGAGAAAACCTGGATTTGTGCTGGAAATGGCCCACCTTGATTATCATACACATTGTAAGAAGAGTGATCACTTTAGATACGCTATTACCAGCAGGAGAGTGGGGTGGGGGGAGAGAAAACCTTTTGTAGTGATAAACACCCGTTTTTTCATGATTTGTGTGTATAAAAACAAACATCTTCTGTATTTTCCACAGCATGCATCCGATGAAGTGAGCTGTAGCTCACGAAAGCTTATGCTCAAATAAATTGGTTAGTCTCTAAGGTGCCACAAGGACTCCTTTTCTTTTTGCGAATACAGACTAATACGGCTGTTACTCTGAAACCTGTCATTATGCAAAGCGCTTCATTTAGCCGTATGGAGTGGAAATCTATCAACTGCATGAAAAAACTTGTACAGATACAGACAGACATCATCTTCCTTTCCAAATGCAAACAGATGGACATCGTACCAAAAGGACTGAAGGTAAAAAATCCATTACAATCCACATACCACATAGACTATGCTGACAGGTTTTTCTAAGTAATCTGGCCATTCCCCTGTATAAAAACTAGTCTGCTCTGTAGCTACCATTCATGCTCTTCTATGCCTTGCATGACATCAGAACAGCACCCTACCTCCTCATAGGTTGAAACTTACTAAGAACATTTATTTGAAAATAAAACAAAAAAAGTATAATTTGCTGCTCTAAAATGTAGAAAAGAATCACTTTTATATAATAAATGTGTGTGAGAACCGTACTCCTATGGGTATCACATCCCTGACTTATGCTGGTATAACTGCGTTGCTCAGGGGTGTGCACCTAACTCCCAGTATAGACAGAACTATGTTGACAAGAGGGTTGGGGGGCGGGGAGAGGGTTTCTGGCTTTTCCCATCAACATAGGCAGCATCTTCACTAAGCACTACAGCAATTTAGAAAGGTTTTGAACTATCAAATTGCACATATAGCTAGCACATGATGTTGCTGTTCCCTTTATCTTCCGTTCCTCCTTTTGCTCCTATTCTTTGTCACTCTCACTTGTCTTAAATTAGATTGAGAGCACTTTAGGGAAGGGAGCATATCTTTCTCTGAGTTTTTTGTACCGTGTTGAGTACATCGGTCCATAAGTCCAACTGGAGCCTTTGAATACTACAAATAATAAGGGTTTAGAAACATTTCAAAACTAGTAGCTGTAGAGAAAGATCAAAACAAACATGGAATCTGAAGTCCCATCACCCCAAGATTTCAGGGTGGAGGTTAGCTTCAAATGTCTGATCTGAATCCACCTCCTAAGGTTTTGGTCAAAATGCTAACTGTTTTCTGGTTCTAGTTCAGAAAGGGTCCCAGGTTGCCAAAAAAAAGTCTCATGAGAATTTCTGATCTTATAAGATTTAAAGCATTCCAAGATGAATGATGACATCAGCATTCTTTCAAGATCTATCATTTGGAGTGAACATCTCATGACACCAACTCACAGAATTTCAGTGTCACTGAATCAAAGCCATTGACCTTGAACCTGAACAATGGATTTAATTCTATTACAGATCTAACAGGTCCTAGGGAATTTTTTGTTGTGTTTTTTTAATTTGGAGGGATTTATACCTGCAGATTTTATCTGCTACTCCTTTCATGTTTTGCCTTTCTTTAACAGCACAAAGATTGCTATAGCATATCTTGTATCATGAGAATAGATTGCAGGTCTAAACTAATCCTGATTTGATATGGAAAACATCTAAGGTTTTAAGAACCTTGCTGGAATCTGACCATGTTTAAGTTTTTCACGTTTCATACGTCCCTAGATGTAATTTTTATTGCATAATCTTTCCTGTATGTCGAGTCTGATAAATGGAATATGCCTCATTTTAGTTAATAACCACAAGGTGGCATGCAATACATATAGAAATACTTACCAGGAAGAACACAGTACAAATAGTTGATGGTATGTACTTCCTCTACAGTGACTGGAAGTTTAAAGAATTTTGTAATATTAAGTCTAAATACGTCAAGCTAAGTATCTTGGGAGTGTCAGCCTATTCCAGTCCTACTTTCTCAAATAAGACAAGGAATAAAATGGACTGTATACCTCTTAGCATGGTTTTATATTCTCACTCACTTAATCACCACAGTCAGATCAGAAGTTTTAAAAAAACCTTTAAAAGTTTTAAAATACACAGAGAAACTGTTTCAAACAGAAACCAAGCTTCTACAGCAGCTCTTTGTATGTAGTGGAAATCCCTGTGGCAAACTTAGAACTTTTAAAAGCTTCCTTTTAATAAAAAATGGTACTTTGTGTATTCTAACCCAGCCACAGGGATTTGTTCTACTCAGATAGATGGAGTTCAGAACAGTCAATGGAAACCTCAGAAAATTTCTCCTGTATGGCCCACAGAACTACAACAATTTTAGCTGCCTTGCTCTGCATGATATATGCACCTGTGATGGGTGACCCTCCAATTTAGTTTAAACTACTAATCTCCATTGCAAACTTTTTAAATTAAACCTAAAGCATTCCCCTTTTTCATACAAATGTAGTTGATATGACAGGTGTGTACTGTTGTTGCCTAGCATCTGAGGCCTGAGTCCATTCATGCTGAAGACCACAACGCATGGAGAAAGTGAGTTTGAATATTTCTGCATTTTTTCAGTTGAAGGTGGTTACAGGAAAGCTTAACTTAAAGCCAATCTCTATTCTTATGAAGTATTCAATGACCCTATGACAGGAGGTTCGGGGCGTTGGTGGCCTAGTAGTTAACACACACAACTTCCAGGCCTTTGCCTCTCTGTCAGGGTTGTAGAGGCTTTGGCTTTCTACTTGCATCTAGGCCTTAGCCATCAAGGGGGTATTGTTGGGGACCTGGGCCTTCCCTCTCCATCAGGTCCCAGCCCAGGGACCTGTGGGAAGGAACACAGGCAGGGTCTTTCCTGCAGCAAATCTAAGTTTGTTTCTCTGGGCTACTTCCTACCTTTTCTGTTTGGGGCATGGTCCATATAGTCCAAACACTCAGTCACTCAACAACAACAAAGGGAGTCCAAAGGAGGTTCTCAAAGGGGGGATGGTGGCTAGAGAAGGTACTGCCCAAGAGTCTTACTCACCCTGTAATCCCCTCTCAGGCATCAGCCTCCTGTCTGACTTCCTGGAGAAGGCTTCCTCTCTGCTGCAACCTGTCCACCACCCTTTTCCTGGACTTCTGAGCCCCCCCTTTAATCAGCTCCTCCAGTCAGAGCATGCTTGGCAGGCCCAGACAGGTGGAGCTATGTGGGCCTAGTATTGCCCCCTTACCGCTTGGGGCACCATGGGGTTTGTATACCCATCACAGATCTTACGATATCTCACCACTTAGTTGTGCGAGAGGTATGGGATCATAGTAGAAAATGTGTGGCCAGTGGTTTTAAATCTCTGAATGCATCATTCTTCAGATTTTCTGAATCTGGGACCTGTTGGGGTCCACTTGTCCAAAAAATATCTAACCTCATATAGATAGTGACCTAGACTTATGTTTATTCCCTGCAATACTATTCACCAAAAAATATTCCTATTTCTACTTGTTTTTTCTCAGGATCTTTTATTGAATGTACCCTAATCAAAACAGTTATGCTGTAAATGCTGAAAACATCATCTACAGATGACAAGGCATTAATTATACTTGCATATGACAAGAAGAGATAACTATGCTTGTCTTTTGAAAACCAAAGAAACAATTAACACGGTTGCTTAATGTCGGTTGACTGAAAATTCCTTAACATTAAGGAGAAGTGCTAATTGCTAAAATTCTTAGATGTATTACATATTATTAAAGTCCAAAATGACCTACATCTAAATTAATGAGGATGAACTACAATAAAAAGATAAAATTGCTAATGAGATTGTGAAAGGCAGGGTTATCAAAATATATGTTAATGCATAGGGTTGACAGCAAACACCTGTATACTTGTCATGTTTAAAAAAGTAAATTTTGACATACAAACCTTATTATATATAGTGCAGCAACAGAGTAAATGATATCCCACTATATAAGAGGGTTTCTGTGGAGATGGCCCTGAGTCA
Organism: Eretmochelys imbricata; assembly: GCF_965152235.1. NCBI lineage: Eukaryota > Metazoa > Chordata > Testudines > Cheloniidae > Eretmochelys > Eretmochelys imbricata. Next base: position 46,560,731 of record NC_135573.1, on the reverse strand, counting down.
CAAAGTTGGGACCAGATCTGAACTTCCTTGAAGTTTGAAGGGGTACAAATCCAAAGTTCCAGTGTGAGACCCACAGTCTCATCAGGGGCTCAGTCCTGCAAGGTGCTAAGTACCCCCAACTCCCACAGAAGCAAACAGACATTGAGGGTATTGAGTGCCTCACAGGATCAGTTCCGAGTAGTCTTACCCCTGCAGTTCATACTTGTTAATTTAGATGTAGGCCATATTGGAGTTTAACATCATGGCACATAGACCTATAGGTTTTGGTAACTAAACTCTAGTTTCTGATGACATTATAAATTATAAAATGAAGAATGAATAGTTTGTACATGTCACTAGATTCCAGCCTCCAATGATAAAAATATAGCGAGAGTTTGGTCGTGCTTTATTTTTTAAATAATTAAGTGCCAATATAAAACATGGAAAGCAAATATGAATGCTTATTAACATTTGTGTCCCATACCTCACCTTTTGTCTTAATGTACTTGTTTTATTATCTAGACATTTTCCCACTAGACTTGTGATAATATGGCAAAAAATAATGTTCTACATCACATCCACAACAATTCTGCTCCATTGGGGTAACAAATTAAAAGAGAGAGAGAGAGATTGGACTGAAAAGATGTTTTAGCGCATCCCTAACGGGAAATTTTCTGTCCAGGCTAATACTGGCTTAAATTAAAATCAAGTTATCAGCCTCCTCGGATGTGGTGTTATAAAAGCAATGGCATTTTAGAGATTTAAAATATAGAGGGTCACATTACCCACCCCAGGTTGAACACTGTGGGGGGCGGGGGGGACACCCCTGTGCACAGATCTAGTGGGGGGCCAATCTGGTCCATAGATATCAAAATGATTAAAATGCAGGATGGCTTTGTTATGAACATTCACAACTGATGAGACACAATTACTGGAGTTTCAGAGAGCCACCAACTAGCCATGGTACCTTACCCTGATACTCTATTGTGATATTTGTATTATGATGTATCATCAGAACTTAGCATCATCACAGTGCAAAACAATGTAACCCAATGTTAGGATGTAGTACTGAGAATATTATGTGACTCAAGTCTGCTAAACACATTACCTTCTCCTTTTCTCCTCTCCTCCTCTCACTTCATCACTACTGGATAGGAGCCTGGCAACTTTGGCCTGTTTATTCAGTGCTTTCTGTGGTGCCGTTGTGTTGCAATAGTTGAATACATATATATTCACTCATGTCTGCTAACAATGTTTCAAATGTAAAAGAACACTCACCAAAACATTATGAAGACTTCAGGTAATTCCTAAAAGATCTTAGGTCTTTAAAAACCATGTAGTGATTTGGGACAAGTATAGTCTTGCTCCTATGTACCTCATGCTAATTAAAAAAGAAGCTGTACCAAGGAGTACTTTAGGCACACAGGCTAATGAGGCAGCCTCTTAGGGTTCCAATTTTCACCAAATTCCACTGTTGTAGCTGCCATTGTCCAAACAAACCAGATTTGTGTGTGTGTTTCCTCACGATACAACTGCTGAAGTTTAAGCCAGAGTTTAAGCCAGGGGATGAATGCGGCAAACATGGAGAGGTTTCTCACCTTGTATAGTAACTTGAGATCTTCAAGATGTGTCCCTCTATAGGTGCTCTACCTGAGCAGGATATGCACTCACCTGAGCAATCTTAATCAAAAATTTTTGTCAGCAGTGTACGTGGGTCTGCACCTGCACCCTAGACACCCTCGTAACCTTCATATCAGGTATATAGACAGAGGACGGACCAACCAGCACTCCAGTTCCTTCTCAACCTCAAAGTCCCATGAAAGAGACTCTGAGGCAGAGGGGAGGAAGGTGAGTAATGGAGGACCCATAGGGATACACACCTTGAAGAACTCCAGTTACTGTCCTTCTTTGAGTAGTGTCCCTATGGGCACTCCAGGTCAGGAGATGCCCAAGCAGTACCTCTACCATGGAGGAGGGTGCCAAGGAGGCGGATTCTGTACAGATTGTAGGATAGTATCTCCGAAGGCCACATCAGTCCTGGAAGTGGGCATGCCGGTAAAACATGTGCAGCAAAACCAGGTGCCTACCCTGCAGATGTTTGAGATGGGTACATTTTTGAGAAGTGTTACTGAGATAGATTGAGCCCTGGTGGAATAAGCAATAACTCTTGAAGGGGAATGAACCCCTGCCCTGAGGCTTCAAAGCATGGCAGGACACAACCTGCAATCCATTTGGACAGTCTGTGGGTGGAGATTGGATGTCCCTTCATTTGTTCTGCAATAAAGATGAAGAGTCTAAGGGAAACCCAAAAGGGCCTACACTCCTGTTGAGGTAAAAATCAAGAGCTCTTTTAATATCCAGTGCATGGAGGCTTGCTGTCAGGCTCTGTGTTCTAGATGGTCAGGCCTGGTGGTTGGATCAGTGGTCAAAGCCAGAGGTAGGGTTGGAGCGGGCCGAGGTGGGGGCAGTGCTGAAACCAGGCTATATTTCAGAACCAGGGTTAGACTCCATGGACAAGCCAAATCAGGATTGAATTCAGAATCAGGTAGAAGACAGGTTGGCGTAAGTCCAAGAGTGCGGGGGTCAAGAGTTGGGTGCAAAGTTGGAGAGGGTCAGGAACAGGGCTGGAGCAGGAGCAGGATAGGGCAAAGACAAGGCAGAAGTGGGCTGGAACCAATCTTGGCCAAGGCTGGGGCAGGCACAGGAAATGGCTCAAGGGCAGGCTGGAACCCTAGGGAGTCTGACACTGTGAGGCAGAAGGAGTATTTCTGGCCAAGCAGTGCTGTTGCTCAGACTAACTTGCAACTCTTGAAGGGTCAGTGAAATACCTGTACCTCAGGGTAATCTGATGCAGGCCCTGCTCAGGGATAGGCTGCTGCAGCATGACTGAGGACTGAGTCACTCAGACTCTGCTGGAGAGATGAGTCATGGCAGCTGAGTGAGCAGCCCTGATCTAGCTGTGGTCCAACCTCACACTTCTTCTCTAGAAAAGGGAGGTGTGGGGTAAAATACTGGTAGGCGACTCTCCTGATTAATGTGGAATTCAGAAGATACTTTAGGAAGGAGGAAAGGATGTGGATGTAGAGTCTCAGAATCTCAGACTTTAAGGCCAGAAGGAAACATCGTGATCATCTAGTCTGACTTCCTGCACATCACAGACCACAGAACCCACGCTCTCCTGTAATAGACCCATAACCTCTGGCTGAGTAACTGAAGACCTCAAATCATGATTTAAAGACTTCAGGTTACAGAGACTCCACCATTTACACTAGTTTAAACCTGCAAGTGACCCAGGGTGCACATTATAGAGGAAGGTGAAAAATTCCCCAAAACAGGTTACCTGCCAATCTGACCTGGAGGAAAACTCCTTTCTGAACCCAAATATGGTAGCCGGCTGAACCTTGAGTATGTTAGCAAGAACCACCAGCCACACACCTGGGAAATAATTCTCTGTGGTACTCTCAGCCCTCCCTATCTAGTTCCCCATCTACAGCCGTTGGGGATTTTTGCTACTAGCAGTCACAGATGGGCCACACACCATGGTAGGCAGTCTCCTCATACCATCCTCTCCATAAACTTATCAAGCTCAGTCTTGAAACAAGTAAGGTTTTTTGCCCCCACTGCACCTCTTGGAAGGTTGTTCCAGAACTTCACTCTTCTGATGATTAGAAATCTTCATCTAATTTCATACCTAAACTTGTTGATGGCTAGTTTATATCCATTTGTTCCCATGTCAACATTGGCACTTAACTTAAATAACTCTCCCTCACTGGTATTTATCCCTCTTATGTATTTACAGAGAGCAATCATATCTCCCCTGAGCCTTCTTTTGGTTAAGTTAAACAAGCCAAACTCTCTGAGTCTCCTCTCAAAAGGTAGGTTTTCTATTCCTCAGATCACCTTAGTAGCCCTTCTCTGCACCTGTTTCAGTTTGAATTCATCTTTCTTAAACATGGGAGACCAGAACTGCATACAGTATTCCAGACGAGGTCTCACCAGTGCCTTGTATAATGGCAATAACAATTCCCTATTTTTACTGGAAATACCTCGCCTGATTCATCCGAGGATTGCATTAGCCTTTTTCATAGCCACATCACAGTGGCGGCTCATAGTCATCCTGAGATCAGTCGATACACCAAGGTCTTTCTCCTCCTCTGTTGCTTCCAACTGATACATCCCCAGCTTATACCAAATATTCTTTTTGATAATCCCTAAGTGAATGACCTTGCACTGTGCACTTGTCAGGGTTCCTTCGCCACTCTGAACTCTAGGGTACAGATGTGGGGACCCGTGGACTCAGGGCTTAATCTTTTGCAGATTTACTGGGTCTTTTCCCAGTGAAAGAGCCTTACACAGTAATATACTACATAACCACTACTTATTAACATCACCAACCACAGAATGCACATGCTACACAAACAGTGCTCACCACTCCCAATAAGACAGATAAACTTTTCTTGATGGCCAGTCAGGATCAGGTCCATCTGGGGGACTCCAGTTTCTGCACGGTGTCATTGGCAGAGTGTTGAGGCCTGGCAGCTCTGATCTTTGGGGCTGTGTCCTGGAGTTGTTTCCCAAAGAACTCCCTTTTTTGACCCCAGTTTATATAGTAAAATTTGAGCCCTTTTTAACTATACCTTAACCAATCATTATACTAAAATTTTACTAACCAATCCTACGCTAGTGTAACAAAATTCTTTAACCAATCCTACCCCACCACCTTAATTAATTTACACCTAGCAAAATTAATTATGTAACAGACAAAAACAATTAAAGAACCAGAGACCATACAGATAAACAATTGGGAAAGAGGGACCATAATGACAAAATAATGAAGAAATGAGGATTTCACATTATGATAAGTGATTTCTTGACAGACAGAATGCTATCAAACTAAGTTTTCTTTAACCATCTTAAGATCTGTTTCTTTATCTGGTGATAGTGGGTGCCATTAGGATGGGGTCTCCTTCTTAACAGCCTGATATTACATTGTTTTAATGTAATTTAGATGGAATGTGAGGATGTGACTTCCTGCTTCTCATAATGGCTACTGGTTGGTTGCTCTTTGAATCTGGCTGCACATGAAGGCCTTATCCTTACAGTTCTTGATGTGTGATAGGAAGTGTGGACAAGTGTAGCTGGCTGTTCTGAGCTCCAATATGTTGATATAAAGATTGTCTCCTGAAGGGTCCATTTTCCCTGAGCTATGAAGTTTTGGAAGCATGCACCCCAACCTATTAGAAAGGCATCTATAATCCTTGTGGGAAGAGGTTGTACAAATGGAACTCCCATGCACTTTGGGGGTCCTTCCACCAGTTCAGAAAGAATCGAGGCTCCTCAGAGGTACGGTTACCTGCTTGGATAGATAGCGTCTGTTAGGCGTGTAGAACTGTAGACTGTTCTCAACCATGTTTGAAGACTTCCAAGAGTGAAGTCTTGCTAGGGAAGTCACAAACGTACAGGCTGCCATATGGCCCATATGCCATATGGTTGTAGGCAAGCCCTTGCAGTGGCTTGTGGACTCTGTTGGTTGTTGAAACAGCGCTTGACATTGTGGTGAATCTATCCCTGTGCTGTGGCAGAAGAGGAATACCAGAGTGGCACCAATGAAGTCTATACACTGTGTGCATTTTAGGGTAAACTTCTCCACATTAATGTGGAGACCCAGAGAATGAAACAAAGACAAGACCTTATTGGTTGCTGGCTGTGCTTCAGAAGTGAGCAGCCTTGCAGGAGCAAGTCATCCAAGTAGGGAAAGATGATAATGCCAGTCTGGCAAAGATAAGCTGCTGCGGTTGACCAAACTTTGATAAAGACCCTTGGGGCAATGGAAATGGCTCTACTTGGCTTCTCAATGCACAACATGGTCTTCTTAGTTGGTACCATGGTTATGGTACCAAAAGGAATGGGAGCCTCAGCAGTACCCATATTAGGACATGAAGTCTCCTGAGACCCAGATCAAGGAGATGACTTTCCCTATTTCTTTTCTCATTCCAGCGAATGGGGTCTCTTCTTCTTGTAGGGGCTGGAGAGTACCCCAGAGCCTCCAGGTCGTTGCTTACCATGGAAGCAGAGGTGGTCAACAGAACCAAAGGGCCTCAGAGTGCACTCCACAAGTAGGAGTTCAACTCATATTTTTAGATCTTCTTTTAAATCCTAAGTAGATCTTACATCTAGAAGGAGTATGGGTTTCTTCTAAGCAGCAGAGGCAGTGTGAATGTCTGTTGCTGAGAGGAAAAGACCTGTGGCAGGTCTGGCAGGGTTTGAAGCCCAGGGTCTTGGGCAATAACCTGCACTCGATGCTGCCACAAACCTGGGGTTAGCACAGCGGAATCCACAAGCCAAGAAGAAATAAAAGGGATAAACCTAATCACATCTTCCTAGACATTTCCTGATTTACTTATATATCTGGGATTTTAAATTAGTAGTTTCTAGGTATGATACTGATGATATTTTTTTATACCTGGCCCAAGCTTCTTACAGCATCGGTGCTGCCCTGTCTGCCTCTCCCCGGGAGAAGAACAACAGACAGACAAAAGGGAGTCTTTTCTTAATTTTAAAAAGTTATGGCCTTCCCACTGGCTTTTTTGGCAGGTGCCCACTCCCTTCCTTTTACCTATGCATAGCAATGAGATTTTTTAACCCTTTTCAGGTAGAACAATTAGAGAACAGCTACTAAGAGGGATTTTATAGCTACTGGCTTGCTGGGTGTCCATAAAAGGGAACTACCCCCCCTTCATTTATCATAGTGTACATTTAGGGTGGGGCATAATGATTTCCCAAATATTCTTCCTTCAATTTAAAAGAAAAAAACAACTTTCATACTTTTAACAGAAAAAGAAGTCTTACCTCTAGAAAATTCAATATATGAAGCTAAACAGTCTTGCAAATCAAAATGCATCATTCAGATGTAGCTTGATAATATCCAGGTGAGTATGCCAATATGTACATTTCACCAAACCAGTCTGGCTACTTCATCTGATCTGAGGTTTGTACAAATCTGAAACACATGCGTAGGCTGTTCCCTGGGAATTCCCTACACCAGCAGAAGTGGTATAAAAACTAGACAAAATATATGCACATACAAACTCTTGTCTTTCACTTGCTGTATAATCCCAACTGCACCCCATACAGGTAAGTAACTGAATAGCAAACAAAAAGCCACATGGTCCTCTTTGTAATAAAAAAAAGTACAGCAAGGGCAAAGAGCCCCAAAATTATATTGCAGAGAATAGCTGCATCTGTATCATATGATACAGTCATGAGAACAAAATGTAGCAAACAATGGGTGTGACTAAAAACACCCACTGAAGAAATTTTAAAGAAAACCTTTTAGACTATGTGTTGGAGAAGATACAGAGAACTGCTCTGGAACTGAGCATATAGTTCATAACATGACAAATAACTGGTTCAATTTCATATCTTTTTCTGTTCCCTTAACAGGCAGATTGTGAAATTCTTCAATTTCATTAACATTTTTGCCTATTTGATAGTCTAGCAAAACAGTTCATTGCAAATATTTAAACCCTGAAGAAATTTATGCTGTGTTAATTAGCTATATAAAGTATGTTCTATGATTGGATTATTATCTAACAGACATGAATTTTGATTATAACTGAAAATACAAATTGAAATTTGCTTACCATGAATTTTTGAACACTTAAACTTAACATTCTCTTTCCATTGATATGTGTTAGTTAAGCTCAAAAGTTCATGGAGAGCAAACACAAAAGAATTGCAGTCATGGTTAAACTTAACATATTTTCAGATTTAATAGAGAAGAGTCAGGTCAGTCTTCCATCTACCAGTAAAATTGGTGTTATAAGCATCAGCAGCTTAATACAGAAGAGGGCTGTGTTCTGAGTGCTTGACATACTTTGGTGATGCCTCATATGCTCTTGTAAATAGTCTTATCTAGATGAGCTAGATTAGCTGCATTTAAGATTAACATTTGTTTATTCTTATGTTAGTCATAAGTCGTAAATCGTGATAAAGATTACTTGAGTTTACATATTTAATATAAAGTTTATTTAGCAGTAAATTATTTTAACAAAATACAACCACCTTTACCACTTGATTTTAATCACTGAGTCATGAAGTTCCTGAGTGATATGCCAAAACTGTAGCAGTTTACTATACGGTCTGCCACAAAATTCTACACACAAGCTAAAAATTCTCAGTTATTGTACTGTCATACCAAAGTCCAGCACAAAAATGATTCCACTCAGAATACTTCCAAAACATCTGCAAACTCCACAAAAGAAGGTGTGGTTCAAAGAAACGTGGGAGGAGTCAGGACAAAGCCAAAGTACTGAGAGCCTGATTCTGCTCATTATTTTGATAATTATAGTTTAAATTATTTATAATATCTTTGTAGATTCATAGATTTTAAGGTCAGAAGGGACCTTTATGATCATCTGCTTTGACCTCTTGCATAACGTAGGCCACAGAATTTCAGTAAGTGATTACTTCATCAAGCTCACACCTTCTGGTGAAACTAGAGCATATTTTATAGAAAAACATCCAATCTTGTGTGCTGTAAAATTAATAAAATCTTGTCTGTGACGTCCTTAAGTTTGCAGTTACTAAATTTTTGTGGAGAGGAGGAGCAAGGTTGTCAGTTCTGTGGGCTTATTAGTGAAGTATGGATCAGCAAAGTTTCTACCATGAATTATTAAAGGAAAGTGACAGCCTTGCTATCAGCAGAAATATGTATGTCAGAGTGCCAAAATGTAAGTGTCAGTAGATGCCTAAGCATACAGATGACACCAGTGGACTGAAAGCATGTGTGTAATCAGTCTCCGACTTCAGGGTACTCAGAAAAGGACATTACACATTTCCATATTGTGTGCCCTCTTTCTACCATATGAGTAGTTACTTAATTAAATGGGAAACCTAACAGGTCTTTGAAGTTCACATTGCTCATAGGGAAGGATGTCAGGAGTGACACTGACCTGAATTCTTACTTATGTGACTGCAGTAATGGGAAACTTCTGAAAACCTCAGTTGTTATTATATTTATTAATGATCATGTAGAGAGAGATATAACGTGTGCACTCCATTTTGAATATTGATTTCATGACATACTGAGAATATAATAGCTGTCCTGCATGACCTCACAAGCTTAAGGCATGCCTAGGAACAGTGCTATATATTATTTATAATATGAACAACTGCCAGGTAAACAATCACAGAAGAGGCGGGTAGTCAGCACAGGTGAAAGTGCTTCTCAGAATAGTTCATTTCTGTGACGGTTTGGGGAAACTGCCCAATTTATTAATTCTGGGTGGTGTTTATGAAGTTATAAAATACTGTATTTTTAGTGCTTCTATGTGAATGCAGAATCCATGATTTGCTGACAAGACCTGTAGCATGTACCCATCAGACTAGGGACAACAGAGAGTGATTAAAATTGGCAACTGCGCTCTCCGCCAAACAATGAGTATGCTAAGGAGGGTAACTGAGTTGGGAAACCAATGTGACCAAGTGTCTCTGCAGGGGGCTGTTGGAGTGAAGAGAGTAGAAAATTCTCACACAGGACATAGTCAGAAATAACAAAGCAGGTATTTAAAAAGGACTCATTGGGAAGGCTTTAGGAGAAACAGGAAGCTTTGGACAAGAGAGGGAAGAGATGACCTTGCTTTCATAGCCAGGGGGAGAGGGCTAGTTTAGCTGTGTGACTAACCAAGTTAAAAACCAGCTAACCTAGTTCAGAAGACAAGCCATGAGCTGCAGGAGATGGGTCCTGGATGCCCCTAGAGGACTCTGATCCCAGTCGAAAGAATGCTCTGAAGCGGTGAGAAAACTGAGGCAGATAAATGCATGTAAGGTTTTATTATTTTTGTCTAGAGCTGGGTATTTCTCAAGATCAATGCTGTTCTAGAATCCTGTGTAAAGTTTGTGTGTGTTATGTAAAAAGAAAAGGAGTACTTGTGGCACCTTAGAGACTAACCAATTTATTTGAGCATAAGCTTTCGTGAGCTACAGCTCACTTCATCGGATGCATACTGTGGAAACTGCAGAAGACATTATATACACAGAGACCATATTGTTTCAAGCTCACGAAAGCTTATGCTCAAATAAATTGGTTAGTCTCTAAGGTGCCACAAATACTCCTTTTCTTTTTGCGAATACAGACTAACACAGCTGTTACTCTGAAACCTGTGTGGTATGTGTTACACTTACATCATGCCCCTGAAGAGGAAACTGTAAACCCAAAGGCTGTGTTTAAGCTACAGGAGAGTTTGAGGGGTCAGCACTAGTCTCAGAGGCTAGGCAGTTGGACCATATGGTTTAAGATCTCAGGGGGTGATGCTCGAGAGAGGATCTAAGCTCGCAGGAAGGGGTGCTAGACAGAGGATCTGCACATTTATTAGTATAAAGGGTTAATTTACTGGATGTGGTTTATCTTCTCTACCGCAAAGTTTAATAGTCTGTGTTTTGCCAGAAGTTTTAGTTGGACATTTATAAAGCTGGGCTGCTCTAACTTGTGCTTGAGGCCAGGCCCAGGATCAGAGAGTGGACATAAAGCCACTTTTGTCCTTGTTCAGTTTTTGCACTCAGCATAATTCAACATAATCCAAGGATTGGGGACCAAGTCTCATGCTGCTGGGCTAAAAGCATGTGCATGTTCCCTTACATCAGAAATAATCAGGCGACGGTCACATCCTACTGAAATGAGGGGTTGGGAAAGCTAAGCTTTTATTTTAAGTATTGAAATATTTCCAGAGGAAGTTTGTATGAGATCAAACATCTAACAAGTTGCTTGCTTGCAGCTTTAAGACCTTCTGCAACTTTAACTCCTCACTTTGATGTCTGAAAGCAGTTTCCTAAAATTAGGAAATTCCAGTTCCTTGAAACACAAATAAGTTTTAACTAGGAAAGCAAAATTTCTTATTAGCAATATCACATAGGCACCAAGTTACCCCAGGGATGGGAATTTGACTAGCTATCACCTCAAGCACTCACTAGCTCTTGTAATCCAGGCTGGTTACTTTGCACTTCTGATTAGAGCCATTGACTTGGGAAGTCTAATGCCTACTATCCACTCATAAGGTATTTATATTCCCGTACAGTGTGACCCAAGTTTGAAAACAAAGGCTGCACTGCTGCTGTTGAACAAAATGACAGAAGTATGGATTCTTGCATGCAAAGTTTTGGACAGGAATACCCAATTTTGCAGGTGTTCTTCAGCCTTTAAAATTCCAAAGAGCAGAATCATTTCTAGTCAGCTTAGTAAGAAAATCAGTTGTTACTGATCACCACTGAATCTAGTATTTACTTTTTGCTGCAGGTGGTTTTGCACCTACTAGAGCTCAATGATCCTTCTTACAGTAAAAACAATCAAAGAGAATTTAAGTAAATCTGGGGGCCTTAAAAGCTAAGTGTTTTTCACATGTGAAATGTTTGAGACAGATAATGAATGAGGAAAGAACAAATGAATATCAATGGAATTCTCAATTGATGATCAAAAGAAGAAGGATTTTAAAAAGCCCCAACATTAACAGATGTTGTGATGTGGCATACCAGTCTTTCAGATCTTGTTGCAATTACTATTAGGAAAGACAGACAACATAGTCATCATAAATGTTTGGATAGCAGTGATTTGTTTGATTGGAGGATTGTTACGAAAGGCTGTAATATCCTGTATTAGCTATATGCAATTAAGTTTACTGGTATATACAAAAATATACAGGTGTGTGTATAATTCAGGGTTTTTCCCCTTTTGTGCCTTAAATTATACAGATACATAATTGAAAAAAAATAACACAATGTATTATTTAATATGCCATAATCTTTCAATATAAGACCAGTATTTACCACTATTTATAAGTACAATATTTAAATACAAACTTAGCAACTTATCTTGTCCACTCCACTCAAATACATTTGTCAACACTTCCCCCCATCCACCCCTTATGCTCTGAGCCCTATCTTGTAATATGATATTTGAGGACACTCATCTCCTCACAAGATTAGGTCCTTGCTCAAAGTTTGTTTCTGCTCAACTTGCCCAAGACACTATTGCTTTCTCTGCACTTGCATTTTTCTTCTAATTTCCCATTGTTGCCCTGTCACCTGTGCAGCCAGTGATAGCAATGGTGGGAGCACCAGTGTAGACAGGCTGACGGTAGTTGCTGACATCATCAGACAGTCTAGACCTCTTTGAGCAGCGTTATACAGGATGGTGGGTAACACATGGGACTGTCTATGCTGGTGCTCCCTCTATTTTTATCACAAGTAGTGCAGTGCTAGAAAATTTTGAGGAACAATACTCGGGTGGACACAGCCTATGGGCCCAATTCTGTCCTGATATACACTGTGCAATTCTGCTGAATTTGAATGGGTTCCATGAGCATAACTGCAGTCAAAATTTAGCAGTGTGCCACATTCCTGCATAATGTGAAATCCTGGCTCCATTGATGCTAATAGCAAAACTCATTGATTTTGATGAGTCCAGGATTTCACCTATTATTTTGAATGGTGACTCTCACAAAACTGACAATGTCCTTTAATATCACAGTCCACCCAGAACATATCCTCAATCTTTGCTGCTTAGACTTTGCAAAAATAGGTGTCAGCATTAATGGTGTCTTGAAACAAAATATTTTAAAAATTCAGTTTGCAGCATTCCGTAACTTCTTGGATGCAAAACTATCACTTTGTTTTCCAGCAGCAGTTAATGCCACACATCTTAAATTTACAGTGATGTGAAACCCAAAGCCTTTCAAATTACTTGGTATGATGCCAAATAAAATACCAAAGAAGGATAGGATTTTCCACAATCAGTTGCAGATTCTTCTAAATTTTCCCTGTGTAACCAGACATTACTCACTCCTGCCTGGGGAATTCCCACTACATTACAAAACTTTTTTTTTCTCTTTTTAAAATACATTTAAATATGAATTGAACTGTTGGTTTCAGTTCATCAAATAAAATACATAGCTACTGCCACAGAACTTGAATCAAATGGAAAAACTGCTTTCCTTCCGTCTTATATTTTAACAAGCGGAAGTGCTATTTGGTTCAAGCCCGAATTGTCATTTAAAAAAAAAAAAAAAAGTAGTCAGCAGCAACTGGCTACTACTTCCTATCACCCATTTGTTTTCCTTTTATTTATTGTTACCAAAGTGGGGCAAATTCTGCTCACACCCAACAGGCAGGAGTTGGGAAGGCTATCATTGACTTCAGTGGATTTTGGATCAGGCTCTAAGTGTAATTTACTGTACTTCTGGAGTAAAATCCTGGCTCCTTTGAAGTCAATGGGAGTTTGACACCCAGGATAAAACTCTCATTGGCTTCAACTTGGCCAAGATTTCATCTGTGGTTAACAAAACAGGTATGCAGCATGTTTTGCACAGCCTTACAAACTGTGAAAATAATCTATAATATTAACAGACTTCAGACCATAGTGCTATTGTACAGTAAGTGCTGAGCCATTGTGAAGAATATTTTTCTGCTACTCTACTGTTTCTTTTTTGTTTGTTTGTTTTAAAATGTAATGCTCTTTTGCCACCTTTAATCTCTATCGTTTTGCAAGTTTACATTTTACATAACACAAAAATATCAATACAAAAAATACCAAGATATATAATATACTTTTTTGTATGGACTCCATAAATCTTCAAAAGTGATATTTATAATTTGTGGTGAACAGTTATAATGGGTGCCATTAAAACTGTACATTTACCACTTAGCGTGGTTAAATTTATCACAGTATTTGAAATAGTTCCCATTCTAAGTATAACAAGTATAACAAATACCAGCATAACAGTAAATACTGCAGTGTAGTAAAGGCACATTTTTAATAGTTCCCACTGTATATTTTCATTATTAAAATATTACTCTTTTACATATTATGAGCCAGGTGAAACCTTGTTATGGGTAGAGTTAACACTGATGCATAAACATGCCCTTCAATTAACATAACTGTAAGGATAATTGCCCACCTAGAAACAAAAGGAGTATGTGAATCTGCCCTGGCTGAGTATTGTTTGTTTGTGTGTGAGAGAGAAGGCAAAACACAGAGGACCAGACAGAAACGCGAACAGCCAGAGGGAGCAGCTGAAAGCATGGAGTCTGACCCTGAAAAAAATTTGAAGGAGAGGTTTTTGGGTCAGGGCGCAGGATGAAAACATGCAAATAAGAAGGATTGTATATGCAAAAACATGCACACCTCATGGCAGATTGCATCCTTCTGGGAAAACCAAAGTGTTCTTAAACAACAGATGAAAGTGAAAGCTGAAATTAGGGGAAGCTCAGAATTACTCTATTACTTCTACAGGTTACTATGTACAATATAGTATTGAAACACGGGAAGTGAACCCTCTGAAACTCAAGAACAGAGAGGTTGCAGGTGGCAAATGCACAGAGTGAACAGAGATAGATCTAATATGGCATCTAAACAGAGAGCTGCAAATAACTGTCATGCATCACAATGTTGCAACAGTGTATAGTATAATTTTATTGCAATTTATCATCAAGTATAGATGCAATGTCAGTATCTGAAAATTTAGCATCCTCATCTTATCTTCCGACCTCCACTGGCTACTGGAAGTAAAGGGATGGACAGAAGGTATAATCACACTCCTTATTCTCTCTTGGCCATAGGTTCCATTTATGAAAGAAGGCTAGGCATTTCCCTTATTCACATTGTCCATTTGCTTAGCACTCCACTTTTTGATTAACTTGCATGAAGTCTTGCAAACACCAGTTTACTTGCTTTGTTCAGGATGAAGTAGAGCTAGTGGGACACAGAATGTACTGAAAAATTACATGTACAGCTTTGAAGAGTTGCATTCATAAGAACCACAGGTCCAGCATAACTGATCTGGACATTTTAGTCTTACTCCAATGTCCCCATCTACTTCTAGATTCTCTCATGAAATATAGAGTAGTTAATTCTTTCTAGATCATTAAGTTAATATAGTATGACTGAAAAAAGCACCTAAGGGGTTTAGGAGCATGAGCATCAGTGAAAGTTGACTTGCTCAAACCAAATTCTGATTGGCAAGTTGAGCCTTTTTGAATCGGTTACATCTTTGTAAGTCCCAATGGTGCACTGCTGGGGCATTACTAAAGAACAAAGAAACCCGTTTATCTGTTAAGTAAAGTAAGTGTTAACGCGGAAGAAAGATAGTACAGACTGAGAGGCCTTATCTACACTATAGAGTTTTGTCGACAAAACAGTGGATGCATATACACTACAATGTGACTTTGGGCATAAAAAATGCCCTGTTTTGGTGACAAAATAAAACCACCTCGATGAGAAACATAAGACTTTTTGCACAAAAGTTTTGTTGACAAAGTGCCAGTGTAGACTTTGTGCTTGATTTTATCACTTTAATTGGCCCCCAGAAGGCGTCCCACAATGCCCATCCTGACCTCTCTGGTCAGCAGTTTGAACTCTGCTGCCCTGCAGCCAGGTAAACAACCATCTGCCCCTCCCGCTTTAAAGCCCCAGGAATTTTTAAAATTCCATTTCCTGTTTGCTTGGCATGGAGAGGTCTCATCACATCTTCCCAGGTGACCATGGCAGCCTCACCCGCCAAACACTCTCACTTGGACCACTGTGGAGCTGTTGGCTCTGCTCAGTATTTGGGGACAGGAAGCTGTGCAGTCCCAGCTGCACTTCAGCCATAGGAATTTCTATATCCACAGACAGATTTCTCGAGATTTGTGCAAAAAGGGGTATGACTGGGACACAGTGCGGTACAGAGTGAAGATAAAGAAGCTGAGACTGGGGTACGAGAAAGTGAGGGAGGCAAACTGTGACTCTGGTGCGGCACCGAAGACCTGCCAGTTTTATAAGGAGCTGGATGCTATCCTCAGCAGCGACCCCACCTCCACCACTAAAAATCCCATGGATATTTCGGCGGGCCTGGAGGTGGCTGCAGAAAGAAGACCTAACCCAGAGGACAAAGTTGTTGATGAAGAGTTGGAGTTAGACAATGATTTGGAGCCCATGGCGGGATCACCCAGTGGGGAAGACAGCCAGGAACTGTTCAGCACTCCAGAAGAGACTAGCCAGTCTCAGCAGTTGCTCTCCAGCAAGCAAGAAGCAGGAGAGGAGACACCAGGAAAGTGGCTTTGCTTTGTGTATTGCAGAGGTGGGTTCAGGGTATAGAAATATACAAGGCTTGCTGTGTTTCTGTGTGTTGGACATTTCCCTGTGCAGCTAATCAGCACAGCGGAACAGAGTGTTGATGCATGCCAAGAGCTGTAGAAAACTTTCTTGGAGGTACTTGGCAATCCTCTGCCGAAGGTTGCTGGGCAGAGCTGTTTTATTCCTTCTTTCATCATAGGAAACTTTCCCATGCCACTCAGCAATCACTTGTGCAGGGACCAAAGCAGCAAAGAGGCAAGCAACATACGGACCAGGGCGGAAGCCACAAGCATGTAGTAGATAACCCTTGCTTCCCACAGCAGTGAGATATCTGCTACAATGACCCCCACGTGTGGAAAAGTGTGGGAGATTTAGAATTTTGTCCATAGTTGGCTGCACCATGACCCTTCCAGAGTGCTATTCCCCAGGTAGAGCGCCCCCACCCCAGCCAACTCGCACCATGCTTGGGGTGTTCAGCAAGATTTGTGCTTGCCAAAGGTCAGTGAGAAAGTGATTTGTTATGTTACCAGAGCTATATTTTACTGAAATGTTTCAATGCTGTGAGTGAACTTAACAATCATGCTTCTGTGTATTGTTTGTTGTGTTTATGCAGATGTGGCCTTCGGGGCACCCCCTACACACTGGCGGAGGGTCTCCGCCAGATAGAAAGCACCCAAGATGGAGCAAAGACAACCTGTTCAGGAGGTACTGCAGTGCTCCAATGCAGAGAAAAGGGAACACAGAGAGTGGAGGGAAGCTGAAAGGCAGGACAGAAAAGAAAATCAGGAGTTCATTAAGGATGCTACTGTGCAGATGATTAAAGTCATGGAGAAAACACAAATGCTGAAGTCCTTAATAATGTTGCAGATACATGCCTGCCCACCCTCCCCTGCAGCACATTCAGAACTGTTTTCCGTGCCTGTCCCCAACCTCCACCCATACATTCCTTTCCACTTTTTGGAACTTCTCAGTTTCCCATTCACTCCACCCCTCGGACAACTTTCAAAACGATAGCTGGACCTACACACAGCTCTGAAGTCTGCCCTTCCCTGGTACCTCCTTTCCCACCAACCATGTTTGTGTGTTTTCTTTTTCTTTACTTATTATGCAAAAACTTTGCTTTTAATCTTTATCTGTTTCCTACAAATTGAGATAGCAGGCACTATCAAGACACACACAGGCAGTTTAATCATTTGTTTATTGGAATTTAAGGCCCCAAAACATACAATTGCTTTCTAGGATAACTAGAAGTAATATAACACTGCAGTACCAAGCACAGGGATATACATTACTGGTTCTCATTTTCAAAGTGTTGCCTCAAAGCCTCTCTGATTCAAATTGCCCCCCTCTGTGCCCCTCTGATAACCCAGATATTTGGCTGCTCAAAATCAGCAGCCAGGCAGTCTGCCTCAGCATTCCACCCCTGAGCAAACCCTTAGCTTTACAAATATTATGCAATGTACAACACACGGCTATGACTATAGGAATATTATCCTTATTGAGGTCTAGCCTGCCATAAAAGCATCGCCAGCGCACCTTTAATCTGCCAAAGGCATATTCCATAGTCATCCGACATCTACTCAGCCTGTTGTTGAACCGCTCCTTACTCGTATCAAGGTTTCCCATGTAAGGTTTCATGAGCCATGGCTATAAAGGAGTAAGCTGGGTCTCCCAGGATCACTATGGGCATTTCAACAATCCCCACTGTAATCTTCTGGACTGGAAAGAAAATCCCCACTTGCAGCTTTCTGTACAGGCTGGAGTTACTGAAGATGCATGCATCATGACTCATCCAGGACCACCACACGTTGATGTCAGTGAAACATCCATGGTGATCCACATGTGCCTGCAACACGATGAAGAAGTACTCCCTTCCTATTGATGTACTCTGTCACAAAGTGGTCTGATGCCAAAATTGGAATGTGTGTGCCATCTATCACCCTGCTGCAGTTATGGAAACCCATTTTTGCAAAGCTGTCCACTATTTCACGCACATTTCCCAGAGTCATGGTCTTTCATAGCAGGATGTGATTAATGGCCCTGCACACTTGCATTAACGCAGACTCAACAGTTGACTTCCCAACTCCAAAGTGATTCACAACTGACTGGTAGTAGTCTGGAGTTGCCAACTTCCACACTGCGATCACCATGCGCTTCTCTACTGATAGGGCAGTTCTCATTTTGGTGTCCTTGCACTGCACTGCTGGAGTGAGCTCTGCACACAGTTCCTGAAAGGTGGCTTTCCACATCCGGAAGTTCTGTAGCCACTACTCTTCATCCCAGACCTGCATGACAATACAATCCCACCACTCAGTGCTTGTTTCCTGAGTCCAAAAGTGATGGTCCACCTTATGCAGCTGTTCCTTGAATATCAAAGGAAATCTAAAGTTCCTTCTATCCATATCATAGGAGGTCAGGCAACTGGGAGTCCTGTTCAGTTAGAAACTTTATAATTAACTGAACTGCCATCCATGATGTGTTAATGACAATAATCAGAGCATGGGAGAGCAGTGAGGGATCCATCCCTTCACACAGAGATGCCAGGGTGCCCAGCAAACAAGGGCAATTGAAAAATGCCACAAAAGAAAGCCGGAAGCCCGTGGAATCCTGGGATAGAAAACAATGCCTCATGGGACTTTGAACCCAGTCCCAAGATGTGTCGCAATCTGCTCCGCCTTCCTACAAGATCTAGCGGCAGTAGGTGTTGAGCTGGACTGTGGGATAGGTACCCACAGTACACTGCTCACACTGTCAATGTTAGTGCTCCAAATGTGAATGGGCTCTGCCAACAGAGGAAGCATAGTGTGAACATGAAATACCGATTTTTATTACAGCACTTCTTGAGTGTTGACATAACATTAGTCAACAAAACTCTGTAGTATAGACAAGACCGGAAGAAGGGAGAGAAGAGAGGTAGCTGAGGCTGTCGGACTAGAAAAGAAAGCAATCGTTTTTAAACTGATTCTCTTCCTCCAAAGTGACACACTGCCTTTTCAGTAGCAGTTTGTAGCTCTACAGCCCCTTTTAGCTCACTTTCTGTTTTAAAGACTATTGTAGGGATTATTAAATATTCCAAATTTACTTCCTTTAATAGAAAATGAAAGCATTTATTACAAACTGTAGCTGAAAGGGCAGCCAAGCTTCTTGGGGCACAGAAACACAACAAGGAGATACAAATAATCCAATGGATCAACAGAGGACCAGGGTGGTGGGGGAAGTTGAAAAATATTGAGCAGATATTAAAAACAGCACTTTTTGTCATCTATTTATTCGAAACCACTTTTCATAGGAGGACACTTAGAATCTTTCTCCTCTTCCTTTACCTCAACTTCCCAGCTTATTGAAGTTTTAGGGATAGGGTTGCCAACTTTCTAACTGCAGAAAACCAAACACCCTTGCCCCTCCCTCTACCCCACCCCTTCCCCGAGGCCCTGTCTATTCTCCAAGGCCCTGCCCTTGCTCACTCCATACCCCCGCCCCCCGTCCCATCGCTTGCTCTCCCCCACCTTCACTCACTTTCACTGGGCTGGGTCACGGGGTTCGGGCATGTGATGGAGTGAGAGCTCTGAGTTGGGGCCAGGGATGAAGGGTTTGGGGTGCAAGAGGGGCTGAAGGGTTCAGAGTGTGGGAGGGCACTGCAGGCTGGGGCAGGAGGTTGCGAGGGTGAGACCTTTGTCTGCGGGTGTCGGTGCTGGGTGGGGCCAAGAATGAGGGACTTGGGGTGCAGGAGGGGGCTCCAGGCTGAGGAAGGGGGCTGGGGGTGGGCTTCTGGAGTTTAGGTGCAGAAGGGGTGCCAAGCTGGGACAGGGGGTTGGGGCACAGAAGGGGGTTCGGGGTGCAGGCTCCACAGAGCACTGACCTCAGACGGCTCCCAGGAAGTGGCGAAATGTCCCTCCAGCTCCTAGGCAGAGAGGCAGCCAGGGGTCTCCGCATGCTGCCCCCACCCACAGGCACCATCCCCGTAGCTACCATTGGCCGTGGTTCCCAGCTGGCATTCAGGGTGGGGGCAGCACACACAGCCCCTGGCTCTGCCTAGGACCCAGACAGACATGACAGCCACTTCCTGGGAGCTGTGCAGAGCCAGTCAGGGAGCCTGCCAGCCCCACTGCGCTGCCAACTGGACTTTTAACGGCCTGGTCAGCGCTGCTGACTGGAGCCTCCAGGGTCCCTTTTTGACTGGGTGTTCTGGTAAAAACTGGATACCTGGCAACACTATGTAAGGATCTTTTTAAAATGAAATTGAAATATAATGGTCCTTTAATGGAAATAAAACCACAACAGGAGAAATGAAGTAAATAGTAGGCTACTGCCATATTCTCCAGATGGTGTTGCATATGGCCTTCAGTTTCAACATGTGACAGATAGGCCTATGATCATGACTTAATTGAGTGTCTGTCAATTTTGTTTGAAAAATTATATTTTAAACTTTAAACTTCTTCATCACAATAGAAGAACTATATCTGGTAAATATGCAAATACTGGTCCTGATCCTACAATGATGTACACAGGAGTCAAGTTAAGCATCTGTATAAAGAGAATCAGGTAAATAAATTTTTGCAGAGTTGGGGCCACTGGGAGTTAACTAATTGCTACTTTTAAAATAGCAGTACAGAGAAAAATCCCTAAGAAACAAAAATCTAAATAATACAAGAGATGCCATATTGGCAAATATTTTAATCTGGTCTATCTACCCTGGTACTTTATGTCAGAGAGAAAAATATAAGTGGAAGTGAGATTCAGAAAAAGCCAACAACCCACAGCTTTCAATTACTGGATTCATTTCTCACTATTTACATAGTAGAAATGAAGATTCTATTCTGTTGATGTTCTTATACCACACCCATTACCATACCTGAGCAACTGAAGGGGGCAAAGGGAAGAACTTTTAGTATTAGGAAACTCAGCACATGTTACTTAGGGCTTGGCTACACTTGCAAGTTAAAGTGCATTACAGCAGTCCCGGGCGCTCTAGCTCACTACCCATCCACACTGGCAAGACACATGAGCACTCTGACTTCGTGGCTAGAGCACTCCTGGTACTCCACCTCGGTGAGAAGATTAACGCTTGGTGCGCCTTGGCTGAAACACCCAGGCGTCAGTGTGAACGGGGTGTTGCATTACTGCACTCTGATCAGCCTCTGGAAACGTCCCATAATCCCCTTAAATCAAGTGGCCACTCTTGTCATGGTTTTGGAATTGCTGTAAGAATGCAGATATGCCCTTTGAAACCTCCATTTCTGACAGCTGGCATGCTTATCTGCTCTGAGACAAAGCAACCATTAGTGTGGAATGCTATGTGTGTGTGTGTGTGAGAGAGAGAGGGGCGGGGGGGGGGGGAGGGAGTCCGCTGCTGTCTGAACTTACAAGATAGCATGCTGACATGCTCTCAGGCCCCCCAAAACCCACTCTCTCTCCCCCCACATACACACAACACACTCCCTGTCACACTCCACCCCATCCCCACCTCCCATTTGAAAAGCAGGTTGCAGCCACTTGCATGCAGGGATAGCTACCACAATGCACTGTTTTCTGTAGCCCTTGCAAGAGCTGCTAATGTGGCCAAGCCAGTGAACTTGCAGCTGGCAGTATGGACAGACTGCAGCGCCTTCCCTACTGCTCTCTATGAAGGCTGGTTTAACTCAAAGCACTCTACACCTGCAAGTGTAGCCATGCCCCTAATAAGGTTAGTGAGCTTGATGTTTGCAGGAGCTCAACATGCAGAAAGTAGCTGAACGTTACAAGGAAGAGTTCACGCTCCTGGTTCCTGGGTTCACTGACTCCTCTCAAACGCATCACCTCTAAAGTCACTTTGAAAGTAAGCACTTACCCGATTTTTCATGTTCTAAAGCCCACTTGCAAGGCAACAAGGGTAACAAAAAAAAAAAAAAAATCTGTCAAGGAAAAACGGCAAATTATGAACTGCGTTTATAGAGAAAGAAATGCGAAGTCTTTAAAAGCTTTATTTTAATGTTTCCTTCCAAACAGCGCACTCCTCCCTTGCTTGGCATTTACACGTGATCAAAACTAGTTACAAGACAGTAACACCCTTGCCACTGAGACTTATGACAGTTACCAAAGCGTTGCTACTATAATGACGCACTCGCGCTGCAGCGCTCACCTCGCTTGTACTCCGAGAAAGGACGTGGGAAAGCAGAGACAGCACCAGTGAACACTCTGCGGACACTGCTCCCCTCTTGCTCCCCTCCCGCAAGCCACCGCTCCCAGCCCCAGCCCCAGCCCCAGCCCGCCGGGGTTTCACGCACCGCTCTGCTTCGGACTTTCCGGATTACAAGCCGCGATTTCCCGGAAGAGGTGCGTGAGGTCTGACGCCTCCACGTCCGCCAGGAGCAGCTGAGATTGGAGGCTGCCTGTGCGTGCGGCTCCCTGGAGGAGGCGGCTAGGCTGGGCGCGGCGCTCTTGGCAGGAGTGGGGCTCTCCTTACTTTTGATCTTTGAGGCTCGGGTGTGCGCGCCTGCCCCCCTCCCTCACCCCAGGCTGGTAGGAGGCTCCCCGAGGGGAGCGGGGCGGGAGGCCCGTCCGCCGCCGCGTGCGATGATGCTTCCGGGGGGCTCTTTTGGCTGCAAGACCAAGCGCCCGGAGACGGGGAAGCGGGGGGACGAGTCCTAGCCTCTGGCGGCTAAGCCCGGAGCCGGGAAGGAGCTGAAACCGCAGCCGCGCTTTGTCGCTGGACGGGGGTTTAGCGGGCTGTGGGGAGATCCCGGCGGCTGGAGGGGAGGCGTGGGGGGGTCCACGTGGCTGGAGGGAGGTCCACGTGGCTGGAAGGGGGGTTCAAGGGGCTGGGGGAGGTCCCGGTGGCTGGAGGGGGGGTTAAGGAGCTGGGGGCGGAGGTCCTGGCGGCTGGAGGGAGGCGGTCCCTAGACAGGGTTTTTAGGGGGACCCCCTGACGAGGCTGGTGACGCGGGGCTGGGGTGGGGGGGGAGAGGCGAAGCCGGCCGGGGGGCGCTCTGGACACGTCCCCCCGCCCTTCGCCGGTGCGTGGGGGCAGGGAGAGGCCGGAGCCAGCCAACGCGGAACCCGCCTTCCTGCGAGTCCCTCGGGCGGCCTCCCAGAGCGCCAGCATGAGCAGCGGCGGCTTGTCCAGCAGCATTAACTGCGCGCTGCCCACCATCCCCTCCAGCAAGCTGCCCGACCTGCGCTTCCTCAGCCGGGGCGCCTACGGCACCGTGTCCTCAGCGCGACACGCCGACTGGAGGGTCCCGGTGGCCGTCAAGTGCCTGCAGGGGCCGCTGCTAGACAGGTAACTGGGGGGCGCGGGCCGGGCCGGCTCCAGGGGAGTTTTGCTCCTGACTCTTCAGCCCCCGGAACGGGGCCTTCCCGCCCCCCACAGGGATCCCCTCCCCCCCAGTCTGGTCCAGGGAGCTTCGCTGGGGCTGCCAGTCCCCCTGCACCCATGGCCCTCCTGATCCTTCTCCCGGGCTCGGGGTGCCCATGGGGTACCAGCAGGTGCCGCTCGCAGACTCGCCCCTGGCAGCTGATCCTACCTTAATCTTTCTGTGGCTTTGGCCCACTTCAAAGGTCTGGCTTGTTGCCCAGGTTCCCTGTGAAGGGCAATGGGAGCTAGTGGCTACTCTTCGAGGGCCCAGGTCTGTTAGGTGATGAGCGCTTTTTCGGCCCCAGTGAGGTCCAGAGCAAGGATCAGGGTGAGATGGAGGGTGTATAGTGCGAGCAGATGATCCTGCCAGTGTGCCCAGTCTGACCTACAGAACCCCAGCTTCTTTCAGCCCTCCACTTTTTCTTAATAATTACCATGTACAGAGAAGTAGCACATGGAGGCCTACATCTTCCCCATTGTTCCAAGCACTGTCAAACACACAGTGACAAGCAAAGAAAGCCCTGCCCCAAATCGATTACAGTCTGGTTTAATCAGAAGTGAGTATGCTGGCTGTATTGAATTTATTGATGGAGTTTGTGATTTGAGGTTTCAGAGTGATAGCTGTGTTAGTCTACATCAGCAAAAATAACAAGGAATCCTTGTGGCACCTTAGAGCCTAACACATTTATTTGGGCATAAGCTTCTGTGGGCTAACACCCACTTCATCAGATGCATGGAGTGAAAAATACAGAAAGAAGAACATATATGATAGCACATGAAAAGATGGGAGTTGCCTTACCAAGTGGGGGGTCAGTGCTAACAAGCCAATTCAATTAAGGTGGAAGTGGCCTATTCTCAATAGTTGACAAGAAGGGGTGAATACCAAGGGAGGTAAAATTACTTTTGTAGTGCTAACAAGGCCAATGCAATCAAGGTGGCCCATTTCCAGAAGTTGACAAGAAGGTGTGAGTATCAGCAGTAGGAAAATTACTTTTTGTAGTGACCCATCCACTCCCAGCCTTTATTCAGGCCAAATTTGATGGTGTCCAGTTTGCAAATTAACTCCAGTTCTGCAGTTTCTCATTGGAGTCTGTTTTTGAAGTTTTTTTGTTGAAGAATTGCCACTTTTAAGTCTGTTATTGCATGTCCAGAGAGATTGAAGTGTTCTCCTACCGGTTTTTGAACATTACAATTCTTGATGTCTCATTTGTGTCCGTTTATTCTTTTGCGTAGAGACCGTTTGGCCAATGTACATGGCACAGGGGCATTGCTGGCACATTGGTAGATGTGCAGGTGAACGTGCTCCTGATGGTGTGGCTGATGTGGTTAGGTCCTATTGTGGTGTCCCTTGAACAGATATGTGGACAGAGTTGGCAATGGGGTTTGTTGCAGGGATTGGTTCCTGGATTAGTGTTTTTGTTATGTGGTGTGTGGTTGCTGGTGAGTATTTGCTTCAGGTTGGGGGGCTGTCTGTAAGCAAGGGCTGGCCTGTCTCCCAAGGTCTCTGAGAGTGAGGGATCGTCCTTCAGGATAGATTGTAGATCCTTGATGATGCGCTGGAGAGGTTTTGGTTGGGGACTGTAGGTGACAGCTAATGGCATTCTGTTACTTTCTTTGTTGGGCCTGTCCTGTAGTAGATGACTTCCGGGTACCCTTCTGGCGCTGTCAATCTGTTTCTTCACTTCAGCAGGTGGGTATTGTAGTTTTAAGAACGCTTGATAGAGATCCTGTAGGTGTTTGTCTCTGTCTGAGGGATTGGAGCAAATGTGGTTGTATCTTAGAGCTTGGCTGTAGACAATGGATCATACGATGTGGTCTGGATGAAAGCTGGAGGCATGTAGGTAAGTATAGCAGTTAGTAGGTTTCCAGTGTCGGATGGTGTTTATGTGACCATCACTTATTTGCCCTGTAGTGTCCAGGAAGTGGATCTCTTGTGTGGACTGGTCAAGGCTGAGGTTGATGGTGGGGTGGAAATTGTTGAAATCCTGGTGGAATTCCTCAAGGGCCTCCTTCTCATGGGTCCAGATGATGAAGATGTAATCAATGTAGTGCAAGTAGAGTAGGGGCACTAGGGGACGAGAGCTGAGGAAGTGTTGTTCTAAGTCAGCCATAAAAATGTTGGCATAATCTGGGGCCATGCAGGTACCCAGAGCAGTGCCGCTGACTTGAAGGTATAAATTGTTCCCAAATCTGAAATAGTTGTGGGTGAGGACAAAGTTCAGCCACCAGGTTTGCTGTGACATTATTGGGGATACTGTTCCTGATGGCTTGTAGTCCATCTTTGTGTGGAATGTTGGTGTAGAGAGCTTCTACATCCATAGTGGTTAGGATTGTGTTTTCTGGAAGATCACCAATGATGACACAGTTACTTGCTAATAGGAGGTCATCAAATCCATTTTCATTTGTATATCAACCTCCCCTGTGTTCCAGATGCATTCATAGGCTGACAGTATATCCTCATGAACTTTTAAGATAGTGTTTTCACATACGATGAAGTTGTGATTTTTAGCACTGGAAAACAAATTCCAAAGGGCGACAACCCCAAATATTTCAGGGTAGCTCTCTTAATCAGAAGTTGATCAGAGTAATGATCATTGTCTTTGACAACAGAACTTTGACCAAGATATGGCAAAAAAGCCAGTCGGTTTATTATTTTTTAAAATTGAATTGCCAAATTCAAAATATTGATCTTTGAGTTTTTCCTATTTCAGCTACTGAAGAGTAGTGGCTGCCAAGAGAAGGTGTTTACTCGTGTTAGTCTTGGCATCCGCAAGAGTAAATGTAAGGCTTTCAAAAAGATGAGAAATCCTTCTGCTGAAATTAGATAAAATTTAGCAAAGAAGGGAACTCCAAATGCTGCTAAGTAATATGGTAAATTTTAAAATATAAGGACAAGTTGTTTAGTGTCTTTTGCTTCTCATCCACCAGGTGTAAATATGTTTTATTGTTGCCTTGGAAAACTTACCGCCATGAAGCATCAGATTCTCAACCAATTTTGTGGCAGACTCTTATTCATGTCTTCATCCTTTCTACCTGACCACTACAATTCTCTTCTTTTTAATGTCTTCTTCAATTCCAGATCATCCAGAATGAGCTGTCTCATCCTGTCAACTTTCCTAGAAACAAGTACACATCACTTCCTCCCTCTAGAAATTTACACTGATTTCCTGTTTACATCAGAGTGCAGTAAGGCATGAATATTCCTTATGGAGTTAGGCTGGGTAAACCCCTACTCATATCGCTCTCAGATTTAGTCATTTATGGATTTTCCAGATTTTTCCCCATACTTCAAACTGCTTTTTAATTTTCATTTTCTGTAGTGTCTAGTAGCAAGATCCTGCCTTCTTGCAACATCAGGAACAACTCCTCCTTCTCTATACCTATTTGACTTCAAGGTCTGATGGCTACACTTCTTTTCTAAAGACCCTATTTTGTCTCCCAGGCCTATAGAGTCTAACCTTCTCTGTAATAAAATAAAATAAAATAATCTTAGTTTCCAAAACACTCCCTTCTCCCCTCCCCAATCCCCGAACCTAATGGGCTCTTACCCTTTAGTTCTCTCAACCTTTCCAGACTACTGTACCCCTTTCAGGAGTCTGATTTGTCTTGCATACCCCCAAATTTCACCACACTTAAACTAGTTGCTTTCAAGATTAGACATAAAAATACAAAAGTGTCCCATCACACTGTTACTGAAAAATTGCTTACTTTCTCATTTTTACCATATAATTATAAAATAAATGAATTAGAATGTAAATATTTTACTTACATTTCAGCATATAGTATATAGAGGAGTATAAACAAGTCATTATCTGTATGAAATTTTCATTTCTACTGACTTTGCTAGTACTTTTTATGTAGCCTGTTGTAAAACTAGGCAAATATCTAGATGAGTTGATGTATCCCCTGCAAGATCTCTGCATATGCCCAGCAATACACTTACCCCTGGTTGAGAACCATTGCGTTAGGGTTCCAAATCCTGCAGTCAGATATCATGGGAAGATCCTTGCGCTTGTGCAGAGCCCCATTGACCTAGAGTCTGGGTTTAGTTTCTTTTCATTGCTCTAGCTATGTAAACACTACAGTTTACGTTGGTATAAGTTATGTCTCAGTCAGTGTTGCCACAGGTTTTTTAATATTTTAATACTTTTTTAAAGAGATCAGCCTCCAAAAATTGATTTGTTTTAAATATTATGATATTGAAAACAACCTCCTCCCATATTTTGGGTTTTTTACCCTCTACCTCTTTTTTTTTAAAAAATGTAGGTCCACTCAGATCACATTATCAAGCTTTTCCCTGCAATCTTGAAGGCAAGAAACTTAGTTTTCTTAATTTTGTTCCCTGGAATTAAAAACCAATATTAAACTGTTCCAAAATGCCTCTTCCAAACAGCACAGACAGTATATCTCCAGCCTAAAAACGTATCTTCACGTACAGCTGAAAAGTGTCTCCTGTGCGGGGTGTTGCTTTTGATGTCTTTCAGGGCCATAACCAGTCTTGAGTGATATTTTTTTATTTGATAAGCAAGATTGGAAGACTTTTCTTGATAATCAAAAATAGTTAATTTGAGCCATTTCTCTTTTCCCCTCTTTGGATAATTATATTTTCACTGGATGTATTTATCTTAACTTGTATTTTCCTAGGGTGCACTGGTGTCTGCTCAGTCAAAGACGCTAGAAACCTTTTGAATGCCATTAGCTCTGGCTCATGAGATGGATATGGAAATTTCCCACTTTACACTAAACAAGGAGTGGATATAATTGAAAATTCCCATTTGTAGTTATGGTGGTACCACAATATACCAAAAATACAAGGAGATACTAATTGTCACTAGAGTGATAAATTTGGAAATGTTAATGGCACCCATTATATTACCCATGTTTCAAGTATTCTAGTAATATGCCCAAGAGTATAAATACCAGAAAAACAACCTGCCACAGCAAGGCCCAATTATTCTTGCTGAAAAATTGAATTCCTGTTGTGGCATATCTATCAATGCTACTGTGTAGTAAAACGTAACCTGTGTGGTTTACATGTGTTTGCATCTATATATAGTAAGTAATCTGTTGTGAAGCATTTCGTGATAATTGTATACAACAGTCCAGTAAAAAATAAATTGTAGTGTTGTCAATGTTTTCGTATAGTGAGATCTTAATTTTGTGAAGCTAATTCAGTGCACCTTTCATCTGTGTTTCTTTTCTTACCTTAAAAGTAAACATAATATATTTAAATGAACTAAATCATAATTGCAGGCTTCTTAGCACTGATTTAGTCATTTAATTTTTTTTCTTGCAGTGAAAGAACCAATCTCTTAAAAGAAGCAGAGATTTTACACAAAGCCAGGTTCAGTTACATTCTACCAATTTTGGGAATTTGCAATGAGCCTGAGTTTCTGGGAATAGTGACTGAATACATGACAAATGGATCATTAAACCAACTTTTACATGGGGTAAGTATATAGTGTTTTTCTAAAGCCTTTTGTTTGTCACTTCTAGTTGTTGCCGTTAAATGGTCTGTTTTGCGTGCATGAGGAAATCAAGTAGTAACCATTTTTTTAATGGAAAAAAGTATTGGGCCCTAGCCTGCAATTTACTCTGCTCAGGCAGACTGCTATATCTTTGAAGAGCCTCGGAGCAGCAGCCTACCCCCATTAAGACCGTTGCAGTATTTGGGGCTTTAGAGAAATTACAGGGAAATGTTTTTAACTCACCATTCAATCAGCTGTGATTTGCAAATAATTAGAAACTCAATGAGAGCTCAAATAGTTGAACTCATTTCTGTACTGGTTTCAGAATCTTTGGTCTTTACTGTGCATGCATGCGTTTATTCATTACTCCTAGGGGAATCCTGTGCCACTGCGCATGTGCAGAATTCATGCCCTCGTCTCTCTCCCCTCCCTCCCCCCATCAGATTTTTTATCTCCGCAGAATATAGATTCTGCCGGAGAGGCTCTGCAGTTATGCCTTTTGCCCACCAGGCGCTGCTATGGCACCAGAAGACAGGGCAATCGGCTGGCAGGTGAGGGCAGTTCTTTACCGCGACGCCAGGAGGCACGGGCAGGACAGAGCACGGCACACAGGGTTGCTGGAGGTCACAGACTGGGGTTCAGAAGGGCTAATGGGGCGGGGTAGGAAACAGACTGGGACGCAGGCTCAGGAGCTAGTATAGTGACAGCTTTGAGCCAGGGAATGAATGGGAGGGAAGCTGCAGGGCCACATGAGGATGAGGCATGGGGATTGCATGGCCACATGGGGACAGGACGTAGGGGCCGTACAGGGACGGGCAGATGTGCCTGACTGATTGGGAGAGGCTAGGGGTCAGCCAGGGTCTGCATGAGGGAGGCTCCTAACAATCCCTCCCCCCCCCCCCCCCCCCGCAAAAAAACAACACTTCTATCACCACACCCAACAACCCTCCAGGTTCACTCCCAGGCTCTTTCCCACTCTCTCAGCTCCTCCATTACCCCTGACTTCTTTGTCAACCCTTTGCACTGCTTCAGTGGGATGTGGGAAATATGTTTCTGTAGTCTAGTTTAAATGAATTACTCAAAGTTCTGTTTTTATATGCCTAGTAAGGAATCTACTTGTAAAAAAAAAACATTTCCTAAATTTTGTTGTTCTTGTCTGTATTGTTTCAGACATGCTTCCTGATAGGTATTTTGACATAAATTACCAAAATAATTGAAACCGGTGTAGTTATATTGTGTTGTTTTGACAAAATAAAATATCCAGAATTTTAAAATATTGTGCGCAGAGTTTAATTTTTCGGTGTGGAATTTAATTAATTTTTTGACAGGAGTAATTCATTCATGTGAATAATTTGCATTCATTTTCTTTTTACTGTGAATAGTCTTTTAAAAGAAGATTATGACTCAAACTGATAAGTCAGAAATTGCAAAACTAAAACAGGCACGCAGTTGTGCTTTTTTAAAATGAAGGACTGAACTTTCATATTCAGTTTGTGAAACATACCCACAAAAGCTGAGAAATTCAATCATAACATTTTTAAAAGATAGTGTTTGTGTTTAGTTTTAGTGTAATCTAGCATCACTGGGAGGCAGTATTGTCTGGTGGACAGGGCATTCGATTGGGACTTAGAGGACCTTGATTCTCTTTTTGCAACTGCCAGTGGCCTGCTGGGTGACCTTGGACATGTCATTTTGTCTGTGTGTTCCCCTGTTTTCCCATTTGTAAAATGGGGATATTATGCTTGCCTTTACGAGTAGGACATCTCTTCTTGGGATATTATGTATTATTTTCTGTAGCCACAAGTAGAAATTTTCTTTTTCCTCTTGGCTAGCTTGATTTGTTGGAGCACAAAACATTGAATAATGGACACTTTCTGGAACTTTGGTGTAAATAGTACTGTTATCATCCTTTCCAGAACTTGTGCCCATTCTGTCATGCTTTTGGTTGCCTTCTTTTGATAATATAAAACCTTTGCCATCTCTGTGTATGTCACTGGCATTTGGTAGCTCAGAATGTAATAAGATGTGTTCAATTGACAAAAGATATTTGTCCTAATGTTGCCTAACTCATTTCCCTTAGACCTAGTATATCTAGTTTATATCTGTCAAGTTCTGTTATTTGGATCACTTTTCTAGGCTTATATAGTGTCCACATGTAGGAGGGGTAGCACTCCCTAGACACATTTTCCCTCCTCCTCCAGGTCCCACTGTCCTTCGTTTACTCTCTCTACTTCCCCCAGTGGATGCACTTAGGGGAGTTTTCTGGGAGTAATTGCTCCCTGGCAGAGGGCTGGTAATTCTTTCTCCCTGCCCCTTGTTAGAGGAGGGTCTGGCTGAAACAGTGGTCAGCCTCTCAGACCGTCCCTGGATAGGTCTTTACAGGCTCAGTTTCTGAAAGTTTATTGCGCCTACATAGGGTTTACATCCCCCACCCTTCTTTCTGGAGTGAGTTACTTGGCTGTCAGCTGGGGCTGCTCTGGAAGCAGTGTGTTCTGTGGCTGTCTGTTCCTCACCCGGCCTGCCTCAGTTATTCATAGCCTCTTCCTGGTCACCGCCCCTTCCTATGGTATGCTTCCCCAAATAAGCTCCTTCTCCTCTAGGAGGAACAGGGGTACCTCATTAGTGCTGCACAGGCCCAGAATAGCTTGTTAGCCTCCTTGCAGCTGGTGGAAGGGCATGTCCCTTCACACCGCATATTCTGCATACCAATTTAGGAGACAGCAAATTCATCAGCAGAGTAGCTTCCTTGTGTGTTTGGCCATTTCTCATCATCATCTCTCATAAGTCTATTTGAATGGAGTTGAGTTGGATTGAGTTTTTGAACTGCGGGGTAGTGCAGATTTCCCTAACAACTTTGTTTCTTACAGTAGTGGCTTACTAGCAGGTGGGCCGGTGGACTGCCTTAAGTCTGGCTCCTACCCTTTGACCTAGACATGGATGCTAAAGTAGGGAGCAATAACACTGTCAGGGAAGCTATTATAGGGAAACAAGGCATCAATGGAAAGAAAGTGGTAAAATGTTTGCTGATTTTTGTGGAACAAATGGCCTGATCATTGGAGGAAATATCTTCCTTCACCGTAGTATTCCTAAGATAACTTGGAGGTCACAGGTCACAGAACAGGAAAACAAATGTATCACATCATAGTGTGGCTCAAATGAAGAAGAACATTCGAAGATGTACATAGAAGGAACGGGGCAGATATAGGGACAGACCGTGCATTAATGGTAGATATTTTGAGAATAAAAATAAAGATGACTGAACAACAGAGATGCCTACATAGTAACATCACCAACCTAACACAGATGACAATGCAATCAGAGTTTAGAATTGCATTAACAGGTGCTTGAAGATGATGGAACAGTAGAAGGCAAATGGAAATGGGTAAAGGAAGCTATCACTAAAACTTCTGAAGAAATTCTGGGATTCAGGAAGAAACACCACAGTGAATGGTTATCTGAGGATATGACAGGAAATAAAAGATACCAAATTAAATAAACTAAATCAAGCAAGACCAAGAAAACAGACACATACACTCTCTCTCTCTCTCTCTCAGAGGAATATACCATAAAGAGTACAGGGGCCAAAATGAGTGCTACGAAAGACCAATAAGAACTTATAAAGTGGCAATTGATGCACAGACCACTGCAGCACAAAATGATATGAAGACAGTATACCAACCGACCAATTCAAGACAGCAAGAGCAACATAATGATAAAGACATCAAAACAATTAAATATATAGAGGCAGTATTTTATTCAACTACTGAATGGAAAGCCAGTGGACATTCCCCCCGGATATAGAGGAAGGAGAAGATCTGGACATCAAACTAGAACCTGTCACCAGTGTAGAAGTAGAGAGGGCAGTCAATCAGTTAAAAACGGAAAAGCACCAGGTCCAGGTAACATTCCAACAGAGGTTCTTAAGGCAGACTTGAGGAAAACAGTAGACATTTTGATAGGCCCTTTACAAAATATATGGAAAGAAGAAAAGTTACCAAATCAGTGGAAAAGGAGTCATGTAGTGAAGCTGCCAAAGAAAGAAGACTTCAGTCAGTGTAAAAACTGGAGGGGCATAGAACAGATGTCTCTTGCAGGTAAGGTGTTTACAAGTATTATTCTAGGCAAAATCAAGAAATCCGTGCATAAGAACAGCCATACTGGGTTAGACCAATGGTTCGTCTAGCTTAGTATCCTGTTTTCCAACAGTGGCCAATGCCAGATGCTTAAGAGGGAATGAACAGAACAGGCAATAATTCATCCCCTGTCATCCACTCCCTCCTTCTGGCAATCAGATGCTAATAATACCCAGAGCATGGGATTGCATCATTGGCCATCTTGGCTAATAGCCATTGATGGACCCATACTCCATGAATTTATCTAGTTCTTTTTGAACTTAATTATAGTTTTAGACTTCACAACGTCCCCTGGCATGGAGTTCCACAGGTTGATTCTGTGTTGTGTGAAGTACTTCCTTGTTTGTTTTAAACCTCCTGCTTATCAATTTCATTGGGTGACCGCTGGTTTTTGTGTTATGTGATGGGATTAATAACATTTCGTTATTCACTTTCTCCACAGTCACGATTTCATAGACCTTGATCATATCCCCCCTCAGTCGTCTCTTTTCCGAGCTGAAAAGTCCCAGTCTTTTTAATCTCTCTTCATATGGAAACTGTTCCATAACCCTCATCATTTTTGTTGCCTTTCTCTGTACCTTTTCCAATTCTAATATATCTTTTTGAGATGGGGTGACCAGAACTACAGGCAGTATTCAAGGTCTGGATGTATCATGGATTTAAATAGTGGCATTATGATTTCGTGTTTTATTATCTGTCCCTTTCGCAATGGTCCCTAACATTCTGTTAGTTTTTTGTTTTGTTTTGTTTTTTGACTGAGGCTGCCATTAAGCAGATGTTTTCAGAGAACTATCCACGATGGCTCCAAGACCTTTCTTGAGTGTAACAGCTAATTTAGACACCACCGTTTTGTACGTGTTCTTAGGGTTGTTTTCTAATGTTCATTATTTTGCATTTATCAATGCTGAATTTCATCTGCCATTTTGTTACCCAGTCACCCAGTTCTGTGAGGTCCCTTTATAACTCTTCACAGTCTGCTTTGGACTTGAGTAATTTTGTATCATCTGCAAAATTTGCCACCTCCCCGTTTTACCACCTTTTCCAGATCATTTATGAATATATTGAGCAGCGCTGGATCCTTAGAGAACACTTCTATTTACCTCTCTCCATTCTGACATCTGTCCATTTATTCCTACCCTTTGTTTTCTATATTTTAACCAGTTACTGATCCATAAGAGGACCTTCCCTCTTATCCCATGACTGCTTACTTTGCTTAAGAGCCTTTGGTGAGGGGCCTTGTCAAAGGCTTTCTGAAAATCTAAATGCACTATATCCACTAGATCCCTCTTGTCCACATGCTTGTTGACCCCCTCAAAGAGTTCTAGTTGATTGGTGAGGCATGACTTCCCTTTACAAAAGCCATGTTGACTCTCCTCAACAAAGTGTATTTATGTATGTCTCTGATAATTCAGTTATTTACTATAGTTTCACTCAATTTGTGAGGTACTGAATTTAGACTTACCGGCTTGTAATTGCCAGGATAGCCTCTGGAGCCTTTTTTTTAAAATTGGTGTAACGTTACTATCCTCCTGTCGTCTGGTACAGAAACTGATTTAAATGATAGGTTACATCCCACAGTTAGTAGTTCTGCAATTTCGTATTTCAGTTCCTTCAAAACTTTTGGGTGAATACTATCTCATTCTGGCAACTTACTATTTTATAGAGCTATCCATTAATCACAGTTAACTCAAGCAATTAATTCAAAACAAATTAACTCACTGAAAAATATTAATCGCACTATTAAACCATAATAGAATGCCAACTGGTTTTTTATAAATATTTTTCTACATTTTCAAATATATTGATTTCAGTTACAACACAGAATACAAAGTGTACAGTGATCATTTTATATTTTTGATCATAAATATTTGCACTGTAAAAGAAACAAATTATATTTTTGAATTCACCTCATACAAGTACTGTAGTGCAATCTCTATCGTGAATGTGCAATTTACAAATGTAGAATTGTTACATAACTGCACTCAAAAACTCCTAAAATTTTAGAGTTTACAAGTCCTCTCAATCCTGCTTCTTGTTCAGTCAATCACTAAGACAAACAAGTTTGTTTATATTTATGGGAGATAATGCTGCCTGCTTCTTATTTACAATGTCACCTGAAAGTGAGAACAGGTATTCACGTGGCACTTTTGTAGCCGGTATTGAAAGGTATTTACGTGTCAGATATGCTAAACATTTGTATGCCCTTTCATGCTTTGACCACCATTCCAGAGGACGTGCTTCCATGCTGATGACTCTCATTAAAAAAATAATGCATTAATTAAATTTGTGACTGAACTCTTTGGGGGAGAATTGTATGTCTCCTACTCCATGATTTTACCTGCATTCTGCCATATATTTCATGTTATGCCAGTCTCGGGTGATGATCCAACGTATGTTGTTTGATTTAAGAACACTTTCATTGCAGATTTGACAAAACGCAAAGATGGTATCAATATGAGATTTCTAAAGACAGCTATAGCACTCAACCCAAAGTTTAAGAATCTGAAGTGCCTTCCAAAAATCTGAGAGAGACGAAGTGCAGAACATGCTGTCAGAAGTCTTAAAAGAGCAACACTTCGATTTGGAAACTACAAAACCAGAACTACCAAAAAAGAAAAATCAACCTTCAATTGGTGGCATTTGATTCAGATGATGAAAATGAACGTGCATTGGTCCGCACTGCTTTGGATTGTTATCAAGCAGAACCTGTTAGCAGCATGGTAGTGTCCTCTGGAATGGTAGTTGAAGCAGGAAGGGGCATAGGATTGTTTAGCAAATCTGGCATGTAAATACCTTGCAATGGTGGCTACAATAATACACTTTGTATTCTGTGTTGTAATTTAAATCGATATATTTGAAAATGTAGAAAACATCCACAAATATTTAAATAAATGATATTCTATTATTTAACAGTGTGATTAAAACTGCGATTAATCACAATTTTGTTTTAATCTTGGTTAATTGAGATTTTTTTAAATCATTTGACAGCTCTACTATTTAATTTATCAATCTGTTCCAAAACCTCCTCTATTGACATCTGGGACAGTTCTGCAGATTTGTCACCTAAAAGCTGACATCCTCTGTAGATTCAAGATATAGGCACTGTTCAGACAGGATAAATCAGTTACATATCAAATAATAATCTTATGTATCAACATAGAACTGTTGATTGTACGACAGTCACCACTTTATATGAATTTATTAGATTTCCAAAAATCTTTTGGTATAATGGATAGAACTATTTTATGAACATGATTACACCACTATGGAATCCTTCCAAAATTTGTGGGGATCATTCAGAGCTTCTATGAAAATATGAGGTGCCAAGTAGTACGTAATAGTGAACTGACTAAACCATTCAAAGTCACTCTGGGCATCAGGCGAGGATTTCTTATGTCACCCAGGATCTTTTTACAGATAGTGGATTGGGTAGTGAGAGGGAGCACAGAACAATGAAAGGACATACAATGAATTTTCAAACAGAAATTAGACCAACTTGACTTTGTGCATGACATCAACATGCTATCACTTACCCATAGAGACATGAAAGCCAAAACAAATGATCTCCAGGCTTATGCACAATTAATAAGGTTGAAAATCAACACTAAGAAAACTTCAACCGTAAGAATCAACACACAACACCAATAACATTTTCTGGGCCTGACACAAAAGAGGTCTGATATTTCACATATCTTGACAGCATTGTAAATACAACATGCGACGGACTGACAGTATCCGGCACAATCCTTATGGAATTAGGATAAGGTTTAACTTAATTGTGTAAACTTTATTGGATTAGGTTTAATACTTTGGGGGTCCATTGTATTAAAAATGCAGTTGTGCATATTTATTATGTAATTGTAGGTCACTCCTCTAGGAGGATGGGGATGCTATTGTAATTCCTCAGGTTATGAGCCCCTTTGAAGTCGCCCCTTAGTGAGATCTGTATATATTAGTTCAAAATGGATTCTCCATGGACTAACAGACAAAGAAAAGACTTTTGGATGACTATCCTGGTGCAGGTCCTTCTTGCTGGCCCAGCAGATGGACAGGATCTCTGGTCCATAGAGGCCCCCGTCCTTTAAGGAAGGATTAGATGGACTTCGCCTACTGAGGTCCCATAAGACTGTGTGCTTGTTCTGAGCTGAAGCTATGATGAACTTGAAACAAAAGGGAAACCGCTTTGGGGGGTTGGTGAATGCCAGAACCCATGTTAGGGTGATCTCTGGTAATTGTATTAGCGTGCATGTAGTTGTATTATTAACATATTCTCTGTAATGTTTTTTTACCTTAAGAATAAAATATCCTTGCTTAAAAAGAACTGTGTGGTAAATTACAACCACGGGCAGTCACTCTGCTGGGAATAACACAGCTAAGGCAGGGAACTTCTCAGCATGGAAATACCCAAGTGAGAAGAGAGTGAGATATAGGTCTCCACCCAAGAAAGGCAGTGGCTGGGGAGCTGCAAGCCTGACAGTGGGTACCCTGGCTGGACCACTGAGAGGGAACAGGGAAATGCCCTGATCTGTGACACAACAAAGTAGAGCAGATGAAAACATTAAAATCAGAGTACCAAAAGCCAGACATGCCTTTGAAACTCTAAAGCCAATCTGGAGAAACAGAAATCTTGCTTCCAAACTAAAAACTTTGAATATTTAACACTGTTCTAAAGTTGATCTTACTATATTGTGCTGAAACTTGGAGACTCAAGACTTCACTATCTAAACTCCAAGTTTTAATAAACAGCTGACAGAATAATCCTCAGTGTCTGATGGCTGGGGGAAAAAGAGTCACAAATAAAGAATTCTGGAGAAGGATAAAACAGAAGCCACTAGGACAAGAAATTCTGGAACGAAAATGGAGATAGCTAGTAGTATATAGAGTTAGAAAACTAAATGACGTAAGACAGGAATTGGATTGGAACCCCTAGGGCAAGAGGCAGGCAATAAGGTAGACCAACGATAACACTGAACTACATAATATAAGCAGAATTGAAAACTAAGACTGCAGGAGGAGACCAGCAAAGATGAAAGGCAGTGGTGAAGACCCTGTGTTCTGCAATGGAATAGAGAGGGTTAAGAAGATACTTGCCCACTTTTGTAAAGCACTCTGAGTCTGTTGATGATAATATCTAAATCTTATCTAGAACTTTATCATCACAAGGTCATAAAGTATGTGTATTAGTAACAGTGTATATAATGATCATGAATTGATAGAGTATAATTGCTAAAGAACAGGAGCACAGTAATGAGTGTTTAAACAGTTCATAATGTTAAAACAAATATATAAATTAACACCAATCACAATGATTTGTCACTTTTTAAATTTGTGAATACAAGATGTAAAAAAACCTCTTCTCAAACTATGTCTCCTCTAACTCATAGATTTTTGTTAGAATATTTAAATGGATGATGATATTGTGATTTTTCTGGTTTTCTTTTTTCTTTGGTAGAAAAATGTGTATCCTGACATTGCGTGGTCACTGCGATTCCGGGTTTTGTATGAAATTGCTTTGGGAGTGAATTATCTGCACAACATGAGTCCTCCATTGCTGCACCATGATTTGAAGACCCAAAATATTTTACTGGATAGCGAGTTTCATGTTAAGGTAAGGTCCTGGTTATTTTAGTCCCTATATTCCTCTTCAGCGAGCACATGTAAGCAGGGGAATGGTTTCACCATTGTGGGGAACTTTCCTGGCTTATACACTATCCTGGTGAACTGGGCTAGCGAAAGGATCTGAGTCCTCACTCCCGCTTCCTTTACCTGGAGGTCTGCCTGACCTCAAGGGCTCCCCTCCACAATCCTGTCTGGCAGAGTCCTCGTAACCCCAACAAGGCTGGGCCCAGGATTCCTGGGGGGCTCGACCCCCAACCTTGTTGTGGTCACTTAGGGCAGGAGCTGGGTGTCCCCACTCCGGGGTGCTCTCTCTGCACTGGATGCTTCCCTAACCCATAGATCATTACATACAGTTCAAAGCAAATACAATGTATTAAACAGCAATCAATTTAAAAAAAATAAGGAAAAAATGGGAAAGGTTAAAGGAAAACACATCACCCCACTCTGTGGGATGGGGACATCACAACCAGCATCTCTGGAATGTAAGGGAAGTTCAGTCTGTTCCTCACAAGTCCCAGGCCTCCTTGTGAGGCCTGGCTGTGCTACAGGAATGCTGCGGGTCGGACACTTTTTCTGGCGGTGGCCGCAGCTCAGGCTTTAGGTGGCAGGACCCTTCTTCCCAGCGTTGCCCCCGGCCCGTCAGGGTTACGATCCCCCTCCAAGTCTGTCCTGTAAGGCGTCTTGGCTGGGGGCGTCTCCCTGCGCTGGGCCCGCTGCCCAGGGTCCCACTCGCTCTCTGCAGCTACTCGCTGTATCTGGCTCCAGACTGTTCCAGCTCCACTCTGTCTGACCCAGGCAATTCCAGTTCACACGAAGGATGGGATCCCCTGGCTTCCTGACTCCCTGATTAGCCTGCCCGCCCTGTCGATCAGGCTGACCTGGAGCATTGGCCTCTCTCCATTGTTCCTGGGGACTGTCAGTCTCAGGGTCCTGATTTCCCATCGACCCTTCCCCTTACCTTTGGGGAAGCCAACCAGCCAACCAAAACACTCCCACTGAGTTCTAGTAAGGGGACAACAGTCCCCTTACACATAGCAGAACTGAAGTGTGTTTAATATTTCAGACAAGGAGTGGGGATAGGAAGGGACAAACTTATACTTCTGTTCTGCAGTTGTGTCTTTGCAGGCAGAGCCCCATCTTCTTCAGTGAGGTTCCACACAGAAACAGGGATTGACTTGCACCAATCCAATTGCAGATTCCTGGCCTTTAGCAGCATACTGGCTTTTCATAATGTTGGCCTATGCAGTATGCCATACAGATGAAATAAATCAAAGTTAGTAGATAAGAAATTCAACTGACATGAACCTGTGGATATCTGAAGGCATTATACCTAGGGAAGAAAACCAAATTCTCAGCAAAATTAACATAAAAGTAGTTGTGATTTCACAGGTTTAGTTACAGAGAAGGGGGGTTAGAGGTACTATGATAAGATAGTGTTAAGATAAGCATAATGTTAGTTCATGGTAACAAAATAGAGAGGAATTAGAGAAGTAATTAGGCAGTGCAAGAAATAAAAGCAGTGGCTAATATTCAGAAGTGGCAAAACTTTCTTATGAAAGTCCTTGAGGATAACCCTTAATGTGGTCCTTTCAGAGTAGAAACTCCTTCTAAAAACTACTCAAGCTCTGAAGTCAGAGGAACTCAGGTAGGCCCTGGTGGGTTTCCCATTCCCAACAACAGTGTAATATATGATGTACTGTCTTGCATCCAAATTGTCATTCTTCACTCAGCAATACTTAATGTAGCCTTAGAACATCTCTTCAAATATGCACGCTCTGGGTTTGGATAGTATGGGAAGGCAAGAAACCTACCTGGCAGATAATTCCTGAAGGAGAATTGATGAGGGAATGATCAAAGCCTTGGTTGCCTGTTAGGCTTTATATTCACCTTAAAATAGAACAAAACACACGTGAAATTGTTTCTCAGCCATCTTAACTTTAATGGTTTATTATGGACCTTTAATTCAGAGGCAAAGAAGAGGAAGTATTGGTGATGAAGAATCCATTTGTTAAGAAAACTGTTAGTCACTTTTAGAATTTGAATAGAAATAAAGACAGTTTGATAAAGTTTTGTTTCCTTTCATCAACAGTTTTAAAATTTGAAATGGAGGTTATGGAATATTTAGTATTACAGTAGTTGAGGGAGATGCTTTGCATTAAATTTGGATGGTTAATGCTTTAAGATTAATTTTTTACAGATGCTTTACATGGGGGTTAATTGCTCATTGCTTATTAACTAGCTCTCTTATTATTTGAGCTGCCTTTGGGTGGAGTGAAATGAAGATTTTGATAACTGGCAAAAAATGGAAGGAGCAATATTAGATACATCTGTATATTATAAAAAAGGAAGTAGTGAATATATGTAAAATATGCAGTCATAGAGTGTGTCTGATTGCATCAGAAATCTGCTAAATGAGTAAGATTTCTAAAGGGTTGAATTACAATGAGACCAAACACACACAAGTGCAGTATGCAGATTGGTTTTAAAAGCAGTCCCTCCTCCCCCAATGACCTCAAAAGCTAGTCAGGAGAAAGCACTTGCAGACAGGCCGTGTACTCCATGACACAATGAAATCAAGTGCATTACAAGCACCTTATTTTATTCTGTTCTCATGAAATATTCTTCCTTCGCTTCCACCTGTCCTACGTAAATACACACAACTATGGCCCAGTCAGTGACATAACACGAGTCAATAATTATTTTTGACTTTTGTTTTCATGTATTGTCCAGGAGGCTCATATCCATAGATCTTACTTGTTGCAATGTTGTCCAGGCAGCCTTGCCCAGAGCCCTTTTTTCCTCTCATGTGTGTACCAGGAAAGTGGGGAGTTTGTAGTTCGCTTCATCTCCTTGGATTCCCACCCATTGGCCACTGTGAGGAATTCTAGGCATCCCAACTGGCCAGCCTACACTTCTGGTTCCCTCTCCCCCATTCTGGAAGCTAGATTCCAGCTTTTGCTCCCTGATCCCCTGCTGCCTGGTTCCATGGAACAGTGTGGGATGCTGTGACAGGTTGCTATACTCACTGCTGGATGATGCCACCTCTTAGCGGTTCTGGGGATTACCTCGGTCACGGAAACGCCCATTCTAGTGGTTAAACCCCATCAGTTTCTCCTCTGCAGCTGTTCTTGCTCTCAGGAGCTACAGCTGTCCTCTCTGTGATTCGGCCTCTGACCAGGTCGCTCAGCATTCCCCCCTTCTGGGGTATAGTCCTTCAAAGTCTCTGTTACTCCCATAGTGACCAAGGCAAAATTCCATTTCAGTACCTTGCCAGTGCCACTTTCCCAGTGTCAGATAGAAGAACATGGGCCTACTCTCTACTCCGGGTTCCAGCCCAGGGACCCTACAAGCAACCTTGCTGCTTATTCCCTGAGCTGCTTCCAATCCTGGCATTCCCCCACTCTCTGGGGTTTGTCAGTCTCTCTACTCCCAGGGAACAATAGTGGGCTACTTGTCGATAGCCCCCCAACACATCTCCCTTCTCCCACGGAGTGACTGTAGACTCCCTCCCTGCAGTCCTTCCTGCTATCAGCTCCCTGGCTTTAGAACCCCTGCCTGTTCCCATACAGGTTCACTTTCCTCTCAGACTAAAAGGTTATTTGGCCCATCTGGCTTCCATTAACCCCTTCAGGGAAAGTGTAGAGGGTAGAAACCCCATCACAGGTGCATGCATTGCAAACCAATTAACTCTTAGCTTGTAGGGAACGACAGAGAGTAAGAAGCAATTTCAGACACGTCCCAGCCAGACATGGAAACAGCAAACAAAATATTGGATGCCTGTCTGCAGCAAAATGGCAAATTTCACAGCCAAAATTATGAATTCTATGGCATCTTGGAAAAACACTAGATTCCATAGCTGGGGAACTGTAAGGTCCAAGGAGCTCTGATTGAGATGATATGAACTGCATCAGTCTCTGAGTTGTTGTTTTTGGATAGTGCTGCATCGTTTTACACTTAATTAATGTTTTCAAGATTTTTGTTCCCAACCATAAGGGCTAGAAACATAAGTGTTTTGTCTTTAGAAATGAAAGCTAATATTCTGAAATGCGGTTTTTTTAGCAAGGGTGAATCCACAGCCAAATCTCAGACTACATGGGGGTGTTTCCCACAGGGAGCAATGGGAGGGAACATCTTTTTATTCTATTTATTTTGTACACCACTTATCACAGTGAGGTCCTGGTCCATAACTAGGGCCATTAAGTGCTATGTTAATTCAAATAATAATAATAATGTGCGTGACAACATGAACCCTGATTTGGGAACATTTTCTGAATCAAGGTTGATGTTTTTTGTAGCTAGCAGAACACCATAGCTGCTTTCATTTCAAGTGGGATGGAGGGTTTTAAACAAACTCTTCAATCAGTTCTATTTTTGACAACTTGCACTAACATCAGTGCATAGATGGGACCTGTTGTATTCTCAGAATGACAGATTTTTGTTCTTTACCAGATTGCGGATTTTGGTTTATCGAAATGGCGCATGGTGTCCACATCACAATCACGAGGTGACAAATCCCTGCCAGAGGGAGGGACTATTATCTACATGCCACCCGAAGACTATAATCCCAGTCAGAAAACCCGTGCAAGTATAAAGCATGATATATACAGGTACTGCCTGTTATCCTACAGTGAGCACTGCAAACTGAAAAGTAAAAATTGTCAAAGAAACTCGATTATAATGAATCAGAACACGTTATTTTGGGGCACTAAATGGATAAAGTAAAATTTTTGAAAATCTCTTTCCCTAGCAAACATTAGGACAAATATAATGCCCTAGAAATTAGGGGAAAACCAGGATAACTAGACAAAGGGGATTGGTTGGAGTTAACCCAATGTTGTTTAATTTTGTGAACATCCCACAGATCAGGCTTGCAGGGAATAGAATTACCCTGCTGAAAATATGATGGATGGGGGGAGAGAGAGAATAGGTAGCAAAACAAAGTGCAAGCATCCAGATGAACAAACTGTACACACCTACTTGAGAGATCTCTGTGGTTAATGTCCAGAGATTAATGTAATTTGCAAGACAAACATGGAGTGAGAGAAGAAGCATTAACTTAGAAAAGGTCAGGAGAAAAGACAGGCAAAAACAGAGTATACATCAAATAGAAATTAATATAGGAGTATACATCAAATAGGGACAGGCAAAAACAGAATATACATCATATAGAAATCCAGGGAGAGCTACTCCAGTAAGCTCTTGAATGGCGCATATAGAGGAATGGCACATATAGAGTAATAGTAGCTATAAAAGAAACAACAGAAGTTGCTGTCTACGTGTAAGAGATACAGTAACTCCTCGCTTAACCTTGTAGTTATGTTCCTGAAAAGTGTGACTTTAAGCGAAATGATATTAAGCAAATCCAATTTCCCCATAAGAATTAATGTAAATGGGGGGGTTAGGTTCCAGGAAAAAAATTTTCACCAGACAAAAGATTATATATATATATATATATATATATGTTTGTATGTATATACACAATATAAGTTTTAAATAAACAATTTAATATTGTACACAGCAATGATGATTGTGCA
This sequence comes from Eretmochelys imbricata, assembly GCF_965152235.1. Lineage (NCBI taxonomy): Eukaryota > Metazoa > Chordata > Testudines > Cheloniidae > Eretmochelys > Eretmochelys imbricata. Next base: position 46,516,560 of record NC_135573.1, on the reverse strand, counting down.
GCTTGGTTGAGGTGGTGAAGTAAGAGGGTGGGATGTTTCCCAGGGAATGCCTTTCTGCGAAATGATGAACTAGCACTCAGCTGAGCCCTCAAGGGTTAACACGTTGTTAATGTAGCCTCACACTCTACAAGGCAACACAAATGGAGGGAGGGGAGACAGCGTGGCAGACAGAGACACACACCCTGTGTGTGAGAGAGATGTGCATTGCTCCTTTAAGTACGCTGACCAACTCAAGTACATTGCCTCTTTAAGTAGATCAGCAAGTTGAGACAGAAGGTGCTGCCAGCAAGCTCTCTCCTTCCTGAGCCCTGTTGTGTCTTGGTCGTTCGTCCCCCCCCCGCCCCCCTCACCCGCTCTATGGAGATGGGGTAAGTGGGGAGGCAGGAGCAGGGGGGAGGGGGACACCTTGACATTAGCCCCCCTCTTCCCCCACCCCTGCACAGCAAGCAGGAGCGTCCCAGGAGCAGCTCCAAGGCAGAGGGCAGGAGCAGCACATGGCAGTGCGGGGGGAGGGACAGCTGAACTGCCAGCAACTGATAGCCTGCTGGGCAGCTGCTGCACAGGGAACTTACATGAGCGGGGAGCTGATAGGGAGGCTGCCGGTCCAAGCTCCCACCAGTTAGCTCCGATGGGCTGTTTTTTCTGTGAGCAGTGGACAAAGCAGGCAGTTGCCAAACAATGTTATAAGGGAGCATTGTGCAACTTTAAATGAGCGTGTTCTTTAATTGAGCAGCAATGTAACAATGTTAACCAGGACAACTTTAAGTGAGGAGTTACTGTACGGAACAAGCTAGCAGAGAAGGGTACCACCTTAAAACCTGCCTAAACAATCAAGGAGGGGATTGAGTGGAGGAAGTGGATGGATAACAGTTGACAGATGGCCTATTACAGTCAAGCGTAGTTTTTAAGAATATCTATTAAGGTTGCATTTTTGCTACTTGAGTCATGGATTCCATGATTTTCATATATTTTAAAAATATCTAGGAGTTCTGACACTTTGGGACTCCTACATGTAGGTGTCAGAGTAGCAGCCATGTTAGTCTATATCCGCAAAAAGAACAGGAGTACTTGTGTCACCTTAAAGACTAACAAATTTATTTGAGCATAAGCTTTTGTGGGCTGCAGCCCACTTCATCGGATGCATAGAATGGAACATAGAAGAAAAAGATTGATATATATATATACACACACACATACAGAGAAGGTGGAAGTTGCCATACAAACTGTAAGAGACTAATTAATTAAGATGAGCTATTATCAGCAGGAGAAAAAAACTTTTGTAGTGATAATCAAGATGGCCCATTTGGACAGTAGACAAAAAGGTGTGAGGATACTTAACTTAGGGAAATAGATTCAATATGTGTAATGACCCAGCCACTCCGTCTCTGTTCAAACCCAAGTTAATGGTATCTAGTTTGCATATTAATTCAAGCTCTGCAGTTTCTCGCTGGAGTCTGTTTTGGGGGCTTTTCTGTTGCAAAATTGCCACTCTTAAATCTTTTACTGAGTGGCCAGAGAGGTTGAAGTGTTCTCCTACCAGTTTTTGAATGTTACAATTCTTGCTGTCAGATTTGTGTCTATTTATTCTTTTGCGTAGAGACGGTTTGGCCAATGTACACGGCAGAGGGGCATTGCTGGCACATGATGGCATATATCACATTGGTAGATGTGCAGGTGAACGAGCCCCTGATGGCGTGGCTAATGTGATGAGGCCCTATGATGGTGTCATTTGAATAAATATGTGGACAGAGTTGGCATTAGGCTTTGTTTCAAAGATAGGTTCCTGGGTTAGTGTTTTTGTTCTGTGGTGTGTGGTTGCTGGAGACTATTTGCTTCAGGTTGGGGAGCTGTCTATAAGCAAGGACTGGTCTGTCTCCCAAGATCTCTGAGAGAGTGAGGGATCATTTTTCAGGATAGGTTGTAGATCTTTGATGATGCGCTGGAGAGGTTTTAGTTGGGGGCTGAAGGTGACAGGTAATGGTGTTCTGTTATTTTCTTTGTTGGGCCTGTCCTGTAGTAGGTGGCTTCTGGGTACTCTTCTGGCTCTGTCAGTCTGTTTTTTCACTTCGACGGTGGTGTCAAGGTTCCTTCCCCACTCTGAACTCTAGGGTACAAATGCGGGGACCTGCATGAAAACCCCCTAAGCTTATTTTTACCAGCTTAGATTAAAATTTCCCCAAGGAACAAACTATTTTCCTTTTTTCCTTGGACTTTATTGCCGCTACCACCAAGTGTCTAACAGATCTATAACCGGGAAAGAACCCGTTTGGAAATGTCTTTCCCCAAAAAATCCTCCCCAAACCCTACACCCCCTTTCCTGGAGAAGGCTAAATAAAAATCCTCACCAATTTGCATAGGTGAACACAGACCCAAACCCTTGGATTTTAAGAACAATGAAAAAGCGATCAGTTTCTTAAAGGAAGAATTTTAATTGAAGAAAAAAAGTAAAAGAATCACCTCTGTAAAATCAGGATGGTAAATACCTTACAGGGTAATCAGATTCAAAACATAGAGAATCCCTCTAGGCAAAACCTTAAGTTACAAAAAGTCACAAAAACAGGAATCTACATTCCATTCAGCACAGCTTATTTTTTTAGCCGTTTAAACAAAACAGAATTTAACGCATATCTAGCTAGATTACTTTCTAAGCTTTAAGATTCCATTTCTGTTCTGTCCCCAGCAAAAGCATCACACAGACACAGAGAACCTTTGTTTCTTGCCCCCCCACCCAGCTTTGAAAATATCTTGTCTCCTCATTGGTCATTTTGGTCAGGTGCCAGGGAGGTTATCCTAGCTTCTTAACCCTTTACAGGTGAAAAGGTTTTTCCTCTGGCCAGGAGGGATTTTAAAGGTGTTTACCCTTCCCTTTATATTTATGACAGGTGAGTATTGTAGTTTTAAGAATGCTTGATAGAGATCTTGTAGGTATTTGTCTCTGTCTGAGGGATTGGAGCAAATGCAGTTGTATCGTAGAGCTTAGCTATAGACAATGGATCGTGCAGTGTGTCCTGGATGGAAGCTGGAGGCATGTAGGTAAGTATAGTGGTCAGTAGATTTCTGGTATAGGGTGGTGGTTATGTGACCATCGCTTATTAGCACAGTAGTGTCCAGGAAATGGACCGCTTGTGTGGATTGGTCCAGACGGAGGTTGATGGTGGGATGGAAATGCTATGGGTACCCGCATGGCCTCACAGTATGCCAACATTTTTATGGCTGACTTAGAACAACGCTTCCTTAGCTCTCGTCCCCTAACGCGCATACTCTACTTGCGCTACATTGATGACATCTTCATCATCTGGACCCATGGAAAAGAAGCCCTTGAGGAATTCAACCATGATTTCAACAATTTCCATCCCACCATCAGCCTGTCCTTGCAACAAAGCCCGATGTCTCTACGCAAAAGAATAAATGGACACAAATCTGACATCAAGAATTGTAACATTCAAAAACCGGTAGGAGAACACTTCAACCTCTCTGGCCACTCAGTAAAAGACATAAGGATGGCAATTTTGCAACAGAAAAGCTTCAAAAACAGACTCCAGCGAGAAATTGCAGAGCTTGAATTAATATGCAAACTAGATACCATTACCTTGGGTTTGAACAGAGACTGGGAATGGCTGGGTCATTACACATATTGAATCTATTTCCCCATGTTAAGTATCCTCACACCTTCTTGTCAACTGTCTGAATGGGCCATCTTGATTATCACTACAAAAGTTTTTTTCTCCTGCTGATAATAGCTCATCTTAATTAATTAGCCTCTTGCAGTTTGTATGGAAACTTCCAACTTCCACCTTCTCTCTCTGTGTGTGTGTGTGTGTGTGTGTGTGTGTACACACACACACACACACATCTTCTTACTATATGTTCCATTCTATGCATCCGATGAAGTGGGCTGAAGCCCACAAAAGCTTATGCGCTAATAAATTTGTTAGTCTCTAAGGTGCCACAAGTACTCCTGTTCTTATTACATATAGGTGTATGGATGCAGTGGTAGGAAATGAACCAGTTTCAGAGACTTAGATGCCAAGCCGAAGCCTGGGCTTCCAGGAAGAGAGAAAGCACTAACTTCTATAATTAGCTCTTCCCCTTGAGGTGCAGAGGAAGCACCTGGCATTCCTAGCAAGAGGTCAGGGAGAGAGAATGTTCCTGTGACTCTCACCTTTTGAGAGGTGTGACTGGGTGGGACAAGAAAGAAAAATCAGGAGCTCCTCCATTGGAGGAGCAAGAGAGGGAGTGAATATTGCAGCAGGCCCCATCTATGCCTATGGTTTTTAGAAGGATGTGGCAGTATTGGTTAGGAGTGGGGAAGAGCCGGAAGAAGTTGGTTAGGAGAGATAGGAGAGAGAGAGAAAGAAAGAGTAAGTTTAGAGGGAAACTGGACTGAAAAAGAGGTTTGGAATGAGGGAACAAGGAAAGAGGGAGAGATTGTCCAGAAAGAAAGGAAGAAGAAATTGAGAACATGGGTGGAAAGAAGGGAGAGAACCCAAAGCAAAGGAGGAGAGAAGAAGACAGATGAAGGGAGAAAGAAGACAGGAGAAGAGAACATCCATTGAAAAAGAGAGACAAGGTGGAGGAAGTAATATTTTATTGGACCAACTTCTGCTGGTGAGAGAGACAAGTTTTCCAACTACAAAGAGCTCTTCTTTGGGTCTGAGAAAGGTCCTCTGAGCGTCACAGCTAAATAAATAAACAAACAGATTGTTTAGCATAGGTAGGTAGTAGTTAAACAATCTGTTCCACTTTGTATTTAGCTATGATGCTCAGAGTACCTTTTCCAGACATGAAGAAGAGCTCTGTGTAGCTCGAAAGCTTGTCTCTCTCACCAACAGAAGTTGGTCCAATAAAAGATATTACCTCACACACCTTATCTTTCTAATATCCTGGGCCCAACACAGCTACAACGCTGCATACTAAAGAAGAAAACAGAAGCAAATCAAGCTATACAATGGAAGGAAAGAGAAAGGTGTGGTGAGGGAAAGAAGAACATGAGCCAAAGGAAAACAAATAAGAAGTTGCAGACTACAATGTCACAGAAGAGATGATAGTGTTTAATTATATCATATCTCAGATTGAATGGGAGAGTGATGTTGGGGGTTTCCCAGGCTCTGGCAGAGTTCATTCACCTCTGTGAATGCTCTTAGGCCTTCCTGTCAGGGATGAGTCTTTGTGACTTCTGTACCAGTTTGACTCAGTTACTCTTGTTGAAAAGCAGAATTTTTGCCTTTAAAATCCACTGCTTTGTACCAAATGTCTGGGACAGCGAACTCTCTCTTAAGTCACTACTCAGGGGACCAACAACAAAGGGTTGCTGCATATAAGTAGTGTTCTGCTCCACCTTTATTAAAACTGTAGTTATGAGCCTATTTCTGCTCCCATTGAGATTAGTGGGCCCATTGATTTATATATTAACACGATTAGGTTTAGTAAATTTGGAGTTATTTCCACATGGTCTCCTGAAGATTCTTCTCTGCAGAGTGAATATGGCATGTATGACACCTAACCCAACCAATCTCTGTTTATGTTCGGAGTCCCAACAGCCATACTTTATGGACAAAAATATTTATTGAATTACTTTTCACTCCTGTTAGCACTGCACCGGTAACACAGCTCTGGAGAGGGAGCTAGATTCTATTTTGACTTACCCATAATTAATAGAATTATTAACTGAGTTCCAATTGCAGGACCACATTTTTTCCTTTGTTTACCCTTCACAGTCTGTTTAAAGGCTTTGCACAGATGTAACTAAGGATAGATGGTGGCCTGCTGAACTAATATTACTTTAGGCATGTCTGTGCTGCAAAATTAAGTCAACTTATGTTAGGTCAGCCTACAGCCACCGTGGTAATTAAATCTGCTCTTCCTGTCCACACTATACTCCTTCTGTTGGTGTGCATCCTCGCCAGCAGCGCATGCACCAACTTAAGTGGAGCACTGTGGGGCAATGAAAGCCAGATCCCCAGCCCCGCCGCCCCGAGGCCTGACCCCCCGAGCTGTGAGCCCCACCACCCTGGGGCAGCAGGACTCTGACAGTCAGCCCTGGGTCGGCGGGGATCCAGCTACCAAAGACAGCAACAAGCGATGTAAGCAACTCAGTGTCTACATGGACACTGCGTCGATCTAACTACATCAGCCTAATCACTATGCCTCTCCTGGAGGTGGAGTTATTAGGTTGGCCTAGTGCGTGAGTTAAATCAGCGGGAGGAACATTGTAGTGTAGACGCTTCTTTAGTTAGGTTGACGTAAGCTGCCTTATGTGGACCTACTCAGAGGTGTAGACCGGGCCTGTGAAAGAAAGCCCTCTTAACACTGAGAGCCCAGGATGAGAAGGGCTAGCCGTTAGAAAAAAAACTCTCGACTTATAAACGGATTTTTTTTATGTGAAATCAGTGAGGTCCTTAACATAGAACCCCAGTTCTTTGGTTTTTCAAAGGCACATATGGCCACCATAAATAAAGTTAGCTCTAGCACATTGTTCTTTACTCAGTACTTTCCCTGTTGTTGGTTTTCATAACATGTATGAAGGGGTACATCACTATAGTCAGCCGTTTAAGTTGGTGTTGTGCAAGTTTATTTTAATGTTTTGTATGATGCTGAGTGCATTGTCAGCATAAATCATAAAGTGTTCTAAAGTAATGCACATTTTTACTTTAATAGCTATGCCATTATTATGTGGGAAGTGATGTCAAGAAAACAGCCCTTTGAAGGTGAGAATGTGTTCTTTAGTTTTCTTTTATAGCCTTATTTACTTTTAGCTAAAGCCTATGTACAGTAATCTGAAAACAATTATTTTGGCATAATTACAACATCCCTAATTATTGTCTGCGATTTTAATGTATCCTCCTATAGTAAACGATAACTATTTATAGTACATATATTTATAATAAATGCTTGATATCTATTTTGACAGAAGTTATAAACCCCTTGCAGATTATGTATAGTGTGTCACAAGGACAGCGACCAGACACTAGTGAAGAAACTTTATCAATAGACATACCCCACCGAGTGCTGATAGTAACATTAATGGCAAGTGGATGGGCACAAAATCCAGATGAAAGACCTTCTTTTTCAAGTGAGTTTACTTGCTTTGTATAGATTAAGTGAAAAACCATACCCCCAAAAATACCTGTATGTTAATACAATATTGAGATTGCTTAGTTGCAAACACAAAAAGGAAATGTGAACAGCTGTATCCAAAACAGCTTTAACTCAGCCTTGTCAAATATCCTATAGAATTTACAGTTTACATTTAACAGCATATACAGTAACATTAAGCTACTCATGCGAGAAGTCAAACTGTAATAAAAAATGGAACATATACAATGCTGCCAGGTTTATATAGTAGTTGGAATCTTCAATTTTATATTTCCTGTCTTTTTGTGATTAATTGTACAACCTTAATATTTATTTGCACTTAATTTACTGTTTGTTTTTGAAGGGGTGGGAGTTTTAAAGAGGAAAATAATTAGAGAAAAACAGATAAAATAAGGCTAGTGGAACTTGTAAGCAATCAGAGGTGTTTTGTTTGCTGAACTAACAGTGAGCCCTGGATTATAAATTCCTCTTGAACAAAACTGAACCAGCCTTTTACAAATAAACTTTTAACCTTTCATAAACAAATGTGTGTGTTCCTGGAACACACCCATGTTCGGGGGAAGCCATGCGAAAACACTGCCCCACCTTCCAGAATGAGGGGCTGCTGTTGCAAAAACCTGTTCAGCCCACTTCACATCTAGCTCATCAGCTCCATTGCACAGTAGTTCTGCTGCCAGTGAGATTTCATGGCTATGGAATTGGCAGCTGGTTCTGCCCCTAAGTGCACCCATAGAATTAAAAATGTCTATTATGCAGGCTCAGTACACAACTCCCAAAGTCTTAGTTTTTGCTAAATGTAAACCAGTTTGTTACAGTTCATGCAAGACACTAGTGCCAACTTGCAGACCACCAGCATATTGCTACGGCAGTGTTCAAAAAGTTGTGGCTAGATTTATTATATTTTTAAAACACTGGAAACAATGCTTTCTGGGTTTCCCCCCTCCTCCCTCACTCATTTTGCTTATACATTTCCCTCCAAATCACCATTAGGTAGAGAGCTGAGACTAGGTGCAAATGAGCCTAAAAGGTGAATATTGTGTGGAGAAATATAGGAAACTATAATGTAAAAACATGTTGTAGTCTTTACTAGATCAGTCCCTACCACCAATTGCAGTGATAATTGGAAACTAATTGTATATTTAAGACTTAAAGTGGCATTTGACAGATGTTAAATGTTTATCAAACTGACTAGATGACTCACTCTAGTTATAAATATCTTCTATGTTTCTCCCTTTAATGCTGTCAGGTTTTACTATGAAATCCTATCTTAATGCTTTTAGCTCTTTTACAGTGAGTCCTATAACCTGCAACACTACATTCAGAAGGCAAACATGACATTAAACATATATATTAGAGAGGGACAAAGCGAGGAGGAGTTTGGTTTTGATTTTGCAAATCCTTGTTTATCAGGTTTCTATCTTACAAAAAAAAAAAAAAGATCAGGGGGATGGGGGGAGTTATACCTGGGTCCCATTTTATCCATTGTCATCTCAGTTCAACATAGAGTTCTTCCCCCACACACATTTTTAGTTTTAGCCCATTCCTAACATTGATTACAGCCAGATTGTGTAATTACATGCGTACTTGTATCACCTGACTGTCCATCTTGTGAATGTGAAAGCTGAGAGCACACTTTTAACTCCCATCTTTGGAAAATCTGATCCTAAATGTCCAAGGGAGATGCCAGATTATCTTGTAAAAGCTTAAAAGTAGCAATCTTTAATTGTTCAAAATTTAAAAGCCTTGATGCTTTTCTTCTCCCCTCCCAATTGGTGGTGTAGAATGAAGACGGTAAGATTGTGCTGGGGTAGAAAATTGTGTTTTAGAGGCTCTGTGACAGTTTACATGCCTAGACTTGCAGTTTTCCTTTAAAAAGAAAAGTGCTTTCTTTTTTAAAACTTCCCCAATATGAAACTCTAAACCTTTATCTCTCAAACTGAGGGTTGCAGCAAATTTAACATTTCAATTTCTAGGGTGGTTGGGTTGCACAGTTGCTTCATTTCTCTAAAAGTGTTGCTGGTTCTGTTCTTTTGAGCTGGAAAGTGTTTAGAAAGTTCCTTTCCAAAGAGCTCAGAAAGCAGACTGTTTTGACAATTTCAGTTCCTTCATTGAAGCTGGCAGGAGAGAAAAATGAGGCATACTTATGTCCTTAATCTGAACACACACACGCAGCATACTAGTGGATGGTTTAATGGGTAACTCAGTCTAGTATTTGGGATTTACAACCCTTTGTTTGGATTATAGACAAGTCTTTGAATGGTCTTTTAATATTGGTGGATGTTCTGAAATTAAATGTCTGTTTTAGACAGAATCCAGTTTGGGGCCTATGAACTTTTACCTTGTCTCTTGTTTTAACCCAAAACAAGAAATACGTCATATCACAGCTTTTTATAAAAGCAGAGAAATGTTTCTATGCTTTTATACTACTTGGGTATTCTTATTTTGTAATGAATTGCATCAGCTAAAATGTAGTTTGTAGTGATAGCACAATGTTAGAACTGTAAGGATTGTTTAATTAATGTTATAATTATATTTATCTAGGTTACATAATCAAAGTAGTATGTATCTTATGTGCCTTCATAACAATAAGTAACCTCACTTTGTTTTGTAATAAAAGGAAGAAAACAGGTGGTTTTATTTAAGGGGAAAGCTTTTTCTGCTGTCTTATGGTGAAAGCAGAATTTTCTGCCCAGTTTACTTTTACTTCCCTTCATTTTGGATTGATCCTTGTAAGTGTTGAAATGTCTACTTTTTTGCTTCCTCTTTATATTTCTGTCATACTCCTTGATAGTAAATTTGGAGAATTAGTGATGCCTAGATAATTGGTTACCTTTTCTCTGACTGCATCCTCACCATTTTTAGAGTATCTTGCTCGGTTTCTGGAAAGAGCTTTTCAGTTTGAAAGAGAAAATTGAGAAGCAATTTTGCTCATAATCTGTCGGTAATATGTGGGGATGTATTTTTTGTTCACTCAATATGTTTTCCTCTTAGTGCATCCTTGTAATGCTCACTATTGTTCATAGGAATTGTGTGTGCATCAAATATCATATCTCTTTGTTTCTACAAATTCCTGCCTTAAAACACAGTGTGCATGATCAGAAATAGCTTCTTATCTTCCTTATTTTAACTTTTAAATGGTTCTATGGATCATTTTGCAAGTTTTCTGTAAAATATTTTTCTCTATTGATTGTTCTATAATTGTTTTGAAATATTGATAATTATATGCTGTCAAATGGACTCTGAGTTTTGACATGTTATATCATGAATATCTGCCCTGAAGGGATACAGTAGTTTAAACTCAAAATTTGACCCATCTTGAAGCTTTTGATAAGGAATATCTCCAAATTCTAAATATCTTTGTTGTTCTAGATTAGAGAGTTCACCACACTATTGCAAAGGAGGTGAAGGGTTGTTTTGTTTTAAACCAGCTACTGTTTACATTATGTTGGCCTTATACCAGAGAGGCACTTCATGATGTTTTACTCCCTCTGGCGACTGTTCAGAAGCAGTCAACTACAGAACGTTATTCTTGAGAATGCCATTGCTCAAAGAAGGAAATATTTTTTTTAAAAATGTAAATTTGGTCTCCATTAGAAAAGCCAGGGGGAAAGTAAAAGACATAATAATTAGAGGGGAAAATTGGTTGTAAGCTTTCAACAAGTATCACCAAAAAAATAGAGACTAAATTAGAAAAGACAAAGAGCTAGATTATCAGTGTAAATCAGCACAGCAGTGTCAGTTAGGTTTTGCTTAGTCATGCCAGTTGAGGATCTGGTTCCAAGTATTTAATAGTTCCCTTTTAACAAAATTATGCAGTATATGGTAAGATGGTTGTAGAAGTTGTGGGGTTTCTCAGGCCCTTCTGTTTGCTTTTTGTAGCCGAGCTCAACTTAAATTAGACATTTCTACAAGTAACAGTCATCCAGAAATTTTAAAAATAAGTTACGTAAGCCTTACATCAACACACACATGCTGGGATGGAGTAGTTGAACTTCCTGCCATTTAATTATTAAAATGACACAAAATCACTAGATAAATAGGTGGCATTAATCTCCTAGGGATGTCAATCTACCACTTTTTAATGAGCATGAGAAAAATAGCAGATGGATATGTTGGATGTTGTGGGACGTTATATTCATTATGTTACATTCCTTTCTGGTCTGGCTTCAGAGCCACCAATCTCTGCATAGGGGAAAGAAAAGGTAACGGTGGGGAAAGAATCAGCATTTTGTTGTGGGTGATGTGCCAACCCTAAAACTTTCACCCTTTAGAATCTGATCATTGTTTCTTCCTTCTTGCACCTCACCCACTCTCTATATTATTGTTCATAGGGTCTCCCTTCATAGGATCTCCTAACTTATTTTGGATACTGCTGATTTCATTCTAGACTTCTCAGTGGTGGTCTAAGGATAGAGTTGTTTCTCCAGTGGAGTGGGGAGGCAGCATTCTTCTCCAAGGCCAGTGCTGCTTCATGGCCCAGCTAGTAAATTATGCCCTGGGATGAACGCTCCACACTAGAACTATGTCTTGTTTTTAAGGGTGTGATCTCCACATCCCAGGGATCCCAAGACTTAGTCTCTCTCCGAGTCAGGTCTCCCTTGATAGAGCATTCAGTGTTGGTGCTGCCAATCCTCTAGGCCACACTGAAAATTGTTTTTAATAGATTAACTTTTTTTTTTTTTTTAATGATTGCAAGAAGTGTTTCTTTAGCAGCCTAAATTCTCTAATTACTGTGTGTTGGTGGAAGCAATATTTTCATAATTGCAAGATAAGTAGCTCAAACAACTTAAAAATTGTAATTACTGTTATTAAAAGTTAATGTTTAACTGAATATTCTTTTCTTATTTAGAATGCTTAATAGATCTTGAACCAGTGCTGAGAACATTTGATGAGATATCTATGCTTGAAGCCGTAATGCTCTTGAAGAGAGATAAGGTAAATAGCATTTATTACAATATGAATGTAATATGAAAATACACTGAAATGGCAACTTGTGCTTGTCACAGTGTAACTAACCTAAGAATTAAGTCCCTGCTGTCCTGGCCTGGTAGATTTATAATGCACAACTAATAAGAATACCAATGTTTTTTCAGTCACGATATGAGTCACAGTGTATTCGCGTCAGTCACAAGACATCCGATGTGGAGTTGACATCTGTAAATATACCTCTGAATCTTAGTCCACAGGAGGTAAATCTTTTTCTTTTTAATTTTGAATTCAAGTTCTTTTCCAAATGTGTTGGGATAACTAAAACATTTTGAAACAGTTTTTAGTTCAGGATGGGGAAAACTTTTCTCCCGCTCCTCTTCTGCAGTTGCACAGCCATGAATGCAATGGAACTAGCAGTGGGGCACACAGCAGCAGGGAAGTCTGTTTCTATCTTCTGCACATCAGAGTGCAGTGCTTTTCAGTATTTGCATAACAGTATGGATGGAGTTAGTTGTGGGTGGCCCACATGAGCTGGATGACATGACCATATTATCTACTGAATACAGGGAGCACACACATACCTGTACAGAGAGTGTAGCAGACCACAAATTCTGCAACAGACTGTTGTTTGCCACACAGTGGGTGCTTTCGGGGTTGGAAGAGAGGATTTCATCCCCCACTCCCACTGATGTTGCTCATGGAAAGTACTGTGGATTTTTTTTTTTTTTAAATTACTGTGTCCCTTAGTGCTGCTGCTTTTCATTCTCTCTACTAATAATTAAAATAGCACATAAAATCTTGGTCAGATGGTGGAAGAACATTTTCATTTGGTTTTTAACTTTTTAATGTCTGTCTTATTTTAATTGTGAAGTAACTTGAGCATCTTAGTAACAAGGAAAAGACAACAAAAGGAAAGAACTTTAGAAATTACTAAACCATTCCAAAAATGTACATCTTCACTATATAACTGAATTCATTTCAGGAAACGTGTGCTCCCTTCCTACAAAGTCATGTACTCCCACTCCGGAGCATGTCACCTGAATTATCAAGACTCAAGTCTATACCAAAGTATAATATCCTCTCAACAGGTATGTAACCTTGCTGCACAGTATTGATTCACGATACTTAGTTATTATTGAACTGCAACTTTATTCTCTATTTGTGGTACTACATTTGTACAGGAGTACTCACCCTACACTGAGATCCCTGCTCTATTTAAGTAGTCCTCTGCAGCTGGAGTAAATCACTCTAACTCCATGACACCCCATAGGGACAACTAATTGCCCTCTACGTGGCCGGATCATGGGCAAGGGTGAGGAATAGCTGCTAGGTCACTGGCCATACTGAGCCACGACAGTCCATTTATGAATACTTTCAGAGTAGAAACAAAAGAGATGGAGAAGGATTGTTTAGAGTGATACAGAGTAGTTTAGCTAGAAGTATGTGGTGAAACTGACATGGGAAAATTAGGCTGAGTATGAAGGATGGGTATGAATGTGACTGGATAAGACACTGGTGAGTCTCAAAACCTCTTGACATTGACTATGTACTACCATGTATAGAATCTCCCACTGTGGGGAATGTTCATTGGTGATGGTATGTGGAGTCTTCTGTCAGACTTCAAGCTTCCATCTATAGGACGGAAGCTCTGCTGTTTACATTGGCCAGTGATATTCATCTAGCCATGAAGATTAAATGCCAGTAATGATTCTTTTGGCTCTGTTCTCTGTCACACAGCTGACTGTGTTCTCTATGGGGTGTGTATGAAGTCTTCCAAGTGGCTCTGATCCTTTCTTTGTGAAAAGTCACAGAAGATAGTTTTGAACAATTATTATTTATTCTGTTAGTACCCAGAGGCACTGGTCTGGATCAGAGTCGGATTGTGTTAGGTACCAGGCAAACATAGAAGTAGGAACAGTGTCAGGCCTGAAAATCTGACAATCTACGAAGACAAGAAACGTGGTGGGGAGACAATCAAATATACTTCATAAACACATCAAAAATAAAAATTGACTTCCACCAGCTGCCCTTAAATGTTAGCTGATCTATTTTAGGACGCACAGCAGAAAGATGATGTTAGTCCTTGGCTGCCATGAGCAAGTAATTCTGCCAATGTGGTTTTTGTTTTTGTTTTTGTTTTTTTTAAGTGTTGCACATAAAACATGCAGCTATTTTACTGCTTTCCCCTGATTGAGTAATCAATACAGACTGTGTTTTAACCTTTTGTATATGATCAATTTCAACTCTCAGGTTTTCATGCACTGGCACAATGTTGCAAATATTTGGGTTTTGTTCTGTTTGTACAGTGCCTAGCAAAAGGGGACCCTGGTCCATAACTAGAGTTCCTAGGCACTGTGTATATTATTATACAAATAATAAAATACAAACACTGCAGGCAATGTTTGTGTTAAGACTGTTTCTTTTTGAAATTACACTTTTGTTAAAAAATGGAAACATATCTGTTGTTTTGGGTTTTGTCAAAATGTCTGGGTACAAACTTGGCCAAAAGGGTCTTTTAAGTGACATACAGTTTTAGGCTTACACTGTTAATGTGTCCATATAAATTCTATGATTTTATTGTCTATCAGGCCCTGTATCAAGGTAAATCTATTACCATACTGCTGCATCTCTTTCACAATGTCATTTGTTCTTCTATTCAGTCAGTTCTGCAGTTGAATGAATTGTCTATCCATGAATTAAGTTAGACATAGTTAGTATTCAAACCTCTATTGCCACATAAGAAGATTTCATTTGAAATTTTTATTAAAGCTATAGGGAATCCTCACAAGAGATAGCTAATAGAACAGATAAGAAAGCAGCATTTTCCATTGGACTTCCAATAAAGATCACTGTTAGTCTTCGAGATGCTTCCATTCTACTTGAGTCTCTTTTAGGAAGGTTTAGCCCCTTCACATTTGTTGTGCTAAAATAAATAAAAGGCACTAAAATAAATCTGATAAGAAATAATTGACAACATGAAAGTTGGAAGTCAGAGCTCTGGTTGATCTTGCCACTTTGGAATTTTCTTTTGCTTAAGACTTTTTAAAGTTGGAACAGACCAAACCTGGTTTTCTCAACCATGTTTTGCCAAAAAAATAAATAAATAAATAAATAAATCCTCCAAAGCTGACAGAAAATAAGAAAAAATGTAAAAGTGCTGTGAACATCACCTTCATGAGAAATCTGCATGTTGTTTGTACAGAGCAGACATGAAAGGCATGCAACTAACAACTTTTCTGTAAAGGTGCTGTAAATAATTTCTAACATGTTTTTGTTTCTTTCCTGAACCCGAAAGTAATATGATTCTTCATCTTTTATTTAAGGTAAAGACAACAGTTCTGAAGGACCATGCTCTCTTGTTAGCATGGATGAAAATATCTCTCCAACCCAGAGTGCTAAATTGTATGTGCCCTACCACAGCTACCCTTCCTCATTTGGTGCAGATCATTCAGATGCATCAAATCCTATGACACACATGCTGCAGTCATCAGCACTTACTTCAGGTACAACACAAACTGATGGAGTTTTAAGTCCCACTAACATCACAGGGAAACAATGAATGGTCATTGAGATGCCTGCTGTTAGGTTTATTCACAATCTTGAAAAATGTGCAACTACCAATTTGTGTGTGTGTCTGAAGGGAAGACTAGGCCTATTTTTATTTACTAAGCACTAACAAAGCAATACAAAACACCAATATGTAGGCAATAGTGCTCTGAAGAATTTACAGTTTAGGGTAAGGAATATTGCACATACAGTGTGACTGTGGTGTGTATGATGGTTCTGCTTCAGTGTGGTATTCGTTAAAGGGGTATAACGATGCAGAATGGTACAATTACAAACACTTACCAGGGATGGTCAAGGTATAACTAATCCTGTCTTTCTCCTACAGACATAGGGTAGGAGAAAGGAAATGTTATATTTCTATTCTGCAAATGAGGAATTGAGGCACTGAGAAATTGTGTCTTGCCCAAGATTACACAGGAAGTCTGTGGCAGAGCTTGAGTTTGAACGCTGGTCTTGAATCCCAGTCCAGTGCCTTAACCAAATATTATTCTTCTGTCTGTAGTGTGGTAGTTTTGATCCTAATATAGCCGTGTTAATTGTAAGCAAAGCCAACTTTGAGTATAAGAAACATAAGAAGGGGATAATAGGGCAAGCCAGAAAAGGTGAGAGGAATGACATTGTTTTAATAGGGAAAAAAAGCATCATCACAGCTTGTGATCCATGCCTGCAGCTGTTTCCGAAGGAGGTGGGTTTGTGTGGGACGGAAGCGTTGATGGTGGGGATGGTTGAAAGGATTGAGTTTGTTTCAGAATAATGGTGGCATTTTAGGGAGAGCAGCTGTATTTGTAACTTTTATTTCCCCTAAGAAATAAAGACCCAGCATTAGAATAACTAAAGAGAAATGTTTTAAATAATAGTTAGTACAGTTAACAGAGTTTTAATCTGGATTAATGTAGCAACATTTTGGCAGAGTGTTACGAGGCTGTCATTTTAACTACAGGTATGGTTTTGGACCATTCTTTCTCAACTCACTCTTCATTTTATAGCACTATAAATTCACTTTAACTATGATACTAGATTTTTTAATCTTTCTTCAATTCTAGATTTTGCTGTGGAATCCATACAACAGGATGTAGCTCACCAGTGGATCCAAATTAGGAGAGAGGACATTGTCAGCCAGATGACTGAAGCATGTCTGAACCAGTCTCTGGATGCCCTCCTATCAAGGGATTTAATCATGAAAGAAGACTATGAACTTATCAGCACCAAACCTACAAGGACATCAAAAGTCCGACAACTGCTTGATACTACTGACAGCCAAGGAGAGGAGTTTGCTAAAGTTATAATACAAAAGTTGAAAGACAATAAACAGATGGGCCTTCAGCCTTACCCAGATATGTCATCTGCTTCTAAGACTGCATCTTTAAATTTATCATATCAATATAAAGCCATGTAAATGTTTCCTTACTAGTAGGTTCCTGTTTCTGAAAGGTTACTTTATATCTTTATTGCTTTGGTCTTTATTGCACTTATATAAGGCTGGTAAGCCAAAGAATTAGATGTAACTAAGGTTACATTGTAAGGTTAAAACTAGTCATTTTGAAGAGCAACTGGAAAGTCAAATACTTCATTAGAGTGTATTTAAGTATTTTGTTTATACATAAAAAGAGAAAATGTTCCCTATTTTCTATTTTAAATAATCATAATTATTCCATTTATAAATATCCTTTAAGTTGTAACTGTCTTAAAATGATGGGGATGCTGCTTACTCACTGTCATGGTAGGATTGATATAAAAGGAAAAACCCTACAACAAAACCTGTAGAGTTGTGCCAATGTTTATTTCTGTTGTAAGCTATTTTCACATTACCCTTCTGGGTAGATTTGTTCCTTCCTAAAGAACATGCCATATGCCTGTATTTAGATTTTAATTTTGCCTCTCCACTCAAGTAGCTAGTAGTGGTAAATGTAATGATACAAGAACTGCACCTGCTCCCATTTCAGTCAAAGGGAGTGTGACGGGATCCACAGACCAGCATGTGATCTGGTACAACATTGCTGTCTAACTCATCTCTTACCTCCACAAGCTTGATACACAATCACATCTGAAATGTAAAATGTTGCATTTGATCCATCAAGCTTCTAATTCCAGTTCATTTTTAATGTCTACATAACCTGCAGTAAGCACTGATTTTATGTGGTGTATAAAGATCAAGTATATGCTGCCCAGGTGAGTTAGCAGTAACACAAAAAACACACATGACCTCCTTTGACACGCAAGCACTGAGAGAGCTAATGTCCTTACTTCCTGGAGGAAAAGTGTGGTGTGCTGATCTGTAGCAATCCCCTTTGGACAGAGTAAATATCAGCACTGAAAACAGTGGCGTTCAGCACTTCTGTAGCTGAGAGGGTAGCTCCAGTCAGGCCAATGGGGCCGTGCGGGTGGCGGGGGGGATTCTGTGCCTGCTTGAGGCTTTCAGTTTGGCGGGCAATGCCCCTTCTTACCCCCATTTCCCCTCAAACAACACCCTTGATGTTCTGCCTTTCTTGTCTGAGGGAAGGCCATTGTTGAGGGAGTGTGGCCAGTCTGACAGGAGGAATCTGATTTTTGTTTTAATTCTCTTTAGCACATTTAATACAGTGAACAGTTATAAATCCAATTTATAGCTTTTTAATTTTCTTGGGTGCAGCATATACACACCATCTACATTTTACAGCAGTAAGAAGTTGAGTTCAGTTATGCTGTGCACTGAATGCCATTGGCACTAATAAGAATTTTGCAATTGAAAATTCCACCTCCCCATCCACAAGGGTTACAAGTAGCATGAGTAGTTTCCTGCCCTTGTCATAAAAGCCAAATCAATTAAGAATCCAAATTATTGATATTTGAAAATCTTGGAGGATGAGCCAGGGACTGATCCATTTCAAACTAGTTCAAGGTTTAAATTGCACATCACTGCTTGCTTATGTGTTTAAACATTGCAGTGATATTTTAGTATCTGTCTTAACTTGTTTTGTGAACTCAGTCACTAGAATGTGATGCATAATTTACTGTAAGCTTTTGCAGACTTTACTAGGTAAATTCACATTTTTGCAGTAAATTGGAATTTTGCATTTCAACCCTGTTTCTGTACAGATATTTAAACTTGTTACCAATGTAAAAGTTCTAACTGGCGCACAGACAGCACATCACAGGACAATGCCAAGCTCCCATGTGCATGCTTTTTATAGAATAGATTTGAAGATGACCTGGTGGAATATGGCCATAGTGAGCTCTGCCAGTCTTGCCTAGTGATGCCAGACGTACATAATGTCCATGCAATGTGCTTTTTTTTAAATGCAAGACAGTTGTACCAATAAATAATTGCAAATCCTCTTTTTTTAGGTTCATCCTATACCAGGGGTAGGCAACCTATGGCACGCATGCCAAAGGCGGCATGTGAGCGGATTTTCAGTGGCACTCTCACTGCCCGGGTCCTGGCCACCGGTCTGGGGGGCTCTGCATTTTAATTTAATTTTAAATGAAGCCTCTTAAACATTTTAAAAACCTTATTTACTTTACATACAATAATACATACAGACTTATAGAAAGAGACCTTCTAAAAACTTTAAAATGTATTACTGGCACGCGAAACCTTAAATTAGAGTGAAAAAATGAAGACTTGGCACACCACTTCTGAAAGACTGCCGACCCCTGTCCTATACTATAAAATTGTGATAGGGACCCAGCAGCACTTCAGACACAGAGATGAGCAGTGCCAAATATCTAGAAAAATCAGTAATTGACTGTACCGGATATATTGCTTTCAAATTCAAGAGCAAGGTTGAGGACAGTGCTAAATGATAATGAGTAAATTCAAAATGGACTGGAACAGTAAAGTGAGAAAAGAAATATTGTAACCCTAGGTGTCACCTGCATGCCTGGATATTGCTTCCATTTTTCCATCCCCGGCTCCTTCCCATTCATTCGTTAATGGTTTTACCTCTGGGTCTCAGTCTTGTCCTCTGAAATGATGCAGGATGTCTTGATTTTTATAAAATAAATTCCATGAATGGGCATTGCTAAATAAATGGTAAAAACAGTATCTGCTTATGGGATTGTGTTCTCTTGTGGCACATTAATACAGAAGTACCTTAATGTACCTTTTACAATACTATATAAGTATTCACTGTGAAAATATGGATGACATGTTCATATTTGGGGGAGAGGAAAAGAATTTAATTTATAACTACCCATTTATGGCAGATTCTACTTGTGTGGGTCTGTGGATCTACATTCATCTTGTTCATGGGTTTTGCTGAAAGGGAATAAATGGGGAAGAGTCTTAAAAACCCTGCTGGGCACATTTCCTGACAAAGGAACTAGTCCTGGCCCCTGTGACAGACAAGAACTTCACCCTAGGGCATTTCTAGAACCAAAGTAAACTAGTGTGCCACTTGCAAACTTTGTAACTTTTTCCCCCTTTTAATTCTTAACTATATATTTTAATGCATAAAAGGAAATGAATTGCACAGAGTAGCTAGGAGTCTATGATCTTGTAATCAGTAGTCTGATATACTATGTGACACATGGACAGGAGAAGTTTCGGGTACAGCTCTTGTCCTACTGTGAAGTTATACTGGAGCAGCCTGAGTGTACCAAACTGGGAAGTAGGTACTCATTTATTGCTGCTGACCTGTTCTTTCAAATGTCAGCTTCTTTTCATGAGAAGGCTGGTAACTAATGAGTCATCAAAAGTAACCAATACAAAATTTCCAGCTCTTGATTGAAAATTGAATATGCAAAGAGTTTTGGGGCATGTAGTCAGCTGTGCAGTGATGAAATAACTGGTAATCCAGTTAACCATCCAAATAGGAATCCAAATAACCATCTTCCTGATGCTCCCAAAATCCCAGGCCTGGCCCTGTGCAAATGGGATTCTGTTGTCTAGAATATAAAGGTCCTAAAAAATAATTAAACACCAAGACCAGCTCTTCAGGTGAGCATTTGTCAGCCTCAAGGACAACAAAGAGGACAGAGGGCTGTGAGGAAAGCTCCTAGGAGTTTGGAAAGCATCCAGAACAAGGGTAGTACTGCCATAAACTCTGCAAATGATCATTTTAATTGAGGTTTGTAAAATAGATTTTTCTCATAAACCAAAGCCGGAGCTGTGATGGAATTAGAGCTGCTCTGTAAAAAAAAAAAAAAATTATGAATTCGGTATGTTGACCTGGTTATTGGTATGTTTATTGTATGAGTATATTGATTTGGTTTAATAGGGGCCTGTAAGGAAAAACAAGCAGGAAGGGGAAAAGCATGGCTCAAGATAAGCCACTTCTCCCCAGACACTTGAGGATTGTTAAGAGGCAATGTCAGGATAGGGAAAAGCGGAGACAGAGAACTGCCAAGTTTAAAAAGAAACCCCTCTCAAGGTTAGGGCAGTTGTTAGGAGGAATAAGTCTGAGATACAGGCACTCACTGTGGGGGGTCTGAAGAAGTCTGGCCTGTCTAGGGTATCATTAAGGAAGGGTAAGTCTTTGGGTAAGATAGACATGTAAACTCTGGTGTGGAAGTCCTTTTTTCTCTAAATGTTTTTTTCCTACTGTGAAAATAAACAATACTTTGGTTTGAAGAAGGCTGTTTTGTCACTGGATACCACTGGTCACAGACTCCCAAAGGGAAGAACTGCAGATGCTGAACTCAGTTGGACCCACTAGGTAAGCATGATTATTGCCCAGGGGCTGTGCAGAGAGTGGCAGGATTGTGAACCCCGCTCCAGGAGAGGTAAAAGCCCAAGACATGACACATGAGGGGGTGTCCTCAGAGACACACAGGAGCTCTCAGTTGGCATCACCTATTGCTCAGCATCTTGAAAATAAGAGACCATTAGGCTATGCCACACTTATGCTGGGGGGTAAAGTACAGGTACATGGCTACATGCTGCAGTGTAAAGCAGGCTGCATGCTCACTTGTCACTACGGGGTGTGGCTACATGTGGCAGTGAAAGACTCCAGCAGCTCCATGGTGCCGGAGTCTTTCCTCGCTACCTCACCTCCTGCTTGGGCCTTTACCTGCAGCAGAGAAAGGCTTGGTTAGTGGGGAGACAGCCTGATGCTGCGCTGCTAAAAATAGTACTGTTTACCTGGGAGCTACTGCTTGGGCTGTAGAGAGCCATAGCCTGGGCAGTCAGACATGTAGGGCACTCTGTTCTACTCTACTCAAGCTGTGCTTCACTGTCTGTGTGTACCCATGCTAGCTGGGTGAGCAGTGCCTGTACTCTATACGCTGCCACCAGGGTAGACATATTTTAAGATGCTGTTGCAATGCTTCCTGGGGTATCCAGCGCTTTGAGGCACTCATTACCACCTGCCCTCAGAGGAAGCCGTGTCTGTGCCTGCCAGGGGTTGGCTCCCCAACACCACTGGCCACAGGCAGCACAAGCACTCCCATCTAGGCCTATACAGGTCCCGCCCTCTCTACAAGTTAGTCATATTGGGATCCAGGAAGTGGGCGGGCAAAGCCCGCCCACTGCTAAAGGATCCCCCCCGCAGCCTAAGGGGAGGTCCACAGGACCTGGAAAGCCAAATAATTACGGGGGACAACTAATGAATAACAGGGACAGGAGTGCGGTCAAAGGGTCAAACGAAGGGAACCGGACGGGGACACTGAGCAGAGAACCCCAGACAGCGCCCACTGCTCCTCAAAGGCGTCAAGGGAGTCAGTGGACGCCGCCCAGAGGAGCCTTGCCTGGAGGCATGAACAGACGGAGGATCGGAAATAGGCCCCACAGTCACAGGAGACTCCATCGGCCACCCTCCTCACCCTGGTTTTATAGATGGCCACTTTAGCCAGGGCCAGGAGGAGGTTGACCAGGAGGTCCCGCGACTTAGTGGGGCCACGGACAGGGAGTGCATAGATAAAGAGGTGAGGGGAAAAGTGCAACCAAAATCTTAACAAAATATTCGTGAGGAGTTGGAGTAGGGGCTGCAGCCTGGCACACTCCAGGTAGATGAGCGCCAGGGTTTCCCTCACGCTGCAGAAGGGGCAAGTGTCCAGGATTGGGGTGAACAGCACCAAGTACACGCCCATGCTCACGGCCCCGTGAAGGAGCCACCAACTGATATCCCCGGAGGGCCTCGGAGCCAAGGTGGAATATAGGCCAGCCCATCGGGGCTCCTCACCCTCTAGAGGTGGCAGGAGGTCCCGCCACTTTGTGTCAGGGCGGGACGCGAGGGTGAGGATGTGAAGGGTGTGGAGCACAAGCATATATAGATGTTTCCTTGGCGCGGTCTGAAAACGGACCGGCTGCAGCTCGTGTAGCCGGCTCACGGTGAAGGGGCGGGGGGTCTACAAGTTAGCAATAGGCACGCTCCAACGCCCAAGTCCTCCAATCATCTCCCTGAAGGCCACTGTATTTGCAGATTCACTGCTGCCAAAGAAGCCGTACTTCCCAGCTTACCAGTTACACCTGTGATGGGGCAAGGCCAGATGGCTATAGAAAAGTAGTGGGAGATAGATATATTAGCTCCAGGCTAAACAAATCCCTGGTACCAGGATAAGTGAAATGGCAGATGCTTCAGGTCAATTAAGACACCTGGGGCCAATTAAGAACTTTCCAGAAGGAAGGGAGAATACTAGGTTGATTGGGACACCTGAAGTCAATCAGGGGCTGGCTGAAACTAGTTAAAAGCCTCCCAGTTGGTCAGGTGGGTGTGCATGTCAGGAACTGTGGGAGGAAGTTGTGCTGTTGGAGAGACTGAGTAGTACACACCATATCAGGCACAAAAAAGGAGGCCCTGAGGTAAGGGTGAAGTGGAGCTTGAGGAAGTGAGGGCTGCTGTGGGGGAAGTAGCCCAGGGAATTGTACATGTCCTGTTTCTAAAAGGTCAGCTACCGTAGCTGATACTATTAGGGTCCCTGGGCTGGAGCCCGGAGTAGAGGGTAGGCCTGGGCTCCCACCCCTTTGCCCCCTGATTAATCACTGAGACTGGGAGACAACAGAGACTGTGCAAGGAAGGATAGCTTCTCCTCACCTCCCTCGCTTATGATGAAAATGGCTCAGTAGACTGTGACCCTTGTCTCTAGAGAGAGAAGGGTTACGTAGAGGATCACAGTGAGCCTCTGAAGTTAGTGAAATCTGCCAGGAAACGCGGGACCCACAGAGGCAAGGACAGAGCTTTGTCACAAACCTCAGATCACTGCTCCACTTAACACATAGCACTTAGATATGTTTATAGTGAAACAAGTGAAAGTTTCCTTAAAGTACAGATATTCAAGTAATGGCAAGTAAAAATATTGTAAACAAATAATTACATATAAAATCATAAGATGCATTCTAGAACCTAGACTTATTTAACTTGATGCTTTCATATTTTAGTAGAGCAATGCTCACCCAAAGTCCCTCCAACGTTTGACAGCCAGGCAGTGACCCTCCATTCATAAGACAGATTCATAGATACTAAGGTCAGAAGGGACCATTATGATCATCTAGTCTGACCTGCACAACACAAGCCACAGAATCTCACCCACCCACTCCTGCGAAAAACCTCTCACCTATGTCTAAGCTATTGAAGTCCTCAAATTGCGGTTTAAAGACTTCAAGGAGCAGAGAATCCTCCAGCAAGTGACCCGTGCCCCATGCTACAGAGGAAGGCGAAAAACCTCCAGGGCTTCTTCCAATCTGCCCTGGAGGAAAATTCCTTCCCTACCCCAAATATGGCGATCAGCTAAACCCTGAACATATGGGCAAGATTCACCACCCAGATACCCAGGAAAGAATTTTCTGTAGCAACTCCGATCCCATCCCATCACAGGCCATTGGGCCTATTTACCATGAATATTTAAAGATCAATTAATTACCAAAATTATGTTATCCCATCATATCATCTCCTCCATAAACTTATCGAGTTTAATCTTAAAGCCAGATAGGTCTTTTGCCCCCACTGCTTCCCTTGGAAGGCCTCCTCAGTGAAGGAGCTGGGCGGGGGGGGACGTGAGCCCCCAGATATACCCCAAAAATCCATTGTCTTTAAACAGGACCCCAGATATACCCCAACGATCCATCGTTTTTACTCTAAAGGCAGGATCCCCTCCTGCTATTCATTTCTTCCTGTAAATGTCCTCTTTTGAAGATTTCACAAACACTTTATTAGTATTTGGCTCACTGTGCAAACAGGCATCTGCTGAGTCAGACAATGCCCGATGCCCCCATGATCAGACAGAGCAATAAACTTCTATTACCTCCTGCTTGAAAGGAACCTGTCCAAGATACGTCACCTTCTGGTTACTTGCCTTAAGGATATAATTTTCAGTATAAACATGTAACTTCTTAAATATTATATGTACATGTATTTTTGCAGTAATTATGATGGGATACTGGCTCTAGGTAGCGACCTCATCCTTTAGTGAATTATTATGCATACATCCAGTCCAAGGAATTCCTGTAAAATGCTATGCACCTCTGTGCTCTCTGCCAGTTGGCACAAAGAGGTTCGTGAGTCACAGCTGTCTTGAAAATGTAACATTTTAAAAAATATTGCTCATGTAACAAAGCCAGTACAGTATAATGTAAGATAGGTGAGGGGTTACCTTTTTGTTATATATTTTGAAAATACCTGGGAGAACAAGTTGATAGCAGGTTTTTAGCTTGGATATTCAATGTCTTATATTTCTCCTGGCTCTTAAATTAAAAATCCTGAATAACCTGGAAGAGGTACTAGGATTTTATTCCCCCTCCTCTTCTTCCTTGGAATGTGCTCTCGTAATGTTCTAGCACGAAATAGTACCAGATAACATTCGGTGACTTTTCTGAATGAAGATCTGAAATCTCTGGTAACTAACTGCTCTGGAGCCAAACCCTGATAGTCTCACTAAAACAAAACTTCTATTGACATCTGTGGGTGCTTGCTATGAGATATTGTTGATTCAGTGGGACTGGGATCAAAAGAACAACTTATTCCTGCACTTTTCATTCAGACCACTACCACTAACGTCCTGGGGAGATAGGCCTTGTCTGCTCCATTGGGGCTAATCCTGAATGCAGTTGGCACAGCTGCAGTGGTGCTGACCCCGAAGGTAAACAAGGACATCTTGATAAATGCAATCCCTGGCTTGCTGTTGTCTACACTTTAGACGTAAGCACTGGTGCAACTACATCACTTGCACCAAAGCTCTGATTCAGCATATGGACAAGGCCATAGACACACAAGGAGAGCAATGTGACCTGAGAACTCTTGGCTCCAGAAACAGAGTATAAAAAGAGCCCTTCTGAGTAGTACAAGGAGGAGAATAGAAAATGTGGGGGCAGGGGGGAATAGTTTTTAATTCAGACAGGTATTATTCTCTCCCTCATCCCTCCAAAATCAAATACATATTTGTGTAGCTATAACGCACAGAAGAATAGCCAAGTGCATTCTTCTGGCATGGGAGAAACGTGTTCTATAACTATCAGTTTATCCATCAAATTCTGCAGACCTATAAATGAATGAGGAAAACATATACATTATTAAGGAACTCTACATACTGATTTACAATCTCCTTTCTAACCCCCACACTCCTTATGTCTGTGGGGGGGTGGAGAAATGCAGAAAACGAGTATGAGCTAAACAAAATGTAAAATAAATCCTCTCCCCCTTTTTTCAAATGAATTATAAATGGATTCTTGTTCCTTGGCAAACTGTGAACAATTGCTTAAGATTTTGAGATCGTGCAGCATCGCAGACCCCGGTGATATTAGTATGATCATCAGCTGTGTGTCTGACTGAACTTGCTGGATTATTGTTGGTTGCAAATACAAGGGAAATAGTCTTGTCTTACATTCTTTATTGTTTGATTTTATTTTCTCTCCATGTTGACCTAAGCACTTTTCCTTGTAGATATTTGTGAAATTTTGACTACTGTTTGAGCAGGAATGTTCTAACAGTAATATAAAAGACATTTTTACTGAGTCAAAATGGAAGGCAGAATTTGGCAAATTGATATTTGGCTCATGGTATGGTATGAGCAATTAATATTTTCCAGCTAAATATGCAAAAAGTACCTACACAGGAATAAGAATCTGATAATAGAGGGCTCTTTAACCTAGCAGACAGAGGCATAACAAGATCCAGGGGCTGCAAGCTAAAGTTAGACAAATTCAAAGTGGAAATTAGGTGCAATTTAAAAAAAATAATAAGAATAGTTAATTGTTCTTTAAATCAAGAACAGGGGGCCTGTTTCTCAGTTACACTTAGGCCCATTTACACTTGTACTATGGAGTGCAGCAGCATGGAAAGGCCTTTAAGTGACCATAAGGGTCTGTCTGGAGTCCAGGCTCTGGGGTTCTCCCCCATTGCAGGGTACCAGAGTTCAGGCTCCAGCCTGAGCCCAAAGGGCTACACTGCAATTTTACAGCCCCACAGCCCGAGCCAGCTGACATGGGCCAGTTGCAGGTGTTTAACTGCAGTATAGGCATACCGTAAATATAACAAAAGTTTTGCCTGATTGAGGCATGCAAGGCAGGACCTATCGTACTTTCAAACAGAGTAACATGCCTTCAGAACAATTTTGTTGCCAAAAAGCCTCTTGATATGTTATAATTTACCTAATCACAGATTTGTGTAACTCTAAAGAGATGCAGCCAGCTAACGTTGTACAATCCAAGTATTAAACATACATATTCCTAACTAAATTTAGAAAACTTAGTGCATAAATACCTGCCGTCCATGGGCAAAAATAGCTTGAGGAGTGTTTAACTAAAATGCCTTGCATAGTCTTGTTTCCTTTAATACTGCTTTTAAAAAAGCATAGCCATTACTACATTACATTAAGTATTGACTTTCTCAGACCTGTATCGTCCTTTTCTTTTTAAGAAACGTGCCCCAATATGTAATAAACAATTTTTACAAGATGGTATTTGAAAAGTAACAAATAGCACTACCAGATCTGTTCTAGATGCTTCTTGTTTTGCAATTCATTTTTAACCCTTTTATGGTGTTGTAACTTACTGTACAGTGAAAAGAAAAGGAGGACTTGTGGCACCTTAGAGACTAACAAATTTATTTGAGCATAAGCTTTCATGAGCTACAGCTCACTTCATCGGATGCATTCTGTGGAAAATACAGTGGGGAGATTTATATACCCAGAGAACATGAAACAATGGGTGTTACCATACACACTGTAATGAGAGTGATCAGGTAAGGTGAGCTATTACCAGCTGGAAGGCGGGGGGGGGGGGTGAAGGAAACCTTTCGTAGTGATAATCAAGGTGGGCCAATTACTGTACAGTGACATTTTAATACTATGTTGCAACTTGCTTTCCTTGGGTCTGGGATCAGTGGAGGAATGGGAAAACATCTATATTAATTAAACATATTTTTATCTTTTTGACTAGTTGCTTTCCTATTAAGTCCCATTGTCAGATGTCTTGACACAGTCCAGTGGCCAAAAACTCTTGACCTGCTTGATCAGCTCTTTCGACACACCCTTTGATTTCTGAGCGTAAACTCTTTTACTCACACTGGCTTCTCATTTCATTTCATTGCACATCATGGAAAACAAGGATGCTAAATTAGTGTTCTTGCATTCATTAACTTATTTTTCTGCTCTCCAGAGATTATTTCCTGGTTTGCCCTCTTTGGCTTGATATTGTACCTTGCTTCATCCTGGCCTTTGTTTTCCAAGAGCACTTTATAAAGAGGGTACTATATAATTTCAGAAGTCAAATTCAAGCACCTTGGTAAGTCCTCCTTTGCTTTACTTATTTTTAAATCTTAGTTGAAACAAAAGCACATATAATTGAAATAAGATTTACACAGATTGCCAGCATGCTTTTCAAATAATGAATAACTGTTATAAACTGTTAGGTGGACTACAGAGATACTTTTCTGCATCAGAAAAGTAACAGGATAGCTAAATATAAATAAATGTACTTGGAGTAAAGTGAGATCTGTTGTTTTCATTTAACCAGCTGTCTTGTGTTAGTTAGCAAAGTGGCTCATGTTGTGATCATTGCAGTGATGGGGAGATTACATTAGTTTTGAAAATGTTTACTTGTCACCTGGGACACTATCTTTGAGTTCAATAGTGACTGTGGATAAATGCATTAAAATAAGTAAACAAACTTCCATTGGTCTAGATAAACATGCCTTTCTAAGATATTGTAATAGGGCTTCTGACTTTTGCACTGTCTCTTCCAGTTCACTTGGGTTGTTTGGAGACACCCGATTTCACAGAAGCCTCAGATCCTCTTTTTTGGTAGCTGCTGCTGGTTTTTATATTCCTACTAAAAATAGCAGCTGACAGCAAAGCTAAATTGAACCTCTGGGAGACAGAGAGAGAGAGAGGGTTATGCATATTCATATTCATATCACTTACCATTCCTAGTGAACCAGCTGCTTGTTTATCTAGACACAGAAGGAAGTTAAAGGGTCACTGTTCAGCTGCTTAAGTTACGGCAGCCTTTCTCCTAAAAGAAGCAGTGTCAACTGGTAAGCTTCTACTTTCTCTTTTTAATACCACTCTTAAATTTGGAGTACAGTAGCTTCTTCTTTTATTTCATCAGTAATGACATGCTTTATGGTGGTAATGATAAACTGTGGGACTGAGTGTGTCTGTAATATAGGAACCCACAAACATTTTGAGCACAGTAACCAAGCAGACCAACACTAGGTATTATTTTGCTGCATATTTTTAAAAACATAAAAGTAAGAACAACAATCTGCGGGACTGATAAGTTTCTGTTGAATAATTATTTATTCCCTTCAAAGAAGATAAAGTTTTGCTTCACAGCAAAGTGTTTTCGTTGCTGTTGCTTCTTCACAATGCATAATCTTGTTTTGTTCGCCTGGCCTGTTCTTGCACTGGAATGTGTTCAGTGGCATGATCATGCCATAAGTGCTCTATTTAGAGTCTGCTGTAGCTCATGCTCAGTGTCAGTCTTCTGAAGCTTGAGCCACACAGCAGGACTTCCTAAGGTACAATGGTGACCTTCGGCTCATCTATTCTTTGCACGTCCAACCAAGCATATTCATCTAAATGTGTGTGCCTTAAAGATGCGTTGCTATTTTTTTCAATCATTACCTCTACTGTAAATATGTTGTTACTGTTTGTTTACTTTAAGGACAGAATGTGATGGATGATAGTCCTTAAAACAGCTTTTTAAACTTGCATTTGTTCCTGATAATCACAGGGGAAATGTGAAAATAGATTTCATTTTTAAATGGCATTTGTCTTCATTGACACCACTCCCTTTATGTGTGAAACTGGAAAGCCCTTGTTTACCTTGATTCTACAGCCTAGTTCATGGGCGCTGGATTCAGTGATGATGACATAGCAGAAGTCTCTGATCTGGGACTCCATGATGGTGGGCAGCTTATCGTCCCATGTAAGAGATTTTTCCCCCAAATGGCCTAAAATACAAGAATAAGACTGATGCATGTTCGATGCATTTCATCTGTATTTCATCTTTATTAAGGTCTGACCTTCCAAGGTGCTTGTGCTCTCAATTTCCACTAAAGTCAATAGGAGCTGGGGGTTCTCAACACCTCATAGGAAGTACTCAGCATCTTAATCTTTATTTAGTATTGTCTGCATAAAAGGCTGGGGATTTCGAAGGTCCCTAAGGAGTTAAGTTAGTAACTCCCATTGAACCAAACTTTCAAGGCCCTTTGAAAATTCCAGGCTGAATGATTAGCTCTTAGCTGAAAAGTTCACACCTTTTAAACCCCTGGCCGAGCATTGCTTATCACTTGGCACTAGTTGAATATGTCTCCATGATGCAAGTTATAATTTATTGTTATATAGGGTAAATCTACACAACAAAGAGAGGCGTGACTGCATCACATGTAGACATGTAGCTAGCTCAGACAACAATGGGTATGTCTACCCTGGAGTTGGAGGTGTAATTTCCAGATCCAGTACACCCAGCTGTACTAGTTGTGATCAAGCTAATACATTAAAAAAAAATGTGAGGACCGCTCCAAGTGTATATCTAGGGTTTCAGGTGGGATTGTACTCAGGCTAGTCCATTCCACCACCCATGCAGCTGTGGCTACATACTTATTTTTAGATTGCTAGCTCAATCAAAGCTAGCATGGGTATTTCTCCTGGAGATGGAATTCCACCTCCTGGATTGCACTGTAGAGAGAGTCAGTAGGATGATAACCGTAGCGTTGGGGTGTCCAGCATTTAGAGATGAGGGGGAATCATTCACACCTGGTCAAAGATGAAAACTGGCCCACCCCAAACTGAAATGTCCTGGAACAAATTAGGCCAGGCACAGCAAGAAGGGTAAAGACAGTGAGGGAATGCGTATTTAGCCCTTGATACACCTAATATAAAATATTACATAGAATCATAGAATCATAGAATATCAGGGTTGGAAGGGACCCCTGAAGGTCATCTAGTCCAACCCCCTGCTCGAAGCAGGACCAATTCCCAGTTAAATCATCCCAGCCAGGGCTATGTCAAGCCTGACCTTAAAAACTTCCAAGGAAGGAGATTCCACCACCTCCCTAGGCAACGCATTCCAGTGTTTCACCACCCTCTTAGTGAAAAAGTTTTTCCTAATATCCAATCTAAACCTCCCCCACTGCAACTTGAGACCATTACTCCTCGTTCTGTCATCTGCTACCATTGAGAACAGTCTAGAGCCATCCTCTTTGGAACCCCCTTTCAGGTAGTTGAAAGCAGCTATCAAATCCCCCCTCATTCTTCTCTTCTGCAGGCTAAACAATCCCAGCTCCCTCAGCCTTTCCTCATAAGTCATGTGTTCCAGGCCCCTAATCATTTTTGTTGCCCTCCACTGGACTCTTTCCAACTTGTCCACATCCTTCTTGTAGTGTGGGGCCCAAAACTGGACACAGTACTCCAGATGAGGCCTCACCAATGACGAATAGAGGGGGACAATCACGTCCCTCGATCTGCTCGCTATGCCCCTACTTATACATCCCAAAATGCCATTGGCCTTCTTGGCAACAAGGGCACACTGCTGACTCATATCCAGCTTCTCGTCCACTGTCACCCCTAGGTCCTTTTCCACAGAACTGCTGCCTAGCCATTCGGTCCCTAGTCTGTAGCGGTGCATTGGATTCTTCCGTCCTAAGTGCAGGACCCTGCACTTATCCTTATTGAACCTCATCAGATTTCTTTTGGCCCAATCCTCCAATTTGTCTAGATCCATAAAAGCTACAGTAAAAGAACATTAAGTTTGCAAAGTCAAGCATTCAAATGTTAGGAGGTGCCAGAATTAAGGTTGCCTGTGCAACCTCAATTTGATGTTCTTGTGCATATACATTATGAGGCTTTTTTTTTAAACAACTAACAAAATCATCCAAAGCTCAGGACTTGGTGGTGATGGGGGATTTCAACTGCCCAGACATCTGTTGGGAAAATAACACAACAGGGCACAGATTATCCAACAAGTTCTTGGAATATATTGGAGACAATTTTTTGTTTCAGAAGGTGGAGAAAACTACTAGGGGGGCTGTTCTAGATTTGACAAATAGGGAAGAACTGGTTGAGAATGTGAAAGTGGAAGGCAACTTGGGTGAAAGTGATCATAAAATGGTAGAGTTCACGATTCTAAGGAGGGAGAACAGCACAATAAAAACAATGGATTTCAAGAAGGCAGACTTCAGCAAACTCAGGGAGTTGGTAGATAAAATCCCATGGGAAGCAAGTCTAAGGGGAAAAACAATTGAAGACAGTTGGGAGTTTTTCAAAGAGACATTATTAAGGGCACAAGAGTAAACTATCCCACTGTGTTGGAAAGATAGGAAGTATGGCAAGAGACCACCCTGGCTTAACCAGGAGATTATCAGTGATCTAAAACTCAAAAAAAGAGTCCTACAAAAAGTAGAAACTCAGTCAAATTACAAAGGATGAATATAAACAAATATGTAGGGACAAAATTAGAAAAGTCAAGGCACAAAATGAAATCAAACTAGCTAGGAACATAAAAGGAAACAAGAAAACATTCTACAAATACATTAGAAGCAAGAGGAAGACCAAGGACAGAGTAGGCCCATTACTCAATCATGGGGGGGGGGGGGGGGAACAATAACAGAAAATGTGGAAATGGCAGAGGTGCTTAATGACTTCTTTGCTTCGGTTTTCACCAAGAAGGTTGGTGACGAGTGGATGTCTAACATAGTGAATGCCAGTGAAAATCTGATAAGATCAGAGTCTAAAATAGGGAAAGAACAAATCAAAAATTACTTAGACAAGTTAGACATCTTCAAATCACCACGGCCTGATAAAATGCATGCTAGACTACTCAAGGAGCTGACTGATGAGATATCTGAGCCATTAGCAATTATCTTTGAAAACTCATGGAAGATGGGAGACCTTCCAGAAGACTGGAAAAGGGCAAATATAGTGCCCAACTATAAAAAGGGAAATAAGGACAACCCAGGAAATTACAGATCAGTCAGCTTAACTTCTATACCCGGAAAGATAATGGAGCAAATAATAAAGCAATCAATTTGCAAACACCAAGAAGATAATAAGGTGAAAAATAACAGTCAGCATGGAATTGTCAAGAATAAATCGTGTCAAACCAAACTGATAGCTTTTTTTGACAGGGTAACAAGCCTTGTGGATGGGGGGAAGCAGTAAATATGGTTTATCTTGACTTTAGTAAGGCTTTTGATACTGTCTCGCGTAACCTTCTCATAAACAAACTACAGGTTTCAGAGTAGCAGCCGTGTTAGTCTGTATCTGCAAAAAGAACAGGAGTACTTGTGGCAACTTAGAGACGAACAAATTTATTAGAGAATAAGCTTTCGTGGGCTACAGCCCACTTCATCGGATGCTTAGAATGGAACATAAAGTAAGAAGATCTATCTATCTATCTATATCTATATCTATATACGTACAAATAAGTTGGAAGTAGCCATACAAATTGTGAGAAGTTAATTAGTTAAGATGAGCTATTATCAGCAGGAGAAAAAAACTTTTGTAGTGATAATCAAGATGGCCCATTTAGACAGTTGACAAGAAGGTGTGAGGATACTTAACATGGGGAAATAGATTCAATATGTGTAATGACCCAGCCACTCCCAGTCTGTATTCAAACCCAAGTTAATGGTATCTAGTTTGCATATTAATTCAAGCTCAGCAGTTTCTCGTTGGAGTCTATTTTTGAAGCTTTTCTGTTGCAAAATTGCCACCCTTAAATCTTTTACTGAGTGGCCAGAGAGGTTGAAGTGTTCTCCTACCGGTTTTTGAATGCTATCATTCCTGATGTCAGATTTGTATCCATTTATTCTTTTGCATAGAGACTGTCCGGTTTGGCCAATGTACATGGCAGAGGATAATTGTTGGCACATGATGGCATATACCACACTGGTAGATCTGCAGGTGAACGAGCCCCTGATGGCGTAGCTAATGTGACTAGGTCCTATGATGGTGTCACTTAAATAAATATATGGACAGAGTTGGCACTGGGCTTTGTTGCAAGGATAGATTCCTGGGTTAGTGTTTTTGTTGTGTGATGTGTGGTTGTTGGAGAGTATTTGCTTCAGGTTGGGGGACTATCTGTAAGCAAGGACTGGCCTGTCTCCCAAGATCTGGGAGAGTGAGGGATCATTTTTCAGGATAGGTTGTAAATCTTTGATGATGCTCTGGAGAGGTTTTAGTTGGGGGCTGAAGGTGGTGGCTAGTGGCATTCTGCTATTTTCTTTGTTGGGCCTGTCCTGTAGTAGGTGACTTCTGGATACTCTTCTGGCTCTGTCAATCTGTTTTTTCACTTCAGCAGGTGGGTATTGTAGTTTTAAGAATGCTTGATAGAGATCTTGTAGGTGTTTGTCTCTGTCTGAGGGATTGGAGCAAAAGTGGTTGTATCGTAGAGCTTGGCTGTAGACACTGGATCGTGTGGTGTGTCCTGGATGGAAGCTGGAGGCATGTAGGTAAGTATAGTGGTCAGTAGATTTCTGGTATAGGGTGGTGGTTATGTGACCATCGCTTATTAGCACAGTAGTGTCCAGGAAATGGACCGCTTGTGTGGATTGGTCCAGGCTGAGGTTGATGGTGAGATGCAAATTGTTGAAATCATGGTGGAGTTCCTCAAGGGCTTCTTTTCCATGGGGCTCGTTCACCTGCACATCTACCAATGTGATATATGCCATCATGTGCCAGCAATGATCCTCTGCCATATACATTGGCCAAACCGGACAGTCTCTATGCAAAAGAATAAATGGACACAAATCTGACATCAGGAATCATAACATTCAAAAACCGGTAGGAGAACACTTCAACCTCTCTGGCCACTCAGTAAAAGATTTAAGGGTGGCAATTTTATTTTAACACAGGCCAAACAATTGTTTGTTTTTTGTTTTCTTAATTTCATTCTCAGAAACAATTGTACTTTTTAGCTGAAACTTTCCAGAAATCAGAGTGAGTCAGGCACCCGACATGGAAAATTTTAGCCCAAATGGTTGAAGTTTGACAAAATTATAAGCAACTGAAGATAGGATCTTATAACAGAAAGTGTTTAGGCATCTTCAGTATAGGCAAAGCAACCCTCTCCACCTATATTTGTCAACTTACAAGTCAATAGACATTGACAGTCTTGAGCAGCATAACACGTATATGTGTAATTAAATCTTGGTGGGAGCACTTTCAAAAAAGCCAGGTGCTCTGCATTTTCTGATAG
The DNA here is from genome assembly GCF_965152235.1 of Eretmochelys imbricata. Lineage (NCBI taxonomy): Eukaryota > Metazoa > Chordata > Testudines > Cheloniidae > Eretmochelys > Eretmochelys imbricata. Next base: position 46,481,417 of record NC_135573.1, on the reverse strand, counting down.
CAATCAAAAGCTCTGGTCATTTTATCAGATTATGCTGTGCAAAACTAGTAAATATATTATTGAAGTGGCACTGTGTTGCTGATGGAAGAGAGACAGAATCTGAAATTTCACAGTGTTGTAATTGTTGGAGTCCTACCAATAAGGTAGATTTTGTTTTTTAATCAAAATTAGCCAACCAATAAGGCCCTATCAATCAGTACTGATCATGATGGTGGAGTCTGTTAATCACACAGTTAATCCCATATGTGATAGGCATTAAAAAACTGTCTCTTTCTCATTACACATTTTCAGGTAATGTCAGGCTCCTGCATCATATGCTGTAATAAAAAAAACTCATCCAAGAATGGAGTACATGAAACGGACACAGCGGCTGAAAATGTGCAAGAAAAAATGAAGATGAAACAACAAATTACTTTGCTTAATGGCGTTTCTTTAATAGTAGGGAACATGATTGGTTCTGGGATATTTGTGTCACCCAAAGGTGTTTTGATGTATAGTGCCTCCTATGGACTCTCACTATTCATTTGGGCCCTTGGTGGGATCTTTTCGTTGTTTGGAGCTTTGTGTTATGCTGAACTTGGAACATCCATTGTTAAATCAGGAGCTAGCTATGCCTATATACTGGAAGCTTTTGGTGGATTCACAGCCTTTATCAGACTGTGGTCTTCCTTGCTAATTATTGAACCAACAACTCAGGCTGTAATAGCAATTACATTTGCTAATTATATTGTTCAACCAATTTTTCCATCCTGTGAGCCGCCATATGAAGCAGTCAGGTTAATTGCAGCTGGTTGCATCTGTAAGTAAAGTTATGATTGGTAGAAATGAATTAATTTAATGCATGTACTCATAAAAGCCTTGTCAGATTACCCTCCCCCTTAATTTTCTGTGAAAATAACAATTTTTTACCTACGACAAATTCATAAGAATGTATTCTCTCTCTTCCAGATTGCATTTTTGTCGGATGAGGGAGTGGTAGTGGGAGTTGGAGGGTGGGGAGGGACGGTTTCCAACATTTTGACTGAGAGACACTATCATTGGTGATAGAAAAGAAAACATTTTGCTATGGATCAAGAGCCTAACCCAAAGCCTGCATTGAAGTCCATGGTAAAATTCCCTTTGGCTTCAATGGGCTTTTAAATGTTCACATATCCTCAGATAAATCAGTAACTGCTTGTGAGTGAAAACTGGTGAAACACTGACATTCCTTCCTTAACCCCTATCAACCAACCAAAGAAATAATAAAATGTTAAAAAAAGAAAAAATCAAAACCAAAAGCTCTACCTCAAGCAGAGTTTTGACCCCCAAAAGGTAGAAGTGCCAGACACTCCATGAAGTCCACTAGGGCCTTTGCTGTTGCTATGGATTTTACGTGGAAGCCTGGAAGGTAAATGTAAGTACATAGGGCTGGAAGGGACCAGCATTGAGTCCTGTCCTCTGCTATCCAGGTGCTCAGATACTACAGTGGTGGATGGCGGTATAAAACCTATTGACCCACATATACAGAACTGTGTATAATCTATGTGCTGTTCTTGGTATATGCAACAGCATGATTAATTGTCCATGAGGCAAGATATAGCATTCCCTAAAAGACACCTGACACAACTAGTGTATCCTGAGTAGTGAGTATAACAGAGTAGTGTATACTGTGAATTCTGAGAAAATGTCTCCTCTGTAATTAATCCTGTTTATACTTCTAACACTCCCCACTGAGGCAGACAGGAAGTTAACTTCTGAAAAACAGAGACCATGATTTAAACTGCCGTCCTCATCATTCTGCAGTATTCTAAACATCTAATGTATTAAAAAGTAGATCAATTCTAATATATTTTAGTAGCTTAACTGTGATTTAGATCATCTCCCTACTTGCATATACATGGAAACTATTTCTCTCTCCCCAGCTGACCTGGTATTGTTCCATAAACTACTAGACTTCGGAGGGAATGGTGTTTAATTACAGCAGTTTCTTGAAGCATTCATTTTGGAGTCTGTCTGAGTGATTTTTGCTGTGTTCCTCATGTGGATCAGTTGCTTTGTTTTGTAACACCATTAGTTACAGTGTGCTGCTATCTCACACTCTACATGGGTTTTAAATAAAATATAAGATCCTGAAAGTGAAAGGATACATCAACAATCCAAAATCAAATATTTTTCAGTGGTAAAATAATTTCAAGTCGGGGGGGGGGGGGAGACTCTTTAGTCACTTGAGCTAACTCAAAAAGCTACAATTTTTCACCTAGAGCAGCCTCCTTTTTCCTTTTTGGGCAATTACGTTCATAGGAATCTACAGCTCTGCCTCTCAGTGCTAGAGGGTATTAAAAGAATGAGAAGGCTCTAATTGCTTTCTCTGCTGAAACAAAGGGAGATGGTAAAGGAATAAAATTTATTTTCTAGATCTTTCCCAAAACAGTTGTATTAGAGTCGGTGGCTTTCACAGTATTTAATCTGTCCATATGCAAATACAGGACCCTGGAATTTAAATTATGTCCCAGATACTAAGGCCCTGTTGCAATGCCCATTGAAGCCAATGGGAGTTCATCCATTCACTTCATCCAACATTGGATCAGTTCGAAATGAGGAATTCATTTTTTAAAATAGCAAAACTTTGGGGGTTCAGTTCCTTACTCTGAAAATTTTCATACCCTGATCAAGTAGAGTTCCTGATTCCACTCATTTACAGACATAAAAAGGGAGAACATAATGTGTGAAAGCATTATATTTGGATCTAAAATATGGGACAGTTGAGAGGGATGTTTGGTTTGGCAGTTGAAATATATAATTTGACGCTTGGCATTGTCATGGTCTTAGCTACAAACTCTGACAAAGCAAATGTTCTCTTCTAGGAATAAGGAATAGTGTAAGTTACCAGTGCCTAGATGGTGATTTTAGATTATAGAGAATGGAATCTTATTTTAATGTGCACACCACATTTGTTAATAGAGTGGGCTTTATAGAAATCACTCAGATAGCAGGTACATTTCAAATGAGACCCTACTCTGATATTAAAAAGGTGTTTGTCTTAGAACAATTCACTGTAAAATCTAATATTTTTTAGACCAAGAGCCTGTTACCACTGCAAAAAGAAAAGGAGTACTTGTGGCACCTTAGAGACTAACCAATTTATTTGAGCATGAGCTTTCGTGAGCTACAGCTCACTTCATCGGATGCATACCGTGGAAACTGCAGCAGACTTTATATATACACAGAGAATATGAAACAATACCTCCTCCCACCCCACTGTCCTGCTGGTAATAGCTTATCTAAAGTAATCATCAGGTTAGGCCATTTCCAGCACAAATCCAGGTTTTCTCACCCTCCACCCCCCCACACAAATTCACTCTCCTGCTGGTGATAGCCCATCCAAAGTGACAACTCTTTACACAATGTGCATGATAATCAAGTTAGGCCATTTCCTGCACAAATCCAGGTTCTCTCACTCCCTCACCCCCCTCCAAAAACCCACCCCCATACACACACAAACTCACTCTCCTGCTGGTAATAGCTCATCCAAACTGACCACTCTCCAAGTTTAAATCCAAGTTAAACCAGAACATCTGGGGGGGGAGGGGTAGGAAAAAACAAGAGGAAATAGGCTACCTTGCATATATATATATATATACATGTATACATATATATATGTATATATAAAGTCTGCTGCAGTTTCCACGGTATGCATCCAATGAAGTGAGCTGTAGCTCACGAAAGCTCATGCTCAAATAAATTGGTTAGTCTCTTTATGCAAGGTATACCCAAGCAGTCACACACTGTTCCTTGTTCTGAGAAGGAAGTAGGTTACTAAGTTTCTAATAGGACTTGTCAGCTAATAGCTTCTAAATGATCTTTGGATATTGCTACAGCAGGTTACTCCTTCCTGAGATCCAGTCTGAAGTTCTAAGGACCAAATGCTTTGCTGACTTGCAACTTCAGACACTCCCCACACAGTCCATGTGGTTGCACAAGTCAGTGTAGAATCTGACCCCAAAGGAGAAGCATTTCCATGTTGTAGTTTCTTTTTTCCTTCCCTCTGTAAACGTAAGGTGAGCATTAGGAAAAGCATCCTAACAGTGCGATCTGTTATATTATGAAAATCTCTCTCAAAGAAAGTGAGGGCAGTCCCATTGTTCATCTAATTTTAAATGTCTCAAGCAAAGAATTGGAGAACATACTGAAGTGGAAAATTCTGCATTGACAAGCACCGACTGGATGAGTTAAATGGATGACCTAATAGGTAACTGCACATCCACCCACCCACCTCACAAATATTGTGTCTCTGATCTCTGCCTCCTTCCTAGATCATTGTCCCAGATGGTAGGTTGGCCATAGTGCTGAGGTCAAGCTGGAGGGTCGGAGGAAAGATTGTCAGGGCTGAATAAGGCAGGACAAGGGGACGTTTCCCAAAAAGGAGTGTGCACATTCGTTCTCCATCTGAAATTCCTAGGCACTGGCAAGCAGAGCTGACAGGAGGACTGTTCCATTTCCTGGCAACATTTGAGATTTCAAATTTTGTTTTTGTTCTGCATTGGAATGAAAACAAAACCTTCTGAATGTTTTCACAAAAACCACTGGAGTACACGTGTAGGCTGGTGGTTAAGGCCCTGTTCTGGGAGACCAAACTCACTGTTTAGAGTTTTTCATCCCAGATCACTCCAAACAGGTAGAGTAAAGACTTAAACCCCCTTCTTTCCGCTTCAAGGCTAATACCCTAGCCAACAGGATACCGAGTCTCTCTCTTTGCTCAGCCTCAACCTGGACCAGGAATGTTTTGGCTTTGACAAAACAGCATATTGTGGGGTGAAAATGTTCCAACCAGCCCTACTGGCTAGCAACAAAGAAATACAAGTGAGGGCCCAAAAGAAGAAAATTGGACTTGTGATTAAGGATGAGTTAAATGGATGACCTAATAGATGAGTGGAATGTGGAATGTGGATTCAAATCCACTCAGGGAATGTGGATTCAAATCCCAACTCTGCTACAGGCTTTCTTGTATGACCATGGAACAGCAACATAATTTCAGTTCTCCTTGTGCAAAATGTAGTTTCCTTTCTTGCATTCTTTGTCTATTTAGACTGCAAAGTCTTTGAGGCAGGGACTGTCTCAGAGCCAATCACAATGGAGCCTTAATCTCCATTGTGGACTTTAGGCACTACTGTAATCCAAATAAATAATATTAAGAATCCTGCCTGCCTTATGTGAGTAGCCCCACTGAAATCAATGAGATTACTCAAATATAATAAACACTGGTTGGTCCTAAAATCAAAACCCAGTGCTTTCCACTGATTTCAATGCAGAATGTCTTCCTTCCTCTCCTAATTTCTCTTTCTTCCAGCCTATTACCAGAAAATGGCAGCCTCCATGCAGTAAGTTTTACTTCATTTTAAAATATAAAAAATAAAAACTGACAAAAATTAACGAGAGAGTCAATTTCTATTGCTTTCAGTAAAAGTCTAGATAATTCTGAAGTATTGACAGAGTTTTTCTTTACTGGTAACTTTCATTTTCTTGAAAGATGTATTATTTAAGAAAGCACCTATCTCATTTGTATTCCTTTTCTCAATAGGCACCTTAACATTTATTAACTGTGTCAATGTGAAGTGGGGAACCAGAGTACAAGATCTGTTCACATATGCAAAAGTTATGGCCCTTATCATGATCATCTCAGTGGGTCTTTACAAAATTAGTAAAGGTAAGAATATAGTTCATTTTACAGACTTTTTTTAAAAAACTGAACAGTATCTGAGAGTCAAAATACAGAAGTATCAGAATCCACAGCACTTTAATATAAAATGTTATGCACTGGGAAATAGCTGTTAACGTCCTGAAAAAGAGGTGACAGCTATATTGCTTTGTAGGACGCTTTAAGCTCCATCTACACTGCAATAAAAGACCCTCGGCACACCTGGACACTGGTCTGCAGGGCTATAAAATGTCAGTGTAGACATTTGCGCCACCCAAATGTAAACCCAGGGTTCAAACTCAAGTTCAAGGCTAGCCCCCTTCCTTCTACTCACAAATCACACTAACCCAGGGCTTGGACCCAGTGTCTCAATAGTTCGCAATATGGGGCCAAATATTTTCATGAGAACAGGACATGTTTTCAGTGCCCGCAAATCTGAACCCTAGTCTTCATACAACCTTGAAACCACACCTTAGCCTAAACTGCCTTAGTCTACCCTTGTCCATTTTTAGCTGTAGAGGATGAATAGGGATTACAACATGGTTATACTCTAATAAATTAGGTTTCAGAGTAACAGCCGTGTTAGTCTGTATTCGCAAAAAGAAAAGGGTACTTGTGGCACCTTAGAGACTAACCAATTTATTTGAGCATAAGCTTTCGTGAGCTACAGCTCACTTCATCGGATGCATACACACACACAAACCTACTCTCTTGCTAGCGAGTGGGTTTGTGTGTGTGGGGGGGGAGAAAACCTGGATTTGTGCTGGAAATGGCCCAACTTAATTATCATACACATTGTAAGGAGAGTGATCACTTTAGATAAGCTATTACCAGCAGGAGAGTGGGGTGGGGGGAGGTATTTTTTCATGCTTTGTGTGTATAAAAGGATCTTCTACACTTTCCACAGTATGCATCCAATGAAGTGAGCTGTAGCTCATGAAAGTTTATGCTCAAATAAATTGGTTAGTCTTTAAGGTGCCACAAGTACTTCTTTTCTTTTAACTAAATGCTGTTTGCAGAATCTTTACTGCTAGTGATGATGTGTGAATCAGAAAGAGGACTGCTCAAATTTCAGATCCCAGGTTCATTTTGCAGACTTGCTCTCACACAGATAAAACTCTGCAATGCTAACAAATGTAAAAAAAAATAGTAAAAATTATTTTTGTCAGAAAAGTAAGCAGCCATAAATTTGTCAATATCAGGGCTGTCAAGTGATTAAAAAAATTAATCTAGATTAATTGCACAATTAAAAAACTTAATTGCAATTAATTGTGTGATTAATCCACTGTTAAACAATAATAGAATACCATTTATTTAACTATTTTTGAGTGTTTTCTACATTTTCAAATATATTGATTTCAATTACAACACAGAATACAAAGTGTACAGTTTTCACTTTATATTTATTTTTGATTACAAGTATTTGCCCTGTAAAAAAACCAAACAAATGTATTTTTAAATTCACCTAATACAAGTTCTGTAGTTCAATTGATTTATCATGAAAGTTTAACTTACAAATATAGAATTATGTAAAAAAAAAACTGCATTCAAAAATAAAACAATGTAAAATTTTAGAGCCTGCAAGTCCACTCAGTCCCATTTCTTGTTCAGCCAAATTGCTCAGACAAACAAGTTTGTTTATATTTGTGGGAGTTAATGCTGCCCTCTTCTTGTTTACGACACCTGAAAGTGAGAACAGCCATTCTCATGGCACTGCTGTAGCCAGTGTCGCAAGATATTTACATGCCAGATGCGCTAAAGATTCATATGTCCCTTCATGCTGATGATGGGTTCTGCTCAATAACAATCCAAAGCAGTGCAGACCAACACGTGTTCACTTTCATTATCTGAGTCAGATGCCACCAGCAGAAGGTTGATTTTCTTTTTTGATGGTTTGGGTTCAGTAGTTTCCGCATTGGAAAGTTGTTCTTTTAAGACTTCTGAAAGCATGCTCCACACCTCATCCCACTCAGATTTTGGAAGGCACTTCAGGTTCTTAATCCTTGGATTGAGTGCTGTAGCTATCTTTAGAAATCTTACACTGGTACCTTCTTTGCGTTTTGTCAAATCTCCTGTGAAAATGTTCTTAAAACGAACAACATGTGCTGGGTCATCATCTGAGACTGCTATAACATGAAATATATGGCAGAATGCACGTAAAATAGCAGGGGACATACAGTTCTCCCCCAAGGAGTTCAGTCATAAATTTAATTACCTCATTATATTTTAGCATTATTTTTTTAACAAACGTCATCAGCATGGAAGCATGTCCTCTGGAATGGTGGCCAAAGCATGAAGGGGCATATGAATGTTTAGCATATCTGGCTCTTAAATACCTTGCAGTGCCAGCTACAAAAGTGCTATGTGAACATCTGTTCTCACTTTCAGGTGACACTGTAAATAGGAAGCGGGCAGCATTATCTCCTATAAATGTAAACTTAGCAATTGGCTAAACAAGAAGTAGGACTACGTGGACTTGTAGGCTTTGAAGTTTTACATTGTTTTGTTTTTGAGTGCAGTTATGTAACAAAAATCTACATTTGTAAATTGCACTTTCATGAGAAAGAGATTGCGCTATATTTCTTGTATGAGGTGAATTGAAAAATCCTATTTCTTTTGTTTATCATGTTTGCAGTGCAAATATTTGTAATAAAAATAATATACACTTTGATTTCAATTACAACACAGAATACAATATATATGAAAATGTAGAAAAACATCCAAAATATTTAACAAATTTCAAGTGGTATGCTACTGTTTGACAGTGCAATTCAAACTGTGATTAATTGTGATGAAATTTTTTAATCATAATTAACCTTTTTGAGTTAATTGCATGAGTTAACTGCGATTAATCGACAGCCCTAGTCAATATGTACAAGGAACAATCTTGTGGGATATGTAGGGACCATTTTATGTGGTCACTTTTTTGACCATAATGTAGTTAGGACTGAGGAGTTTCCGTTTAATAGAAGAGAAAATGCTATTGGAGAGAGGCCTATAGTAAAGACAGGGTTTAGGATGGTATTTTATTGTCTGGGAGAACCAGGGTCCAACCAGGGTCCAGGGTCCAACCAGGATTATAAACTCCATTGTGCTCGCCACTGCATTACCACATAATAAAAGACAGCCTCACTCTTGAAGAGCTAGCACTGTAAAAGGCAAGGCAGACTAATAAAAATAGATAGGCAATAAATAAGTAATTCATTGTTCCTGTTCATAAATAAGCTACACTGGCATAAACACCTTTATACTGATATTACTGTGCCCATCCTCAGGGAGCTATACTATTTATACCAGTGTAGGAAAAATAGTATAGCTTTTGTGTGTAAACAGGCCTTAGTAGGTCAGATAATGTGAGTTGTCTTTGACCTGTCAGCTCTGATCAGAAGCAAACTGCTGAACATAGCGATAAGGACAAGGAGTGAGAATGGGGGAGGAGAACATTGCTGATTGTCATTCTCTATTATATTTTCTAATCTGGCTAGGAAAACAGAGATGGAGGGGTGGCAAATGTTTTTGTTGTGAATGAAGACTGCTAAGAGCTTTCAGTGGGAGTCAAGTCATCTGATAAGCCCTAGTCTATGCTATGAACTTATGTCTGTATAACTATGGTCTCTCAAGGGTATGGAAAATCCACACACCGAGCGATGCATTATACCGACCAAACTCCCAGTGTAGACAGCGCTATGTCGATGGAAGGGTGTATCCTGTCGATATAGCTACTGCCTCTCAGGAAGGTGGAGTACCTACACCAACAGGAGACACTCCCATAGGAGTAGGTAGCATCTTCACTAATCATTGCAACTGCTGCAGTGCTGTAAGTGTAGACAAGCCCTAAACTAGTAGGGGATAAGCGCAACCTAATCTGTATTATATTTAAATAGATTCAGGGTATTAAAATGGGGAAGCAATAGGAAGCTGGGGAGAAGGATGAAGGAAACTCAGAGGAATTTTTGATCGGGTTAGGGTGACCAGATGTCCTGATTTTATAGGGACCGTCCCAATTTTTGCGTCTTTTTCTTATATAGGCTCCTATTACCCTCCACTCCCTGTCCTGATTTTTCTCATTTGCTGTCTGGTAACCCTAGATCGGGTCAACACTCTTTCACTCAGCAGTTATTTTACTGAGAACAGTTATGTTTTTCCCTAGCTTCGGTATTCCTGATTGATATAGTCAAATGTGTTTATTTTTTGGACATTATGAATGCTTGTGATTTTGAAACCATGCTGTTTTTAGAAGGTAAGTTTCTCAGCCCTGTCACTCTGTTTTGATACCACTAAAGTCAGAGGTGTCTCTCTTTGTCAGCACAGACCCCCATCTGCAGTCCCTCTCCATGGAGTGTAGATGGATCCTATGATTTAACTCCACCTATCCCAATTCTAACAGTAACTGGGTATGAGATTTTGTTACAAAGGTGAAACACTAGTAGCTGCAAACTTTACGCTGTCGGTCTCCATAGCTTACTGCTTGTGTGTAACCCATGAATTCCCCATATTTAACTACCTTCTTAGTGTCCAGGGTGACTTTATAAAGAAGTCCTCCCTTTGTTCATAACTGAGTAAAGTGTCTGAATGCTCATCTCACTCATAATACATAATTCCATTTCTATTTATAAGTGATTTTTCAATTTCCTTCTGCATATCTGGTCATTTTAAAAGTCTTTCCTCCACTTCCACTTTCCCTGCATATTTGAGGTAAACATTTTTATTCAAATCAGTTTCTTTAGCATGCTAATGAAAACCTGGACCCCAGGAGTTCTTCCCCTGCTGGATACTTAAAGAAATCTACACAGATACCTGTAGATAATTAGAATTACATCATATCAGATTTCACATTAATAAATGCATTACAGAAATTAACTTATAAAAATGACAATATTATGCTTTTATATAGCAATTTTATCCCTAGAATTCAAAGTGCTTTAAAAAAGAAAGTAACTATAATTAACCCCATTTTATAAATGGGGAAACTGCCATGACGTGAGTCGCACAGCAAGTCAGAGAAGGAGCCAGGAATAGAACTCTAGCCTCCTGATTCCCATCCAATCCACTGGTCACACTCTCCTGGGCTTTTAACAGAGTGTGTGGATGGTCCCACTGAAGTCAATGGCAGTACCTTATTAATCAAGTCAGAACTAGTCCCATAATAGTCAGACAACAAATATGGAAAAACATTACTTACATGTGTAGTTCCATATCACAATTTGTGAATGTTCTGATGTCTCTAACTGACTAAGCTTTTTTATATCTCCAATGCTATGAAAATATCTATATATTTTAAAAAGGTTTTATTATGGTCTGAGAACAGTAGCTTTTGTTTTATTTTGTTTAGCTGAAGTGTATATACTTAAATTAGATAAGACCGAAAAACATTTAAACATAACTTATAACTGTGTTATAATATTTACATAGGAGAAACAGAAAATCTTAAAACTCCATTTGAAGGTTCAACAACTGATATAGGATGTATAGCACTTGCTCTGTATTCAGCCCTCTTTTCCTACTCTGGATGGGATACCCTGAATTATGTCACTGAGGAGATGAGGAATCCTGAAAGGTTTGTGCATACTCTCAAATCCTCCAAAGTGTTACAAAGATTATGAAAACATGACCATGTGACAAGATAGATTGTTCAATGACCCAATGGATGAGTTCAGTTTGTTGTGGGGGGGCGGGGTTGTCCTAATTTTGAAATTAATCAAACTACTATCCATAAAAAAATTCTAGCTTTTGAAAAGACCTACTAAGCACCTTACCCCTATGTGATTTCCCTTTTTCTCTTCAGATTATTATATCAAAAAGTCAATAGCTCCATATGTGACATTATTTTCTTTACTTTTTAGGATGGGATTTTCAAAGGTACCTAAGGAATTAGGGCATCCAACTTCCACTGAAAATGAATAGGATCTGGGTGCCTAACTTCCACAGGCCCTTTCAAATTCCCACTTTTTTTTTTTTTTTTTTTTTGTGGTCAGCCAGTGCTGTATTTTACCTTCGAGGAAATGAGCCAAAATCAAGGGTAATAATAAACTGGGGCAAAAGTGAGAGACAAGGGAGTTATACTAGTGTTCTGGAAACATGTTCATTTCCAAGGCCTGGTCTACACCTAACAGTTAAAAGGTTCAAATTCTTAGGGGTAATATTCGATACTAAATTACTTTGGAAAGTGTAGACGTAGCCTCAATCAGCATGGAGAGGCACATACATTGACAGGAGCCAAATTTAAGTGAAGGCACTTCTGGAGCTAGGTTGGCAGCTTATATCGACCTAACCCTGTAATGTAGAGCAGGCCTGAATAAGTTCCCACACCTGAAGAAAAGTTCTGTGTAAGCACGAAAGCTTGTCCCCTTCACCAACAGAAGCTGGGCCAATAAAAGATATTACCCCACGCACTTGTATTTGGGAGGAGCATTTCTCATTTCAATATGATGCAATACCATTTTCTCTCTCTCTTTGTAGGAATCTACCCCTCTCAATTGCAATTTCAATGCCTATTGTGACCATTATTTACTTGCTGACTAACATAGCATACTATGTAGTGTTGGACATGCCAGCTCTCCTAACAAGCGACGCAGTGGCAGTGGTAAGTTGTGTGAAGTTTATTAAGGCAAATGTTTACAATATATATAATTCTGTGGAAGATTCTCATGTCGTCCCTTTACAGCAGATATCTTACCCTACCAATTAAAGTATTTCCTCTGTATGTGTGTTTAATAGCAATAACTACTTGTTCCTGTGTAATACCACCAGTACACTGTGATGACTCAGGCATAATGCATATCTCTGTGAACTGATGCTTATTAAACCATTTAATAATCTCTGCAAATACTGATCCTAACAATGACCTAGATGTAGCGTTTTTTTTAAATAAACCCAGAGAATAAGGAGTAGAAAGTTTGGATTGCTTTAGGGTCCAATTTTGCTGTAGTTCTACTTCATGGTGTTCAGTATTGTCACTGCACACTCTATACTGACAAAAATAGGTTTGAGACAAATTTATGCTGAACCCTGCTCAAACTTTTATTAGCATTTCACCCCCCCAAAATACAAACAAATATAGTCAGCATATTATACAATATGGAAAGTCTATAGTTATTAACACACAATTCAACCATAGATTTATATATCCTAATCTGCATGACAACCACTATTTCAAACCCAATTTACAGAAATTAACAAAAATCCAGTTTTGATTTAATGCAAATGTAGGACTTATCTTAGCATTGATCAGCCTTTCAAAATTCCAATCACCCGCTCAGCAGGAGTAATTTTCATTATCATCATGGTAAAGAATGGGCTAAGAGACTCTGTGCTTGGACTGATAAATTTTCCTGACAGTTTTGCAGACTGTCATTGTATATTTAATGTAATTAGCCTCATGCTCTTTCTTTCTATTGCAGACATTTGGTAATGAAACCCTTAGTTATGCTAAGTGGATAATTCCTATTGCAGTGGCCATGTCCTGTTATGGTGGCTTAAACTCATCAACTATTGCAGCTTCCAGGTATGAAACATCAAACATGTCAAAAGCAGCCGGTACTCCAAGGGCAATCAATAGCACTTCGTAGTAAGTGGCATCATTTAATAATACATTGCAGTGGGACTTGCTGAAGTTAAGAATCTGTGACTATCTCCCTTTCAGGTGTTTAGTATTGTAGGATAAATAATACATTCTATAATGTTAAGAATGCAGTCTAAAGGTAGCAGTAGAATGTTAACAGGAGTGACTGTTGAGTTTCTTTGGTCTAACTTGACTGGCAGACTTGCTACAAGAAGATGTGGCTGGTCTAGGAAGTGAGGGTCTAAGACGCCCATGCATGGTTGACACGGATTGCATTCCTGGTGCACAAAGAATGTTCCCTATTAGTGCCACCTGGGGAATGAACCATCCCAAAAGAAATGAGGAATGATAGGGAGAAGGCCTTGTAAAATTGTACATCTGTGTATACTGCCCCTCCTAGTTAGTGATACAGCAGATTCACTACCCTTTCCTGGTGGGGTGCTTTGGGAGGCATTGTATGAGGTACACTTGTGTCTTGGCACAATGTTTCCAGAACAGCTCAGCACGGCCTCCTTTGCCAAGCAGTAATTAGCTGCCATAGTGTGGCCCTATGATTGTAGGCCACTCAGGGCTTGCGCCTCGCTTCTTTTATTTGTAGGTAAAACCCAATGCAAAACTCTGTGGCTCAGAAAGCTTGTAGGGTAAAATCTGAGTAAATAAAACAAAGGGTATGTCTACACTACGAAATTAGGTCGAATTTATAGAAGTCGGTTTTTTTAGAAATTGGTTTTATATATTCGAATGTGTGTGTCCCCACAGAAAATGCTCTAAGTGCATTAAGTGCATTAACTTGGCGGAGTGCTTCCACAGTACCGAGGCTAGAGTCGACTTCCGGGGTGTTGCACTGTGGGTAGCTATCCCACAGTTCCCGCAGTCTCCACCGCCCACTGGAATTCTGGGTTGAGATCCCAGTGCCTGATGGGGCTAAAACATTGTCGCAGGTGGTTCTGGGTACATATCGTCAGGCCCCCGTTCCCTCCCCCCGTCCGTGAAAGCAAGGGCAGACAATCGTTCCGCGCCTTTTTTCCTGAGTTACCTGTGCAGACGCCATACCACGGCAAGCATGGAGCCCGCTCAGGTAACCATCACTGTATGTCTCCTGAGTGCTGGCAGACGTGGTACTGCATTGCTACACAGCAGCAGCAACCCATTGCCTTGTGGCAGCAGACGGTACAGTACGACTGGTAGCCATCATCGTCATGTCCAAGGTGCTCCTGGCCACATCGGCCAGGAGCGCCTGGGCAGACATGGGCGCAGGGACTAAATTTGGAGTGACTTGACCAGGTCATTCTCTTTAGTCCTGCAGTCAGTCCTATTGAACCATCTTATGGTGAGCAGGCAGGCGATACGGATTGCTAGCAGTCCTACTGTACCATCTTCTGCCAGGCAGGCAAGAGATGAGGATGGCTAGCAGTCCTACTGCACCGTCTTCTGCCAAGCAGCCATGAGATGTGGATGGCTTGCAGTCCTTCTGCACCGTCTGCTGCCAGCCAAAGATGTAAAAGATTGATGGAGTGGATCAAAACAAGAAATAGACCAGATTTGTTTTGTACTAATTTTCTTCCCCCTCTCCCCCGTCTAGGGGACTCATTCCTCTAGGTCACACTGCAGTCACTCACAGAGAAGGTGCAGTGAGGTAAATCTAGCCACGTATCAATCAGAGGCCAGACCAACCTGCTTGTTCCAATAAGAACAATTACTTAGGTGCACCATTTCTTATTTGAACCCTCCGTGAAGTCCTGCCTGAAATACTCCTTGATGTAAAGCCACCCCCGTTGTTGATTTTAATTCCCTGTAAGCCAACCCTGTAAGCCATGTCGTCAGTCACCCCTCGCTCCGTCAGAGCAATGGCAGACAATCGTTCCGCCCCTTTTTTCTGTGCGGAGCCATACCAAGGCAAGCATGGAGGCCGCTCAGCTCACTTTGGCAATTAGGAGCACATTAAACACCACACGCATTATCCAGCAGTATATGCAGCACCAGAACCTGGCAGAGCGATACCGGGCGAGGAGGCGACGTCAGCGAGGTCACGTGAGTGATCAGGACATGGACACAGATTTCTCTGAAAGCATGGGCCCTGCCAATGCATGCATCATGGTGCTAATAGGGCAGGTTCATGCCATGGAACGCCGATTCTGGGCTCGGGAAACAAGCACAGACTGGTGGGACCGCATAGTGTTGCAGGTCTGGGACGATTCCCAGTGGCTGCGAAACTTTCGCATGCGTAAGGGCACTTTCATGGAACTTTGTGACTTGCTTTCCCCTGCCCTGAAGCACATGAATACCAAGATGAGAGCAGCCCTCATAGTTGAGAAGCGAGTGGCGATAGCCCTGGGGAAGCTTGTAACACCAGACAGCTACCAGTCAGTTGAGAATCAATTTGGAGTGGGCAAATCTACTGTGGGGGCTGCTGTGATGCAAGTAGCCCACGCAATCAAAGATCTGCTGATATCAAGGGTAGTGACCCTGGGAAATGTGCAGGTCATAGTGGATGGCTTTGCTGCAATGGGATTCTCTAACTGTGGTGGGGCCATAGACGGAACCCATATCCCTATCTTGCCACCGGAGCACCAAGCCGGCGAGTACATAAACCACAAGGGGTACTTTTCAGTAGTGCTGCAAGCTCTGGTGGATCACAAGGGACGTTTCACCAACATCAACGTAGGATGGCCGGGAAAGGTACATGACGCTCGCATCTTCAGGAACTCTGATCTGTTTCAAAAGCTGCAGGAAGGGACTTTATTCCGAGACCAGAAAATAACTGTTGGGGATGTTGAAATGCCTATAGTTATCCTTGGGGACCCAGCCTACCCCTTAATGCCATGGCTCATGAAGCCGTACACAGGCACCCTGGACAGTAGTCAGGAGCTGTTCAACTACAGGCTGAGCAAGTGCAGAATGGTGGTAGAATGTGCATTTGGACATTTAAAGGCACGCTGGCGCAGTTTACTGACTCGCTTAGACCTCAGCGAAACCAATATTCCCACTGTTATTACTGCTTGCTGTGCGCTCCACAATATCTGTGAGAGTAAGGGGGAGATGTTTATGGCGGGGTGGGAGGTTGAGGCAAATCGTCTGGCTGCTGGTTACGCGCAGCCAGACACCAGGGCGGTTAGAAGAGCACAGGAGGGCGTGGTACGCATCAGAGAAGCTTTGAAAACCAGTTTCATGACTGCCCAGGCTACGGTGTGAAAGCTCTGTTTGTTTCTCCTTGATGAAACCCCCCCGCCCCTTGGTTCACTCTACTTTCCTGTAAGCTAACCACCCTCCCCTCCTCCCTTCGGTTACCACTTACAGAGGCAATAAAGTCACTGTTGCTTCACATTCATGCATTCTTTATTCATTCATCACACAAATAGGGGAATGACTACCAAGGTAGCCCAGGAGGGGTGGTGGAGGAGGGAAGGAAAATGCCACACAGCACTTTAAAAGTTTACAACTTTAAAATTTATTGAATGCCAGTCTTCTGTTTTTTGGGCAATCCTCTGTGGTGGAGTGGCTGGTTGGCCAGAGGCCCCCCCAACTGCGTTCTTGGGCGTCTGGGTGTGGAGGCTATGTAACTTGGGGAGGAGGGTGGTTGGTTACACAGGGGCTGTAGTGGCAGTCTGTGTTCCAGCTGCCTTTGCTGCAGCTCAACCATACACTGGAGCATACTAGTTTGATCCTCCAGCAGCGTCAGCATTGAATCCTGCCTCCTCTCATCACGCTGCTGCCACATTTGAGCTTCAGCCCTCTCTTCAGTCTGCCACTTACTCTCTTCAGCTCGCCACCTCTCCTCCCAGTCATTTTGTGCTTTCCTGCACTCTGACATTATTTGCCTCCACGCATTTGTCTGTGCTCTGTCAGTGTGGGAGGACAGCATGAGCTCAGAGAACATTTCATCACGAGTGCGTTTTTTTTTTTCTTTCTAATCTTCACTAGCCTCTGGGAAGGAGAAGATCCTGTGATCATTGAAACACATGCAGCTGGTGGAGAAAAAAAAAGGGACAGCGGTATTTAAAAAGACACATTTTATAAAACAGTGGCTACACTCTTTCAGGATAAACCTTGCTGTTAACATTACATACATAGCACATGTCCTTTCATTACAAGGTTGCATTTTGCCTCCCTCCACCGCGTGGCTACCCCCTCAACCGTCCCCGTGGCTAACAGCGGGGAACATTTCTGTTCAGCCACAGGCAAACAGCCCAGCAGGAACGGGCACCTCTGAATGTCCCCTGAAGAAAAACACGCTATTTCAACCAGGTGACCATGAATGATATCTCACTCTCCTGAGGATAACACAGAGAGATAAAGAACGGATGTTGTTTGAACGCCAGCAAACATACACTGCAATGCTTTGCTCTACAATGATTCCCGAGTACATGCTACTGGCCTGGAGTGGTAAAGTGTCCTACCATGGTGGACCGAATAAGGCTGCCCTCTCCAGAAACCTTTTGCAAAGTCTTTGGGAGTACATCCAGGAGAGCCGCGAATGCCAGGGCAAATTAATCCTTTCACATGCTTGCCTTTAAACCATGTATAGTATTTTAAAAGGTACACTCACCAGAGGTCCCTTCTCTGCCTGCTGGGTCCAGGAGGCAGCCTTGGGTGGGTTCGGGGGGTACTGGCTCCAGGTCCAGGGTGAGAAACAGTTCCTGGCTGTCGGGAAAACCGGTTTCTCCGCTTGCTTGCTGTGAGCTATCTACAACCTCATCATCGTCACCATCTTCTTCGTCCCCAAAACCTGCTTCCGTGTTGCCTCCATCTCCATTGAAGGAGTCAGACAACACGGCTGGGGTAGTGGTGGCTGAACCCCCTAAAATGGCATGCAGCTCATCATAGAAGCGGCATGTTTGGGGCTCTAACCTGGAGCAGCCTTTCGCCTCTCTGGTTTTCTGGTAGGCTTGCCTCAGCTCCTTAAGTTTCATGCGGCACTGCTTCGGGTCCCTGTTATGGCCTCTGTCCTTCGTGCCCTGGGAGATTTTGACAAAGGTTTTGGCATTTCGAAAACTGGAACGGAGTTCTGATAGCATGGATTCCTCTCCCCATACAGCGATCAGATCCCGTACCTCCCGTTCAGTCCATGCTGGAGCTCTTTTGCGATTCTGGGACTCCATCATGGTCACCTCTGCTGATGAGCTCTGCATGGTCACCTGCAGCTTGCCACACTGGCCAAACAGGAAATGAGATTCAAAAGTTTGCGGTTCTTTTCCTGTCTACCTGGCCAGTGCATCTGAGTTGAGAGTGCTGTCCAGAGCAGTCACAATGGAGCACTCTGGGATAGCTCCCGGAGGCCAATACCGTCAAATTGTGTCCACAGTACCCCAAATTCGACCCGGCAAGGCCGATTTAAGCGCTAATCCACTTGTCAGGGGTGGAGTAAGGAAATTGATTTTAAGAGCCCTTTAAGTCAAAATAAAGGGCTTCCTTGTGTGGACGGGTGCAGGTTTACATCGATTTAATGCTGCTAAATTCGACCTAAAGTCCTTGTGTACACCAGGGCAAAGTGATCTCTGAGCACACCTCCAGATTCTAATGAGAAATAGCACAACTGGATAGAGGTGTTATTTTAGAGTCAATTAATAGTCCAATTTTATTTGCATTATACTGAAGAATATTTGTGTTCTTCCTTTTTCATCTGTCAAAGAATATTGCTATACTGTGATATTTGAAACTGATCCAATAATAGTTCCTGTTGATAACTCATAAATAATAAACAGAATTGGAACTGCTTTAAACAGAAAAACAAGGCCCAACAAAGGGAAAAAAAATTCCTTTCAGTCAAGCCAGAATTGAACTTTCATAGATATAAACCATCAATCTCACCATAAATTTGACACAGATCCTATTCAACAGAATTGAAAGTCTGCTAATGTTGCCATGTGCATGAATACATTAGAAGTACCAAACCTGAAGGAATGCCACAATCCGAGGATAAAAGGTCATCATTTAGCACCATCTTTGTCCTATAATATCATATAGTTCCATGATTATCTTTCTGTAATGCCAAAGCAAAATAATTCAGAATATGCAAGTGCAGTGTGGAGTTATTATTCATTTGTGGGGAGCAACACTGCCCTTGGCCTAACAAATGTGGTGAATTTGTTGTATATAGCTGCAAGTTAATCTGAATCTAAATAAAGCTTTTAATATTTTGGGTTAATAAATATTTATTTCAGTGCTAATAGTTCATGCTTTATAGCTAAGTATTTAGCATAATTTCATGTTGTCTGTGGACAGGTATATACTTGAGACACTGGAAGAAAACCAAAACACTTAAAACCAAGATGCAGCTATAATCCTGTAGGTCTCACCTTCTGTGTCTACAGCTATAAGTATGAAAGAACCAAATTCAGGAGAAAAGTCCAGCACATTCCAGTACTGTTTGTTTGAAGCTTACATTATCCCTCCCACTGCTATCCACAGTGCATTATTTAGTTAATTACGGTAGTTAGTTAAAAGAAAAGGAATACTTGTGGCACCGTAGAGACTAACAAATTTATCTGAGCATAAGCTTTCGTGAGCTACAGCTCACTTCATTGGATGCATTCAGTGGAAAATACAGTGTGGAGATTTATATACATAGAGAACATGAAACAATGGGTGTTACCATACACACTGTAACCAGAGTGATCACTTAAGGTGAGCTATTACCAGCAGGAGAGCCGGGGGGAGAGGGAAACCTTTTGTAGGGATAACCAAGGTGGGCCATTTCCAGCAGTTGACAAGAACGTCTGAGGAACAGTGGAGGGTGGGTGTGTGAGGGGGCGATAAACATGGGGAAATAATTTTCCTTTGTGTAATGATCCATCCACTCCCAGTCTCTATTCAAGCCTAAGTTAATTGTATCCAGTTTGCAGATTAATTCCAATTCAGCAGTCTCTCGTTGGAGTCTGTGGCTGACTTAGAACAACGCTTCCTCAGCTCTCATCCCCTAATGCCCCTGCTCTACTTGCGCTACATTGATGACATCTTCATCATCTGGACCCATGGAAAAGAAGCCCTTGAGGAATTCCACCATGATTTCAACAATTTCCATCCCAACATCAACCTCAGCCTGGACCAGTCCACACAAGAGATCCACTTCTTGGACACTACAGTGCTCATAAGTGGTGGTCACATAAACACCACCCTATACCAGAAACCTACTGACCACTATTCCTAGCTACATGCCTCCAACTTTCATCCAGACCACACCACGCGATCCATTGTCTACAGCCAAGCTCTACGATACAACCGCATTTGCGCCAACCCCTCAGACAGAGACAAACACCTATAAGATCTCTATCAAGCATTCTTACAACTACAATGCCCACCTGCTGAAGTGAAGAAACAGATTGACAGAGCCAGAAGACTACCCAGAAGCTACCTACTACGGGACAAAGCCCTGGCTGGGATGATTTAGTCGGGGATCGGTCCTGCTTTGAGCAGGGGGTTGGACTAGATGACCTCCTGAGGTCCCTTCCAATCCTGATATTCTGTGATTCTATGATTCTATGACAGGCCCAACAAAGAAAATAACAGAACGCCACTAGCCATCACCTTCAGCCCCCAATTAAAACATCTCCAATGCATCATCAAGGATCTACAACCTATCCTGAAGGATGACCCATCACTCTCACAGATCTTGGGAGACAGGCCAGTCCTTGCTTACAGACAGCCCCCCAACCTGAAGCAAATACTCACCAGCAACCACACACCACACAACAGAACCACTAACCCAGGAACCTATCCTTGCAACAAAGCCCATTGCCAACTGTATCCACATATCTATTCAGGGGACACCATCATAGGGCCTAATCACATCAGCCAGACTATCAGAGGCTTGTTGACCTGCACATCTACCAATGTGATATATGCCAACATGTGCCAGCAATGCCCCTCTGCCATGTACATTGGTCAAACTGAACAGGCTCTACGTAAAAGAATAAATGGACACAAATCAGACTTCAAGAATTATAACATTCAAAAACCAGTTGGAGAACACTTCAATCTCTCTGGTCACTCGATTACAAACCTAAAAGTGGCAATACTTCAACAAAAAAACTTCAGAAACAGACTCCAACGAGAGACTGCTGAATTGGAATTAATTTGCAAACTGGATACAATTAACTTAGGCTTGAATAGAGACTGGGAATGGATGGGTCATTACACAAAGTAAATCTATTTCCCCATGTTTATCCCCCCCGCTATCTCCACCCTCCACTGTTCCTCAGATGTTCTTGTCAACTGCTGGAAATGGCCCACCTTGATTATCACTACAAAAGGTCCCCCCCCACACACACACTCGCCTGCTGGTAATAGCTCACCTTACGTGATCACTCTGGTTACAGTTGTATGGTAACACCCATTGTTTCATGTTCTCTATGTATATAAATCTCCCCACTGTATTTCCCACTGAATGCATCCGATGAAGTGAGCTGTAGCTCACGAAAGCTCGTGCTCAAATAAATTGGTTAGTCTCTACGGTGCCACAAGTCCTCCTTTTCTTTTTGCGAATACAGACTAACACGGCTGCTACCCTGAAACCAGCAGATAGTTAGTTAAACGTTGTGCTCGTGACTAGAGGCAAACAAGGTCAAAGCTCCTTTGTGCTAGTGCTGTGCAAACATATAGTAAATGATTATTCCAGTCCCAAAGAGCTTGCAATCTAAAAGACTGCATGGAGCTTCTCCAGCTATGCAAAGGTGCAGATATGGCTCCTCTCCCCTAAAAAGAAAGCATGCTCAGCACAGAGGATTGGACTGGACTATATAGTTTTTTGCTGGCAAATTGCCCCCTCTCTAAGCATTGTTCTGGCTTTTGATAGTCCTGGTAGGGACTTTTGACATTTTAGGAGCAATAGCATTCTGCATATTTCAGGCTACAGGAAGTTCTTTCAGTGAAATGTGCAATGTTTCTACAGTAAACGTCTGCTTGCAGTGAAGTACGATTGTCAGTAGTACAGATTTTATTATAGGAACTCTCAAATGAAGAGCTACTTAAAATGGGGCAAGTGCAGTCTTCTGATTACCTAGTAGTCTGATCTACATTTGTCACATTAAGTCAAATCATTTCTTAATGATGGAGGCGTTTTTGTGCCCTGGCATGTACATTAGCGCTGTCTATTATTCAGTGAAAGGCAAAGGTGGACAAAAGAATGGTACTTACAACAGAAAAGCATTTTTCTCCATAAATGTTTACAACAACAAAAAATAAGATAATTGGTTCTGCCTTTGTGGAAAAGCAGAAGGACTCTGCTTGGCTAATTAGACTTTTTTCTCTCCTTTTGTGTTAGGCTTTTTTATGTTGGAGCCAGAGAAGGACACCTTCCTGACAGTTTGAGTTTGATTCATATAAAGTGTTTCACACCAATCCCTGCTCTTTTCTTTAATGTAAGTAATAGTACTTCCCCACTTCTTCCCTCACTATTTTAGGAATCGCAAAATGGTAAAGTATTAAGAATCCCCTTTACACTCAATTTCTCCAGGCCTGTCCCCAAAATGGCTAGTTGAACTAAATTGTTTTTTAAAACAGTTGGAACCACACGGCCTGATTCTCGTTTACACTAAGGCCACCCAGGTAAAGTGATCTCAGTGTGAATGAGAATTAGGCCCGGAGGACAGGGTTAATCAGCCCAAACTAGTTATAAAATCATCTGTAGGGGTTTATCTGAATCAGTTTTAAAAATAGTTTGAATTTTTGTTGCAATATCCCCAGTTTATACCAGATTTAACGTTAATTAGTCTGTGTATTCTGATCGAGGTTAGAAAAAAGAGAAGGTTTAAAATGCATAACAACATAGAGAGCAGTTGTTCTAGAGCTGCACCACAGCGCTTACAGCTGCGCAACTGCAGCACGGCTAGTGCAGACGCTCTATGGCGGCAGGAGGGAGATCTCCCATTGACTGAATTACTCCAGGCCCTGCAAACGGCGGTAGCTACGTTGGCGAGTGAAACTCTCCCGCCGACATTGCGCTGTCCACTCCGGCGCTTAGGTCGGTGTAACTTGCACCGCTCAGGGAGGTGGCTTATTCACACTCTTGACAAAACTAATATGGACGTAAGCTGTAGTACGTACATAGCCTAAGTCTTTGTGTGGATTTGCATATTCACAAAGCCACATACCTGAAATTCTCAGGTGAATACCACACGCTAAAAAGAGAATGAGTTTAGTTAGCTTTGGGTAAGAGGAAGATTGACTCACAATGAAATGCTACCAGCTTCCCAATGAAGAATGGTTTATGTAGTCATGGGCTAAAGTATATAAGAATTTTAAAACAATATATACACACATTTGTCACAGCACTTAAAGTACTTGGATCAAAGTATTTAAAATTGGGTTCCTAAAGCTAGACTTTTACATCCATATTTACTTTGTTCTTCTCTAATTGCACAAAGGAATCTTCTTTGTGATGAGCACTTGTAGATATTTTTAAAATCTTATTTAGAAATTAAAATGAGATGTTATGGAGCAAGATTGACATTTCCTTGTAAACGAGATTGTGGGACACAGGGACAAGGAGCTGTAAGATACAAAATTAGAACAAATGATTGCAAGTACTAATCCAGAAATCGAATAGATTAAAGTGAAGGGGCACAAGCCAATATAAAGCATTTATTGTTGTTTATTAAAGTATTCATTTCACTTGGTGAAATTCTTTAGCCTGTCTTATGCAGATGATCAAAGTGCCTTTTTGCCTTAATGTAGGAATCTAGGAATGAGTCATTTGAGTCTGAATATTCCCACTAGTGGGAATTACATTTGTATCAGAGGGAAGGGTTTGTTCTCTTAACATGTGAACATAATTCCTATTTATCAGAATAGAAGTTTTCTGTGTTTATTAAGGGAAGAATGCACTCCTTCAGTTGAACTCTTTAATAAATCAGTGGTTAAGATTCAGAGATTTTAGGCTTAATCACATCTGGACTCAGTTCTGCAGTCTTTTGGGCTAAATACCATAACTTTCATTGAAGTCCAATTGTTTGTAGAAAGCTCAAAAAGAGGAGCATTCTAGTACAAGGAAGAGAATCTTTGCTTAATTGTTCTCAGTGCACAGGAATACAATGTACTATACAGTGTTTGTTCCAAGGCAGATATTTAAAAGTTAAAATTGTTGTATTGTGTTGTCCGGTGGACTTGAGCCAAGGAATGTGAGCTAGGAGTTCCTCAGTTCTAATTATGGCTCTGATATTGACTCCTCTTCTAGCTTTGGGCAAATCAGTTGAACATCTTCGCCTCAGTTTCCTCATCCGTAAAGGAGGAAAACAATACATATTTGCCTACCTTACCAGAGAGATGTGAAGACTGACTAATATTTGTAAAGTGCTTTGAACACAAAATAATTATATAAATATTGGTGGTGTTATTATTGTTACTATTAAACTTAACTGATGTCATAACTCCCATTGACTTCAGTGGGGCAGGATCAAGCCCTAGATAAGTAAAGTACATTAGATAAAATGAGTAAAGTTTGCAAATTTGACAAATCTAACAGTCCAAAGGAGAAAAGAAAGAAAGAATGAGTGATGACATTGAACTCTGTGTTCAGTAGCCACCCAGAGGACTGACTAAGTTTTTTCATAAAGGTTGCCTTACAGTTCACTTGAACAATTCCATGACAAAGCTCCTGGGGTAACTTCAAGCCCAGGCTATTCCTCAGAGAAGCATTCATGAAGGGGAGCAAGGGGCGTGACAGAAAGATACTGTAGGAAGTTGTAGTTGTGCTCATGTGAGTACAGGCCTGCCTGGGTAGCCTATTTTAATATGCTCTTAAAATATACCCAAGGCCAGTAGCACTGACTGTTACTGAGGTTGCCTAACGCTCCCGATTATGACGCTTAGTTTAGTATTGCTTATAACTTTGCCAAAATGTAACCACTTGGGCTAAAATTTTACATGCCAGATGTCTGCCTCAGGCATCAATATTTTGGAAAATTTCCACCAAAACAGTCCAGCAACCTCTGAGAATGAGGCTAGGGAATGATAATGTTTTGCCCAATTTAAAAAATCTTGGTGATTTTTAAAAAAATTTATTTTGAACAGCTCTGGTGCCCATGTGCTTTGGAATAATTATCTGAAATTCAGAAGAGGATTGAGTGGCCTTTGTGTCAGGGATGTGCCTTTTGCTGACCTTGTGAAAATCTGCCCAAATTTGGCCAAGAGATAAGCCTTTTCAGAGTCTCCATTAACACATGCTTAGGAGAGACTTTTTCAGTTTTTAGCTGCTAAAATCTCTGAAAATTCAGTACTCACTGTGCATATTCCATCCCTTCAGAGCTCCTACTGTTGATCAAATTGACTGTCCCCATCGAGCAATTGCCCATGCTTCCACCAGCCCAGAGCAACAGGGACGAAGCAGAACTTTCCTGTTAGGGGCTGCTCCCAGCTCTTCTGGGCTGGGGCTGGGCTAGGCACTAGAATAGAGAGCAGGGAGTGTCTCTCTCCTGTGCTCGAAGGGTACATCTACACAGGGATAAAAGACCCACGCCATGGCTGTGGCTGTCCTGGATCAGCTGACTTGGGCTTGTAGGACTCAGACTGTGGGGCTAAAAAAAAAAAAAAAATTGCTGTGTAGATGATCAGGGTCAGTCTGAAGCCCAAGCTCCCGTATCTCCACTCTTGCAGCCCAAGGCCAAGTGTCTTTTATTCCTGTGTAGACATAGCCTCCATGACACCCCCGCCCCCTCAAACTGCTGGCACCCAGGCAGAATGGAGGTGGAAGCCTCCGGACTCAAATGCAGAGAGGACAAGAGGTGGGCCTGGGAGCAGGTTGTTGTTTGTTGGGTCCTTGCCTAATTTAGAAGTTGGAAGGGGAGTCATGAATGAGCCAGGGAATTTCAGGTAGAGAAAGGATGGCCTCGTCGTTAAGGCAGCTGAATGTCACCTTGGAGAACTGGATTCTGGGGGGAGGGAATAGATTGGATAAGGAGTCTCATGAGACTGGGGCTGGAGGGCAGAAGAGGGGAGAGGAAAGAGGGAAGAGAAAATAGGATTAGCTGGGCCAGGAGACTTGGACAGTGAACCAGTGGGGTGGAGAGGCTGGGAATGATTGGGAGCCAAGAAGAGACTGGGACGAGAAGCCTGAGGAGTGGAGACTGGGACTGGATAGGCAAAGAGAAGGATCCAGAGACAAGGACTGGAACAGTTAAAGATTGGAGGGGCTGGGAAAACAGGAGTCAAGCTTGGCAGTGTGGGGGGAGGGCAGGCAGAAGGCTCTGTGACCACTAGAGTACACTCCCTTCCATCACCTAGAATGGAACTCAAGATTCCTGAGTCTCACCATTCCTCTGCTGGCAGCATATCTGTAAAATCCACTGGCAAAGTGGATGTCTCATCCATAGGGGCCAACTTTTCCCAGTGCTGGTGGAAGCTCGCGCCTCCTCCCACCCCAGCCCCGCCCCAACTCTGCCCCTGCCCTGCCCCCAAAGTCCCCGCCCCAACTCCACCCCCTCCCTGCACCTATTGGAATCCTTCCCCAAATCCCCGCCCCGGCCCTGCCTCTTCCCCAAGCGCGCCGCATTCCCTCTCCTCCCCCTTCCCTCCCAGCACTTGCCGCCACAAAACAGCTGTTTTGCGGTGGGAAGAGGTGGGAGCTAAGGGAAGAAGCGGTGCGCTCAGAGGAGGAGGCGGAGGTGCGCTGGGGTGGGGCGGGCAGGGAGTTGCCGGTGTGTGCAGAGCACCCACCGATTTTTCCCCGGGGGTGCTTCAGCCCCGGAGCACCCACGGAGTCGGCACCTATGGGCTCATCCCCCTCTAGTGCTGGTCTACAGAGAAAATGACAAACTACTATTGCTACCAGTTACTCTGCTAGTTCAAGGGGCAGAGGTCTGTGAAGTGGGTCCAAAGATTCCAATGTGGCTGATGAACCATGTGGGTGTCAGTATGATGCCACATGATGGAATTTTTTTTCAGTTTGCTTCTTTTAAAAATGAGGAAATTACACATAAAGTACATCAAAAGAACATTATTAAGGTTGCATAGTCAAGTACTCAAAAGCTAGGCCAAGCCAGAAAAACTGGCTGTGCCCCTTTGTGTGCATTATGAAACAGTCATTAATTGCATGATCACATACTATTTTTAACTACTGGACCCTACCTAATTCAGTGCCCACAATGGATCTGCTCTGGGGATAGATCAGGGCTGTGTTCTGAATGAGGTTGTTGTTTGTTGGGTCCTTGCCTAATTTAGAAGTTGGAAGGGGAGTCATGAATGAGCCAGAGAATTTCAGGAAGAGAAAGGATGGCCTCATCGTTAAGGCAGCTGAATGTCACCCTGGAGAACTGGATTCTGTCCCTGCCTCTCTCAGATATTCCACTGTGATGCTAGGCAAGTCCCTAGACCATACTATTCACAGGTGGTCACTAATTATCTGTTCTTCTTTTTCTGGGTTCCTGACTTGAGACCCTGGATGTGATTTGCAGTAGTGTTGAGCACTCACTGATGTAACTGAAGTCAATGAGAGCCATGCTTTATATAGAGCACTGTATAATGTTCAGAACTCTGACAACACAGGTTCTAGGTGTCTCAAGTTAGACACCACATAGGTGGAAATTTTTGACCTGTAGTCCCTCTATGCCTCAGTTTCCCATATGTAAAATGGGGATATGACCCCCTCACCTCATGTGGGTGTTGTGATGATAAACTAATGTTTGTGAAGCACTCAGATAGTATGCTGATGAGCACCATAGACAAGCCCATGAGGAAATCAATGGTTCTGTCTTCAGAGCAGGATTTGACTGGTGTGAGGTAAATAAGGTATGGGACCACACTTTGAGCAGTGAGGAGAAAACAAAATACAGAACAGCTGCTCATTCCCTGAGCACTGTCCACCAATGCACTTATAGATTTCTTAGCGGTTCTGAGACCACAGCTCCCAGTGATTTCAGTTGGAACTTAAGAGCTCACCACCACTAAAAATCAGGCCTTTGATATATAGTAATTAATATATAGTATGTTTTTGTTTCATAAGAAAACTATTTTGTTACTTAAAAAGGCTCCCCCCCCCCCTTTTTATGTCTGTAGGGTTTCATGACTTTGCTCTACCTCCTTGTGGAAGATGTCTTTCTCCTCATTAATTACTACAGCTTCAACTACTGGCTGTATGTTGGGCTGTCTATTGCAGGATTAATATACCTGAGACATACTCAGCCTGATAGGCCACGGCCTATTAAAGTAAGTACATTACAGAAGGAAATAAAACATAATATACAGTCAATGCATCTGTTTGTATATACATTACAGTATATATCCTTAGTACTAAGGATGTGTCAGCACTTCCCTTATATGCTACTCTTTTTAGCCACATAAGTCCTTTTAACATACATTGTCACAAGTTAAGGAGCAAATTGTATTCCAGCTTTCAGAAGGATATCTATTATGGCATTTTTGCTATATACAGTATAAAAATTGACATTTATTGATTTTGTGACTCATTTTTGCTTCTTTCAGAGTAGCAGCCGTGTTAGTCTGTATTCGCAAAAAGAAAATGAGGACTTGTGGTACCTTAGAGACTAACCAATTTATTTGAGCATAAGCTTTCGTGAGCTACAGCTCACTTCATCAGATAAAACCCTCTTTGTTTTTAAAATGAAATTGTCTAGGCTCCTTAATCCATCGTGTGTAAGCTGGATGGGCCCTTATTTTTGTTTAATAATTTTTTCTCATAGTGGATCTCTACATTGCCATAGTTACAGCCAGGGTGCCTAGGACTCTGACACAGTTCGATATTCAGGTTGGATTATACCTCTCATAGTTTGGGAAATTCTGAGCTGCCAGACAATAGTTCCACCTCTCCTTCTTTTGTAGGACTAGTACTTTACTTCCTCTTCCCTTCATCCATATATATTTTGCCATCCAAGATACATATGGTAGTGGGGGAGTGAGGTATATTAATGCTACTTGGGTCCTCCAGGAAATGGTATCCTGTACACTCTTCAAGTACAGAGGAGTGTTACGCAGTAACATTCAGTCAGACAAGTGAATATAGAATACAAATTAATACCCCTTCACGAGCTTTTCCAAAGACCTTTTTATTTTTGACTCTGTCTTGTCACAGTCTCCTGCACCATCCTTACCAGCATCAGTTTTTGTCTCTGTGTTATTAAAGAGCGCAATGTTTTGATTCCTATCCAGCATCTACCACAAAAGTAGAACTCCTGTGTACAATCAGCATTGAAGTACATTCTCTAAAGCTAGTCAACTTTCTAATTCTCCAAAGCTAGTCAATTTTTTTTAATGTCAAGTTTGAAAATTTCATTCAAATTTTGAATGTAAAAAACACAACAAAAAACCACACAACACAACAAGCAATAGAGGAAACTTTTGCTCAAATTTTTCCTGTTTTTTGACCAGCCAGCTCTGCTTTCTGTTGGATATCAGACCGACAAAACATAAGCTGCTCATCGGTCTGCTGCAGCCCACAAAAAGTTGTAAAAATGAACTATTGGATTCCACACTTTACTATATGCAGCCCTGCTTGACAACAA
Source organism: Eretmochelys imbricata (assembly GCF_965152235.1). Classification (NCBI taxonomy): domain Eukaryota; kingdom Metazoa; phylum Chordata; order Testudines; family Cheloniidae; genus Eretmochelys; species Eretmochelys imbricata. The sequence continues at coordinate 46,451,734 of NC_135573.1, read as the reverse complement.
ATAGCCTTGATAAAATTTATTGTCTTCACACTTAATTTACAAACTCTCCAGCTAATAGGCAGAAGAGAGGAGAGAGAGTGAAATCCTGACCGTATTCAAATCAATGGGAATTTTGCCATAGACTTCAGTACACCCAAGAGTGCATGCAGAGAGTTTATCTAAGCTGACTATGGGTGCCAATTTATCAATTTCTGTTACTCTTTGCCTGCTTAGCTGACCTCATATTTTTGCATGGAATTTTGTGCACTCACAGTGTATTGTTTTCCTCAATTTACATTTTATTTACATAAAAATAATATTTATACAAAACCTCTTTCTCTGTCTTATACATTACAGCTAGCTCTTAAAATGTCATGATGTTGTGAAAGGCTGTTCTTGAGAACAGTGGCGAGGTATCAGTGTGGTTCTACTTTGAGAAATGAATCTGTAAAAAAGTTTATTATGGGCTTCCCTATTTGTTTTCCAGTTATTTCCATATCAGATTTGCTGATTTTACAAGCAAAATTATGTGTTTCTAACTGTCAACTCTGCAAACTCTAGACTCTTGAAAGTCAAGCTGGGTTCATTCAAGTTCTGACATACAAATGATAAAAATTCTGCACTCAAAGCTTAGAGAAAAAATTCCCTACATGGTAGTGCTCAGCTTCAGTGCTCTGCTCTTACTGCATTTGTGGATCTCTGATAAATGGCAATTGGAGCTGAGTTTGTGCCATCCTGGAAACAGGATGGACAGATACAGACACACACATGCATTTACACCTGGGGGGCAGAGGTGATCCCCCAATTCTCCTCCAGACTCTTCAAGTCATTTATAATGTCCTTCCCCCCACTTTGTAGTATATGAAGGGTCCTCAAGTTAAACCAAAAAAGAGGCAAAAGAAAGGTCCTTCCAAGTGAAGGGAAAGGTGGCCTGTCTCTAGCCCATCTTTCTAGATTCAGCTTTTTGGGCTTGGCCTATTAATAGGTCTATTGTCTTTTATTAGGATCTAACTCCAGCCCCTCCTCTTGGGGCATCTTGCTTCACAGCTGGTCGGTGCAGCTTTAGGGACAGTGTCTTCCTCTTGGCTGATGTGTCTCTGTTGTCAGTAGTCTATGAGGTGAAGCAACCCACCTCTTCTTCACCACTCCTTCCTGTAACAGCTTTCCCTTTTTTAGCTTCCCTCCCTCTTCCAGGCTGAGCAAGCCTTACAGGCAAGCCTCATTAGCATTTCAGTGTGTAAGGCCTCACATTTTTCAACAGTATGTTTGATTGCTTCTTTTAATTCACATTGATCTTTTTGTATCTGCAGCTCAGCCTCTTCTTTCCTGTAGTATACTGTTTATGTTCCATCTTCCTCGTCATGGTTCCTCTCTATAGCAACACAATCCATGCTCTCATTGGAATTGGCATAGCCCTCTCTGGAATTCCTGCATATTATTTGGGAGTCTATTTACCATCTGAAAAGAAACCTAAATGTCTTCAGTGGCTCTCTGGTAAGCAATGTAGGTTTACATTAGTATGTGAATATGTACATCTCTACGTGCAGGCACCTGTAAATATAAATTGTGAGAATCTTGTCAGAAAACATAAAAAAAACTTAGCTATTTTTTCTGGATTTTTGTAAAATTTGTTCCCTCTGAGATTTTTAATATATATCACATAACATGTCTAGGAAGTTTTACTGAGTTTGTGAAATGTTTTAGAGGAAAAAATAACCTGAACCATGCAACTTTACAGAATTTTCCTTCATGTAGATACAATAAAAATATTACAATACATTAATTATAAGTCATTATGAAGGAATAATTTACGTTGGCTCAGTCAAAAGTCCTCCTAGTGTTGAAGACAGAAGAAGAGCTCTGTGTAAGCTCAAAAGCTTGTGTCTCACCAACAGAAGTTGGTCCAGCAAGATATTACCTCACCCACCTTGTCTCTAAAGACTAAACTCATTCATGTTTGGTCTCCTGGAGGGCTGAAAGTACCACATCACTGTATTGTTTCACTGACTGACCAATTAGTATAGTATCTGAGTTAGAGGAGACCACCTTTTTTGGTACCCAGTTAAAATGTGAATTCTGCTATAATGATGGATATTTGAGATTGGTAAGGGGCTAACATTTGCATTGGGGAAAAAATTGGTGGTCCTGTAGGGCTGTACATATACTTATTTCTGGGTGCTCTCTTCCAGGAACAATTGAAAAAGTGTGTGTGTGTGTGTGTAGGATGGGACAGATGCCATAACTTGTATAAATAAGCTGATGTGAGGTTTTGAGCTTGTAAACATCAGCAGAAAGTTTCCTAAATTATTAAATCATTAATTTAGTGGACTCAGGTTCAGAAACTAGTGGCTGCAGAGGATTATGCATATCTCTGCTACTGACTCACAGACTAGTCTTGAAAGGCTCAGTCCTGAGCTCCTTGTTCAGTTTGATCCCAGCTCTTACAAATTTCCATTAAATTCAGTGAAGGGCTGATTAAAAAGTAAGAATTTCAAAGTTGGGCTTTGATGTCTCTGTGAATGATTTACCCATTGGAAACATGGATTTAATCCGCTTCACAGAGGGGTTGCAAAGCTTAACTAATGTTTGTAAAGTGCTTTGATATCCTTGGACACAAAGTTTATAAAAGATCAAAGTTCTATTGTAACTTTGTCTCATTAATGTGTTTTTTTTATCTTGCAGCCACAACAACAAAATATGTTCAGATGTTGTTCTACTGTTGTCTGACAGACTTGGACATTCAAGTGGATCAGACAGAAGCTAAAGCCAGATAGGGTTGTCTGGACATTTTCATACTTGAAGCATTTTTAGAGTCTGAAATTCTTTGTGTAGGGTTGGTTACACAAAAGCACCAACAATTACACTGTGCATCAGTTTGATGTTAAATATTTCTGTGCTTATTTTATTAGCCCCTTCACTGCCAAGGGTATTTACCAATCCCTGTTCAACAGGATTTTTTTCTAACTTTGTTCATTAATGCTGATGATTAGCTGATGATTGTGAAGTGCTTTGAAAATATAAAGCACTGTATGAATAAGCACTTCATGTTACATAAGTGTTAGTTTTTGTAAGCCTTTTGGAATAAATCTATCCAGTGCAAAGCAGAAGCTTGAGAAATAAAAAGACAAATGAAAGAATATAATGCAAATCAGACACTTACTAGATTTACATTTCTAAAGCTGAGGTGGGAGAATAATAGAATCATAGAATATCAGGGTTGGAAGGGACCTCAGGAGGTCATCTAGTCCAACCCCCTGCTCAAAGCAGGCACAATCCCCAATATTGTTTTTGTTTTTTTGCCCCAGATCCCTAAATGGCCCCCTCAAGGATTGAACTCACAACCCTGGGTTTAGCAGGCCAATGCTCAGAAAGTCACAATATAAATTTAAGAATTGTATTGCAGTTAGAAATTTTTCTCAGCAAAAAAGTTTAAATAGGCAGGCAAGCATTTTCAAAGTATAAATGCATCTCTAGAACAAAAAAAAAAAATCTAATCCATGTTCCCCTAAGTAGATCCCAGCAGACACATTTAATTTGGTTACAAGAAGAACACAAGGGAAGTGGACTATCTGAAAAATAAAAGCTCTGTGCTATACCTTGTGTGAGGACATGCAACAATTATCATCTTTTTGCAGTAGAAGCATTTCAGGTGACAAATTAGTTCACATAGTTGTTGTCACAGGTATGCTAGATCTCTTGCAGATCAACTTGTTGTGGAATAGGATAAAAAGACTGCAAGTTCCACGTCAGTATATACACATTCAGGGGTAAGCGCATCACCTTTCTATGGTGTGCCTGTGTTTGGCTATAAACATCAAAAATTGTGGCCTCATAAACCATAGTAGGTATGCTGACTGACTTTCATTTAGGAAGGAACTAAGCATCTATCTCCTGAAAACATAGAAGAGAAAATAAACATCCTGAAAGAAATATCTGGGAATTAGGCCCCAGAGGTGATTCCTCTAGCCTTTCTTGATATACACTATACTTTGTCATCCTGTAGGATGTATTACGCTTACTTTCCATAATGCTATTGGAATATATATAATATTCTGTCTGTAGCTTCATTATCAGTATTCCTTTCAGTAGCTCCAATTAATCTAAGACATCTGATCCTAAATTGATCTCTGTAGCTTTTAGCTTGGGTGGTACAACATTATCCTTCATTATTGCCTGCTTGGAGAGAGCTGTGTGAGGGAGGGGGAATAGGATTGTAATGGGGCGGGGTTACTCACAGCAGGTGCCACCTCTTTGAGAGCTGATCCCCCAGAGCAGTCACATCCCACCTGGCATCCTCTTCTGTCATCATTTGCATACCCTGCCATCTCTCTCTCCCTGCAATTCAGGATGCTCTCTCTTCCTGTCTTGGCCCTCCAGCCATGTCTATATGTGCAGAGAACATCTTCACTGAAGGCAAGTTCACCCTCCCAAGGTGGACCCCAGAGTTGCTGAAGGGGGCTGACAAACAGCAAAGGGAAGAAGGCATCTATACCCCCGAGGGAAGCAGTCCTGTGTGAGGTGGCAGGGAATGGGTTAATGGTTGCCCCAATACAAGAGGAGTGTAAGAATTTGAAAGAGTGAAGAAACTGGGAAAGAAGGACAATGAACTACTTCATTGTCCTTCTTTCCCAGTTTCTTCACTCTTTCAAATTCTTACACTCCTCTTGTATTGGGGCAACCATTAACTACAGTCAGTCACTCACACTCCCCTTGTGCCAGGGTCATGCCCGTATTCTCCACCAAAATTGTAACTGAGCTGACTCACCACAGGTGGCGCCTCCTTGTGCCTGCCATGGGGATCAGCTCTTGCCTGGTCTGGCACCCTCTTCTGTCAGTTGTTCCCATTCCCTGCCACCTCTCTCCCTGTGACTCAGGGTGCTCTCTCTCTCGGTGACTTGGCCCTCTGGCCAGGTTGCTATAGTCCTTCTGGGGGATCAAAGTCCCACTGGACGACTGTCCTAGGCAGTCTGCTGTCTCACTTCCCCAGTGGCTGGCAGGGGAACCCAGATCCGCCCACTACTCTCTGTTCCAGCCCAGGGACCCTACTATCAGCAGCCAGGGTTTGCACAGGGCCAAACCTTGCTGCTGTTTCCCTGGGCTACTTCTACTTTGCCTCTATAAGGCTCTTTGCCTCTATCAAGCTCTTGCTCTACCCTCCTCTGGATATGCCCTTCCATCAGGGCCAGGACCTCAGGGCTCCTATTCTCCCCCTGCTTTCCTCCTTTCGCTAAGGCCAGAGAGTGCCTGCAGGCTGCCTCACTGCAGCCCAATTCCCCCTTTTTTCCTTTTTTCTTTTTTATGGTGAAGCAGACTTAACTGTATAGTCTATAGCACCACCAACTATTCTTCCTCAATACTTACTGGTTTATATCCTCTCACTCTGCCTTGTGTCTTTCAGGTAATGCAACAGCGCTTTTAACAATACTCCATTTCCCCGATGTTTTTACTACATAACAATGTAATTTTTTTTTACCTTAAGATGTTTGAATTGCTCAAAAAGCTTTTCCCTTTCTTTATCAAAGCCCTTACATACCATAAAAGGGGATCAACTGTTTTTTCCACCTTACGGAGTGCACGTAGTCCATCTTTGTGTCTAGTTATTTGACAAAGATTTGTGTTTAAACCACAACGGTCAGTTAGTACTCTAAACAAAAAAACTTCACTAGTCCTACCCAGACTCTGAAGTATGTCATAATCCTCAACTTTAGGTCACAATTCAAAAACATCATCTTCCTCTTTTTTCATTAATCCAAATTTTTTTAAAATGTTTCTGTACTAGGCTTTTGAATTCCTGTTTACTCAAGGGTATTTCTATGTCAATCCCTCCATTTCTTACATCATTTTGAGCCGCTTTGTCTGCCATTTCATTCCCAGTTGTCCCCAAATGTGCTGGGATCCAAGCTAATGCATATATCCCAAACTGTACTAATTCTTATTAGAAATATAATTTCATTGATTAAATTACTTTTACATTCTGAGACACCGTTTATCACCATCAGGCCTGACACTGAATCTGAAAAAATAACCACTGCTGCTGGGCATACATCCCAGATCCAATTCAATGCTAGCATTATTGCTACTAGTTTGGCTGTCATGATACCTACATAGTCAGATATTCTTTTAGTTGTACAAATTCCCTATTTCGATATATGATGAGTGACAGGGTCAGGCCAGATGGCTACAGGAGAGTGATAGAAGACATATATTAGCCCCAGGTTAAGCAGGTCCCTTTTCCCTGGGTAAGGTAACAGAGGCAGTTCCAGAACAATCAGGAACTTGCTGGAACCAATTAAGGCAGGCTAATTAGGACACCTGGAGCCAATTAAGAAGCTGCTAGAATCAAGACAGGCAGGCTAATCAGGGAACTTGGTTTAAAAAGGACCTCACTTCAGTCAGTGAGGGGTATGCAAGGAGCTGAGAGTGAGAGGGCGTGCTGCTGGAGGACTGAGGAGAACAAACGCCGCTATCTGGCATGAAGAGGAGAAGGCCAGGGGGAAGTATCCCAGGGAGTTGTAGCTGTCACACAGGTGTTACACAAAACACTGTAGACAGCTATGATCCACAGGACCCTGGGCTGGAACCCGGAGTAGAGAGTGGGCCCGGGTTCCACCCATTCCCTCAACTCCCTATTGGATACAGGAGTAGTTGACCTGGACTGTGGGTCCCACCAGAGGGGAAGGTCCCTAGCTTGTCCCCCGACCCACTAGGTGGACCGCAGGGATTGTTCTCCTTCCTTTTCCCCATGCTGGCCAGTGATGAGGTTAGCTGAGTGAACGGCAGGTTTGAGCCACTAGCAAAAGTGGCCAAACTGAGGGCTGCCATGAATCTCTGAGGTGAGCAAATCCGCCAAAAATTGCAGGACCCACCAAGGCAGAGGAGGAACCTTGTCACAGATGATATGCCCTCCCTACTCTTCCTGTTTTTTTTTTTTTCTTTTCTGCACCCATCTGTATGTATTTGACAAAACCAACTTTACTTTCCATTTATATACTGGTTCATTTTTAATACCTACTGTATCTTTTTTACCCTCATGTTTATATAATAAATCTAAATCCATGTATGGCCATGCAACTTTCCACCCATAACTAATTTTCCCATGACTAAAAGTTTTGACTTTGTTCAACTTTTCCTTGTCTTTCAACTCCTGCATCCACACTTTAACTCAAATGGCATGTGGAGTTCCAACGTCATGATGCTATAGTTCTCTTACCTAATTCCCAACAATCCTCATATATATATGTTTGATACTTTCATCATTGCAGTTCCCATTAATTTTGTTCCAGAAAGATAGATCCAATAGTTTTGTTCATAGCTTTTCGTGACATGCCACTTACACTATCTGTAGCACTTATAGGTGTTGTAATAAATGCACCACACAGAAGTCATAGCACCTGGGCTTGTATTAAATCTCTTTTCTGTAAGTTCTGATTTTGATGCTGACCCAAAAGCATGGCAGATATAATCAACAACTGGTTCTGATTACCACCAACAGTGTTTTCTTATCCACCCCGCAATTAGTCATACAAAGACTTTTTTTAACCGGTTAATCCTTCCTGTACATTTGTCTGTAACATAGCTTATATGATCTTTCCAAAGTAATTTAGTATGCGATATTATCCCTAAGAATTCAAACCTTTTAACCATATCTATTTACTGTCTTCTCCATACGGACACAGTTTACATTCCTTTGTAACTTTCCTTTTTGTAAAGCTCAATCCTTTGGTTTTAGCAGTGGAGAATTTGAAACTCCATGCATTTCCTCAGTCAGAGGTCTCTGATAATGCTTTGTTGATTCTCTTTTCTGCCACCTCGGTATTCCTGCTCCTAACCCACAGAGCACAATCATCTGTGAATAGAGTGACACCTACCCCAGCACTTATGTGTTTTGGGAGATCATTTATCATAATAGTAAATAAAGTTGGGCTGATAACACTTCTCTGTGGTGTACCATTTTTAATATTATATATATTCAACATAACTTTCCCAACTCTGACCTGCATGGTCCTTTACTCAAAAATTCTCTAATACACTCATACATTCTTCCCCTGATGCTAGTGCCCCTACTTTGTACAATAAGCCTTTTCTCCATGGCATGGCATATGCCTTTTCAATATCTGGAAAGACAGCTATCATGAAACCCTTGTGTCTCATACTTTTTTGTATTTCAGCTTCTAATTTAGCAATGTGATACATGGTGCATCTTCCTTGCCTAAAACCACTGTGCACCTTATCTATAATGCCATTGTTTTCCAAATAGGCAGCCAATCTTTCATTCACCCTTCTGTCCATAATTTTACCAGACAGGATGTAAGGGCAATTGGTCTATAGGCATCCACTTTTGTGGATAGTTTGCCTAGTTTTCATATTGGAATTACTATTGCATGTTTCCACCCTTCCAGTATCACTCCTTTCTCCCATATAATTGGTTCCAAGATAGCACTCAAAGTGCTTTCAGAGAGATATGTGAATATTATCTTACATAATAGATCATGACTCTCTTCAGTGAATTGTCTTTTAACCTTGAGGAAAACTTCACTTTGATCATTACTCATCCCTTGGTAAGTTTCTGCTAAAACTCCTCTTTTCTCATTATCAGAACTTCTAACTATGTTGTCACTCCCCATAAGACCTGGGATGTGGCTACTCTCAGTCTGAATTCCATTCATTGTAATTTGCCTGTATACTTCTGATATCTTGGTATCTTTGTTCATCTACCCACAGTACTTCCTTCAACACTCTTTCTTTGCTTTTTTATAATTATTTGTACTATTGCCCTACTACTTTTATACTTCATTAGATCTTCACTATTCATTGTATTTTTGTTGGGTTTTTTTAATAGGCTTTTTTCCTTCCTTTAAATGCCATTTTGCACTTCTCGTTCCACCTGGAAATGAGTTTGAACTTTTGGGATACTTCAATATCCTAGATATGGCTACAGTAGCAGTAGCTATTAATCCCTTTATTATATTACCATTGAAATTGTCTATGTCATCACTCACAAATTCAGTACATTTACATGTAAACAGCTCTCAGTTAGCTTTCTTAAAATTACAGGTAGGTACTTTTCCATTACCTTCAACCTTACCTTGCCCTTGAAAAGTAATAAGTAAGTCCCTACTTGAATTGCAGGATGATCTTCAAATAATTGCGGCTGAGTTGCAGACAAGACATAGAAAATCAGGGGAAAATAATAATGGACTTTTATTAATAATGGTAATTTGGAAAAGCCAAAGTAGACCTATTTGTTTAAGAAAAATTTCCTGGAATGATATAAATACTCAAGTATGTTATGCTTGCTAAAAAAAATTTCTATATAACCAGATATTTTTGCTGCAACTATTCACTAAAACAAAAAAAGTGAGTGGTACAATATAAAATTCAGAAGACTAAAAGTCTTAACACAACTGCTGTAGAAATTGAGTCCAGCCACTTTAGCCTTTTACATCTTACAGGCATTGAATGTTAGTGCAGTACTAATTGCATACTCAACATGTATGCAAAATTATGGACTGTGCAAAGTAAGCCAATTTAAATAAAAATTGCAGTGGAAGCCTAATATTGTGGGATCTGCAATTTTGCAATATCATGAATGAGGTAGAGCCTTAGTAATAAGTATAGGGAAATGATTACTGCCCATTCCTTCTTCCTTATATATTTCCCAGTTGCATTTCTTTGCAATAACTGCTATTATAATTCCCAGCTCTAAGCAGGAAAAACTACCATCTGCTGCATTTAATTTAGTTGGGGTGCCATTGTTTAAACCACTAGATTGTTTTCATCAGTGAACTTTTCTAAACATGCACCATTTTTATCAGCTGTCTTACTTCCCCATAATTTATTATGACTGTTTAGGTCATCATGTGATATATGGTATTTTAGCATTCTTCACTATTTCTTGTCACTCTAGACTTTCTAGATTCCCACATGGATTACAGCTATCATAAATCCTTAAAGAAGTATTACTCTTCCGCATTGAGATCTCACCAGCATTATATTCTAGGCTTCTTCATTCATTTCTTCATTCTCTACTGCTATGTAGTTTAATTTTTTCCTTATGAAATTATAAATGTCTCCTCCTCTTCCTAGTTTTCAGTTTTGCCTAAAGACAATATACCCTGGAATTTTAAAAGTAAGCTTTTCAACCAACCCTGTGTCCTGGATACATATGACATCTGATTTAGTTTTCATTTTCAGACTATTTTCTTTTAGTTCTTGACTATGTGCTATCAAAAAGTGTGCATTCCAACAAAAGATTGAGATCCCCATACTAGTCATATATCACCATTAATTTCATTCAAAATTGCATGAATATAGTCCACTGCTAAGTTGATGATGTATAGGTATTTTCCCCACTGCCCTTCTTATACTTTTCATTGTTTCTGATTTTTCCCCAGTTTGTGATGTAAAATTTATCATTATCATAAATGAAACAAACCTTTCTTTTTTCATTACTAGTATATAATTGGCTATTCCTAGTATATCATTGGCTATTCCTTCTACCATCTTACAGTCTCCTAACTCTTACAATAACCCCTATGGATTTTTTTTAATCCAGTCAGCTATTTTCATAGGGGTAACATCACCTACTCTTATTTCTTTGGCTAGGGATCTTACAATTATAACATTTTGGTTTATTTCCTTCCTTGGCTTTGTTTTTTTTGCTGAAATCATCATCTACTTCTGCTTCTACTCTTTTTTCCCTCTACTTTGTATCCATTCTCCCTCTCTAACAGACTCTTCTTCAGTTTCCAGAGTGACTTCACTGGGGACCAGAAAATCTTCCAGCCATCCCAGCCCCCCTCTGCTGCCAACTTCCTGGCTTTATCATAGCATTGCCTGTCCCTTCTCAGGTGGGCTCTACTCCTAAACAGAGGTTGCTTAGCCAGCATAATTCACCTCAGGTGTGGCCTATCAAGTTAGTTGGCCCCCTTCTCAGCTTCATTAATCCTTTCAAGGCTGGTATGCAGTGAACATCCCATCACAGGGGGTAAAGGGAGTGACTGGTAGCTTATTCCACTCAACCTCCGTCCTCCCCCACTATGCCAAGGCCACTGGTATATTCTGATTAGTGCAACTCCTGGACAGCCTTTGCTGACAGGGCTCCTATGGAGCCTTAGGCAGAGGCTAATGCTGCATTTGCCCAGCAAAAACTCCAAGGGAGAGCAACCATGATATTGCTCCCTGCCCTCATCTGTGACTGAGTCTCCTTTCCCCTCTGATTTACTGTGGGCAAAGAGGTGTGACAATAAAAATACACTACATTTAGGTAAATAAGAACGTCAGAAGTGGATATTGATCTGCCTAGCAGTGGCAGCATTAAAGTCTGCACATTACTAAATTCACTTAAATATACTAAACACCTTTTTTGATCATTTGGTCCAGCCAGCCCAGAGTGCCCCAACATCTCCGGATATGTAGAAGGTGACACAAAGTCTAGAATGGTGGTTCTCAAACTTTTGTACTGGTGACCCCTTTCACATAGCAAGCCTCTGAGTGTGACCCCCCCCTTATAAATTAAAAACACTTTTTAATATATTTAACACCATTATAAATGCTGGAATCAAAGTGGGGTTTGGGGTGGAGACTGACAGCTCACGACCCCCCCCCATGTAATAACCTCATGACCCCTGAGGGGTCCCAACCCCCAGTTTGAGAACCCCTGGTTTAGAATGTGTGTCCTCAAAGGCCTGCTCTGCTATCACACATCAGGATGTTGTTCACGCCTCTAACTTCAGCTATAACAGGTCATCTGTAACCTACAGAGAGCCCAAGTCCCCAGACATTTTGAGCTGGACCCTAGGCTTAACCACAACCAACAGGCACAATTTAAATTATGACAGGCCCTGCCTACACAGAGTGCTATGTCATGTTTGATGTTAAGCTGTATGTCCTTGTCATGGTTCCTTCCCCATTCTGAACTCTAGGGTATAGATGTGGGGACCTGCATGAAAGACCCCCTAAGCTCATTCTTACTAGCTTAAATTAAATTTCCCTGAGGTACAAACTATTTTACCTTTTGTGCCTGGACCTTTTGCTGCCACCACCAAAGTGTCTAACAAAAATAACAGGGGAAGTGCCCACTTGGAAACGTCTCCCCCCAAAAAATATCCCCCCAAGCATTACACCCCCTGGTGAAGGCTTGATAAAAATCCTCACCAATTTGCATAGGTGAACACAGACCCAAACCCTTGGATCTTAAGAACAATGAAAAACAATCAGGTTCTTAAAAGAGAATTTTAATTAAAGTAAAAGAAAAACCTCTGTAAAATCAGTAATGGTAAATACCTTACCATTCAAAGCATTCAAAACATAGAGAATCCCTCTAGGCAAAACCTTAAGTTACAAAAAGACACAGAAACAGGAATATACATCCCATTCAGCACAACTTATTTTATCAGCAATTTAAACAAAACAGAATCTAACGCATATCTAACTAGATTGCTTATTAACTCTGTACAGGAGTTCTGACCTGCATTCCTGCTCTGGTCCCAGCAAAGGCAACACACAGACAGAGAGGACCTTTGTTCCCTCCCCAGCTTTGAAAGTATCTTGTCTCCTCATTGGTCATTTTGGTCAGGTGCCAGAGAGGTTATCTTAGCTTCTTAACCTTTTACAGGTGAAAGGGTTTTTCCTCTGGCCAGGAGGGATTTAAAGGTGGTTACCCTTCCCTTTGTATTTATGACAGTCCTGCAGAACACATTATGCCAGTGCTCTGTAGTCTGAAGTGGTTACCTGGCAGCTCCCTATAAACTGTTTCCCTATGGGAATACAAACACAAGGAAGCACTAAATGGTTTGAAACTTGGGTACCTGAGATACTGTCTCAGCAGTGGAGATGGCAAAGCTAAAGGCATCTTGGCAGGATGATTCCTGCAAAGGATCCTTAACTACAAAACTTGCTTCCCTCCCATTGTCTGGTAAGATCCTGAATTTGTTAAACTTCTGGATGTTCTGCAAAGAAGCTTGTCTTTTCTTTCAGGATTTTTGGCAGGAGCTGGGTTGAGGGATGTAAGTGATCAGATATGAAGTTATGAGGACAGGCAATATTACTGAGCTATATGGATAGTTGACTCTCTATTTTGTTAATATTTACTTTGTTGATATTATTCCTTGAAATTTTTATATTTTATGTATTGTATAGAACCTAGGGCTAAGCATAATTGTCTAAATAATATTTGATCTTTGCAAAGTGCTAGGGAGTTGTTTGTATGTTTAGTCTACATGCAGAACAGATAACAAACCACACAACCTTCCACTCCAAGTGTAAGGTGCTCTTTTTTACTCTTTCTTCTCAAACATGAATACATTGCAACATGTGTATTTATTTATTTTTTAAATATAAAAACAAAACATTCCACTGCACATGCGTCTCCCCCAGGAGAGAACAAACAACACATGAAATATATTAGTCATTTTACTTATGTACTACTAGGCGCTTGGATACTGTGGCGATGAGCACAGTACAAGAACCTATCTAGAACAGAATAGGGTCAGAACATTGCAAGCCAAATTTGCATTTTTAGACTACCCTGACGTGTCTGTTTTCTACAACTTGACAAAATGAGAATGTATGGGATAAAAGGGATACCTGCTTCAGATTAAAGCCCTTGCTCAATCCAGTAATGAGCATTCCACTTTTTGAATACTTAAAATCACATTTCCCTACAGCACTTAGGCTACCAAACGCATTAAATTTTTCAGAAAAAGTCCTGGGGCCGAAGACAACAAGCACCATTTGCTTTTTTCACACAAAGATGTGGAGTAGGATACTTGCCACCCAGTCCCACATGCCACATCAGTGGCTGAACAGTGAGAGAGAATGACACATGTATAGCAGTGCTCAAAGGTGTAGCAAATTACAATTCTAGGGATGCACATTCTTTTTTCAAGGCCCTTTAAGGCCAAGGATTCGGGAACATGCAGCTTCTGGGAATTGTAGGCAAGGTTGCAATGCATGATGGGAGATGAAATAGCATATAACGCAGTCTTTCATCATTCTGTAAGATGCCCTGGAGGTAGCAGCTACTTCTTAGGGGAAGGTCTTCAGAAATCTTAGATCTGTTGTGATGGCTCTCTGTCACACTGGAGAGCACTGAGCCCAGTGGGTGCTATGAAAAGATGTGTCAAGAGGCAGGTGGGAAGCAAAAGGCTTGGGGCAGTATAATACTGCTATGCGCTGAAGGCCCAGTGTCAGTAGTGGTTCTTGTTTAGAATCTCTGACTGGAGCTTCTGAAGAGGGAGGGAGGAAGCATCCCCTTCAGCCCATGCAGCAACAGAGAAGAAAAGCAGGCAGACCCTGGTGGGGAAAGGACTATTTGATTTTCTGCCTAGGATGGCAGCAGAAACTGTTGGATTGAGTCTTGTATGAACAGGGCCAGCGAGTGAACCTGGCTTCACCGTTCTTTTCAATCTGTGCATCCTGTCAGGTTGTATATGTCAGGCCTCGGTCTCCCCTTTGTGTCCCCTCTTCACTGCTTCAGGATTCTGTCATGACAGAGTAGAGCAGGAGATGGAGACCCAGGCCCTCACCCTCCATCAGGTGAGATCAGGGCCCTAAAGGGGAGTTGCAGTGTGTGGACAACACAATGTTCCATCCCAAGTTACACAGTTCCAGGCATCAGCCTCACTCCTTGGTGCAGCCTGTAACTCCTTCCCCCTTCTGACTTGGCTACCATTGCCCTTTTAAACCGTCCCTTCCCATGGAGCATGCCCTGCAGCTGTTGAGGGGCAGGGCCTCCATGGCGAGGCTCAGTACTGCTCCATAACTTGCTCTGATTTAGTGTTGGGCCTGAAAAGCCCATCACACATCCTCCCCTTTAGCTCCAGAGTCGCCAAGTGGACTTGTGTTGACAGACCCCACCCCTAGTCATTTTTATGATCTCTGCTAGCTCAGTGTAGGTTCAGGAGTTTTGGTCTTTCATGGACTGTAGCCATTGTAGGGGTGTTTAGTCAGTCACCAGCCAGACCAGGTGACCCCATAGGTAGTAGGGTAGGGCATCTATAGCCCCCTTTACTGCTTGGGCCTCCTTCTTGATCACCAAATAGGCAACTTCCTTGGGGAACAACTTCCTGCTAAGATAAAGGACAGGATATTCCTCTCCCCGCACTTCTTGTGACAGTGTGGTTCCAAGGCCAGGATCAGATGCAAAATAAAAGGCCTCAGGAAGTCAGGGTGAAACAAAACAGGTTCCTGAATCAGTCACCTAGAAGGTTTTAATACCCAGAAGGCTTTGTCATGGGCTTCAGTTCAGTGGATCCTCCTTGGTGAGGCATCTTTCACCAGAGCTGTTAAAGGGGCAGCAATTGTGGCAAAGTCAGGGATTAAACGTCTATAATATCCTGCAAGCCCCAAGAAGCGGTGTACCTGTTCTTCTGCAGAGGGAATCAGCCATTCTGATCAGGTCTTCATCTTTGGCCTTCACCAGTGGGCATAACAGTCTCCCTGACAACGGTGTATCCCAGCTAGTTCACTTCATGGTTGGCCAAACGACATTTAGCGGGGTTGTCTGTCAGTCCAGCTTTCTGGAGTGCCTGTAGGGCTATTGTGAGGTTTTTATGTGGTCAGCCTAGGTCTCCCTATAAATGACAATGTAATTGATATAAATTGCCACAAATGCCTGCGTGGTGGTAACACTTTGTCCATTAACATCTGGAATGTGGCAGTGGTCCCATGCCACCTGAGGGCATGGTTTTAAATGAATAAGCCTATGGGTATACAGAAGGCAGTCTTCTCCTGGGATTTGGGAGTGAGGGGGATCTGCCAGTAATCCGTTGGTCAGATCAAGGGTGAATAAATACCTGGCAGCCCCCAACCTCTTCAGCAATTCATTCACTCGAAGAATGAGATAAGTGTCAAACTTGGATACTGCATTCAGTTTTCAAAAGTCAATGCACAACCTTGTTGAACCTTCTGGTTTGGGCACGATAACGATTGGACTTCACCACTTGCTGTGTGACTCCTCAGTGACACCCATGCTCAACATGCTCTGCAGTTCATGCTGCGCCATCTCCCACGTTTTCCTGGTTGCTGTCGCACATTCTCTCACCCTTTTCATCCAGGTTCAGTTTCTATAGGGTGGGACACCAGACAAATCCAGCCTGGGTTTGCCAAAAATATGGATGGGAAGGTGCTGATGAGTTAATGTAACTGCCAGTCTGTTCTGGTTGTATCCCTTCTTTGATTGGCACTATCTGTGGGTTGGGAACCAACATAGCCTGGGCCAGGCTGTGCTGAGCTCAGGCTCAGGACGGAACAGAGTGAGGAGTGACAAGGAGTCCCGCCTGTTCTTTCCACACTGTCAGAAGGTTAACATGATCTATCTAAGCAGCCTTTCTCTTCCCTGGCTGGCAAATTTTCTGAAACTGGGGTCCGTGGGCCCTGCTTATCAACTCCTCCCCCTCCCTCCCTCCCTCTCTCCCCCTCCCTCCCAGCTCCTTCTGCACACTAAAAGTCCAGTGGTGCAGCAGGGCTAAGGCAGGCTTCCTACCTGGCTCCGCGCCACTCCTGGAAGCAGACAGCATGTCCCTGCAGCCCCCGGGGGGGATAGTAGGTCTGTGCACGCTGCCCCTGCCCTGAGTGCTGAGTCCATAGCTCACATTGGCCAGGAACTGTGGCCAATGGGAGCTGCGGGGCGGTGCCTGAGGGCAGGGCCACCATGTGGAGCTCCCTGACCCTCCCCTGCCTAGGAGCCACTGCCAGAGGGATGTGCCTGGTCGCTTTCAAGAGTTGCTCGAGGTAAATGCTACCCAGCCGGAGCCCACACCCCTCACCCCCTCCTGCACCGCAACCCACAGCCCGCACCCCGCACCCAAACTCCCTCCCCCTCTTGTACCCAAACTCCCTCTCAGAGCCCGCCCCCTGGCCCAGCCTGGTGAAAGTGAGTGAGGGTGGGGGAGAGTGAGCGATGGAGGGAGGGGAGTGGAGTGAGCAGGGCCAGGGCCTCAGAGAAGTGGTGGAGCAGGGGCATGGCCTCAGGGAAGGGGGCAGGGCAAAGGCTGAGCGGGGAGGTTGGGGGTCCCTGAAAAATTTTAAATCAAAATGGCGGTCCTCAGGTTGCTAAAGTTTGAGAACTGCTGTCATAATCTACAGTCCTAACCCGTTTTATTATTTAGAAGGGATCTTGGCACCAGGCAAGTCTGGTATGCAAGTTGCTAACAATGCTACTGAGTTTATTGGAACTACGTACCCTAAAAAGTAACACTTTGTTGGCTCTGCAGACAACTTTTAGTAATGTAGCTGCTGCTCCTCATGTATCAACTCAACCAGATGCAGTCTCCAGGTCCTCAGCTGGTGTAAATGTATATAGCTCCAGCATAGTCAATAAAGCTATTGAGATTTACGGCAGCTGAGACACTGGTCACTCGCTTCTCTTTTGTATTTGTCCTGCTTAAGTATTTGTCCTCTTTTTAGCCTTTGCTCACTCTCTCTGTTCCTGCCTTCTTACTTTCTAGGGTACATTGGCAGAACAAGAACTACAAGCTTACTAACTGCACTCTCACAGTACATGTTATTTTTATAAAGAGTCAGTGAATTTCTAATCGGTACCAGTCTGTGACTTGACTGTGCCCTGGATTATGCCTTGCCAGCAATGACAAATTCTGCTGTTTTCCGAAATGAGATACCATTCAAAGAAGCAGACTGAGTTTATTTACTGGAGATTTTTTTCAAGGTGGTCTTCAAGGCTCCCTTTTCTTCTTTCTACTCTCCTCAAGCCCACACCTTGTAATAGGCCTGCTCCAGTGAAGATGGACTGAATACATCACCCTGTGAAGTCCATCAGTACTAATCTTAACTGTTGATAAGAGGGAATTACTTGAATTGTTGTCTTTTGTCTTGTTGTCTTTTGCTCTTTACATAAAAGTAACAGCTGGATCCAAAATAATCCTGTTTCATGACTGTATACAAACATGAAAAGTCTAGCTGTACATACTGCTGATTTGACTAGGTTCTAGCAGCTTCTCAAATATCTAACACGGTGAGTGCTCAAGCAGACTCAATTTATTTCAAGGGATACCCCTACACCACAAGAACAATACAAAGCCACTTTTTGACTAATAGGATCTGATCATACCATCTCTGCTTCATGCACAGCCTTGGCTGACCTGAAAGCTCAACACCTAAACTCAGATATCTGAACAGCAGTATGTTGCACTGATTGCCAAGCTAGAGCAGGGAAAGTAAAACATTATTATATTTGGGCCAGCAGGAAATGCCTTGACCAGAAATACACAAATTAGGTCACATTTGATTTAATGGAGAAAGAGAATATAATGCTCCTGGTTTGGGTATTGGATCCATGGGCAGCTAAGGGAGAGACACTGCCAAGGAGGTTCCAACAAAGACCTTAATTGCATTTTACCTGGAGATTCCTCGGTATGCAAACTGATTGGATCCAGCCAGTTGTACTTTCCAATGTGGGTCATTAATAGTTCTCTTAAAGACAGCCTGTTACAGGGAAAATGTCATTGTTTTCTTGTCCAGTCTCCCTCTCCCCCGCCCCCTTTATCCCCACCACAAGTCTGTCTGTATCAACCTGGTGTCTATACTTAAACTTTACTTCTTCGGGGCATGGGTCATTCTTTGTTATGCTTGTTCTAGAGTACAAGGATGGTTTAGTGGTTAGGTGCTAACTTATCTGGGACTTGTGAGAGCTAGGTTCAGTACCCTGTTCAACCACAGATGGTCTGTGTACCCTTGGGCAAGTCATCAAATCTCTCTGTGCCTCCATTTCCCTAATCTGTAAAACGGGGATAGACACACTTCCGTATGTCATGGGGAGTTGTGAAGATAAATGCAATAAAGATTCTGTGGAGAGCTCAGATACTTCTGTAATGGAAGCCATTTAAGTACATTAGCTAAATTTGTACAGCCCCTAACACACTGGTGCCCTGGCCTCTAGATTCTACTGTGATACAACTAATAATAAAATAGCCCATTCTAAACCTGCCTATACAAGCCTATAGTAAGGATATAGTTTTTATTACATTCCACAGGATGGCTGAACAATTTTACAGAAAGGTTATCATTTTTTGTTTAGTTCCAAATGTTTTAGAGTAACTTCTATAAAAACCTATTAGCCTTATCCCTATTAAGTTCTCTAGAATGATTCAAGAAGGTGCATGAGTTCTTGGCTGCTTGTAATGCATGCGTAATTTAGCACACATGCTTTTGAAAGTTTGATCCTTTCTGTCTTTAAGCCAGTTGATCAAGAGGACATTGCAGAGTATGTAGACTTTGTGCAAAATAAGTACACAGCATCTCAAGATTTGTAAGGTATGAAAATTACGTACCAGAAAAGGAGCCTCAGCACTTAAGGATCAGTTCTAGAGCCAAACTTCCCCAAATCCCAATGGAATTTGGATCCAAATGTCTGCTTCAGCCCATTTCTACTGATGGATTAAAAGCAAATGCCCTCCTCCCCCAGAACACACACACACACACACACAAGAGAGAGAGCTACTGCTATTTTTTCAACCACTGGAAAAACTAAATAATTAACTGTTAAAATACTGTGTCCTTCAAATTTATGCCCAGATTGTTTATTTATTGACACATTTATTACATATATACTATATAGAAGCCTTATAAAGAAGGATAACTACTGTAAATGGTGCAGTACGTAAACTGAAAGCAGTTCATGTGATGATGTCCTGAATCATTATCCGATGAAGTGAGCTGTAGCTCACGAAAGCTTATGCTCAAATAAATTGGTTAGTCTCTAAGGTGCCACAAGTCCTTCTTTTCTTTTTGCGAATACAGACTAACACGGCTGCTACTCTGAAACCTGAATCATAGTGTAATCAATCTACCACAAGAGGGAGCCAAGCACTCTTTCGTTTTGCACTGAAGGAATACGTATTCACTAAACCACCAGTACACTGTACCGTACATTCCTTTCCACCCTTTAGCATTCATTAATGGAGAGCTCTGCAGGCAGACATAGCCACATTTGCCATAGTGAAGGCTGGCTTGTGCTGTTGCTCTTAACATCTATGAGGCATTGTGTGAAGTTTAGTAAACTGTCCAAACTTGTCCATATCATACGAGTGGGTGGGGTGGCACCAGCACAATTCCTGGAGGGCAGATACCCATATTGCAGGCACTAAGTGGCCCTTGGGAGAGGCTAGGGATCAAAAGACTGTTGGAGACTGAACTACCTCCTGGAAGTGATTCCTTCATAGGAGGGCTCAGGCAGGTTGGAGGAGAGATGCAATGAAGTCTGTGCTGCCATTACCTATGTTGTTCCCACTGGACAGAAAGCTGAATTCAGTCTCCAACAGCAGCAGGAATTTTAAGGTAATTTGAGGTATCATTTTATTAGAGGACCTGCCCAACTCCCGCTGTAATTTAGAGAAATCCTCAGGCTGCTCTAACTTATACTCAGCCGCTTCACAGACATTCTGCCAACCCCAAGCATTAATTATCATGGGTTTGGCCTCAGAAAAATATAAGACTGACTTAAAAATCAGGAGATTTTTTAGAAAATAATGAATTTCTGAGTTCTTTTTATTTTTCTTTTGGTTTCTAGATCTTTAGGTCACACTTGGGTCACATTTTCAAGCTTTCCTCTGCAAAAGAAAAGGGATAGAAACTTTTTTTAAAAAATGAAAACTGAGATTCTCATATAATCCCAAGATTTCAAAACTGGGCTTCAGACAGCATAAAAGCAGCCAAAAAAATTTCAACACATCTGCTTCTGGCCTCAGTATGCAAATCATGCTAGTGTAAAACGCTGAAAACATGATAAAATAAAGTTAGCCAAACATTTTGGAACCTCAAAAAAGGCCTTAGTTCAAGTTTTGATGATTAGTTCTTCCTTTATTTGACCTCTTCTTCTTTCTTGCCACTTCCCTATTCAGGGTAGGTGACTTCTTTAACCTTTCTCCAAAACTCGTGATCATATCTAGGTTGTTATATAGACTGGTCTCTCCGATGTGCACTGATATCTGGTCCATCTATCAAGCCTTTGGTCTCCCCCTTGGTTATCTTCCATCCACTATCACTGCAAGAGGCATTCTAACAATATAGCTCTTAGATCTCCACTAGATATGTCCTTACCAACATATCTTAGCCTACCTCAACTTGTCTTCAATTGAAGCAACTTACATTAGGTCCCTTACAACCTTATTTTGTGTCCTATCTAACCATTGGTTAGAGATTGTCTAACCATTTGACCATCTCAGAAACTTTGTCTATTATGGAGAGCATAACACAATTTCCTTTCTTGTGTCTAGCCAAGACTCTCTTCTGTACGTTATGGGTCAAATTACCGTTTTATACACTCTAACTTTTAACTTTATTGGCATATTTTTGTCACAGATAACTGGGATCAGCTCCCAACATTTGCATCCAGGTTTAGAATGATTGTAGCCCCCCTTGTCAGCAACAATCTGTCCTAGGTATTTAAATTATTTCACTCTTCTAAGCTCTCTGCCTGTGATATTCTTTATGGTGAGTCCTCCCTTAGTTATCACAGCCTCAGTCTTACCACCCTTCACTCTAAGTCCAGCTCCCTCAAAACTATGTTGCCACTGTTCAGAATTGGCTTCCAGGGTCTCCAGATCTTCCACATATATCATTAAGTCATCCGCAAACAGCATGTTCCCAGAGACTGCTTTTTGTATGCTCTCGCTTATCACATCCATGACTCCTGCAAACAAAAGGGGGCACAACACTGACCCCTGATCCAGGCCAGTGTTTACTGGAAAGTCATATAGTGGCCCCATTTAGTTTTGACTACAGCAGTCACTTCATCATATATTTCCTGGATATTTCTGGCACACAACTTCATTGCAAACTTGGTCAAACTTGTTCTCTTGGTGCACAATTGTATGCCTTCTCCAGGTCCATAAAGCCCATCCCCAGTTGCCATCTATTTTCTCGGAACTACTTTTCCATGAGGGTTTAGGGCACACATATGACATTAATTGTACTCCTTTCTGGCATGAATCCATATTGACACTTCAAAATTCCAATCATTCCATGCAGATGCTTTTCTTCTCCCATACAGTCTTAGAATGTGACATCAGCTTAATTGGGCAATAATTAGCACACATTGTGTGTGCTACTTTTTGTTTAAAAGCAGGCACCACACATTTTTTATGCCATTCATCCAGCATTTTCTCTTGCTTATGAATATCATGAAATAGATTTGTAAGATACTTGATGCCTTCCCTTCCCAATAATTTCATGGTATTCACTGATACTTTGTGGCCCAGGTGCTTTCTCCTTTGGTTAGGGTCTCTAGTCACAACTGTAATACTCCTTCTGCTAATGTGTAGGAGCTAAAACACACTATTTTAAAATGTATTAGTTCTTTTATTCATTTGCATATTAATTAATTTTCTGTTAGAAAACATTTCTGATCATTAGCCTAGCTATGACTGCTCACACTGGAACTAAGCAATGACCACAGCTGAGCTGCAGCAGAATAACTGTTTCTTTTTGTGATTATGCTATTTCAAAGAACAGAGAGACCCTGCTGTGATACACAGTATGTTATGGTTAGATAAACTTAGCATAGTAATACTATAGCCAATGCCAAACATCTCACAATGGACATAGTACTAAAATAATAAAAATAAGATACTGGAGCATGAGGTCTGCTGAAAAGGTTATTTTAGCTGTTGTTATCAAAGTAGCAGCCTAAGTACGGGAATCAGTAACCCTCAGTGGCTCTGGTGAAATTTCTCCCACAAACACTGGCAAAAGTGCTGAAAGTTCCCTTTGTAATAGAGGAGAGGTTAACTACTGGGAAAAGATGAAAGGCAACTGTTGGCAGAGAGCTGGCTGGAAAGAGTTCAAAACCAAACACACACAGGCCTAGGGATAACAAATTCCCAGGAGGGAACAATATGTTGACATTCCATTCTTGGGTGCAACTTGGAGACCATGTTTTTCCAGGTGAGGGCATTCAGAAAGGATTTGTGTCCACTGTAAATTACTGCGTGCCAAAAATACTTAAAAATTAATGGAGCAAGAATTGTAAGAAACAAACAAAAACCAAACTCAAAGCCCAAATCTAATTCAGCCAGTGCTTCAGCCAGCATGTACATAGTACAGCTTCCTTCACAAAGAATATGGTTGCAAGGTCAGGGAGTTTGGTTCATATATTGCACTGCTGTTGGGTTACTCAACTAATTAAAATGCTTATTAATAATCTTAACTGGAAATCTGCTATATTCAGGTCCGACACCTGCCTGCATTCATTTGTATGGTCCTGTGATTCAAGCACAGGACTGAACATCAGGAGAGCTGTCTTCTATTCCTAGCTACGTCACAGTTTCCTGTTTCAGGGTAGCAGCCGTGTTAGTCTGTATTCACAAAAAGAAAAGGAGTACTTGTGGCACCTTAGAGACTAACCAATTTATTTGAGCATAAGCTTTCATGAGCTACAAAAAGCTTATGCTCAAATAAATTGGTTAGTCTCTAATGTGCCACAAGTACTCCTTTTCCTTTTACAGTTTGCTGTGTGACCTTGGCAAATGATTTCATCGCGCTATGCTCTAGCTTGCCCGTTATAAGAATGTTTCACAGGGGTTTGGAGGCTTAAGTCACTAATGTTTTTAAAGTTCTTTGAGATCCTGGGGTATAAGGTTCTAGAGAAAAATGTGGAGTATTTTCAAAAACCTGTTCATCTACTTGACCAGTATTTATGTGAGCAAATGAGGTCGCTGGATGACAGTTCAGAAGGCTTTAGTTTCATCCTGGAAAGGCTTTAATGGGCAAAGCTAAAGTAGCACTCTGTAGCCAACCACAGAAGCATTAACAAAAGTGTAATGGAGATGTCTGGCATAGTCAATCGTACTATTCTGTACAGCCAGCACAGTCTTAATAAATCAAAAGAAGGATGTTGCACTTTTGAGCTTTACAGGACTACAAATTCCAAAAACTGAAAACCTCTGTCTGACTTTTCCCAGAGAACCCTGCCAAAATATTTTTGCCTCTGATCACTTTAAAGGCCCTATTCAACACTTCCTGCTATTTAGCTAATCTGTTTACGGTACTGTATTTTTAAGGTGCCTAGCATTTTGGTATCTAAGCACTCATTGCTATTAACAGGGGGTTGAGGAAAGAGTAAAAACAGCCAAATATGAATCTTAAGATTTCACTCCATCAAGCCTGACTAGCTGGCCTTGGAACAAGTACCTTCTTTGGGGATGCTGTGACATGCAAGGGAGAGCTGGTCAAAGAACAGAATGAACTTTTCATTTCAAATTTTTCAACTGGCTCTAACGTATGGGCTTTTTGCAGCCCTGGTGCTAGCTCCCCAAATCCTGTCCCTTTCGTGCAGTAGAGCCACTCCTTAGAGACAGGGATCCCCGCGCTTTGCGCTCAGCTTCTGTTTGTGCAGATGCCATTTTCTCCCAGTGTATTTTGTATAGCATGAGCTTCTAGTCAGTTCTGTTTTCTCAGTTCTGTTTCCAAGTGCAATTTTTTAAACTATTATTTCTTGTTAAGCACCAACCACCTGATAGGTGCTGTATAGGTTATAAAGTCCCTGCTTAAGTGGCTTGTTTGAGCTCATGGAAATGTTAAAACATTTTTAACATTTTAAAAAAATATATTTTTATTAAAAAGTTTGTAAAGTAAATATGGCAAAAAGCCTAATATAATGGGCCACATTCTCTGCTGAATAAATTGTTGAAGCTGTGCGGTTTTCTAACACCATCGGACAGCTAAGGTTGTCGTCTTTGTCTTGTGAGTGTGTACAGCCTCAGCACCCCAAGAACCAGAGTGACACCTGGGATATACAGTTTAAACCACAATTCTCTTTATCAGATACCTAACACCTAAAAAAATGGCTGCTTCAGACCCTGAGTGTCTGCATCCCGTGAAACATCTCACAATCAAAAGCCCCCTGGTAGCAGCATATGACTCATTTTAAAGAGACAGTACACAATATACTGTACTACAGAAATTCCATTGAAATTAATAGCATTGTACCTGTTTCTACCAACAAACAAAAGCTCTTCAACTCCTCCCCTCCCACCAGACACTCCTTCCTATTAATTTTAAAACAAGTTTAAATCTGGGGGCTAGGACAAGCTGATGGCTTTTGTCTTTGAAACAAAAACTCGGCCCTCCTCATCTTTTGGCCTATGTAATCATTAGGCCAATAAGGTGTTGCTGTCTGCTTCCTTCTTTAACCTTCATCCAAATGACCAGAAAAGCAATACACCATTGAGCTTACCATGAGTTTTAAATTTCCATATGGCCATTCACATGTTGCCTTTTTAAACACTGACAGGGTCCTAATTATCCATTGCTGCTAATTTCCTCTTACAATTTTTGGGGAAACTGTGTCAGGAAGGCACAACGCATTCAAGATTTCACCAGCCTATAGAGAGAATGTGCTGCAGCCTTTCCAGGAGTGCATCATACTCCTCTCCATGTGTCTAGTCAATTCTGGGAGCACAGAGATTGCATTTTCGCCCGGTTGCTGTGCAGATATGTCAGAGGTGGGAAGGCTCCTAGCACTTGTGAAGCAACCAGGCAGAATGTGGGCTTGACTGTTTAATTAGATAGGGCTCTTTTGGAGCTGTAAAGTCCTGCATCTGGAAGATGATACATGGGGAGGAGCAGTTCTCAGGAGAATGCTGTCTAAAGGAGAGACGTGGGCAGAATGCTTCCACTACTCTCTGTAACAGAGTCTCCATCCAAAGCCAGCCAAGTCCACTAGCCCAAACAGCAAAGGGCATAAACCTTGGCTCCACCAAGGTGTCCCGGGCTGCTGCCAGAGCCACAGTTTCCCTGCTGTCTGCTCTCAGGTAATGCTTATTTTCCGATCCTTTGATTTTATTCATTATGAATTCTTCTCATTTCATATGACGGGTTATTAAACATGCATAAATGTCCCTCTAAAACTGTCATCTCATATGAACTATTTGTCCTCTTTCCCATTTGAAAAGAATGAGACACGTCTGCACTGACCAGACGTGTCAATTTGTGGAAGAAGCCATTTGAAGTTCTAGCAGATCAAATGGAACGTAATTTGAGAACAAACACGAGTGCTAAAAGAGGATGGCACTGCCAGATCAGACGGCATGCTACTAAGCCTTTAGAGCGCCACAAACCTCACTTTCCTTCTCTGGGTGACAATCTTTCATCAAGTGCTGGCAACACACCTATATGTAGAATACAGTAGCAGTAGTAGGCTCTGCAGTGGTTGAGCCCTGCTTATAGTAGTGAGTGACATACACTTTAGAGATCTTCAAAATGGGACATCACTAGCTCGTGTAACCTAATTTTCCTGTGAGCTGGTGACTTTCCCACCTTTCCGAACACCTGCTCCACCTAATCTGCCTAGAGTCAAAATTCATCTCTTTCCTGGGTTTGAGTTTAGAGTCCTGTCGAAATCTTGTCCCCAGGCTTGGCAGCTCCTTCATATACTATTTGAGCGCTGCTCAGACATTCTCTCTGCCTCAAAACAAAGACTGTCAGGGCAGCCGAGCTCTCACTTTTTATTTCATCCTGCAGAAGAGGCCTCATTCCAGGCTTGATATTGCTGTCCGATATTACAGGGAAAGGCCAGCTTCATTCCCTGTCTCCACGACAACCCATTAACCCCTTCTTGCCGGGCTCCATTATGTGTTTGTCTAGCCCATCAAAGGTCCCTAATCAAGCATTGCTACGCCCCAAACAATCAAAAATCATGAGTCGGGTCCTTCACAATCCTTGAGATTGGCCTAGAAATCAGGTGATGTTTTTAAAAAAATCATAAAATGGAGGTTCTTTTTATTTGCCTTCTGGGTTTTGAGGCATTCGCAGTCATGTTTTCAAGTCATTCTCTGCAACCATGTTGGCCAGAAAATTATATATAAAAGAAGAAGCTGAGATTATCATGCAGTATTATGACTCCAGAAGCTGGACATTTTTAAAAAACAAAACCCGCTATGTTGTGAGCCTTATGATAAGAATTGCACCAGCTGGCAATGCTGTCTAGAATACTTTACACCTTCAGACATTAACTAGCCAATCCTCACACCATTTGTTTGATATTAATAAGTAAATATTGTTACCCTCATTTTACAGATGGAGAAACAGAGAAAGAGAGAGGTTAGTGACTTCCCCAGGCTGCACTATGAGTGAGATCAGAGTCAGGGGTGCTGGAACAATTTTTATAGTTGCTGACGATGGAAACTATGTATTTGGTGATTGTTGTTACTACTTCAAGCCAGGTGCTGTGGCAGCACCCCCAGCATCCTTGGTTCCAGCACCACTGATCAGAGTTAGGATTAGAGCTCAGGAGTTCCCATTTGCCTAATCAAATTGTTAAAGTATATTGGGAGAAGCGAACTGGACTTGGAATGTTGTATAAATCAGCTACATACACCTTATATACAAATGTAATATGCAAAGCAAGGAAAATATGGGAGCTGGAAACATTTGCATATGCAGGAAAGTACATCTGGGTACAAGTGAAATTTGGTTAGAAAATAGATTATCCACAACAACTATAACAAAAGAGTAAAACATCTTTCTACTTTTAATTGACTCGAGACCAGTGAAGTGAACTAAACAATCTATTCCAGAGTCTGAGTAGCAACTTTGATGGTGAGCAGAGTACAGAAAGCAGATTTCACATTGTATGAAACAAGAAAGCAACATAAAGCAACTAGCTGCACTTAAACTATAAAGATGTATTCCATTAAAACTTCTGTACTTGTTGTCTTTCAACCACAAAAAATGCATATTACATTGTTTTCTATATGCAAAGTAACCCTACTGAGTCAAACTATTCCATGGTAGAGAGCTGGTTCGTATGAGAGTGTGACATTATTTGTGATAGACTATTGAATATCTTTAAAGAGAACATTTAGCAGAAACTGGATTGGTGGGAAATTATTATGGGTTGAGGAAGAAGGACAATATTATAGATTTGCTGAGAAGAGAAAGGCAACAGGATTATAAATCATTGCACTGATGTAAAAGGCACACAGTCTAGGAAGGCCAAAATACTAACTATAGTTAACTAATTATTTGGACGCTGGATGGATTATTTCAAGTAGAGGTGACAATGTGGGCTATTGGTATAAATGGGATGGGATTGAATCCTAATCCATCATGTGCAGCAGCCAAAGAGCCTGACTGTAACTAACAAAAGGGCCAGCATTAAAGATTTAAATGCAGGGGAGAATCTGGTAAACACCAACCATGGATTTAGGATTAGAACCAAACAGAAAGATAAAGGGAGGAAGGTAAAAAACACAACACTGGAATGACAAATCCTTCTCTTCAGTCTTATTCAGTCCACTACACAAAGACTGTTGGACCACAGTGTAATCAACATCCCTGACACAGTCAAAATGTGACAATATAGATCACACAAAGCCAACTGTTGGTATCTCTTGCTTTCCATTCTACCCATCGGGCTCCATTCTGTTATATGCAAAGACCTATTCTTTTTGTGACACAGTCAGCCCACTGATATTTTAATTTCTTCTCTTTGATTTGCTCTCTTGCTCATGTAGTTGTTCTGCTGGCTCGCTGCATGATATCAATGATTAATATGTACCAAATATGAGTATCCATTCTTATGCCCTTTTGAGATCCTTTAGATTTAAAGCAGTGCATAATTTCCCTAAGGAACTTTTACTTTGACAGTATTCTTTTGGTGTCATACTCTAAGCATCATCTCTAACTTCTGAGCAGAAGCTGATATCCAAAGCTAATGTTACAGGAAAGTGCTGTCCTTCTTTCAGTTACATTTTGTCTGGAGGCTCCATGTTGCCTGATGACTGTGCAGGTAGAAATGAATGATTCCATGGCACTCTTCAAAAAGAGCAGGGAATAACTCTTGTATCCTTTGCTATTCCTGATGGGTTTTTTTCCTCCTGTAGCTTCTTGGTCATTATCAAATAAACAGAGAGTACTCTTAAATTATTATTACTATGCTCTCCATTTCATCTCCCCAAGCTAGTATCCTTGTACTCTGATAGACTCCTATCTTCCCGTCTATACATTCGCTACAAAAGAAAACTACTGACCTCCCTCTTCACTCTGTCAGCTCCTTTTATTTTTCCCAATAGTTCCCCATCTCTGCCTCCTTGCCTCTAGTGGAAGACTTAGTGATACCTTGGATACCACCTTGCCAGGAATTGTTTTGTATACCACTGGGAAAAAAATTTATAATTAGAAATTATTCATAAGATAGAAGAATTAAAGTATTTAGATTGATGGCCCAGAAAGAATAAGAAAGTGCTTCAAGCAATACCTTTAGCCTAATCAATAGAAGATTAATTAGCATCCAAAAGAATTTCAGCCCGGAAAGGTGGTGATGGACAGAATCTTAGTTTCAGCAGGGATGAGAGAGATGCAACAAAACTTCATTCAGAGCCCAGAGAAAGCTCAGGTCAGAGATATGTGCTTAGGTGATGCCTCTCTAAGGGC
Organism: Eretmochelys imbricata; assembly: GCF_965152235.1. Lineage (NCBI taxonomy): Eukaryota > Metazoa > Chordata > Testudines > Cheloniidae > Eretmochelys > Eretmochelys imbricata. Next base: position 46,422,364 of record NC_135573.1, on the reverse strand, counting down.
AAATAAACTCTTGAAATTAAGCTGGGAAAAGGAAGAATGCAGATTACATGAGGAAAGAAGCTCCATATAATGCTGAATAAAAATGGATGTATACAGTCACTTTAACATCCAGGATACACTGGTTAAGGCTCAGATCTTCAGGCAGGTAGTTTTACTTTGACTTCCAGGTTTTCTTTCCTACCTTTGGTTTTACAGGCTGAGGTGTGGTAGAAGTGTATTTCGAGGAAGGACTCAAGTGAGATGAGAGAGCAGTCATTTGGCAAACAAAGAAGGAGAGGAAATTCAGATACAACAGTGCTGAGGCTGGTATAAGGAGCATAATGTTCAGTACAGATAGCACCTCCACCAATGGATGCTACTATATATTAGTGTTAAAATGTTGTCTTGTATGCTCTTGTTGTTGTATCTGATCTGGGGGTGGGGCAGTAGCAGGAAATTCAGTCCTTCCTTTGTGTGCTGGAGTTGTAACTTGCAGTGTTCCAGTAAACCCTTGTGATTCTATCAGCTAGTGTTACAGAACCTGTATAAACTAGAAATGCCAAACGTAGGGTGAGAATGCACATAAATGGGAGTGAGGGGGACACAAAAGAGGCAGCCAAGTGGGATGCTTGGGATGAGCATGGGCAGCAGGAGCAGGAGTAGGAAAAAGCAGAGGTGTAGGTATTGTGCAGAGCCTGGAAGTGAGGATAAGGGACAGCAGGATAAGGAACAGCTGGAGTCCTACCTACTATAGGATGGGTGCACAACTTGTTGGAAAAACATACTCAGAAAATATTTATCAATAGTTCACAGTCAAGCTGGAAGGGCATATCGAATGGGGTCCCACAGGGGTCTGTCCTGAGTCCGATTCTATTTAAGCTTCATAAAGGATTTTGTTAATGGCATAGAGAAGATGGCATAAACTTTGCAGATGATGCCAAGCTGCGAGGGGTTTCAAGCACTTTGGAGGACAGGATTAGAAATCAAAATGATCTGGACAAACTGGAGAAATGGCCTAAAATAAATAGGATGAAATTCAATAAGGACAAATGCAAAGTACTCCACTTAGGAACGAACAATCAATTGCACAAAAGCAAAATGGGAAATGACTGCCTCGGAAGGAATTCTGTGGAAAAGGATCAGGGGTTATAGTGGATCACAAACTAAATGTGAATCAACAATGTCATACTGTTGCAAAAAAGAATTGAACATCATGTTCATGGCACTGTTAAGGGGCAGTGAGAGGAAAGACTGCCTGGGTCAGTGGGTCCTGAGAGACTTTGAAGGGGAGGACTGTAGTGACCTTGCCGGAGGGCCAAGCCATGAAGTGGGAGCAGTTAAGTCCCACGACTGTGAGAGTGATGGAGTGCAACCACAGGAAGGATCGTAGGCTTAGCAGAGCTAATCCCCAGTTGCAGCCAGAAAGAGGTACTCCAGCCATAAGTAGAACACCCTGTGACAGTTAGACATTAGGAGAAACCTCCTAACTGTAGGGATAGTTAAGCACTGGACCTAATTACCTAGGGAGGTTGTGGGATCTCCATCATTGGAGTTTTTAACAGCAGGTTAGTCAAACAAGTGTCAGGGATGATCTAAACAATACTTAGTCCTGCCTCAGTGCAGGGGACTGGACTAGATAACCTATCAAGATCCTTTCCAGTCCTATATTTCTATTTATTTCTGTGTAGACGGTGAAGGGAAGATGATTTTTGTAATACTATTAGGACTTTATTGCAAGGTCATATAATCAAACAAGAGAAGATGAAGAAGTCTCTTGTTCAAGCAAAAATTGTTTTGCTAATGATCAAACAGTAAAGGAAATTTGGGGAAATTCAAGCCAAGTAAATTGCTTCATTATTTAATCTGCCCTACTGGAAAATATATTCGCTTTAATATCCTGTTTTTACACCCCAAAGGCCCAAGACTTTTATTTACAAATCAGACTGCTTACCTCATCTTGTTCACATTAATTTTTAACCACACACTCCAGGTATTATGTGTAATCAGGTGTTAGATGAGGTCTCCTTTACATTATCCTGCTTTCAGTGCTGCTACACATCTCATTTCACCCTTTTATTGTTTTTTCACCTGATAATTCTGTTTCCAATTTTTCAGGTCAGTTTGCTTTATTAAGTGCCTCATGTATTTAAAATAAAACACACATTGCAAACAGTCTATACAAAGTAAGACAAATATTGCTGTCTTCTTTCACTGATTACAGTATTGTTTTAGACTGTGTAAAGGAGACCTTTGATTAAAAAATCATTTACTCTAAACAGGCTGTTTTCTTAAAGAGGTGAGTGAAGTGCCTCATATAGCTTAGTATTCAGAGGGGAGGGATTAAAATATAGAGTAAAAATTATCAGGACTCTGGCAGCTTATACTATGGTCCAAGAAATATGAAAGGATAAGGGACAGCAGGATAAGGAACAGCTGGAGCCAATGGCATTAAAATAAATTCTGACCTTGGATAGGCATTGAATTCAATGGAAACCTCATGCCTCTGTGTAAGGGCAGGTTTTGACCCTTAGAAGAGAAATGTCAACTACATGAAAGGTGCTATATTAAGACTTGATTTTTTTAAAATGGTCTTGACTTAGTTGCTCTTTTCCTTTTTCTTTCCCCCACCCCACCTTTTTGTTATAGGTTTTCAGCCACAAAAATGGAGGTTTGTGCTGAATCTGAATGTGAATGTCCACTCAGAGCAGACAAAACTGAAGGTCTTGTGGAAAGAATACAGTATGTACTGAGTACTGTATGGTATTCAGTTTATCTGCTTCTGAAAGATGAAGAATGGAATAAAAACTTGTATAGATAGAGCTACAAACTATGTATAGGAATCATTTCACTCATCCCTTTAAGAAAGCAGCTTATTTGGAGTAACTGATTTTTTGAGTAAAAACAGGTTTCCATTGTACAGTATAAAACAATAATATAATCGGTAACAAAAAAGAAGGTAATGTATAGCATGTGTGTGCGCACAACATCAATTTCTATTACTACTTTTGGTGAGCTGTTCTACATATTCGTTTGTCTGTGTTCTAAAGTTATTTGGCCTAATTCTCTTGTAGTCCATTTCTTTCTCAGTTCCAGTTATGATAAGTCTTGTCTTTGAGCTTGTTACCTTCTCTATTAAATACCCAGAAACTTCATTAATGTGGTGTTAAGATTGCCTGGTAGTGCTCCGTGCCCTTTCAAAATGTCAAGTTCAGCTACACTTGGACCTCTGACAACCAGGAAATCCATGGCCACTCTCACAAAGCAACCTTAACTCTGCCCCCTGGAACCAGCAATAGCCCCTGGGAATGGTTCAGTGAGGGAGCATACCATAATAAGTAGCATGAGGACATTCTAAGAGAATGTGCCATTTTGTGCGTGACGTTTGTGTTCCATAGATTTGAATTCCGGCGTTCACTGCATGCATTGCAGCTGTGCTCAGTGTGTTTGGTATAGTTGTATTGAATGGGGGAAGGATTAACTGGAATTCTGTAGGTTTTGTCAGTAGCTGTGCACAGGAGTCTTGTCAGGAAAATTAACAGCAGTAGGGTGGTGTGCATGACAGTGGTCTCTAGGGTTTTGTCAGGGTAAGTGAAGCTAATGGTTTCAGGTGGAATCTTCAAGGCAAGCGTGAAGAGTCTGTAACATTTAGCAAGTTTGGAGTGATTTCTGTGGAGTAGGCACAATGTTTGAGTGTAGGCCAAATGTAGGTAGCTCCTGTTTGCCAGGCCTGACCTAAACCCAAGTGTTGCCTTAACAAAGAGAAGTTATTAGCCTTTGTCCTACCGTACTCATGTGCTCTGTTCCCAGAGTGCTCTGTAGCACACACACTGATCTGAGCATCCCAGGCACACACAGCTCCACCCTTCTCCTTGCCATGCCATGCCCCTGGTAAGTGTGGTAGGGGCAGGCTTTGAGGAGTATGTGCACTAGCTAGAAGTTGAATCATTGCAGGTATTGATGTCTGTTATAAAGCCTCTGGTAATCCCCTTTCCTCCACTCTTCCCACCCTAACTTTCCCATAAGCAGGTGGAGTCACCCCCCCCCATACCCTTCTCCAAAATTATACCCTCAGAACCCCCCCAGATCCCTTCTGGGGGATCAAGTATATTAACAAAAAGTAACTTCAAAATAAGACCACCTGAAGCCCCAGCCATAGTCTTGTCATACAATCATAGAATATCAGGGTTGGAAGGGACCTCAGGAGGTCATCTAGTCCAACCCCCTGCTCAAAGCAGGACCAATCCCCAATTAAATCATCCCAGCCAGGGCTTTGTTAAGCCTGATCTTAAAAACCTCAAAGGAAGGAGATTCCACCACCTCCCTAGGTAACGCATTCCAGTGCTTCACCACCCTCCTAGTGAAAAAGTTTTTCCTAATATCCAACCTAAACCTCCCACAGTGCAACTTGAGACTGTTACTCCTTGTTCTGTCATCTGCTACCACTGAGAACAGTCTAGATCCATCCTCTTTGGAACCCCCTTTCAGGTAGTTGAAAGCAGCTATCAAATTCCCCCTCATTCTTCTCTTCTGCAGACTAAACAATCTCAGTTCCCTCAGCCTCTCCTCATAAGTCATGTGTTCCAGCCCCCTGATCATTTTTGTTGCCCTCCGCTGGACTCTTTCCTTCTTGTAGTGTGGGGCCCAAAACTGGACACAGTACTCCAGATGAGGCCTCACCAATGCCGAATAGAGGGGAATGATTACGTCCCTTGATCTGCTGGCAATGCCCCTACTTATACATCCCAAAACGCCATTGGCCTTCTTGGCAACAAGGGCATACTGTTGACTCATATCCAGCTTCTCGTCCACTGTAACCCCTGGGTCCTTTTCTGCAGAACTGCTGCCTAGCCACTTGGCCCCTAGGCTGTAGCAGTGCATGGCTAGGCTTTTCCTGAGCCTACTCCCAAGTCTTGGATGCTCCTCAGGACCCTAGCACTTAGGGTATGTCTACACTATGGAAATGATAACCTAGTTGTGCTGGTGCTATGCTGGCATAACTCTGCAGTGTAGACAGAGCCTACACTGGTGGAAGAGGTTCTCCTCAGAGCCCTTTTCTCTTAGTGTAAAAGTTTCATATCTAGCCAGCTCATTCTCCTTGGCCTAAGGGCAGCAGATAGGACCTCTGGTAACCTCCTAGGATGTTTTTATTAGGAATTCTTGTTGGATTTTATGCTACTCGGTTTTTTTGGTAATCATATTAACGAATTCTTTGGGAAGCAGCTTTTCTTCTTCAGAATAAAGTGCTAACTGAGTTCATCTGTAATCTGAACTGTGTTTTCTCAGCAACCAAAGTTTTATAAAATGGCATATTAAAATTCCAGAATCATGTGTTCAGTAATGAGTCCCTGTAATGAAGGTACAGTATCAGTAACTAGAAGTTTCAGTGTAAATACCCCCTGTCAGTCTAAAACAAAGGTTATTTCAGTGAATATTTATATATAACTCTTAGCAGCAGCTATCGGAGGTTTTATAACAGATGTCCTTTGCCAGAGGACAACCATCTAATGTAAAAATATGAACAAGATAGTCCTTGGCTGCTTTAAAAATAAACTATTAATATCTACAATTTAATCACCTTTCTTGCCTTGATCTGAAGTTTCATCAACTGAACAAGTTCATCCATTTTATATCAAAGGGAAATATTTATAAAACCTGTATATGAGAATGTTCATAGATAGGAGTTCTGCTGATATTACAAATATATTAATTTTTTTAATATTCTCATAGTTTATATATTTTTAAACTGTAACTCGCAATCTGATTGGTTCAGACAATGGCCAAAAAGGTTTGTTCTGATACCCAGTAAGTGGTCAGTGCTCCTAAAAGCTGTTGCTCACTTGCCACCCCTTCTTTCCATGACTTAAACGTGAGAATTGTTAATATGGAAGGCATATCTTCTCAAAATGACAATAAGCTAATAAGCTAGACTGTACTTGGTCTCTCCTACCTGTTCAATCTTTGAGTTGAAAGATAGGCCCCCTTCTGTGTAAACCTTGCTATGAAAAAACTAGGCCAAGCTTTTTTTGGCAAGCAATGCCTGGTCAGGCTGTCATACCACTTTGTGGGGTCAAATGAAAGTAGCACCGCGTTCTCTCGAGGACATAAGTGGAAAGCTATTGTCTGTCATTTGGAAAAGTCACTTGCCATGGGAAACTGCTCATGGTCATTTCTCATTCTAAAATGGAACACTAGTGATACTTGCAAAGGTACCGCTATATTTATGCATCCTGCAATTTCTCCTCCAGCAGAGTTCTCATGAGCTTGTATGGGACTTTTACGTAAGTAAGAACTGCAGGACAAGGCCTTTGTCTACACATACACACATTCATATTAAACCAATAACAGATGCTGCTATCAATATTCTCATGGTAACCTTGTAATCACACTTTACACTTCACCACTCATTGGCAAAATAGACTGTGTAGTAATGTAGCAATTAATTCATGCTATATTTTTTACTTTAAACATACTGTAATTTCTTTTCCTACAATAAAAGAAAACACTGTGTGTGTGTGTGTGTGTGTGTATATACACATTTTTTCAAGTAGGTGAGAAGCAGTAAACTATACACAAATAACACTGCAAATGAAATTGTTCAAAGGTCACAGAAGTATATTGAAAACATTTTAGCTATTAAAATTGGTAAGCACTGTGATAATCTAGCTGCTTAGACCAGCAAAGTGTATACGTTGGATAGCATCATAGATAGGGCCCTACCAAATTCACAGCCATGAAAAATGTATCATGGACTGCGAAATCTGGGCTTTGTGTACTTGTACGCTACGCTATACAGATTTCATGGGGGAGACCAGTGTTTCTCAAACTGGGGGTCCCAACCCAAAAAAGGGCTGTGGAAGGAGGTGGCAAGGGGAGGGACGGGGTTTATGGTATTGCCACCTTTACTTCTGTGCTGCCTTCAGAGCTGGGTAGCTGGAGAGTAGCTGATGCTGACCGACCACCTAGCTCTGAAGCCCGTGCCGCAGCCGGCAGCCGTGCAGAAGTAAAGGAGGCAATACCATACCGTGACACCCTTATTTCTCTACTGCTGCTGGCAGTGTCGCTGCCCTCAGAGCTGGGTCCCCAGCCAACAGCCACAGAGTCTCTTGCAGCCAGGGGAGGTTCCTAGAGGTGGGTCTGACCTGGCCCCAGGAGCGGCCCCGGATGGGGAAGAGGAAGTCCTGTCCCTCACCAGCCCAGCCAGGACCAGCAGCTGGAGCGTGGTGTACAGTAGGAGCCCTCAGTCATGGCGCCACCAGCCCTGCCCCTCCCCAGCTCTGGGCCCAGTACCCCGGTGCTCCGGGGTTAGAGGCCTTGCGATGGCTGGGGAGGGGGTGACCACAGGAAAAAACCCACAACCACGGTACCCTGGGTGGTCGTGCACATTGTCCACCCGTAAGGCCAGCCCTGCCCCCCTGCAAAAGTGAGGACCTTCCCATACCATGCCACCCTCACTTCTGCACTGATGCTGGTGGCGGTTCTGCCCTCAGAGCTGGGTGCCTGGCCAGCAGACACTTCTCTCCGGCTGCCCAGCTCTGAAGACAGCTGCCAGCAACAGTGCAGATGTAAGGGTGGCTGTACCATGACCCCTTTGTGACCCCTTTTGGGTTGGGGGCCCCCCACAGTTACTTAAGTCTGAAATTTCACTGTGTTGTAGCTGAAATCATGAAACTTACCATTTTTAAAAAATCCTATGATAGTGAAATTGACCAAAATCAACCCTGAATTTGGTAGGGCCCTAATCGTAGTGTTGGACTGGAAGGGACCTCAATAGGTCATCTGTTCCAGTCCCCTGCACTCATGGCAGGACTAAGTAACAATTAGACCATTCCTCACAGGTATTTGTCTAACCTGTTCTTAAAACCTCCAATGACAGAGATTTCACAATCTCCCAAGGCAATTTACTCCAGTGCTTAACCACCCTGACAGTTAGGAAGCTTAAACCACCCTTGCTGCAATTTAAGCCCATTGCTCCTATTCTCAGAGGCGAATGAGAACAATTTTTCACCCTCCTCTTTGCAACAACCTTTAATCATTTTTGTTGCTCTGCTCTGGACTTTCTCCAGTTTGTCCATATCTTTCCTGAAATGTGGTGCCCACAACTGAACGCCTTGCTCCAACTGACTCCTTATCAGCATGGAGTAAAGAGGAAGAATCACTTCACATGTCTTGCTTACCACACTCCTGCTAATACATCTCAGAATGATGTTCAGTGTGTGTGTGGGGGGGGGGGGGGATGGGTTGGGTGTGTGTTTTGGTTTTATTTTTCTGGTTTTTGTGCAACAATATTACGCTGTTGATTCTAATCCACTGTAACCATCAGATCCCTTTCCACCGTTTTCCTTCTCAAGCAGTCATTTCAGTTACAATCTTTGTAATATCCATTTGATTTTATTTCAGGCTATGTCTACACTAGAGACCTTACTGTGGCACAGCTGTACTGATGCAGTTGCACCCCTGTAAGAGCTCTCATGTAGCTGCTCTATGCCAAATGGAGAGAGTGCTCCCATCGACATAATAAAACCACCTCCAATGAGCAGCGGTAGCTGAGTCGGGGGGAGAAGCTCTCCTGCGAACATAGCACTGTGCATACTACCACTTATGCCGAAATTTATGTCGCTCAGGGATGTGGGTTTTTTCACACCGGTGAAGGACATAGGTTTTGTCCACATAAGTGGTAGTGTAGACATGGCCTTAGGCAAGCAAATGCAAGTTGTTTTAACTCAGATATATATAAAAGACAGTTTCAATCCCTGGAACAGGAATTTTCCAGCAGCAGGCATTCTATATCATCTGTAAACCTGTCATCTGACTGAATGTAATCATATACCAGTTTTGGTTATTTTGCTTGTCAAGTCATATCACCATCTAGGCTGTTTGCATGTTATATTTCTCCATTGTGACTGTCCCATTTTCGTGGTTGTTCTCAGTTCATAGAACAGCAAGTTTTAGGAAAAGCAAATTCCAACGGTTTCCAGCAAAAGAAGGAATGGAATGAGGAGATCAACCCATCTACTAAACACTTTCTGCCATCCCCAGCTTTGCTGATGGAATTGGTGCTCCGCTGACTTGCATGAAACAACAAATTGCCTTCCTGGCTGACCAATTTGGCAAATCAAGGCCAGTTTTGAAAAGTACAGTTCATGTGCTTTTGGTTGACTTGTCTGGGCTGGTTTAGCACAGGAATAGCTTTTCAGTGGAAAACCACATGTGTGTCTTATGAGTAGAGCAGGTGGGAATTTTGTGATGAAATATTTTTTTTCCTTAAAAATGCTGATCTGTTGAAACCATCACGTTTCGTGGAAACATATTGGTTTCAACCAGTCTTTCTCAGGTCCAGGATGGGATGGACAGACAGACTTTCCGCTCCTTTCCTCCCCCAAATAGCCTGGAGGTTGGGGCCCTCTCCTGGGATGAGCAAGACCAATCTTCAAGACCTTGCTCTGTAATCAAACGATGCTGGATAAATCTTTACTTTCTTTCTCATGATGCCTGAAATCCTTTTCCTTACTGGTTAAGTAAATGCTTGCCTTCTGGCCCAGTCAGCTGAAGGGCCCTGTTATCATGAGACCATGAGATTATTCCGTTATTTGAGTCTTAATCACAACCTCAGCTAATTAAGCAATTTTAAAAGGCTCAAACTGCTTACAAATTAAAAAGTGTCTGTACACAGAGAACGATTGTTTTGTTCCATTCCCCTATTGATAGTGGTACATAAAAGCATCTATTGTTGAAGCTGTAAAATGGTTAGAGGGTTATTTTTGGAATGACAGACAGTGGCTGAATCTTTCTTCAGTGGCCTGATTGTCTTTGTCACTGAGCATAGAATGTAAGGTCTGATCCTGAAAGGTGCCTAATGCCCTCAACTCTGGTGAAGTGGGGGTCTGAACTGCACAGAAACACACCCAAAATGCCGAGAACTACGTAGCTGCTATAGGGATATTATTACCTCTCTGCTGTCTTTCTAGAGAACCCCATCTACTGCTCTTGGTTTTTGTAAAAGCAAAATAATGATGGCTAGAACTACTTTGAAAACTTTGTCATATCCCTCTATATGGGGGACTGTCTGTTGCTGTGTAAGGTTTCATGTGCCAAGTGGCTCTGGAAGTTTGCCAAACACCTCACTGTCTTGTGCATGGTGATATCTCCTGTGGCTGCTAGGAGACATTTCAGTTTGCTTTGGACTTTGATACTGGCAATACTGAGTGCATGATACTAGCCACAAACAAAGCATTCTCTGTCTAGGGGATCCAACCGGGGAATGGACTTTCAGAGGCGATTAGATGAGTGCAAAGGGTGACCTTGCATAATGCGTTTATCTCTGATCAAGCTTTTCCACCATAACAGGAAGGAAATCCGCAACACCAGCTCTGCTATCTTCCCCTCAAGCAAAAAACACCAACTTCCCAGAAATCCCATCCCAAGAAGTTACCAGTCTATTGTACAGCACTCAGAAACTACAGTAAAAGGCAGCCATGCAAAATTTTTCTTTAAGAAAGAAAATCTTACTAATATAATTGAAAACTTGTTAAAAGAACTTTAGAATTGTACATATTAAAATATGTTTGAATTATGATTCTAATGCAAAGCCCCTGGATGTCAATGGAAGGACTCCGATTAACTTCAAGGGGGGTTGGTTCAGGCTACTTATATGCAAAAATCAACCAAATCCTGAAGTCTTTATTCTGGGCTTGATCACAAGAAATAGTGAAGTCAGTGGATTTTTGTGAGTGCATAGTGCATCTCAGTATCCATCACACCATCCTTACTCAGGAAGAACTACTATTGTCTCTGATGGGAGTTTTACCTAAATGGAGTAATTACCCCATGTAGTAGTAGGCATCCTTGAGTCTTGAGAGACCATGGGTATGTGCCCCTGGGGGGTAAAGGATTTACTCAGTTGGTTTTATGGCAGCTGTGGCTGAAGAGACCCACGTGAGAGAGACAATCTCCGCCACATCCGTCACATTTAAAGGTGATGTTTCGACTCTTTGGGCTCTGCCTCTGTGAGCCCTTTTCTCCTCTGTTAAGCTGGACGGCTTCCTCTCATAACTCCAGAGAGCTTTGTTAAGCTCTTGTTTCCAAAGGCTGCAGTCTTGAGTTGTCCACATCCAGGTTCATTTCTTGGAGGTTTCGCTTGCACACATCCTTGAAACACAATTTTGGGCACCCTTTGGGTCTTTTTCTAGATGCCAATTCACTGTCGAAGAGGTCCTTTGGGATGCAGCCATCGTTCATCTGGCACACATGCCCAAGCCAGTGGAGGCATCTCTATTTGAGGAGTGTTTACATCCTGGGTATGCTGGAGCACGTGAGCACCTCAGTGTTGGTGACTCTGCCCCTCTAGGAGATGCCAAAGATTTAATAAAGGCAACGCATATGACAGCTCTTGAGCCTCTTTTCCTGAGAAGAGTATAAAGTCCATGCTTCACTCCTGTAAAAAAGTGTGCTTGAAAATTACCCCGTGCTTAGTGCATTATTATTATGTGGTGGGTGAAAGCTTGTTATGGCTTGAGTCAAATCCTCATTATGAGTGATGGAGGCACAGGTACTGACTTGTATTTTTCCTGGTGGGTTCTCCACCCCTAAGACACCACCCTCACTCTGTCCCCGCCCCCAAAGGCCCCCGCCTGCCACTTGCTGCTCTCCACCCTCCTTTGAGCACCTCCCACTAGCCCGGCCGAGCAGCTGTGGCTGGTGGGTGCTGAGCACCCCCTATTTTTTTTCCATGGGTGCTTGAGCCCCCAATTACCCATGGAGTTGGTGCCTGTGGATGAAGGAGAACTATAGCCTTGACACCTGACCTAACCTGATGGAAGCCAGCGGCAAGTGGGGTCAGGTCTGAAAACAGCCTCACCCTCTCCTCTCAGGCTCCAGTCAGGTCGTCTCTGATCATCTCCTGTTGCTCCTGGGTTTGGGGTGGTTGTGGCTGCATGCCCCACTCCTGCCAGCTGCCCCCTCCTGGCAGTGCTCTGAGTGTGCGGCAGAGCGAGTGTGCTGGCAAGCAGCAGTGTCTCTCACTCTGCAGCACACACAGCACAGCGAGGAGGTGGAGGTTGGCAGAAATGGGTTATGCAGCCACCACTGCGCCATCCCTGCAGGCAGGAGACAACCAGAAACGGATCATGGGCACATGGCATTGGGAGCGAGAAGCCCCTACCAGGCCAGCATGATGGCAGAGGTGATGGGGCTGTTACAGGTTCGGGGGAAGTGTTGGGTCTGGATTGGGTCAGGTTTGAAAAGACTCTCAGGTCTGGTTTGTGTCAGCTGTGCCCGGGTGACGGTTTCAAATTAGACCTAAGCAGACGTCTTTACGGGCAGAGGGGTTTTTGCTGAGTATTGATTTGGGTATGGAGGAGGACGGATAGCAAGAAAGCAAAACAGCTGCCGTAAGCACATTGTGACCCTAGGGGAAGCCAAGAGGAAGGTTCTGGTTGTGGACACTGGCTGAAAGAAGTTTGGGCTGTATGCAAAGAAGTTGTCCCCTGGTTTCAGTTCCTCCTGTGTTTGGAGGAACAGGACTTTGTACATTCCTTGTAAATAAACAAGACTGCACCAAATAAAATACCAGCCTCCACTATCAATTTCTACTCCCAAATGGAACATCCCCAGGGCCATGAAAATTTGACTTGCACTCAGGTTGAAAAGGGGTAATATTATTATAGGCATTACAGTTGCCTGAGGCTTCCAATTCGAAGACCCTGTTTTCAGTTGCTTATAGGTTTGCCATTTTAAATTTTTCAAGTTGAGTTTCGGTTTCAGGCCTAATTGATTTGGGAAATTTCAGCAAAAGCTGTTTCTGAGAACAAGGCTAGGGAAAATACATTTTGCCCATGTTCAAGTCTGGTGACCTTTTATTTGGCAAGCCCTAACACAGCCATACTTTGAAGCATATAGTTGATATTTGACAGAGAAATGGCGTTTGCTACAGGGATGTGTCTTTTGCAGTCCCCATGAAAATCTATCCAATTTTGGCCAAGTTATAAGCATTCAAAAATCACTGTTTGCACATGCTCAGTGGAGAGCTTTAAATTGTAGCATATTTCCCAGTACATTCCATCTGTACTGGGCATGCTCCAGCCTACGGTTGAACAGGACATTCTCTGTAATTGCAGCTCTGGGCTGCTGTGAACTATGCTATGGTCTGGGCAGCTGAACTGTGAGGAGGGAGAACATCTCTTTTGTGCTCTCAGGGACCAACTTGCTGGGACCAGGCAGCATGGAGGAGATAGCTGCTTGAATCAGACACAGAGGGGGCAAAAGTTCGACTTGTGGGGTGAGGGAAGTCCGTTGGGACATGAAGATAGTTGGGGGAGAGATGGGTACTGGAGTCTGGTGAAAGGGAGAGAAGGAGACTGTGACAGACAGGAAGATAAAAGGAAGAGGGAACTGGTAACCATTCTTTAGGAGACTATTTGAGATTGGATGGGGGGGGGCACTGGGACTGGGCATCAGTGGGGTGAGAGCAGAGGGGAGACAGATCTGATGGAGGAGGTGAGGGAAAGAACTAGGATTGACTGGGCAAAGACTGGGACAAGGAGTATTAGGAGTGGGATGACCCAGACTGGATCCCGGGGAGGAAATTTGGCCTTGGAGTCAGTGTGGATGGGAACGTGGGTAAGTGGAGCTACTAAAGGCCAGGGTGGGGAAGAGAGACAAATCTGATGAAAAGCCAAGAGGGGGGAAACTTGTACTGGCTGGGCAAAGAGACTGGGACTAGGAGTTGGGGAAGACTGGAATGAGAAATCTGGAGTGGTGAGACTAGGAGTTACTGGGCATGGAGACTGGAGCTGGGTAGGTGAGGAGAATGGGACTGGGTAGAGGAAAGACAAAACTGAGATAATGACAGTTTTGGGGGGATGTGCAGAAGGGATCATGCTTGGGAGGCAGGGAACAGGTAGAAGTCTATGCCCACTGGAGTATACTCCCTTCCATAACCTGGGATGGAACCCAAGAATTTTGAGTCTCACCATTCCTCCGATGTCAGCAAGTATCTGTGAAAGCCACTGGCAAAGCATCCCCTCCCCTTCTAGTGCTGGTCAATCTAAAGGATGACAACCTACTACCGCTAGCAGTTATTCCATTAGCTCACGTGGCAGAAGTCTGTGTGGGAGATTTAAAGGTTGTAACCCTGTGGATGAACCATGTGGAGATTAATACACTGCCATATGATAGATTTTCTTTATGGTTTACTTTTTGGCCGAGTGAAATGAGATCTGTCTGCAACAAAGTAACTTTTGAAGAATATGCCCTATCAAATTAGATGGGGGGTAATTTTTGGCTTGATAGCTAGGAGGGGTTTTTTTAAACTCCTTCTTGATTCTTGCTGGTTTATCCTGCCAGCAATATTACCTTGTGCTATACTATTAGTAAGTCAATGCCAAAATTCCTATCACTATAGTTATTAGAAAGATTGGGTCAAATTCTCAGCTGGTGAAAATCTGCATAGCTCCATTGAGTTTCAGTGAAGTTATGTTGATTTTTACACCAGCTGAAGACTTGTCTCTTTGTTTCTTAGCTGACAACACGCTGGATTTTTGATCAAATTACTGTGTAAGTAAAGATAAAATATCTAGAAAAGTATTCATAGAATATAGAATCATAGAATATCAGGGTTGGAAGGGACCTCAGGAGGTCATCCAGTCCAACCCCCTGCTCAAAGCAGGACCAATCCCCAACTAAATCATCCCAGCCAAGGCTTTCTCAAGCCTGACCTTAAAGACTTCTAAGGAAGGAGATTCCACCACCTCCCTAGGTAACGCATTCCAGTGTTTCACCACCCTCCTAGTGAAAAAGTTTTTCCTAATATCCAACCTAAACCTCCCCCACTGCAACTTGAGACCATTACTCCTCGTTCTGTCATCTGCTACCACTGAGAACAGCCTAGATCCATCCTCTTTGGAACCCCCTTTCAGGTAGTAGAAAGCAGCTATCAAATCCCCCTTCATTCTTCTCTTCCGCAGACTAAACAATCCCAGTTCCCTCAGCCTCTCCTCATAACTCATGTGTTCCAGCCCCCTAATCATTTTTGTTGCCCTCCACTGGACTCTTTCCAACTTGTCCACATCCTTCTTGTAGTGTGGGGCCCAAAACTGGACACAGTACTCCAGATGAGGCCTCACCAATGTTGAATAGAGGGGAATGATCACGTCCCTCGATCTGCTGGCAATGCCCCTACTTATACATCCCAAAATGCCATTGGCCTTCCTGGCAACAACGGCACACTGTTGACTCATATCCAGCTTCTCGTCCACTGTAACCCCTAGGTCCTCTTCTGCAGAACTGCTGCCTAGCCATTCGGTCCCTAGTCTGTAGCAGTGCATGCGATTCTTCCGTCCTAAGTCCAGGACTCTGCACTTGTCCTTCTTGAACCTCATCAGATTTCTTTTGGCTCAATCCTCTAATTGTCTAGGTCCCTCTGTATCCTATCCCTACCCTCCAACGTATCTACCTCTCCTCCCAGTTTAGTGTCATCTGCAAACTTGCTGAGGGTGCAATCCACACCATCCTCCAGATCATTAAGGAAGATATTGAACAAAACCAGCCTGAGGACCGACCCTTGGGGCACTCCACTTGATACCGGCTGCCAACTAGACATGGAGCCATTGATCACTACCTGTTGAGCCCGACAATCTAGCCAGCTTTCTATCCACCTTATAGTCCATTCATCCAGCCCATACTTCTTTAACTTGCTGGCAAGAATACTGTGGGAGACGGTGTCAAAAGCTTTGCTAAAGTCAAGGAACAACATGTCCACTGCTTTCCCCTCCTCCACAGAGCCAGTTATCTCGTCATAGAAGGCAATTAGATTAGTCAGGCATGACTTGCCCTTGGTGAATCCATGCTGACTGTTCCTGATCACTTTCCTCTCCTCTAAGTGCTTCAGAATTGATTCCTTGAGGACCTGCTCCATGATTTTTCCAGGGACTGAGGCGAGGCTGACTGGCCTGTAGTTCCCAGGATCCTCCTCCTTCCCTTTTTTAAAGATGGGCACTACATTAGCCTTTTTCCAGTCGTCAGGGACCTCCCCCGATCACCATGAGTTTTCAAAGATAACGGCCAATGGCTCTGCAATCACATCCGCCAATTCCTTTAGTACTCTCGGATGCAGCACATCCGACCCCATGGACTTGTGCTAGTCCAGTTTTTCTAAATAGTCCCGAACCACTTCTCTCTCCACAGAGGGCTGGTCACCTCCTCCCCATGCTGTGCTGCCCAGTGCAGCAGTCTGGGAGCTGACCTTGTTTGTGAAGACAGAGGCAAAAAAAGCATTGACTACATTAGCTTTTTCCACATCCTCTGTCTCTAGGTTGCCTCCCTCATTCAGTAAGGGGCCCACACTTTCCTTGACTTTCTTCTTGTTGCTAACATACCTGAAGAAACCCTTCTTGTTACTTTTAACATCTCTTGCTAGCTGCAACTCCAGGTGTGATTTGGCCTTCCTGATTTCACTCCTGCTTGCCCAAGCAATATTTTTGTATTCTTCCCTGGTCATTTGTCCAATCTTCCACTTCTTGTAAGCTTCTTTTTTGTGTTTAAGATCAGCAAGGATTTCACTGTTAAGCCAAGCTGGTCGCCTGCCATATTTACTATTCTTTCTACACATCGGGATGGTTTGTCCCTGTAACCTCAATAAGGATTCTTTAAAATACAGCCAGCTCTCCTGGACTCCTTTCCCCCTCATGTTATTCTCCCAGGGGATCTTGCCCATCAGTTCCCTGAGGTTGTCAAAGTCTGCTTTTCTGAAGTCCAGGGTCCGTATTCTGCTGCTCTCCTTTCTTCCTTGTGTCAGGATCCTGAACTTGATCATCTCATGGTCACTGCCTCCCAAGTTCCCATCCACTTTAGCTTCCCCTACTAATTCTTCCTGGTTTGTGAGCAGTAGGTCAAGAAGAGCTCTGCCCCTAGTTGGTTCCTCCAGCACTTGCACCAGGAAATTGTCCTCTTCACTTTCAAAAAACTTCCTATATTGTCTCTGCACTGCTGTATTGCTCTCCCAACAGATATCAGGGTGATTGAAGTCTCCCATAAGAACCAGGCCTGCGATCTAGTAACTTCCGTTAGTTGCCGGAAAAAAGCCTCGTCCACCTCATCCCCCTGGTCCGGAGGTCTATAGCAGACTCCCACCACGACATCACCCTTGTTGTTCACACTTCTAAACTTAATCCAGAGGCTCTCAGGTTTTTCTGCAGTTTCATACTTGAGCTCTGAGCAGTCATACTGCTCTCTTACATACAATGCAACTCCCCCACCTTTTCTGCCCTGCCTGTCCTTCCTCAACAGTTTATATCCATCCATGACAGTACTCCAGTCATGTGAGTTATCCCACCAAGTCTCTGTTATTCCAATCACATCATAATTCCTTGACTGTGCCAGGACTTCCAGTTCTCCCTGCTTGTTTCCCAGGCTTCTTGCATTTGTGTATAGGCACTTGAGATAACTTGCTGTTTGTCTTGCTTTCTTAGTATGAGGCAGGAGCCCTCCCCTTTCGCGCTCTCCTGCTCGTGCTTCCTCCCGGTATCCCACGTCTCCACTTACCTCAGGGCTTTGGTCTCCTTTCCCCGGTGAACCTAGTTTAAAGCCCTCCTCACTAGGTTAGCCAGTCTGCTTGTGAAGATGCTCTTCCCTCTCTTCGCTGGGTGGAGCCCATCTCTGCCTAGCACTCCTCTTGAAACACCATCCCATGGTCAAAGAATCCAACGCCTTCTCTCCGACACCACCTACATAGCCATTTGTTGACTTCCACAATTCGATGGTCTCTACCCAGGCCTTTTCCTTCCACGCAAAGGATGGATGAGAAGACCACTTGCACCTCAAACTCCTTTATCCTTCTTCCCAGAGCCATGTAGTCTGCAGTGATCCGCTCAAGGTCATTCTTGGCAATATCTTTGGTGCCCACGTGGAGAAGCAGGAAGGGGTAGCGATCCGAGGGCTTGATGAGTCTCGGCAGTCTCTCCGTCACATCGTGAATCCTAGCTCCTGGCAAGCAGCAGACTTCTCAGTTTTCCTGGTCGGGGAGGCAGATAGATGACTCAGTCCGCCTGAGGAGAGAGTCCCCGACCACCACCACTCACCTCCTCCTCTTGGGAGCGGTGGTCGTGGAACCCCCATCCCTAGGACAGTGCATCTCATGCCTTCCAATCAGCGGAGTCTCCTTCTGTTCCCTTCCCTCAGATGTATCATCTAGTCCATTCTCCACATTAGTACCTGTGGCGAGAACATGAAAACGGTTGATTACCTGTATCTGCGTTGCTGGTACATGGACGCTCCCCTTTCTTCTTCTGGAGGTCACATGCTGCCAAATTTCTTCACTATCCTCCTGTCCCCGCTGCGCAGCCTGCTCTGAATCGTCAGAACATTCTGCCCTTAGAAGCATATCCTGACATTTGTCCTGTAAAGGAAAACAAAACCTGGTACTTGCTTGAATCAGAAATACCATTCACTAAAAAATGCTTCTTCTCATGAAGAGAATGTGAAATTTATCTTGAGGGGTAGGGGAATCTATGAATATACAGCCATTTCCTGGCCTGGGCTTGTGCGGCTCTTGTTGGGAGGTGGTTGGGAATACTCGGGGTTATGTGACCTGGGTAGGGATGCTGGTGGTTCCTGTCTGGTGGATGTGGTGCATTGTGGGGTGGCTGCTGGATGGAGAGGGCATGTAGTTTTCACCATTTTCTCTGAGCTGAATATTGCCCATCAACTGCTATAACTATATTGAATCAGTGAATAAGTTAAATTGTGTAAATAAACTGCCCAGAATAAAGCAAACTTAGGCAACAATAAGAAAATGGTTGATTTGAATGGCTACATATTAATTATTTATTTTGTTGCTGTCCTCTCTCATTTAGAGAGATATTTGACCCTCTATCTGTAAGAGCATATGATGATAAGGTCTTGGTATAAGTGATAGAAATGGATGTACTGAAAAAAGTAGGGACCAACACAGCTATAACAACACTGAAAACAATATTGAAAAGTTGGAATTTCACAGAAGTAACTTGAATGCAGATCAGTTGAGTGAGTTTTATTGGATAGGTAAGACAGGTTTTAAGGCAGAGGGAGGACATATGGCTGATTTCCTAAGTTAGAACAATGAAATAAATATATTCAAGTACTCAACCAAAATCATGAACAGCTGACATTAAGTGGAAATTTACTCTGAGGAACGTATTAAGGAAGTCAGTTTAGGAACCACAGTAAGTCAGAACAGGTCAGATTGAGCAACTTTTGGAAGATAAAATTGCAAATATCTATAATAGCTTAAAAGTGACAAGAAAAAGTGAAGAAGTACTTGTGGCACCTTAGAGACTAACAAATTTATTTGAGCATAAGCTTTCGTGAGCTACAGCTCACTTCATCGGATGCATGAAAAGTGCATATTAACAATCAGCAAGAATGAGTAATCTAAATTGTAATTAATGACTCAGTTGTAATCAAATAAGTGAAATTCTAAACGGGACAATCAAGCAGAGTAACAAAAATAAAAATAAAAGGAGTACTTGTGGCACCTTAGAGACTAACCAGTTTATTTGAGCATGAGCTTTCGTGAGCTACAGCTCACTTCATCAGATACATACCGTGGAAACTGCAGCAGACTTTATATATACACAGAGAATATGAAACAATACCTCCTCCCACCCCACTGTCCTGCTGGTAATAGCTTATCTAAAGTAATCGTCAGGTTAGGCCATTTCCAGCACAAATCCAGGTTTTCTCACCCTCCACCCCCCCACACAAATTCACTCTCCTGCTGGTGATAGCCCATCCAAAGTGACAACTCTTTACACAATGTGCATGATAATGAAGTTAGGCCATTTCCTGCACAAATCCAAAATGGCCTAACTTCATTATCATGCACATTGTGTAAAGAGTTGTCACTTTGGATGGGCTATCACCAGCAGGAGAGTGAATTTGTGTGGGGGGGTGGAGGGTGAGAAAACCTGGATTTGTGCTGGAAATGGCCTAACCTGACGATTACTTTAGATAAGCTATTACCAGCAGGACAGTGGGGTGGGAGGAGGTATTGTTTCATATTCTCTGTGTATATATAAAGTCTGCTGCAGTTTCCACGGTATGTATCTGATGAAGTGAGCTGTAGCTCACGAAAGCTCATGCTCAAATAAACTGGTTAGTCTCTAAGGTGCCACAAGTACTCCTTTTCTTTTTGCGAATACAGACTAACACGGCTGTTACTCTGAAACCTGTCAAAAATAAAAATATTGCTTTTCTCCTTCCCTGCCATAGGGATTAGTTGCATCAGTTTTTAAATGTAGACTTGATAAAACAAGAGTGTCCAGTTCTGTGCTATGCCTGTGCTCACCTAATTCTGAGCTGCTCTAGTAGCCAAAATGGCCCACAGCATAAGTGAGAGCAGCCTCTGGCCACTCTAACTTACCTCAGCCCATCCGGAGCTGCCTTTGGGCTACAGTATAGCATGGAATTCACATCGTGCCATTCACTATAAGCTTCCCACTATCTCCCACAGTCTTGCTCCTTGCATATCACTCCACACTCAGCCCGCTCCACTAGCTGCAGCAGACTGGGATGTAATCATGGACCCACCTCCTTTCCACTTCTTCAGAGTGACTTACTCCCTCTGAGGGAGTAGCGGGCTTCACTCTGATCCCAGAATTCCTAGTAGTCAGGCCAAGCCAAATAGTGTCTCCAAGTCTTGGGATGGCTCATCCACGCAATCCATGGGGCCCAGCAACAAGACATAGTTCCTTGCTCCTCCCACAAAGTCCTCCAGGATCTCTCAGGGAGCTGGTGGGGTTCAGGGGGAGGAAGAGGAGGAAATGCTAGGGGGACCCATGCACTCCATCTCTACCAGGTCCCATCCCAGGGGTCATGGAGAGAGAGGCAAGAAATGGCTCATCTCTTCTGCCTGCAGTTACAGATCAGCCTCCACTATGCCACTCCCTCCTTTCCCTGTTTTCCTTTCAGTTTGGGGCACAGCCCCAACCTTCTCCTTGTACAGTCTCAGTGATTCAGAGCCCCAGCTCGGTGGGGGGGAGGGGAGGGAGGGCTGAAGGAGGGAGCTTTCCAGCTTACTCCTGGAGTCCAGTTGTTCCCCCTGGTCAGGGGGAACGGAAGCAGGGGCAGGCCGCCAGTCTCCCAGCTGAGTCTTCCCCTGTAAATTGCTCTGGTTCAGCAGTTACCACCTGCCTGCCTTCTTGCAGCCCATCTCTCCTTCACTCTTCTCCCCCCAAGCAGGTCCTCCATAGGGAGCACAGAATCATAGAAGTGTAGGACTGGAAGGGACCTCAAAAGGTGATCTAGTCCAGTCCCCTACACTCAAGGTAGGACTACATAATAACTGGACCATTCCTCACAGGTGTTTGTCTAACCTGTTCTTAAAACCTCTAATGATGGAGGTTCCACAACCTCCCTAGGCAATTTGTTCTAGTGCTTAACCACCCGGACAGTTAGGAAATCTTTTCTAATGTCCAAACTAAACATCCCCTGCTGCAATTTAAGCCCATTGCTTCTTGTCCTGTCCTCAGAGGTTAACGAGAACAATTTTTCACCCTCCTTCTTGTAACAACCTTTATTTACTTGAAAACTCTTATCATGCCCCGCCCCTCAATCTTTTCTTCTCCAGACAAAACAAACCCAATTTCTTCAATCTTTCCTCATAGGTCATGCTTTCTAGACCTTTAATCACTTTTGTTGCTCTCCTCTGGACTTTCTCCATTTTGTCCATCTTTCCTGAAATGTAGCGCCCAGAACTAGAAACAACATTGCAGCTGAGTCCTTATCAGCATGGAAGAGAGTGGAAGAATTACTTCTCATGTCTTGCTTACAACACTCCTGCTAATACATCCCAGAATGATGTTCTCTTTTTTTTTTTTTTTTTGCAACAGTGTTAAACTGTTGACACATTTAGCTTGTGATCCATTCTGAACACAGATCCCATTCCACAGTACTCCTTCCTAGGCAGTCATTTCCCATTTTGTACGTGTGCACCTGTTTGTTCCTTCTTAAATGGAGTACTTTGCATTTGTCCTTATTGAATTTCATCCTGTTTACTTTAGACCATTTCTCCAGTTTGTCCAGATCATTTTGAACTTTAATCCTATCCTTCAAAGCACTTGCAAACCCCTCCCAGCTTGGTATTGTCTGTAAACTTTATAAGTGTACTCTCTATGCCATTATCTAAATCATTTATGAAAATATTGAACAGAACTGGACGCATGACCAGTCCCTGTGGGACCCCACTCGATATGCTTAACTGCAAACCACTTCCAGCTTAACTGTAAACCACTGATAACTACTCTCTGGGAATGGTTTTTCAACCAGTTATGCACCCACCTTACAATAGCTCCATCTAGGTTGTACTTCCCTAATTTGTTTATGAGAAGGTCATGCAAGACAGTATCAAAAGCCTTATTAAAGTCAAAATATGTCATATCTACTGCTTCTCTCCTCCTCCCCCCCACCCCCCATCCTCAAGGCTTGTTTCCCTGTCAAATAAAGCTATTAGGTTGATTTGACATTATTTGTTTGTGACAAATTCATATTGACTGTTACTTATTGACCTTATTATCTTCTATATGTTTGCAAATTGATTGCTTGGTTCCTTGCTCCATTAGCATTGCAGGTACTGAAGTTAAGCTGTAATTCCCCGGGTTGTCTTTATTCCTCTTTTTATAGATGGGCACTATATTTGCTCTCATCCAGACCTCTGGAATCTCCTGTTTTCCTTGAGTTTTCAAATATAGTTGCTAATGGCTCAGATATCTCCTCAGGTCTCTAGCTAGTTTAATCTCATTTTGTGCCTTGGCCTTTCTTAATTTTGTCCCTACATGCTTGTGGTGTTTGCTTATAAGCATCCTTCATAATTTGACCTAGTTTCCACTTTTTGTAGGACTCCTTTTGGCGTTGGAGATCACTGAAGATCTCCTGGTTAAGTCAGGGTGGTCTCTTGCCATACTTCCTATGCTGCTGAGGGGCAGGGACCTTCTTGAGCCAATACCATTCCACCACTACTTTAACGTTAGTCTGGGGTCTGTAAAACCCATCACAGGGGTGCTAAAGGGAGCAGACCCTATGCTATCCTTAGTGTCGGTCTTGAAATTGTGCCTGACACTTGCATTCAGAGTCAAGTTGGGGAAAGGAAACTTCTTGCAATTTTTGCTGTCCCTACATACCCATGCAAGGACCTTGTCCAAAGTGAGCAAGCATGAGCTGTTTCAAACATTGGGTTTTCTGAGATTATGAAGCACTCAGTCCATTTATCTCCTCCAATTGCTCACTAACTAAATTAAAATTATAGTATGTAGTATTCAAAATGTGAGATTGCTTTTCAGAAAGAAAGGAATTAGTGTACTACCATTCCATTAAC
Source organism: Eretmochelys imbricata (assembly GCF_965152235.1). Classification (NCBI taxonomy): domain Eukaryota; kingdom Metazoa; phylum Chordata; order Testudines; family Cheloniidae; genus Eretmochelys; species Eretmochelys imbricata. The sequence continues at coordinate 46,399,044 of NC_135573.1, read as the reverse complement.
AATTTGGAGATATTGTGAGTATGTGTCCAGACTCCTGTAAACTTTATACCTACATTCCACATTTGCGCTATCTTATAGGTATGTATTGTTTTTTACTTATCCTCCTTGAAAAGCTAAAAGAAAAGGAGTACTTGTGGCACCTTAGAGACTAACCAATTTATTTGAGCATAAGCTTTCGTGAGCTACAGCTCACTTCATCGGATGCATACTGTGGAAAATACAAAAGACGTTTTTATACACACAAACCATGAAAAAATGGGTGATTATCACTACAAAAGGTTTTCTCTCCCCCCACCCCACTCTCCTGCTGGTAGCTTATGTAAAGTGATCACTCTCCTTACAATTTTCAGAGTAACAGCCGTGTTAGTCTGTATTCGCAAAAAGAAAAGGAGTCCTTGTGGCACCTTAGAGACTAACCAATTTATTTGAGCATGAGCTTTCGTGAGCTACAGCTCACTTCATCATCTGATGAAGTGAGCTGTAGCTCACGAAAGCTCATGCTCAAATAAATTGGTTAGTCTCTAAGGTGCCACAAGGACTCCTTTTCTTTCTCCTTACAATGTGTTTGATAATCAAGGTGGGCCATTTCCAGCACAATTAACTTAAGCTTGAATAGAGACTGGGAGTGGCTAAGTCATTATGCAAGGTAACCTATTTCCCCTTGTTTTTTCCTACTCCCCCCTTCCTCAGACGTTCTTGTTAAACCCTGGATTTGTGCTTAAAATGGCCCACCTTGATTATCATACACATTGTAAGGAGAGTGATCACTTTAGATAAGTTTCAGAGTAACAGCTGTGTTAGTCTGTATTCGCAAAAAGAAAAGGAGTACTTGTGGCACCTTAGAGACTAACCAATTTATTTAAGCACGAGCTTTCGTGAGCTACAGCTCACTTCATCGGATGCATCTGCATCCGATGAAGTGAGCTGTAGCTCACGAAAGCTCATGCTCAAATAAATTGGTTAGTCTCTAAGGTGCCACAAGTACTCCTTCACTTTAGATTAGCTATTACCAACAGGAGAGTGGGTTTTTTGGGGGGTGTGTGTGGGGGGCAGATGGCAAAAAAAAAATGAAAAATAAGCTGCTTAATAACGTGCAAAAAGAAAGAGTTCTTTGCGGGGATCAACAAACATGTAGACAAGGGGGATCCAGTGGACATAGTGCACTTAAATTTCCAGAAAGCCTTTGACAAGGTCCCTCATCAAAGGCTCTTATGTAAATTAAGTTGTCATGGGATAAAAGGGAAGATCCTTTCATGGATTGAGAACTGGTTAAAAGACAGGGAACAAAGAGTAGGAATAAATGGTAAATTTCAGAATGGAGAGGGTAAGTAGTGGTGTTCCCCAAGGGTCAGTTCTAGGACCAATCCTATTCAACTTATTCATAAATGGAGAAAGGGGTAAACAGGGAGGTGGCAAAGTTTGCAGATGATACTAAACTGCTCAAGATAGTTAAGACCAAAGCAGACTGTGAAGAACTTCAAAAAGATCTCACAAAACTAAGCGATTGGGCAACAAAATGGCAAATGAAATTTAATGTGGATAAATCTAAAGTAGTGCACATTGGAAAAAATAACCCCAACTATACATACAATATAGTGGGGGCTAATTTAGCTACAACTAATCAGGAGAAAGATCTTGGAGTCATCATGGATAGTTCTCTGAAGACGTCCACACAGTGTGCAGTGGCAGTCCAAAAAGCAAACGGGATGTTAGGAATCATTAAAAAAGGGATAGAGAATAAGATGGAGAATATCTTATTGCCCTTATATAAGTCCATGGTACATCCACATCTTGAATACTGCATATAGATGTGGTCCCCTCATCTAAAAAAAGTTATACTGGCATTAGAAAAGGTTCAGAAAGGGGCAACTAAAATGACTAGGGGTTTGGAACGGATCCCATATAAGGAGAGATTAAAGAGGCTAGGACTTTTCAGCTTGGAAAAGAGGAGACTAAGGGGGGATATGATAGAGGTATATATATAAAGTCATGAGTGGAGAAAGTGGAGAAAGTGAATAAGGAAAAGTTATTTACATGTTCCCATAATATAAGAACTAGGGGCCACCAAATGAAATTAATGGGCAGCAGGTTTAAAATAAATAAAAGGAAGTTCTTCTTCACACAGCGCACAGTCAACCTGTGGAACTCCTTGCCTGAGGAGGTTGTGAAGGCTAGAACTATAACAGGGTTTAAAAGAGAACTGGATAAATTCATGGAGGTTAAGTCCATTAATGGCTATTATCCAGGATGGATAAGGAATGGTGTCCCCAGCCTCTGTCAGAGGGTGGAGATGGATGGCAGGAGAGAGATCACTTGATCATTACCTGTTAGGTTCACTCCCTCTGGGGCACCTGGCATTGGCCACTGTTGGTAGACAGGATACTGGGGTGGATGAACCTTTGGTCTGACCCAGTATGGCCTTTCTTATATTCTTATGACAGAAGCAAAATAGAGATGTCTCAGATGCCTTTTATATCCTTTGCCATCAGCCTGGAAATTTACTGGCCCAAACAAAGCCCACAGACACAGTGTATGGAAAGTTACTGGCCCAAGATGGAGTCCAGGATCACATGAGCATATTACAAGTCCTTACTTGCTTTGCTGACTCATAGGGGCAGTCATCATCCATATTCTTTCTGAGGTGTCCACAGGAAAGGCTTACTGGATGGGATGAATTTCTTCAATTGCCCATTGTGAGATGACTGTCCTTAATGGGCCATCAACACATCGATTTACATCAGGGCTAGGCAGCTATCTACCTGGGGATATCACCCAGGCATAAAACACAGATATAGATACATAGCCAATATTCATAACTTCAGATACAAAGATGATACATGCATATAAACAAGATAATCATACTTAGAAATTCATAACTTTTCTATTGATACCTGACATGACATACTTTGTACAAGATTTATGGTCACCTTTCTTATACACAGCATCCCATTAGTCATCAAGGGTTCTAGTAAAAATCACATGCACCATCTGTTAGTGAGGCAAATCAGGAACTCATTGGTTTTGGTGGTGTTTTTCAGTGAAATAGACCTACTTTGACTATCTCCATGCTTCAACTTGATCCTTTCACTTTTGTTTATCTAATTTCACTGTCACTATATTACCCAAGCAGATATATTCCAAGAGTCATTTCGTGCTATCAGATCTTTTTTATTATTTCTCTTCAAGTTCTTCCAAATCTGCTTCTAGTTCCACAAAGTGAGACTCCCAAAATCCAGAAAAGCCACACACATAATGGACCAAAACTTGTTCATGTAACTAAACACAAAGGTTACAGTCACATAAAATGAGCAAGAAGTGGCACAGTACTTATTTTGCTCTGCAGTCTTCTGAACTATCTAGAGGATTTTCTGCAGGTGATAGGGTGAGAAATTACCTGTGATTCCAGATAGCTCCATATTGAATTCGCAAGTAATTGTGCAAAGATCTTATATGACAGTGACCATCAGCTAATGTGTCTGCAATGACTGAGGTTCTTCATGTTTCCATCTTCAAAATTATCACTACTCTTGCAGTGTACTGGTTTCATGTTATTTCAAAAAACATCTTCTGAGCTTAGTAAAGGTTTTCCTCCTTGGGTCTTATGTCTTATAGATTATCTATCTTAACTACACCCAGGTGCAGGAATTCTCCACCAGTGGAAGAAATTACATTCTGAAGTCTGATATTAAATGGTCCTGGTGAGAAAATATACAGTATTACAATAACACTTGAGCAGAAAATTTGACAGGGTTTTTTTTGTTTTTTAATGCAGCTCATAACATTTCCTTATAATAAACTGGCTGTAATGCAGAGGTAATAAAAGAGGAAAAGCACCTCTGCTAGAATGCATCAAATATCCTCTTAATGCAACAGAAAAGCTAATAGGACTCTTCTTTCGAAGGAATGACAGTGTTGGTGCCTGTTGGAATATTTTATTATATGGACCAAGGGAGGGAAATGAAGCAGTGGAGTCCTGTATCCAAATTTTGCTAAGAAGTTCATACACATAATCCCTAGTGCATAAAGTTGCATGAGGTATAACTGGAAAGAGATTGTGGTTCCTGGCTTCTACTACTGAAAAGTCTGCACTTGTTTCCAAAATCTAATACTTTGAAGTCACAATACACTGTATTTTGTCTCAAATATGATGTAAAGATGAGCAACTACATAGGAATCCACTGAACACAGCACATCCCATAGGATCTGCATTGCAAACTAATAGACACTGCTATTCTATTTACAGCAGTGAGAAAGGAACAATCAGACGTTCAGACTAATAATCCTTTAACACATGTGCCAGGAAATCAAACACACACACAGATTAAAAAAAGGATAAACTGTACTTTCGTGGACTGTGGAATAATCCTTTTATTTTCAGCCAGGAAAACATGTGCTGTACGTATTTATTTGTATCTAGTTTCTCAAAATTAACTTTTAAAAACATCTGACCAATGTTCTAAGTGCTTTGTAAAAAACATAACATTCTTGCTGTCATCACTGGACAAAAATGTTCAATAGGAATGTTGCTAAGCATATCAGCTCCATATCAAGCTCTGCTTCCTCTCCCAAAACACCTGTAAAAATAGGTGTGTAATTTGCAGCATGCCTAGAAGATCAACAAAGCTGTGCTATGCAAACTAGGGGAGAGGCAAAACAAAATAGTAGGTTCTAAAAGTGTACGAGTAAGGATATATGCAATAGCACTCAAGGGGCCAGCTACTGCCATCACTGCATAACAGCAGCTCCTATTGTCTTTTATTCAAAGATGCAAGCAATATAGGATTATTTTTAAATGTATACAGTGTTAAACTACAAACATGCAAGTAACCAACTTCAGTTACCATGTGGACTTGTTATTGTAATCTATGTAACCTCCTCCTTTGTTTATTGGTCTCACTTATTGTGTTACAGTTAGACATCAAGCTCTTTGCAGCAGGGGACATGTCTGTATTATTTGTTTGTGAAGCACCTAAAATACTTGGTCACTCAAATAATAATGTAGTAGTAACTAAGGTAATAAAGGTTTGTATAATATAGCAGCTGCAAAATCTGGCAAAGGTGGGTGACTACCACTCAAGAAGTGCAGGTATCTGGTATAATTAAACTCCTGGAGGGTAGTAATACTTTATTTGAATTTTAAAATTCCTTAAATCAAAGAAATACAATATTTTTAAAAAACTCTTTTGTGGCTGGCTGTCATTCTGGCTCCTGTTGACGTCTATTTGGCGAAAAAATAAGGTAAGGGTTTAAATAAATATTTACAGTTTTTAAAGCACTATAAAATATGCTTCCCCTTAACTTCATATCATTGATCCAATCTTCAGTTCTGTGAAATGGCTGCAGGTGGATGGCAGCTGAGAATGAGCAACTTTCATTTACCACTTTCCATTGTTGTTGTCTGGCACTCTCAATTCTCCCAGCTAGTTTGCAAAAATCATCTTTAGCTTAGCTTTAGAATCAGCTTAGCTTTGGGAACTAAAAGGCACCTAAAGTCCGCATTACTTTACCAGCGATTTTAAAACATGGGAATATCCTATTTCATTTCCCTTTTGGCTGGGTATAATGATTACTGGAAAAGCAAACTAACAAGTGCAGTTATTGCCAGTCCACTAGATCGTCCATTCAGATTTTCATTATTATTTTTCGCTGTATTTGTACTGCAGTAGTGCCTACAAGTCCCACTCAGAATCAGGACTCCAATAGGTTAGGAGCTGCACAGACACTAGGGTAGACATGGTTCCTGCTCCAAAGAACTTACCATTTAATTTGAAATGAAATGCTAACAATAGGTGTGAAGAAGGGGGAAAGGAGGAATAGTGTAATGACAAGAAGACCCCACAGATACTTTGGTAAACTACTGTGCAACTTGATTATTTCAAGTCTGAACGGTTATTTTAAAAGTAAATATATAAAACTAGTTATTCCTAACTGCCATATCATTTACTCATATTGCCTGGGTGATTTTTTTTCCTTTAGACTCAGTACAGCAGAGGTGCATATAAAAGAAATGAGTGGGACAAGAACTAGGGGCCAGGAAGATGTACTCTGAATGGATTAGAGGGGATGAAGAGTGGACGTGGGATGGCTAGAGATGAGGGAGGATGTTGTATATCATGATGCAATGTACTATAATAATAGGTAACAATATCTACGGTGTCCAGTTCCAGGTTCTTGTCCTCGTCTTCATGAGTGTATCCTCTTTGTCTTTTTCTATGACATTCCCTATGCTCCATCATATATGCCAGCCTTGACATGTTTATTTGTTTCTCAGTATGCTCTCTGTGCCTTCTTCCACTTTGTCCTCTGTGACAGGGTGGGGTGCAATCCAGACTAATGAGTAGCTGTGTCACCTCGCCCTGTAACCTGGGTGCCCTTTACGATGCCTTGCTGCTGTAGCCTCCAACCTGGACTGCTCACAAACAGCCTCCTGCATGTAAGTCACTCTCAGCTATGTCTGCGTGTGCTGCAGCCAGCCAGCCACACCTTGACTCTTACCAGCCTTGCTTATGCTGCAGGGTAACCCCAACACACACACACAATCCCAGATCTTCCCCCCAAAGTACCTGTGCTGCCCAGCTCTCTCCTGAGCATTACAACTATATTAAGTCCATTATTCCTTTAGTTATCCAGACACGTCAGTTTAAACACACTGGATTAGATCAAACAAATTTATTAACTACAAAGATTTTAAGTGAATAAGCATAAAAGTTGGAAATGGTTACAAGAAAAATAAAGATAAACTGCTTGCGGGTGCCTAGCTTAATAAACTGTATTAGATTCGGAGCAAAGTTTTCTCAGCACATGCTTTCAGCAGTCTTACTGACCAAATGAGTTAAGTCAAGATCCCTTTCCCCAAGTTCAAGGGCTGCTTCCTTTGTCTTTTCAGGTGCAGAGAATCCAGTGGGCAGAGGGGGTTGTGTGTCTGTCTCTACTTTTTATAATATTGTTCCCCTCTGAGAAGCATTTCCATCTCTCCCGCCGCCCCGCGCCCACAGCAGCAGAAAGCAGGAGCAGTCTGGCCAAGGGGCTGCTGAGAGCAAACACACATTGAGTTCCGGGAGATGTCTGAAGGCCCCTCCCCCAGCCTAAGGGGAGAAGTGACTAAACCCAAGGTTCAAATGATTTTGGGGGACAACTAATAAGAAAACAGGGACAGGAGTGAGGTCATAGGGCCATAAGCAGGGAACTGGATGGGGACACCAAGCAGAGAACCTCGGACAGTGCCCACTGCTACTCAAAGGTTCTAGGAAGCCAGCGGTCATGGCCCAGAGGAACTCTGCCTGGATGCATGATTGAAGGGAGGAGCAGAAATAAGCCCCACAGTCAGAGAGCATCTCCCCACCCAGCATCCTCCTCCTGGTCTTATAGATGGACACTTTGGAGGAAGTTGACAGCAACTATGTGGGGCGATAGATAGGGTGTGCATAAATCAGGAGGTGTGGGGCAAAGTTCAGCCAGAACCTAAGGAGATGGTTCTGGAGGAGCTGAAAAGGAGTTGCAACCTGGCATACTCCAGGTGGATGTGTGCCAGGGTCTCCTTGCTGCTGCAGATGGAGCAGATAATAAGGCCACAGGCAGGCTGCGTGGAAGGGAACTCCATGCTGTTTCTGTGCTAAAATGTGGATTTTTGCGCCTGCCCTTTTGCCTGCCAAAGAATGGCCACTTAGTAGGTGATGGTCCATCAGCCTTGTTTACACCTTGCTGGGGCATCATCTTGCCCTTTGTCTCTGAGGAACTGATTTGGCCAATCCCCAGACTTATCTGGAAAACATATTTTTAGTCATGATCTCAGCTTATGTTTATAACTTCACATATAACAGTGCTATGTGCATTGCGCCATGATATTACTGATGCGCAAATTGAGTTTTTAAGTGGTATCTTACAAGGCATACCTTGTAGAAACATTATTACAATAGGGTGTGAACATAGAGGTATATTCTGTCACACAACCCTGGAACACCTGAGTCAGTCCATAACCTGACCCAGAAAAAGAGAGTGAGACCCTGGGGGCAAGAAACTGAAGGAGGGGGCATGAGACTGGCTGTGAGCTAATCCCCAGGTGGGTGACAAGGAGGCACCACAGCAGTGAGCAGTGAATCCCATGATATACCCCACCTTTCCTCTCTGTTTTTTGTTTGTTTGTTTGTTTTTTGGTTAGGTTTCCACCCTGTAAATGTTTATGCATAGGATTAACCTTAAGGACAAGGACAATGTCGTCTTTTTTTGCGTGTGTCTGAGCAGAGCCTAGCATATTGTGGGCACTGAGAGAAACAAGTAATACATGATGATATTATAATAACCTCATTGGTATCATTCTGTAACATTTAAATACATTTAAGGAAAATCATTATTAGCAACCTCAAACACTGAAAAATAATGAACCCCAAGCCCCTGAAATTGACTTTAAAATCTCAAGACTTTTTTAAAAAAAAAAAACTAGAGTTTTTTATTTGCCTTATGATTTTTGAGCATTTGACTTGCACTTCAATAACTCTTTCAAGCTTTTCTCAGCAACCAGGAGGGCTAGAAACTGACTGTTACTTTTGAATGAAAGCTGAGATTCTCATGTAATCACTTTGTCTCAAGCAGCTGGGGCTTTAAGTAAAACTTCAAGATTCATGATAAAATAACAAGTGTTAGCAATAGTGGTAAAAGAAGGTCCTGCTGCTTAAAAGATATTCAATTTATAGGACTCATTTATTTTCAAATAAAAATAACTTAAAAATAGAGGGCCAAATCCTGAAGTCCTTATTTGGACAAAACTCTGAAGTCCACAGTAAAGATTTCAGGAATTGGCCCATAAAATAATGTATATTTGTACATTAATGTATAAACTAACACACTTCTGGCTATTACTATTTTACTACTAAAGGCTTTTAATTTTTTTTTACTATTTTTATATACTATTTAAATGATTGTTTAGAGGATAAGACCTTTTTCTGCATAAGCAATCAAAGACATGTGTCAGGTGTATAAAATGAGGGCTTTATCCTTGTTCTATTAAAGTCAAAGGGAATTTTCCCATTAATTTCAGGTAGATCAGGATTTGGCCCTTGGGCCCAGATCCAGCACTACGCTCTACATGGGTGGACCTCTGCACTTGGACAGACTTCCATTGATTCCAAGGCGTTTCCCTGAGGACACATGGTGACACCAGTGCAGAGTGAAGGTGGTTTATGGATTCCTGTTGTTTTAAAACTCATGACATTGGCTTATTTTTAATCAGTTCACCCTCAAATAAATTGTAAAATGTCATGTTTACAAAAATAGGAAGCTTGTGAAGCTTGTAGGTGTAGGCCTTCACCTCAGACGATCCCTCTCTATGAAACTGGAAAACTCAGGAGATCTTATCTCAAGGTCTTGGTCTCACCAAAATGTCTTCAAGTAGTTTATATATAGTAAATACATCTGCCTCTCATTCGACAGCTATTCTTGCTCTCTCTCTTGTCTATAGTACGTATACAGTGTGTTCCACTTTGTTCCCAGGGCAGGGATGATACTAAATGACCATCCTTGAGCATCAAGATTTATCAAGATAAAACATGCATTTAATGGGATCATACCCTAAGAGAGTTATAAACTGTCCCAGTTTTAAAAGTAGGGGACATGTAACTTGTTACAGTGTGATTCTGTAACAATTACTTTATTATATCCACTATATTGTGACTGGATATGACACAGTTTCTTGTCTCACTCTGATAGAATACAGGAGCCTGATCCTACTTGTATTTTTGCCAACCAAAGAACTGCATATTGATAAAAGAATACCTTTTAAAGTTATACCATTTATTAGTTTTCCTAATGGCTCAAGATCTAGTTAACATTTAGTTAATCTGATTGATTGGCACACATTCTACTGAATGCAATTCCTTTTTGTTTCATTTTGGAGAGTGATTGCGGCTAATGTGAAAGAGCTGACCATTAAAGTGTTACTTTCACCAAGAAATCAGCGCTTCAACAGCTGGTAAAATGAATTACATTAGTAAGTGCTTCCTTCCCTTAATCCCTCTCCCCTTTACTGTTTCTACATCATTCTTATTTTTGAGGTTGAGTATGTATATAGATAATTAAAAGATGTAGCTATTTTGTTCTCTGTGTACTGTGTACTACATTTTTAAATATAGACACCTAGCTTCCTGACCAGAGAAGCTATAAGGCAGCTGCCATCTTGTATTGCAGTTGACATGCGGAATGTTACAGTGAATCACTGTCTTTCTCATGCATATTGTATATACATTTCTCCCTTAATCTACAATAAAAGTAATTTAGAATGAGAAGCACATATATTGCTCTGTATATAAGAGCATTGAGCTGAATCTATTGTTAGATTTCTCCTACTATGAGAAAACATTAAACAAGACCATATCCTTCATCAAAAGTGATATTAATTTTAACCATACCCTGTGAGGATCCTAGAGTGGGTGGCTAACTGGACAGGGATCTTGCAGTTGGATTAGAGTAATCCAAATATTTAGAGAAATATACTGAACATTCTTTACAAAATATTTATGCTCTATTTATTTCTAAAAATAACCCTGAGCATGATGTCAACTGGCATAGTTTGATGGTAGAGCAATGCAGAAAATATAAATTAAAGATACAAAAAGGTATAGTGACTGACATTGTGAATAACACATCATAATGTTTCACAGGATAAACATAAAGGGAAAATCAGACAGCATGAGGATATAAAATGATTTAAAATGTAAAGGGGCAGACATAGATTTTGAGTGCTCTTATAATCCATTACAAACTACACAAACTCTAAGTATTAAGTGACTTATTGGATTTAAACTATACTCCTAGTATTGATGAAAAAATGATCTGAAGATAATGTTTATAAACTTACAAAGTCTCTTTGTAGAGCAATTTAACGTAACTGGAGAACTATCCAAGCACACATTTCATAACACAGTTAAATGTTTTTATATTGTTGTTTTGATGCAGATAAAGTATGGAAGGTTCTTTTAAAGGTCATATTGGAAAAGTGTGTAATTACAATCTGAAATAAATCTCCCTGGCAAAATATATATCTGAACGTATAATTTGCATATTGTATCTGTATTACACATATAATAATTGGTGAGGAGGTAACAGCTTGAAGAGACAGAGCAAGAATATCCAGAATTTATTCACAAGGCAGATTATAGTTTAGGAAACTGTGTCTATTAAAGATAAAATAGGACATAATCCCTACTTCTCAAAATGCTTATTACTCACATCCATAATGAGGATGACTTTTACATGCCGAAAGATCCCACAGCATTTCACAAGTCTAAATTGCAAAACAAACTACGGACAGGGAATGCTTCCTCCACCACTGAAACGTGGTTATCTTAGGGGCTAAATGAGGCAACTGTTTAACAACTGATGATAACAGTTTAGTATAATGTGAGAATACCACATCCAACTGAAAATGTCAGGAGAAATTTCAATAGGCAGACTTCAACTGTATGACCTCTATGCCTCACTTTTGATCCACCCATTATTGACTGCCTGGAGTCAACTGACTAGCAGACATTTCTAGCTGGGTGGCATACAGGAAACTAACACCAGAGAGAACCTGAAGTGAGGCTGCCAGGTAGGGAGAAGTGTTTTGAGAGCTTGTTGGTGTTTGCCACATACATTATTTGGGTGATACAACCACTACTTGTGGGAATGATGTGGATCGTGATTGTGATCTTTGACTTTTTCCTCAATGTGGAGGTCCATTGACGGTGAAAATTCTGCTGCATTGGGAACCTCACCCATTTCTTTCAGATGATTACCTTGTCACAGTCATCCAAAGTAGTACAGACTCCTAACTGAACTTCTCTTGAAATTGATCTGGTGACTGCTCACTTGCTACTTAGAACAGGAGAAAGGATATCAGTCAGATCCACCTTATCTTTACTAGTATGCCAAAGAATATTATTCAAGGTCTTTATATTATTTTAGAAAGCACTTCATAATCCAATTCCCAAGTATATTCACAGCTACTTCTCACCCTATTTCCCTGCCTGGCAGTTAGCATTGAATGGAGATGGTCCCAGGCAGGACTTCACTTTTATAATATATAAACAACTGGATTCCTTTCTTCATTTTCTGCATTTAACATAGCAAAATTATTAAAACACATTTACTCAGGCCATTTCTCTCTTGGTTCCATTAGAAAGGAAAACCACCCTGATTTCCCAATTTTAAATAACATCAACACTTGCTATCAGCTACATAATTCTGTTATGGACTACATTTTCTTGCTGTGTATTAACTCTGGCAATTAATGGGCTCTGAGACTCCTGCTGTGAGTGTCTTTTGAAATGTAAACATACCCTCTGTCACTTTCATTTTTCTCTGTGTTCTTTCTCACCTTCACCCCTATCTGGTAACAACACCCAGTCAAACCCTCCACCCACCTGGTGCTCGTTTCCGGGCAGACTCTATTAGGACATGTCTACACTACAAAATTAGGTCAACATAATTTAAGTTGATATACAGCCACCCCAGTAATTAATTTGATCTTTAATGTCCACAGTGGCGTGCTTGCACTGATTTAACTGACAGCGTGGGACATTGTGGGGACACCGACAGCCAGAGCTCCAATGCCGAGACTGACAGCTGGAGCCCCACTGCCTAGGCTCTCCTTCCCCCATACCTCAATCCCTCACCGAGAGGCTGCCCAGGCTCTGACTTGGGCTCCCCTTCCCTCAAATCCCTCATTGGGAGGCAGCTCAGGTTTGGGCTCTCCGTCCCCAACTTCAATCCCTCACCAGGAGGTGGCCGCTAAATCCAGCCCTGGGTGCACAGGATAGTGCCACTTTCAGAGACACAATGCTAGATTAGATGCATGAATGGTCTGATTGTTACTATTCATTTCTATAGCAGTAGCGCCCATAAATCCCTATATACATCAGAACCCCATTGTGCTAGGTTCTGTAGTGTGTGAGAAACAAATGGATGGAAAAGTGATTCCTCCATCTGTTGTATCTATCTTAAACTTGGATAGTAAACTCTTTGGACAAATACTCTTTTTTTCTTGTGTGTTTGGACAGCATGTACCACAACGGGGCACTGAGGCTATGTCTATTCTGAAACTGGGAATGTGCCTTTGTGATAAATGAAGTATGTGTGGGGGGGTGGGGGGGTAGCTCCCTTTGATGGACACCCAGCCAGCCAGTTAGCTGTAAAATCCCTCTTAGTAGCTGTTCTCTTCTTGCTTTACCTATAAAGGGTTAAAATGTCCCCCAGGTAAAGAAAAAAAAAGTGGGCAACTGACCAAAAGACTCAGTGGGAAGGCTGGAACTTTTTAAAATTGGGAAAGAAACTTTCCCTTTCTCTGCTGTTCTCTCTGGGCTGAAGAGATGGGCAGCAGGAATGCTGGGTAAAGTTTGAACCAGATATGAAAACCATCAGATCATATCTAGAACTACTTTTAACAACCCAGTGTAAGTATGTAAGTACATTAGGAATGTTTAGGAAGACACGATTAGGTTTATTTCTGTTTATTTGTTATGGCTTGTGGACCCCTCTGTGCTAACACCAGATGCTTTTGTTTGTTTGTTACCTTTAAGCTAACCCCCAAGAAAGCTATTTTGGGTGCTTAATTTTTGGAATTTCTCTTTTAAAATCTAGCAAAAGTCTAAGTTACAGATGTATTTTCTTCCTTTTTGTTTTTAATAAATTTTTGTTTTTAATAACATTTTACCTTTTTTTAAGAACATATATTGGCATTAGAAAAGGGCAACTAAAATGATTAGGGGTTTGGAACGGGTCCCATATGAGGAGAGACTAAAGAGGCTAGGACTTTTCAGCTTGGAAAAGAAGAGATTCAGGGGGGATATGATAGAGGTATATAAAATCATGAGTGGAGAAAGTGAATAAGGAAAAGCTGTTTACTTGTTCCCATAATATAAGAACTAGAGGCCACCAAATGAAATGATGGGCAGCAGGTTTAAAACAAATAAAAGGAAGTTCTTCTTCACGCAGCGTACAGTCAACCTGTGGAACTCCTTGCCTGAGGAGGTTGTGAAGGCTAGGACTATAACAGGGTTTAAAAGAGAACTGGATAAATTCATGGAGTCCATTAATGGCTATTATCCAGGATGGGTAAGGAATGGTGTCCCCAGCCTCTGTTTGTCAGAGGGTGGAGATGGATGGCAGGAGAGAGATCACTTGATCATTACCTGTTAGGTTCACTACCTCTGGGGCACCTGGCATTGGCCACTGTCAGTAGACAGGATACTGGGCTGGATGGACCTTTGGTCTGACCCAGTATGGCCATTCTTATATTCTAACAGGATTGGATTTTTGGTGTCCTAAGAGATTTGTGCATGTTGTTTGATTAGCTGGTAGCAACAGCTAATTTCCTTTGTTTTCTTTCTCAGCTCTTTCCCGGCGTGGGTTGTGTGTGTGTGTGAAAGGGCTTGAGGGTACTCCACAGGGAGGAATTCCCAAGTGCTCCTTCCTGGGTCCAATGGGGTTTTTTGCATTTGGGTGGTGGCAGCATTTACCAAGCCAAGGTCAGAGAAAAGCTGTAATGTTGGGAGTCTAATACAAGCCTGGAGTGACCAGTATTAATTTTTAAAATCCTTGCGGGCCCCCACCTTCTGCACTCAAAGTGACAGAGTGGGGATTCAGCCTTGACAGCCTCCCAGCTCAGGTAGACCAGGTTGTGCTAGCTCTGCTCAAGTTAGCACACTAAAAAATACCAGCATGGACCTTGTGGCTCAGGCTAGCCACCTGAACTATGACCCAGTGTGGTGGGCTCAGAGTTGGTGGCTAGCTCAGGCTGCAGTCTCCACACTGCTATTGTTAGCAGGGCAGCTCAAGCAGAGTAAGAGTGAACCTGTCCGCCCAGGCTATGACGCACATTCCCAGCTGCCGTGCACACATACCCTGCTAAGGATCCTGAACTCTACCATGCTACTAATAATAGAGAGAACCAGAGGACTAATAAGATCACATGGTTACATAGGTTAACCCTGTGCAAAACATTTTGGTTCAGAAATGGTTCCAAATGATATGGGACAAAATCCAGTAGTTAAAAGTGTGGGTTCCACTCAAGACAGTCCAACAGGACCATGGTTGCCAACCCTCCAGGATTGTCCTGGAGTCTCCAGGAATTAAAGATTATGTCATGGGATGAAACCTCCTGAAATACATCCAACCATAACTGGCAACCCTAAGCAGGGCCCAAAGAATTGGTCAGCCATGCACAGGCCAGGAATACAGACTTTCTGTAGCCCCATCACAGCTCACAGAAATCTGGTGGGTCACACATTAGGCACTGTAATTTCAATGTTTTTATATCAACATTGGTGTTTCACGACATAAGCGTTTGGTTGTAGGAAGAAACTTCTCCCATAGGTGGGATATTTCATAACTGTGCATTATGCAGTGTCTTGCATCCTTCTCTCAAGTAACTGATGCAGGCCGCTGGTGGAAGCAGAATGCTGGACTACCTGGGTTCCTGGCCTGATGAGGTACAGTCATTGCAATGCTCCTATCTTTGGATGCCAAGGTCCTAACAAAGTTACTATCTGTGGGCTGTGTGAAGAAGGGTATTCCTGCTGGTGACAGGATATGGGGGTGTTACAACCTGTGTGGTGCGGGGAGCAATGGGGGAATTGTCTATTTTGGGGGGGGACAGGGCTGTTAATGGTGTTACCGTCTATGGGAAAAAGGCAATGGAGGTGCTGTCTAGGGGAGGGTGGGATAAGAGTTAGGGGGTGCTGCTGTCTCTGAGGGGTCACAGAGGGGTTGTTTTCTAGGGGCAGGAGTTGCTCTGTGGGGGATGAGAGGGGTGTTGCTGTTTGGCGGAAGGAAGAAGGAAGGTGCTATGGGGGTGTTGTGTTTGGGGGCAGGGCGGGAGAAGGGGCTATGGGGGTGTTGCTGTTTGGGGTCAGGGCAGGAGAAGGGGCTATGGGGTGTTGCTGTTTGGGTCAGGGTGGAAGAAGGGGCTACAGGGGTGTTGCTATTTGGGGGTGGGGCAGAAGAAGGGGCTACAGGGGTGTTACTATTTGGGAGTGGGGCAGAAAAAGGGGCTACAGGGGTGTTACTATTTGGGGGTGGGGCAGAAGAAGGGGCTATGGGGTTGTTGCTGTTTTGGGGTAGGGTGTAATAAGGGGCTGTGGGGGTGTTGCTGTTTGGGAGCGGGGTGGAAGAAGGGGCTATGGAGGTGTTGCTATTTGGGGGCGGGACGGAAGAAGGGGCCACGGGGGTGTTGCTATTTGGGGGTGGGGCAGAAGAAGGGGCTACAGGGGTGTTGCTATTTGGGGGTGGGGCAGAAGAAGGGGCTATGGGGGTGTTGCTGTTTTGGGGTAGGGTGTAATAAGGGGCTGTGAGGGTGTTGCTGTTTGGGGGCGGGGTGGAAGAAGGGGCTATTAAGGTGTTGCTGTTTGGGGGCGGGGCGGAAGAAGGGGCTATGGAGGTGTTGCTGTTTGGCTGCGGGGCGGAAGAAGGGGCCACGGGGGTGTTGCTATTTGGGGGTGGGGCGGAAGAGGGGGCCATAGGGGTGTTGCTGTTTGGGGGCGGGGTGCAAAAGAAGGGGCTAGGGGGGAGTTGCTCCCAAGGGGGTTGGCAGGGAGAGGGCCTGGGGCGTGTTGCTGTCTGGAGCCAAGGTGGGAGAAGGGCTGGGGCTGTGACGGGTCGTAAGGACGAGCTCGCCCGGGGCTGTGGGACCGGGGCCGTTCACACGCACAGGCCGGGATGCTCAATACCCATGTTCCGGGTCTCCATCACTTCTCCCATCCTGACCCCGCTCCGCCGCTGCGGCCCGGGATCAGGCTCTGTCTCCCCGCCCGGCGGCCCGGACCTGCTCCCGCTCCGCAGCGTGTCCCTAGCGGAGACGGCGGCAGTCCCCGCCCCCGCCGAAGCGTGCCCCCTTCCCCCGCGGGTTCCGGCTCCTCCCCCGCGTGACCTGAGGCCGCCGGGTGGGGAGGAGGCACCGAGCCAGCCGGGCCCCAGTGCGGCGGCGGCGGCAGCGGGAGGAGGCGAAGCAGCGCCGCGCAGCCCGGACCCGCCGCCGCTCGGCTCAGCCGCCAGCCGGCTCCCCGCGCCCGCCCGCTCATGCCGGTGTGGTGCTGCCGCTGCTCCCTGGCCCGCCACTTCAGGTGAATCCCCACCGTGGGGTGGGGGGGGCCCGCCGGTCTGTGGGGCAGGGCGCCCGCCCCCGCGCGGAAGCCGCCCGCTGAGCCCCGCTGCTGGGTGAGAGAGAGGCCGGCGGGATGGCGGGGGCGCGGTGATGGGGAGCGTGAGGGGGACACGCGGGGAGAGATGTTGAGGTCGCGAGGGCAGTGGCCGTGGTGGGGGGTGGGGAAGTGGGATCCCCGGGGAAATGGCCGTGATGTGGGTAGGGGTGCACGGGCGGGGGGTTGCGAAGGGAATGGCCGTGGTGGGGGTAGGGATGTGGGTGGGGGGGTCACCAGGGGAACAGCTATGATGGTGATGGAGGGGTGGGACGTTGGGGTCAGGATGGGCTGTGATGAGAGTAGTGGTGGGGGGGCAGGATGGTGGGGTCATGAAGAGAATGGCTCTGATGGGGGTAGTCTGGGGGGGGGGAAGGTGAGGTTGCGAAGGGAATGACCGTCTCGCAGGTAGGGGACAGGGAGATGGGGTTGTGACAGGAATGGCTGTGATGTGGGTAGGGGCAGGGAGGTGAAGGAACAGGGATGGAGTATGAGCCAAATAGGGGTGGGAGGAGACAGGAATAGGGGGCAATGGAAGAATGTTGGGGAGATAGGATTTGGGAACCATGGCTGTGTCTGGGTGTGGTTCGGGGTGGGGCAGAGACAGGTGTGTATTAATGGGGGTAAAAGGCCATCTGTCCAGTAGCCAGCCTATGTTAGTACTGACTCCATCCTCTGGCTCTTCTGGTTGTGGAATCACACATGCTTATATGTGCACAAAAATGGGGATGGCTAAGATTGTGTGCAGAAAATAATTGCATGCTATTTTTAAGGATGCAAATTCAGAGTATTTTGCTGAATATTTGGATCTCTTTGTAATTTTTTAACCATAAAATGTTTTTGGTTTTTTTAGGGAGCTATTATTTGTATGTCCACCCCCACTCCTATTTTGTCTTGTATATATGGAAAAATATATCTAGTAGTTAAAGCATAGGACTGGGAGTCAGGAGATCTAGTTTCTGTTCCTGAATGTGCCACAGAAATTGTGTGATTGGACAAATCACTTAAACTCACTAGCTCTGTTTGCACTGAACTTTATTCTCAAGCTTCTCTCCATTGTAACTTCACTGGTGCTAGCAGTGGTGAGCGCATTAGTGTAGACTGACTGCTGATGTTTATACAGCCCTGTCATTTAACCTTGTTCAAGAGCATGTCTAGACGGTGAGAGATTGTAAGAAAAAGCTCGATTTAGACAAGGCTGTAGTGCCTTTGGCTCAGTGTGCTCAAGGTTTTGGTGCATTTACTTAACTGTAAAGTAGGTATTATAATAATTACTGTGGGTGTTGGAAAAATTAATGTACGGTATGCTTGTAATCTTTAAATTTTGAATAGACTGAGACATTTAGAAATCCTGCTATAAATAAACATTTGTTTACTTATTACTTTAGCACTTTAGATTAAAAGTAAAAGAATGGAAAGGTGGAAAAAAATTATACTAGTCACTACTTATGCTGTTTGTATACTTCTATTTCAACTTGGACAGTGAAAATCAGTGAAGTAGTTTTCACATTTGTTGATTCTCCCTTTTATTTCTGGGTTTTTAGTACTGCAGTGTCTGGGTTTCAAACACTGGATGGGATTTTTTTTTAATAACTATTTTCAGTGGATGTTTGTTTAAAAACATTTTTATTGGTGCTAAAGTTTTTAAAAGCTTGTTTTTACAAAATTTAAATTTGAGCCTATATTTAAGTGGAGAATAAAACCTGTATTTTATCTCCCACCCAAGGTTGGGCTTAGCAGAAGTATTTTTCTAAAAATTGTACTGGAATAGGAATAATTTAAAACTGGAAATTATCTATTGAAGAAAGGGGTGGCTTAAATTAAGTTTTCACTATTTTAAAATTTATAGCGATGTGTAAGACATCCTTCTGACAAAACCATGCCGTGTCCAGTTAAATGATAGATGTTACAGAAGAATTTGATATTATTTGGTCTGGAAAAAAATCTTGATTTATATTTTATATTATTTATATGTAATCTAACTTTTTCCTTGACTACTTTTCTGCATTAATAACTAAAAAATAAAAAAAAAACCCTAAAAGTATTAGCTTTCAATAAATAAGGAAACTAATTTTAAATTTGATTATCTGAAAAAAACATACTACTGGTTGCCTTTGTTATGAACATGATAACATTATTTGGCCCTGACTCTGTAACTGACAAACCATTGTGCCCACTTGTAGTTATGCAGGATAAGAGCCATAGTCATGTTAGCAAATCCCCCTCACCCCCGAAGTTGTCTACCAAGGCTACAATGATATATGTAAACCTTGTTACAGAAAAATTGTTTTGGGATTTGCGTTCATATTTTGCCTAAGATTAGAAAGGAGATGGCATTAGTTACTCCGTAGTTAAGATCTCATTGAGATTTGCACTTAAAGTAGAACTAAATTTGCTGTTTCACATTGTAATGGTTAAACTTAGTCTCCAGACCTGACACGATAACTCTTCAGAGAACAAAGTAATTTTCTATGTAATATTTTAGTCAAATATACTAACTTAAGTAGAGGATACACTTTTAATTGGTCCACTTTTGAATTTATCATGTTTTCTTCACATTTCTTTTGGTACCTCTAGCTAAACATTCATAGTCCCTACAAACTCCAAATGTGTCTTTTATGTTCAAATAACACGACAGACCAGTCACAGATCACTTTTGAAATTTTATAATTAATCACATCATTAATTTCTTTTAATCAGGCTTTTGAGCCTTTGGAGTTGACTGATCATATCCATCAGCTACTTCTGATATCTGAGGTAGGGCTGAAAGGGAGAGAGAGGAAGCTGGGTGTGAGTGGGGATGTGAGGAGACAGGCATAGCAAGAAAGGCTTTGGGGATTCTAAGGGGTTGAATGAAATTTTGCAGAGAGAAGGTCAGCAGGAATGCTTTGAATTTGGTTTTATTTGTTAGGTCGGAATTGGAGTTTCTGCATATTATGTGTGTGTGTAGGTTTATTATGTGTATGGTTGGCATTAGGGCTACATGTTGGTTGCTCGAGATGTGGATGGAGATGTATGGAGTGTGGTTGGCTGCAGTTAGCTGAGCAGGGGGACTGATGAGTGGAGTATAGGTAATAAGTTGTTTAGCTGCTTTCTTTTTCTTTTCATGGTTTGTGCTGGTGCACTCCTACAGTCTTAACTCAAAGTTAACAAAGATTTTTTCTATAGGATATAAATTAAAAGTTGGATTCAGTTAAATATTTAAAGAACAGTGCTTTTAGTTTAATTTTAATGTACTGTTCTGTGTTACCTGGCTGATAAAGGACCAAGAAAAAACACATCTTAAATAGTTTCTATCATGGGATAAACACAGTGAATATATGGTGTTGCATCCTACTAATGAAGAATCCACATCATCAAGGACACCGCAGTCCTTCTGTTTTGGCTGGGAACTTAGAACTTCAACCCAAATGGTATAGTGCAGTATATTTGAATCTTAGAGAAGAGTATCTGTATACAAGATACTGCTGCCTAACTAAGGAATATGTTATGCACTTCACATGCGCACAAACACATCTTGGTAACACCTTATTACTTCTAACATTATGGATGCCAAAAACATAATAGGGGAGACAAAGGATAGTTAGATTTAAAGAGACACTGCTGGCTGATTTAGGCCCACAATTTAGATGCGTGAAAACAAGTTCTTGCATCATTTAAAATAAGTAAAATATTCTCATGGTTTTCCTTTTAAATATTCCAATGTAAAGTTATTTTTTAAACTGAGTCTGCAACAGTGCTTGGAAATCAAACTTTGCAGCACTATGCAAGTTCATTTGAGAACAAATATGCCCTTGGAGGAGGAGTGGGATGAAACTAATCTATTTTTATGTTCCAAGCTGAATGAAATGCAAAAAAGCATTTTTTTTTTAAGGAAGCAAATAACTATCATCACGGTAGGCTAGTGATACTATAACAGTAATTGTCAATTATAGTAGACTCAGTAAGACAGTGAAGCTCTTTACTCTAGGTTTCTGGGGAAAATAGGTGGAGAGGCATTTACTAGCATTGTTCAGCCATGCTGGAAGAAAGACAGGAGACAATGGATATGGTTTAATTAGTCAGCAACTTCATTCACTTAAAATATCTGGGAGTACCCACCTGATTGGGAACAGGTATCATGTTTATAGATGATAAATGTCTGACCCTAAGCTTTGGCATTGCTGAAAGCCTAGTAGGCAGTCATTGCCAAGAAGCAAATATTTATTACATTTGAGGTATTAAAACGGTGTGGGGAAAGCAATAGTTTAAATCACTAGATTTATTATCAGACACTGAATTTGAATGAGACACACATTAGATTATATTCTGCAGGTCCTTTTCTTTTGCTGCCTGTATCCTTTTGTGGGCTTTTTTGGAGGAAATGGTTTTTTTGCCCATTATTGTAGCAAAGAAGCAATATTCAGTGTGGGAAAAGCTATACTGAAGAATAAAATTCTGTAAATGAACTGATTAGTGTTTGTTTTACTTTTGCGTAATGCAATCAGAGTTTTTTTTATCAATTTGACAGTTTTAAGGCAATGATCCAATAGTGACTTAATTTTTGAAGAATGTGATATAATGCTCAACTGATGTTTTTTCTCCAATAGAAATTACAGTGGCCCTGAAAGCGAGGGACAACTGTTGAGCTCCTTAGTGCAGCATTTTGGTGACAGCCTTGGGAGGAAAGATAAAAGAATGCCCTTACTAGAAGAAACCACTCTGACTGGGGACCCGCTCCTGACTGTGCCAATAGTGATAATAGGTGAGTTATTTCCAGAGATTATTTTGTGTTCTCTGGCACTACCATTACTTTTTAAGAACCAGGAATGCAAATCCATTTATAATTAAATAACTTGGTGTTGCCGAATGATAACCCATCTCCAAGGTGAAGGCGTTTATTATATGGATACAATTAGTACAGTTTACTGTATTACCATCAAGTTGTCTTTAAGTCAAATGACTGGTTATCATTGAAATGTATTTGAACTGAAAATGCTTATTTTACTGGAAGATGTTGAGACAGCAGTGTTTGGGAGTGGATGATGAATTTGTTGGCAGATATCAGATTTGAGTGCAAGTAGAGATTTAGGCCCCAATTCTGCAATCTGATATACTTGAGCACACACTTATGTCTGCATGAAGTCCTGCTTATGTCATTAGAACCGGACATGGGGAAGGCTTTGTTTGAAAGGATTAGACTGGAAGATGCAAACATTACAGTTAGGCAATTTGTGTACAGTACAGTTAGACTTACAATGTCTCAGTAACTGTATCAGGGTGGATTAATTTAAATCAAAATCAATTATTTAACTCACTGTAATCATCATTTAAATCAGCAAGCAGGAATCAATTAAAATTGATTTTTAATTATCTTTTGCATTTTACTTTTTACTTATTTTCCTAAACAAATAGGATTTTGATTTTGATTTTCATTGGTTAATAACCATAAAACATGGTTTTGCAACTAAAAATTGCCGCTACACTAAATGTGATCTTTCTTTTTGCAAGGAAGATATACTATATCTATAGACCTCTATAGACATTTAAATAATTATATAGCTTAACTTACATTTATTCAGATTCCTCATTTTTACATTTTTTATTATATTAGAAAATGGTGAATAATGCATTTCTTATTTACTAGCTGATTAATTTTTTTTACTTGTGATTTATGTCACACTCTAGGGTGGAAATTTGAATTCAATTAAAAATGCCAAAACAACATTTTAAGTTAGTTAAAATAACTACTTTACACGTGCTGTATACATAAGAAAAAAGCTATCAAAAAGCTTATCAAAACATGTTTTGCATTTAAAACTAACTGATTTATTAAACCAGGAAAGTAATATCTGCAGTTAGTGAATTCAGCTGTTTCTTGTCATCATGTCCTTTGATACTTCAGAACTAGTAGAACTCATCCTCTCACACCTAGTTTTTATTACTAGATTGGAAGAGAAAACCAGCTTTCCTGTTTTGTCAACATCTGTTGGTTTTTAGCTTTGAACTATCATGGAACTCAACTAGCTGAAAGAAATGAAATGAAGAAAATATTCTCTCTGCACCTACAGAAGAGTCTACAGCTATCAAAAGCTGTTTTAGCACTTCAGCAGACTGTGGTTCCATGTGCTTAGCCAGTAACTTCAACCTGTTGGTTTGACTTTCTTCAAAACTTTGGCAGAAAACATATACTGCGTAGTTTTTTGTATCTAGTTTAAATTTTAAAAATTCAATATGTGTTTGGATTAAAAACAATTCAGTGATTTAAAATATTCTGAACTGTATTTATTCATATGTTTTTATGAAACAGCAATCACTGTAGTGTCTGGGGTGCCGTAGCAATTAAAATCATCACACCATAAAACTGATTCTTCACCAAGATAATCAGTTAAAGTTGTTAAACTGTTTTATCAAGTCTACAGTTTATTAAAGGGTTGTACTATAAAGATTGCCGAATGACAAACTGCCAGAGGAAATAAATTCTTCAGGAGTGGATCCTGTGGATATGACCACACTGCAATAAAACACCTGTGGCTGGCCTGTGTCAGCTGACTCGGGCTATGGGGTTGTACAGTTGCAGTGTAGATGTCCGAGCTCGGGCTGTAGCTTGGGTTCTGGGATCCTCCCCACCTGCTGAATTGTCAAAGCAAGGTGCTGAACTCTATTTCATCTGATGCATCATTATTAGGCAAACATAGTGCCCATAATAATATGTTAACCTGGAGATGACAGAGGCATCTGTTGTTGTGGTGAGTTTCATGCCTTACAGGAAGAGATAGTGTCCTGGCATTCTGCCAGTCATGGTCCAGGACTGCCATATGGTTCCCGATTCAAAACTTGCACTGGTTTTCAATAATTGTGTATTTTGAAAGTATCTGTGCTAAGTACTGCTGCTGCCTTCAGAACTCCTCTACTTGCCCACATCAGATGCAGCATCCATGACTTCTTCTAGTGAAAAATAAACGTTTTTATCCCAAATATGTCCGAACACTTCTTTTAATCATATATTTTAGAACTGGAAATCTTATAACTTGATCCCCTCAGTGGACAGCCTATTATCTCTAATATGCACCTGTTGCAAGTAAGATTTCTTAAAATAAATAAATAAATAAATAATACTTTGGTAAGACAGAATAAAAGAATGGCAAGTTTGTTCACTGCATTTCATCTTGATCTTTCTCCAAGTGCCTTTATGCTTTCTCCCATGCTGCCTCTTGTGACTGAAATGATGTCCCTCATCATGTATGCCGTGTAATCTCCCTGTTTTCCTTCCCATCCCTCATTCATTGCCCATCTTTCTATTAGCTTCCCAATGTTAGGACATGTCTACACTTGCCATTTAAAGTGCAAAAAGTCCCTTTTTTGCGCAAAAACCATGGGAGTGTCTACACTTGCCAATGACTTTTTGCGGTGATACTCAGAAGTTTCACCGCAAACCAAAACCACCTCCACGAGAGGCGTACAGTTCTTACTGGTGATACTTTTGCAGTAATGTGCAATGAAGACATGTTCTTCCTGTTTACAAAGCTTTTAGCCTCCGGAGGATATTCCACAGTGCCTAGGTGACCACTCTGGCCAGCGGCTCTGCTGCTCTGATGCCAGGTAAACAGACATCCACCCCTCCCCCTGTAAAGCCCTGGGAACTTTGAAACTCCACTTCCTGTTTTCTTGGCAAGTGCTCACTTATCTGGCCAGGTGACAATGGCTGTTCCAGGGGGCAAATGATCCCCTGCTTGGAGCAATGCTGAGCTAATGCAGCTGATCAGTATTTGGGGAGAAGAGGCTGTGCAGGGACTCAGGATGCCTCGCAGTCACGCCCCCCTTCCCTCAAGACATATCCTCAAAATGGAGAGAGCTGGACTGTGGGACAGCTGCCCTCCGTACGCTGCTCTCATCCCTGATGGAAGTGCTGCAATCTGATGCCTGTGGAAGTAAGTGAGAACACAAACCAGTGCCTTTCTTTTCCTGAAAGAAAAGGAGTACTTGTGGCACCTTAGAGACTAACCAATTTATTTGAGCATAAGCTTTCGTGAGCTACAGCTCACTCTGAAACTTTTCTTTTACTGGTTCCCTATCACTGGTGAAACTGATTACACTTGCAGAGTTTTTGTGCTGACATAGGCTTAGTGTCTTCCCAGTGCATAAATTTAGTAATAAAACGACTAACATGATGTGTTCGTTATGCAATTATCTTGACCTTATATTGTCCTTTCCTTAACCTACCCTTGCATAATGATAGGTTTCAGAGTAGCAGCCGTGTTAGTCTGTATTCACAAAAAGAAAAGAAGTACTTGTGGCACCTTAGAGACTAACCAATTTATTTGAGCATAAGCTTTCGTGAGCTACAGCTCACTTCTGTAGCTCACGAAAGCTTATGCTCAAATAAATTGGTTAGTCTCTAAGGTGCCACAAGTACTCTTTTCTTTAATCTACCCTGACCTTTGTCTGTCATCTTTCCCTATCTTATGTGTAATTTAGGACTTGATCCTACAAATCCTTATTCATGCAGATAGTCCTTGTTCAGATAAATTGTGCTGTTGGGACTTGGAGAGATATTTTAGGGTAACTTACTTGAAGTTACTAATTTTTTATTCTTTGCTGCCACAGTATTAGCAGTGCTTTGTGTTCACAGTTTTGTATCCAGGAATTGGTTTTTCTATTTGGCATTTATTAAGTAGAAGAAAGGTAAAGAAAAAGGGGAAAACTCAGAAGATGAAACAAAGCTTCATTTACCAAAATCCCTCTTGTTGTAAAAAGTGTTTTACTGGGGAAAAATCTTTCAATAAATGTTTCTAAAATATCGGTAAAGGGACACCATCAATTTGAAAACTTTGCACCTACTTTCATTAAAAGTGACATCAAAGATTACTACTGCTGAGCGATGGACAAAGTCTAAGACAAATACGAAAGAGAATTAATCAGAACAGGTGGGGGTAGGTTTACCTTTTTGATAATTGAATTTAACATACACACCTCTAAAAGCCAATATAAATATAAGTGAGGCAATATTTCTCCTCCTTCAGATTGGCAATAGAGATGGTTCGCCACTCTGAGAGAAGCCAATGTCTATACTCTATCCTATTCTGTTCCCTCCCAATCTCTTGGGGATCAGGAACACTTTTGAATTTGATTTATTTGAACAAGTTTCTGCAAATGCCAAAGTTCAAGATAGTCCTGTCCTCCCCCCAAATCTCAGATACTTTCTGTGCTAAACAAACACCTTAGCTTTTGAACTCAGTCTGTTTTGCCCAGAATGCAGTTCATTCTCCTGTAAACACAAGTTCCCTTAAATTCTGATTCAAAAAACAATTTTTGCAATAAACAGTTTTTACATTCATTGGTTCACAAAGCTGGCTATTTGCACGACAGTGTCTTAATTTATTATAATGAGGGTTCTTTTGTCATAGATTGCTGTTGACCAAGACCCACTTCTGCCATTATGCAATCAGCCAATATTTATATAACTAGACAAAGGGGTGGTTGAAGTTTAAAATTAAAATGTATGTTATTTATTTATACAACAGTAATATCTAGATGCCCCAGTGAGGATCAGGGCCCCATTTTGAAAGGCACTGTACAAAAATGTGATTCCTGCCCTGAAGAGCTTACAATCTAAAAACATATTTTTAAGAAAACATTTGGTCAGAAAATCATCCGAGGCCCATCTATATAACAATGTTAATAAAGTCAGGGGGCCCAGTTGTGTTATGTTGTGCACAGGACTTCGTTTTCCCTGTAATTGGTTAAATCTTTGACCCAGTCATGGGGACATTCTTGTAGTGTAGCTGAAACCTCAGTGTGTCTCTGTAACTAGGTTTATTATTATTATTTATAGGCCTGTACTACTGATCTTCTATTGCTGTCAGTTACTCCATTAGTTTAAGTGGCAGAGGTCTGTGCAGTGGATCTAAATGTGAAGCACTTGAATATTATAATGAGTGTCATATAAATGCCCATGAGGAAACTAATAATTCTGTCTTCAGAGTAAAGTATGAATAATGTGCAGTAAATAAGGCCAATATTGAACAATGAGGATAAAACAAAATATTGAATAGTTGCTCATTAAATGAGCACCATCCATCCTGTATACTAGATGAGGCAGGGATGCTGTGGAAAAAATAATATGTAATCATGTAATTAGAGAATATATCAAATGCATGGGGGACCAAATTAAGGTTGCATAGGCAACTGTAATTCTGGCTTCTCATAACTTTTGAGGGTTGACTTTGCAAACTTAGTAACATTCTTCTAACATATTTCTATGTGTATTATGCTACAGTAATGTTTAGATGACAATCAAATCAAGGTCCTGTAGTGCTGGGCACTGGCGATGCATGTAGTAGATGACTGGCTCTGATGTTTAACTTGGTTACAGAGACACTTAAATCCCATCCACTTTGCAATTTTCTCTCCTATTGTAACCACTTCTCAAACAACTCTGTTCTAATCAGTTCTGCTGATTCTACTAGTTATAGTATTGGCAGGGCAGTAATGTCTTATAAATCAGCTTGAAAGGTGATGCAATTGAACTTGCATTTGAGACCTTTATTTTGATATTGTCACATTTTGTGGTGAGCTCCTTTTCTACTCTTTTTCAAACCAGTTCATATTTGTTGTCACTAAGGGCATGGCTACACTTGCAGATGTAGAGCGCTTTGAGTTAAACCAGCCTTCATAGAGCGCAGTAGGGAAAGTACTGCAGTCTGTCCACACTGACAGCTTCAAGCGCACTGGAGTGGCCACTTTTGTGGCACTTGCAGTGGCATTGGGAGCGGTGCATGATGGGCAGCTATCACAGTATGCAAGTGGCTGCAACGTGCTTTTCAAATGGGGTGGGGTGGAGTGTGACAGGGAGTGTGTTGTGTGTATGGAGGGGGAGAGAGTGGGTTTTTGGGGGGCTGAGAGCATGTCAGCATGCTGTCTTGTAAGTTCAGACAGCAGCAGACCTCCCCTCGCTCCTCTGCCTCTCTCTCTCACACACAGCATTCCGCACTAATGGTTGCTTTGTCTCGGAGCAGATAAGCAGCCAGCTATCAGAAACGGAGCTTTCAAAGGGCATTCCTACAGCCAATTCCAAACAATAACAAGAGTGGCCACTTGACTTACGGGGATTATGGGACGTTTCCGGAGGCTGATCAGAGCGCAGTAAAGCAACACCTCGTTCACACTGGCCCCACGGCACTCCAGCGAGAGCGCAGCAAACGTTATTCCACTCACCGAGGTGGAGTACCAGCAGCACTGTAGCTGCGGAGTCAGAACGCTCTATGTGCCTTGCCAGTGTGGACGGGTAGTGAGCTAGTGCACCCAGGGCTCCTTTATTGCGTTGTAACTTGCAAGTTTGTAGCCAAGCCCTAAATGGCTTTGCTAACCATAGAAAGAAGGGCAAGTAGACAAAATTCACCGTCTATCAAATTCCATTGCCAGATGGGATATATATTGTGTTATAGTTTGAGTGACCGAGTTTTTTATTTTAATCAGTCCTATATTGACCTATGCTGACATACTTCTGGTTTTAGATTTTCATAAGCTTGTGCTTTATCAGGAGTTCCCTCCACCCCAAAAAAAGTTTGAGACTGGCTTAAATATCATGTTTGTACTCCTACTCTTCTCTTTTTAACCAACTATTCTCCCCTACCACCCAAAAAGCATTCTGCTGGGTTGTTTTTGAAAAGGTCCCTAGTGCTAGGATTTATTGTAATGTGAAGATTTTAGACTGTAAGCTTTTCTGAGTAGGGATAGTATGCTATATGCATAGCACATTTTGGGACATTGCTACAATATAATCATTTTGCTACTTCTGTGGTAATAAGACTTCTTAAAATGTTTGTTAAAACGTTTTAACTTTTGTTTTTAATAGGGAATGGACCTTCAGGAATTTGTCTTTCTTACATGCTGTCTGGGTATAGGCCATATTTGTCTCCTGAAGCTGTACATCCAAATCCCATTTTGCATAGTAAATTAGAAGAAGCTAGACCTCTCTCTATTGTTGACCAAGTAAGTTTTCACTAACACTTCATCCAATTGTTTTCCTTTAACAAACCAAACTAGTAAACACTTTGTTTCCTTTTATGAGCTTCTTAAGATACTTTATAATAATTTAAGATATGTAATGTCATTGGCATGCTCTTAACCTGCAAAGAACTCAAGACCTACACTATTACTCCTTGAGGGAGGCATGGTATAAGCATAGTATTTGGAGCCAGCAACTCCCATTGTGGCCTTGAGCAAGTCACCTGATCTCTCTCCCTTCATTTTTCTCACCTGTAAAATGAGGATCATATTTGTAAAGCAGTTTAAATGTGTACAGTGCTAAATAAGTGATAACTATTAATACAGAAATTTAAGAAGGCTACTCTATGGGGATCCAGCATACTTTTTCCAGTCACAGTTAAAATATTTAACAAGTTGTTAATCAACATTCAGCATTTTCACTTGCACAAAAATAACACTGAATTTACTGGGCTAATTTCAGTTATGCTGTAAAATTATTCATCTCAAAGTAGGTGCTGTTTACGTCTTCTAATTTATAGTCTGAGTTTAATTTAATGATGATAAGCACTATGTCCATCAGTAAGTAAGTGACTGGGCTCTTAGTCATGTACTGTTATGTACATTTCACTGTAAGAGTGTATTTAATCATCTAATGTAGGGAGGGAGAAATAATCTGGGTAGAGGAAAGAAAATAGGAAGATTTGAATTATGAAGTAGTTTGTTTTTAGCATCACTCAGGTACCAACTTTGTAGGCCTCAATGACTCCAGGTTTGATTTTGGCAGGAAAGCAATTTGTCTTTGCTGCTGGCTATAAATGCTGCGTATGCATCTGTGACTTTGCACCCCCCTCCCCACCCTGTTCCCCCCCCCCCCCCCCCCCCGAGTTTTGTCCGGATTTTGGAGAATAAAATGTCTCCTTGCCTTGTCAACAAAATTGTGTCTAAAGTCTTAGTTTTTCTTTTTTGGTTAGTTGAAAAGTCCTTTGCTAAGCTGATGTTTCTGGCTTTGAAGACATAGCAGTTAGGTGGATGCTGAAAAAGGAATATAAATATTTGTAGGATGCAGGGGTGAAAGTAACATTAAGTACGTATTGGTACGGGGGCCCGGCCTCAGGTGGAAGGGGTGGGGCCGGGGATCGGCCCAGGCTCCGGCCGCTGCTGTGGTAGCAGTGACGGTGGCCGGGAGCCCCGGGCCCTTTTAAATTGCCAGCCCTGGGGCAGCTGCCCCTATTGCCCCCCCGCACCCCGGCAGCCCGGGGCATGCAAAAGGCGTAAAGACGTTAAAGCACTGCCGTGGTAGCCCTTTAATGCCGGCTGTGTACAGGCTGGTATCGGCGGCAACTTCTTACCAGTAGGAAGTTTTATAAAATGTCTGTTAAAGGAAAACTACATTGTAAAATAGTTTCTAATTAATCTGAAAAGTCTAGTAAAAAAGAATAAATAGTATTGAAATAAATTTGGGAATAGCCATTCATACAGGACGCTGACCTCTTGACGTGATAGAAGTCATCTAGTCCCACCCCTCGACAGCGGGGGAGTAAGTATAACCACACAATGATGGAGTGTGATATAGGGAACCTGTTCATTTTATGGTAACCTCCATTTTTAAAAAATATGGCTGACTTGTCCTTTTACTAATAGGACTTAATTTACAACAACTTTTAAACTTACCAGTTTTCCATATGCTCAAATAATGAGTACAATCCTAATTTATGTTGTTAGAGTCAGACTCTTCCTGGGAATGCAAACCATCTCTAATTAAGAGGAACTGTCCTTTATCTTTTTTAAAAGTATCAATCTATTTTGTCCTGCTAAAAAGTTTTCCTAGTGACATGTATTTCAGTAGAGTTAAAAGGTGTCTCCCTGTTTTTCTTTCTCAAATGTCTGTATTGATAGTTTTCAAATATTGGCAGGTATTGATGTATTAAAAAGTGAGCTCCTATTGAGAGAGACAGTAACACCTTTCACAGTTATGGCGATACTGAAACAGTGACAGGTACTGTATCTAAAATTGCTTTGAATATACCATTATAGTAAATATTTTAACTAAAGTATAACTAATTACTGCAGTTTTCCTTAAGTTTGATATTTCAGTAGTGATTTCCAGTTGAAATTCTGTCTGCACATGAAAACTATACTGTATGATAACAGTTGCAACAACAAGGAAATCTTTCTTCTTAATATAGGATTTAGAATACTTGTCAGAAGGTCTTGAAGGACGTTCTTCCAATCCAGTTGCAGTACTTTTTGATACACTGCTTCATCCAGATGCTGACTTTGGCTATGATTACCCACCTGTTCTGCACTGGAAGCTAGAACAGCATCATTATATCCCACATATAGTGCTTGGCAAAGGACCACCTGGTGGAGCTTGGCATGTGAGTAAACTTTTCATTTATACGGGCATAAGCTTTCATGGGTAAAAAACCCACTTCTTCAGATGCATCTGCCATGCATCTGAAGAAGTGGGTTTTTTACCCATGAAAGCTTATGCCCAAAGAAATCTGTTATTCTTTAAGTTGCCACCGGACTCCTCATTGTTTTTGTGGATACAGACTAACACAGCTACCCCTTTGATACTTTTCATTTATATTCCTCTAACTTGATGGGTTTGTATTTGAGGGTTTTCTTAGGATGGGGTTGGTATGTAGATGTTAATGGGAATTGCAGCTTCAGCCTTTTGACCTATCCAAAGCCCGAATTCTTTGACAAGACCGAAAATGAAGGCCTAAAATATATTCAGGAAATTTAAAATGCTGCGGGATTCATTTGCTAGCATAAATAACTCTGTTACTTCAGTTTCATGATTCTTTTTTTTTTTTTTTGATGTAAATAATGGTCAGCAGTAAAAGTTAGGGGACACTACATTTTTGTGGAACATAGATAAATTTGAGACTGAAATGAGAGCATTT
The DNA here is from genome assembly GCF_965152235.1 of Eretmochelys imbricata. Classification (NCBI taxonomy): domain Eukaryota; kingdom Metazoa; phylum Chordata; order Testudines; family Cheloniidae; genus Eretmochelys; species Eretmochelys imbricata. The sequence continues at coordinate 46,366,997 of NC_135573.1, read as the reverse complement.
GAGAGGTTTTGTTGCAGGTACACAGCAGCTCTACAGGCCCCATTACACCTGCGTGTGAACGTATTAAAATGGAAGTGTTCCTAGTATGTTTCCATATTTTTATGCTTCACTGCCAGACTACACACAGCATTTTGATTAATAAAAAACAACTACATTGCTGACCTAACTGTTGCAAGTCTGATTCCGAATTTTACTACCAATATCCCGGGATTCTGTATTCTGTCTGCGTCTTGTAATAGACGAGTAATTTACAAAAAAAATTCTGTAATTTTAAAAGGATATAATCCTTTTAGGTTAAATCCCATGTTTGGTGGTTGCTGGTTATTTTTAACTGTTAGAAAAGGCAAGTGGTGTTGGGGTTTTTTTTTCAAATGGTAAACATATCAAATGGATTTTAATGTATCCATGCCCTTGTAGCTTTGTGAACCCAAACAGCATGGTACTAATACATTAGAATCAGAAAGTGAAACTGTCCTTTTAGTTTTCAGTCTTGACAGAATCCTCTTTATGCATTATTAGAATTCAGTTTTGATTCACTATACTTCATGTCCATGACACAGTAGATTAGTCTTGGACTTTTTAATTTTTTTATGTTTAACAGTTAAAAAAAAAAGCTGTTATGAGGATCTTTGAAAACGCCTACTGTAAAGGGCAGCCCTAGCTTTTATGGAGGATGCTTTCTGTGTCATCAGTAAGGCTACATTTTAGTCTCGGGTATTTTTAATAAAAGTCATGGACCGGTCATGGGCAGTAAACAAAAATTCACAGACCATGACCCACCTGTGACTTGTACTATACTCCTGACTAAATCTTGGGCGTGCTGTAGATGCACTTGGGGGGCTGTGGATGCTGGGGGGTGGGGAGAAGGGCAGTTCAGAGTGGGTGGCCCAGGGGTTTGCATGGGGGGGGGCAGCCTGGGAAGCGTTGGCTGGGGTGGCAGCATGGGGCACCACAAGTGCACAGGGGGTGATCAGAGGAGCTAGTGCTGGGGGCAGGGGGAGGAGGGTTGGCAGGGCTGGCAGGTTTCCTACCCAGCTTCTCAAAAGCGGCGATCTGTCCCTCCCTACGCTCCTAGCTCCACGTGCTGCCAGCTCCGCAGCCCCCATTGTCCGGGAACTGCGGCCAATGGAAGCTGTGGAGGCAGTGCCTGCGGGCGGAGGCAGCACGCAGAGCTACCAGTTGAGGGAGGGACATGTTGCTGCTTCCAGGGAGCTCCCCCAAGGTAAGTGCCACCCTGAACCCCCTCCCATACTCCTGCTGCTGTGGGGGTGGTATGGCCTGAGATTGCCCCAGCAGCAGTCAGTGTGATTGGCCCAGGAGCTGCTCGGGCAGCCCCAACTGCTTCAGAAATCATAAAGGAAACGGAAAGTCAAGGAATCCGTGACCTCCCTGACAAAGTCACAGCCTTAGTCATCAGTAGATGGCAAGGACTGCAGCAGATGGAAGAAGCAATATAGGCTACCTAAAGACAAGGCTGTGGCTGATGCTTGTTCCACTACCACTGTCATAATTTCAGGTAGCTGCACCTCTGGCCCCCTCGGTGATCTGCTCAAGGAATGCCCCCTTAGGTGCTGGGCCTCTAACAGTCACCTCTCTCTGGGCAGGGCCCTACATTCCTCTCCCTCCAGACCAGGGCTTTAGATTGAAGCCCCTGGCAATTCAGTGATTATCCCAGCAGGTCTGACCCAGCTGAGCATCTGCAGTTTCACACTTGCTCTCTCAAGGGTGAAGACACTGGTTCACCAGTGACCAAACAGCCTTATGCAGAGCACAGTATGTTTATTTTTAGGACAGAAGCATTACAGAGAAAACCTATCCTAAGCAACAAAAAGTCTAAATGCGTGCTTCAGCTTACTAGGTATCTCTCATCTTTTCTGTAGAGACCTTATCAGTTCTTCAAACCCTTCAGCGGAGTTTTTTCCCCTCTTGGTTAAAAAGTCACGTCAGTTTGCTGGATCAAAATGCACCCCTTCCCCCAGTCAGTTCATGCTGGCTTTTTATACCACAAGGTCTTTCTTTGTTTCCTGGGTCTCTTCAACCTGATCTGTATCAGTATATGCAATTCACCCCACGGGGTGGTACTTCTCTTGATTTATTTACCTGTCCCAGGATCTGCAGTAATTCCCCCTCACCTTGATTCTAGTTCCTAGATCAGGAATGGGCTTTTTGCCCAAGGGCCACATCTGGGTATGGAAATTGTATGGCAGTCCATGAATGCTCCTGAAATTGGGGTTGGGGTGCAGGAGGGGGTGAGAGCTCCGGCTGGGGGTGCGTGCTCTGGGGTGGGGCCAGAAATGAGGAGTTCAGGGTGCGGGAGGGGGCTCCGGGCTAGGGTAGGGGGTTGCGCATGGGGGGAGGGGTGAGAGCTCTGGCTGGGGGTGCGGGCTCTGGGGTGGGGCTGAGGATAAGGCGTTTGGGGTGCAGGAGGGTGCTCTGGGCTGGGACCCAGGGGTTCGAAGGGCGGGAGGGGGATCAGGGCTGGGGCAGAGGGTTGGGGTGCATGGGGGGAGCTCCGGAGTACAGGCTCCTGGCGGCGCTTATCTCAGGTGGTTCCCAGAAGCAGTGGCATGTCCCCCCTCTGACTCCTACTTGGAGGCGCAGCCAGGCAGATCTGCTGCGTGCTGTCCTGTCCGCAGGCACTGCCCCTGCAGCTCCCATTGGCCCCGGTTCCCAGCCAATGGGCGCTGCGGGGGCGGTGCTGGGAGGGGGGGGACAGCTTGCTGAGTGGAGGGCCCCTGGCTGCCCCTACACATAGGAGCTGGAGAGGGGACATGCTGCCGCTTCCGGGAGCCGTGCGGAGCAGTCCCAACCCTGATCGAAGCGAGGCAAGTCCCAGACCCTGCTTCCCAGCGGGAGCTTGAGACCAGATTAAAATGGCTGGCGGCCCGGATGCAGCTCACAGGCCATACTTAGCTCACCCCTGCCCTAGATAGAGCTTGGTAACCCTCCCCAGCCAGCCAGCATGCATTGCCTGGCTTACAGAGGTATAGATAACATTTATAAATTTGATACAGTACTCTCAAACATATACCTATGTTTGTCATATCTGTTAGAGAGATCATCAAAACTTTTTATAACCTAGATCACTAATAGAGTAAATGTCTTGCTGACCACTTCCCTGCTCACGTGCTGTGATATGACCCACTTCCTCTTCCGCTAGCAATTGCAAAACATTCCTAGGTCAGCTATAGCAATTTCTTATTTTACTAACATTACTTTTACATGTATTTCATATACATTTTTTATATCTCTGTAATGCAGTTTAGCAGCTAGAAACAATAAGAGCGTCAGCCCATGCAAACAGCCAGCTCTTCATAAACCACAAGCAGCTCCAGACCACTTGTGTCCACAGATCACAGTTTAGGAACTACTGCTAGCAGCAACCTAATTGCTCAGGGCAGATAAAATTGATGGGCTGATATTTCGTTATCATTGATTGTGGTAACCTGTTCATTATCAGACTTGTAGCACTCTGTTTATTCTGAATTCTGTGCCAGGAAGCAAATTTTAACAGAAGAGGAACAAGAAATGCTCAACTTTAGTTCAACAGGGAACTTGCCTGCTGGCTATATTATTTTGCTAGTAAATATGGCTTGATAACTTTTATTTTATTAAGACTGTTTTCCATATCTCACCTCATTTTTTTTAGAATACTGTAGAACCCATTAACTAATTAATCTGTTGTTTACATTCAGGGATGCGATGGTGTTCTTGTGTCTAAGCAACATAGCAAATTTCATGCATGTGTACACACCACCAACCATCAATTCAGTACTCTCTCCACCCAAGGTGATCTTGTGATCACAGCTAAAATCATGGAATGGTTAACAAAGAATTTGAAGTTAAAAATATAATTCATGCCGGTCAGCATGGTTTTATGGAAGGTAGATCTTGCCAAACAAACCTGTTGTCTTTTTTTTTTTTTTTTTTTTAAAAACAAGATTACAGGTCTTGTTGATATAGTATACTTGGATTTCTCCAAGGCATTTGACTTAATACCATGTGACATTTTGATTTAAAAATATGCATGATATGAAACTAACAGGACACACATTAGATGGATTACAAACTGGCTCACTGATAAATCTCAATGTGTAGTTTTTATTGGAGTCATCAGTGATGGACCCTGTTTCTAACCAGGTTCTCCAGGGAACTGTTCTTAGTTCATAGCTATCTAATATTTTATCAGTGATCTAAACGATGATATAAAATCTTTGGCGGTTAGGTTTGCAGAAGACACACACATTAGTGGAGTACTAAATAATGAGAAGGGCATGTTACTGTTACAGAGTGAGCTGAATTGCCTGGTTAAATAGTCACAATCCAATAAAATAAAATATATGTTAAGGTACTACAAGGTACTACACCTGGGAACAAAGAATGCAGGCTATGCCCAGAGGATGGGAGACTGTGTCTTGGAAAGCAGTGACTTGGAAAAGCTTTTAGGAGGGTCATTGTAGATAATCGCCTCAATATGAGATCTCAGTAAAATGCTCTGGTGAAAAGGGCTAATGTGATTTTTGGACATATAAAAAGGGGGCTATCAAGTACAAAAAGGGAAGCGTTCTTGCCTTTGTGCACAGCATTGGTTAATTCTGGTGTCTGCGCTTCAAGAAGGATGTGGAAATACTGGAAAGAGTTCAAAGAAGGGCCACAAAAATAATCGAGGGACTAGAAAGCGAGATTTAGGATATAAAGTTAAAGGTGTTCAACCTATTCATCTTATCTCACTCTGTCTAGGTACTTATGTGTGGAAAATGTATCTAATAATGTGGGAGGCTTTTCAAACCTGCTGACTAAGGCATAACAAAGATCCAATGGCTGGAAGTTGTAATTAGACAGATTCAGTGTTGAAATAAGATGCATTTTCCTGGCAGTAAAAGTGTTTGAATATCAGGACATCTTACTGGGAAGGTGGTGGACTCAGGATTGCTTGAAGTCTTTAAAATGAGATTAGATATCTTTCTAAAATACATGCTTTAATCCATCTTCTGGGACGAATTCTATGGCCTAAGTATGCAGGGGGTCAGCCTGGACGGTTGTGGTGGTTCCTTCTGGTATTGGAGTCTGAATCCTTCTTTTCATTCTCTCCCTTCATGGGCCATAGGGAGAACGGGAGCTCTGCATTGCCCTTAATATGCTCATAATATTTACAGCTCTATATTAAGACTGAGTATAATCAAGTCCCTGGCTTCAGTCATTCACCTGCAGGGATCAGGAGGGAATTTTCCCCCCCTAATGCACAGTTAGCCAAATTAAATATTCTGGGTTGGGGCTGGTTTTTTTGTTTGCCCCCTCTTAAGCATCAGGGATTGGCTCAAGCTGGGACAGGACATCAAATGGTGTGAACCAGTGCCTTGAACAACAGGGGAGGGGAGGGGCCGGGGACGAGCCTCCCGGGCAAGGAGCTCAGGGGCTGGGCAGGAGCATCCCGTGGGCCATAGTTTGCCCACCTCTGATCTAAACTCTAATGATGGTAGTGCCTTACATTGTTTCTTCTTTGCTTATTTGGGATCTGTTTCTCAAAACACTCATCCTTTTATGGAGGGCACTGTAGAAGTGCAAAAGGTTATTACGCCTAAATGTGGACTCACTTATCTTCATTAGCCACCACTTTAATTAATTTCAACTTTCATGATCTTATTTTTGTAAATAAAGTGGAAATATCTGTTGAAAACGATCTTACAAAATGGTAACCCTTGGCAATAGTATGTATGTAGGAGGAGCAGTGCGGTTGAAAGGGAAGACAAGGTGCTTGTTTTTTCAGGGACATCCTTAAACAGTTTTGTAACACCTTTCTCGCATCCTAACATTATAAAAGTTGCTGTTTCTACCCCGTTGTTTTGATGTATCCGTATATTTATCCATAACGGCCAAGCCACATCTGTCTCATAAATTCATTGCATATATTTCTCCACTGTTCCTCCATTCTAAAACACATTGAGTCCTTGCACACTTCCTGATTAAGGATTGTGCAGGTTAGACACTAAAAAGATGATTTTGCTTCCCAGAGCCATGCAATACACTTTCTTCAATGGGGCAAATAAAAATATATGTAGAACACTTTTCCAACTGAGTAATGCTCTGAAGCTGATCTCTCTCAAGTACGCAGAAGGGAGAGTCCATCTTCCAATGTCATTCTATAAGATTGCCATGTAGAACTGATTTTTATCTCATTCTGTTTATCTGAGAGGTTTCTTATTTTTTAGTATTTGTATTACAGTAGCATCTAGAAGCCCCATCTGATGTTGAGGGCCCCAGCGTGCTACGCATTGTACAAACACATAGTAAAAGACAAGCTCTACCCCCAAGGCGCTTACAACCTTAATACGCAAGATAGATAAATGGTGGGAGGGGAAACAGAGGCTTCTCTGCTAGTCCTCTGTATTTCCACAGTTTCTTCTGAATCTTATCATGTTCAACACATCTAATGCTCCACCCTTTTAGGTAATAGGATCCCTTTTTATACTTGGCCATTATTTTCTGTTGATTTTTTTTGCTGTAATATTTTTTTCCTTGTATGTATATCCTGTACAGAGTCTGATTAGCACCCATTGAAAGTTTTTTTTCTGTTGATTTTGATGGGAGTAGGATGAGGTTTACAGTTTGTAATCCAGTTTCCCTCATCGTTAGGAACCCAAATTTCCCCTTAACTGTGGGACTTCTGACCTTATCCACTGTATTGAGCCTGTTAATTGTCTTAGTCATTAAAGTTTTGAACATGTGATATATTGTAGTGGTGCTCTCTACCACCCCCCTTTTGTTTTCCACCTGTCCTTTGCTTGGTGGATAACAGGCACTACTTACCTAAAGATTTAGGACTTTGTTTTCCATATTTTATTGGCCTCCCAGCACTTGTTGTTTTTCTTACTTTTATTCCATGCTTGCAATACGTTGCTTTTATTTTCCTTTCCAGGTATACTTTCCTCATCTGTAATTCGTCTGCTTTTCTCCATTAAATTTATCAAAGTTTATCACCCCATGATCAGACTGCATACTTTATTTCCTAATTGTACTATGAAATCTTGTTTTATTTGCAGTCCACGTACTGATACATCATCATCCTTTTTATTTCTGGATAAGTGCAGTGGAACCACTTTAATAATGTTTAGAATAAATGTATTCATATAAAAAAATTATTAAAATTGACCTGATTCATTTAGTTTGATTTTTTTTCCCCCCTCCCGTAGACTATGGAAGATTCTATATTGACAATCAGTTTTGGAGACTGGATGGAGTTACCAGGACTGAAGTTTAAGGATTGGGCAGCTAGTAAACGCAGGTAAAGACACTTAAGTTTTTTAAAGTGATAGATGCAGAAAATGTGACTGCAGTAAATAGAACATTTTTTTAAAAAAATTGACAACTGCTAGATAATAGTTTTAATAATTACAGTGGCACTTCTCCTTCCTTGAGTGCCTTAGACAATAGTACACTTTATTTAACAAAGTGGAAACTTGTCATTATAGTTTCGCCTGAAAATTTTTTTCATTATAAACTTGTGTACATAAAGCAAATTGGTAAACTTGCTTTGTATTTAATCTTGTTATTCAAGGTCTCTGACTGAAAGTTTTTAACAAGTGCACTTGTTTTCTCCTGCTATTATGCCAAAAATGAAATTAGTCACTCTTGTCTTTTTCTTTTAAACCTCTCTTTGTCTCAGAAGTTTACATAATGGAATTTCAGGGCCACTTTAAAGTGGATCTGAGCAGTTGTTCCAAACAAATATATTAGTTACTAGTGCCCATTATAAAATATGAGCCAAATGATATATTTAAAAAATGGATTGGATTTTGTAGACATTTCTGAAGCATCAATCATCCCAATGCTTAAGTGATTCATATAGTATTTGGAGTAGTTACACTGTGCTGTTTAAAATCCTCATCTTAAAAATTGAACCTTAATATAGTACTATCTTAAACAACATCTACAGCCTTGTTTTTTAATTAAAGAGCACTTTCTAGCACACTTAATTCATGCTATGCTTATAAACAAGTCCTACAAGTGCTACTGTGTTAAAGTGCTTACTACTATGAAATCAATGCAGTTACTCATGGGAATAAACACTGCACAGTTGTGTTTTCAGGATTGGGCTCATAGATAGAACATGTAAGAATTATTAATTGTGATGATAAATCTGTTTGAAGAGGTTTTAAGGAAAGATTTGAAGAAAGAGAGTGATGAGGAAAAGGAGACTTATAGTTATAGAAGGCAGCATGAAAGAGCACAAAAGAGTGGGAATAAGAACTGAACGTAGGACTAAGAGTTGGAAAGAGCATAAGAAGCAGAAGAGGGAATGGTAGGGGAAGGGGATACCAAGAGAAATTAGATCAGCTGTGTAGGTGGGGGGAAAACTTTGGTGGGGGCTAATAGGTGAGGCTGAGAAGCTTGAATTTAATACACCGTAAGATAGATAGGGCCCTACCAAATTCACGGCCACAAAAAACGCATCACGGACCATGAAGTCTGGTCTCCCCCATGAAATCTGGTCTTTTGTGTGCTTTAACCTTACACTATACCAATTTCACGTTGGAGACCAGAATTTCTCAAATTGAGGGTCCTGACCAAAAAGGGAGTTGCAGGGGAGTCACAGGTTATTTTAGGGGGGATTGTGGCACTGCTGGGCGGCCGGAGAGTGGCGACTGTTGGCTGGGTGCCCACTTCTGAAGGCAGTGCCACGCCAGCAGCTGCGCAGAAGTAAGTGTGGCAATAGCATACCATGCCACCCTTACTTCTGTGCTGCTGCCTTCACAGCTGGGCGGTCGGAGAGTGGCAGCTGCTGACTGAGCAGCACAGAAGTAAGGGTGGCAATACCATACCATGCCATCCTTACTTCTGTGTTGCTGCTGGCGGCAGCTCTGCCTTCAGAGTTCCCGGCCAGCTGCCGCCGCTTTCCATTTGCCCTGCTCTGAAGAAGCGCAGAAGTAAGGGTGGTAGTACCACAACCCCTCCCACAATAACCTTGCAACCCCTCCCCCCACAACTCCTTTTTGAGTCTGGACCCCTATAATTATAACACTGTGAAATTTCAGATTTAAATAGTTGAAATCATTAAATTTACTATTTTAAAAATCTTATGACTGTGAAATTGACCAAAATGTACTGTGACTTTGGTAGGGCCCTAATTATTAAAAACAGCAGCAAAAGGTTGGGTTCACACAGAATGACGAAGATTAAAAAGAAATATTGAACAATTGCCATTCAATGAGCACCATTCATCTTGTATACTGAGTGAGGCAGTGGTTGTGTGGAAAAAATAAAATAATAGAATCTTTAATTACATCATGCAGATGCAGAAGATGACAAATTATGGTTGCTTGAGAAACCTTATTTTTGGCATTTTTAACTTTTGTATGCTTGAGATTGCAACTTTAAAGTTCTTCTAGTGTAGGTGTTCGGGTTTTTTTTTCTTTCCCTTGTAATTAACTATATACATGGATCCTAAGAGAGCCTTCATAAAGATACCTGAATACTTTTTCTTGGATGAGGGAGAAGTTAGTCCTAGAAACCAAATAATCTGAGACAGATTGGTGTGCAAGTGTAGCCTGTGAGTCCACAGTTCTTGAGTTCTAACCTCTGACTTACATAGCTCTGCCCCTGACTTACATAGCCACACACTGAGTAACAATGTCAATTTCCTCATAAAATTGAGCTAATACTTGCCTTCCTACCTACTGCAGGTGTTGTAAGGATTGGTTAGTGTTTGTACGACACTATGAGGAGATAAAATTAACCCTTTCGTAGTGCACTAGTTTTAAGAACTTTTACCAGTGGGGTAAGCGCAGGATTATGTTACACTGACTGAGGGCTCAACACTGCGCAGAGAAAAATGCAGCTTTTGGCCTGAGCCATTATGTTCTTAGTTAAATCAAAATCTCTCAATTTAAATAAACGTGGAAAATAAATATATATATGACAAAAGCAGACTGTGAAGAACTTCAAAAAGATCTCACAAAACTAAGTGATTGGGCAACAAAATGGCAAATGAAATTTAATGTGGATAAATGTAAAGTAATGCACATTGGAAAAAATAACCCCAACTATACATACAATATGATGGGGGCTAATTTAGCTACAATTAATCAAGAGAAAGTTCTTGGAGTCATCGTGAATAGTTCTCTGAAGACGTCAACGCCCTTATATAAATCCATGGTATGCCCACATCTTGAATACTGTATACAGATGTGGTCCCCTCATCTCAAAAAAGTTATACTGGCATTAGAAAAGGTTCAGAAAGGGGCAACTAAAATGATTAGGGGTTTGGAACAGGTCCCATATGAGGAGAGATTAAAGAGGCTAGGACTTTTCATCTTGGAAAAGAGGAGACTAAGGGGGGATATGATAGAGGTATATAAAGTCATGAGTGATGTAGAGAAAATGAATAAGGAAAAGTTTTACTTGTTCCCATAATATAAGAACTAGAGGCCACCAAATGAAATTAATGGGCAGCAGGTTTAAAACAATTAAAAGGAAGTTCTTCTTCACTTAGCGCACAGTCAGCCTGTGGAACTCCTTGCCTGAGGAGGTTGTGAAGGTTAGGACTATAACAGGGTTTAAAAGAGAACTGGATAAATTCATGGAGGTTAAGTCCATTAATGGCTATTAGCCAGGATGGATAAGGGATGGTGTCCCTAGCCTCTGTTTGTCAGAGGGTGGAGATGGATGGCAGGAGAGAGATCACTTGATCATTACCTGTTAGGTTCACTCCCTCTGGGGCACCTGGCATTGGCCACTGTCAGTAGACAGGATACTGGGGTGGATGAACCTTTGATCTGACCCAATATGGCCATTCTTATGGTCTTATGTTCTTTATATATTTTATGCAAAACACTACCCTTAATGCACAGTTAGGGTTGAGAAATCAGGTGCTCAAGTCAGAGTTTAGGTTGAAAGCTTAACCAGCTCTGACATCTGGTATTTAGGCTTTAAAATGTAATCTTATAAATTGTCTTAACATATAACAAACTGGAATTTATATAGTTTTATAGCACAGCCTTCAAATTTGATTTGAAGTCTTAATGAGATCTACAAAACGTACCAAGTTGGAAGAAAATAATTTCAGTGATGTTAAAAATTATGAACTGAGTTTGCTGTTCTCTTGTTTCAGATGATCTAATGACTAATTTTTAATTTACTCAAAAAAAGCCATGAAAATTTCAAGTTGCTGACCATCTTTAAAATTAAAGAACTAATTTTCTTCAAACTTGACTTGTCTTGTATACCAGAAATCAAAAGTTGTATGCAGTGTTGTTGTAGCCATGTCAGTCCCAGGATATTAGAGAGAGAGAGAAGGTGGGTGAGGAAGAAATATTTCCACGGCTACAATTATCAACACCCCCCACAACACACCTTTCAAGATCCATGGGTCCTACACATGCATATCATGGGTGGTATATATCATCCAGTGCAGTCAATGCCTCAATAACAACCATGTGGGTGAAACCAGACAATCACTACACTCTCGAATGAACTCTCACAGGAAAATGATAAAACTACCCTGTCATCTGTGCGTGAACACATTTCACAAGTTGATCATTCTGTCTGACCTGTCAGCCTGCATCCTCAAAGGAAACCTCTACAACACTTTCAAAAGATGATCCTGGGAGGTTAAATTCATAATTTTGCTAAACACTAAAAATCCTGTTCTCAGTAAAGACACTGGATTTATAGCTTTTTACAACAATGTGTAACCCACTAATTCCCCTTTTTGTCCTATGACTACAGGGGTGTTAACAGACAACTTCACATTGAATAGTCCCTTAGAATATGTGCTAACTACTTATGCTAAAGTATCTGTTCAGTCTTGAGACTGGTCTGCATTGCCACTTAAGTCATTGTAAGTTACGTCCCTCGGGGGTGAGAAAAAATCACCCCTCTGCATGACGTAGCTTACGTTGACCCAACGCGGTATCTACACCGTGCTATGTCAGCGGGAGATGCTCTCCTGCTGACTTGCCTTTCAGGGAGGTGGAGTACTGAAGTCAATGGGAGAGCGCTCTACCATTGACTTATTGTGTCTTCACCAGACCCATTAAATTGATGTTGCTGCATCGATCACAGCAGTGCTGATCTAGCGTGCCAGTGTAGAGAAGCCTTTGTATTTAGCTGTGACATTCTCAGTACCTTTCCTAGACATGAAGACGAGCTCTGTATAGCTCAAGAGCTTGTCTCTCTCACCAACAGAAGTGAGTCTAATAAAAGATATTACCTCACCCACTTGTCTCTCAGACATCAAAAGAGCAGTTTACAGTCTTGTCTTCAAACTCCATACAATAAAACATATTGAACTCAGTGTAGTTATGTTGAGAGTGAAGGTCTGAGTCAATCCTGCTTAAATTTGAATGTGTACATTCAATATTTCAAATGTGATGTTTGACCCATCCATTGGAGCATAAATGTTAACTGGAAGCCTTTTGTTTTTGTTTCAGAAGTATAAAGAGTGACAGAGTTATGCCAGAAGAAATAGCTTGTTATTATAAACAGTATGTTAAAGTCATGGGCCTCCAGAAGAACTTCAGAGACAATGCTTACATAACATCTGTTTCAAGACTTTACCGAGAACAGGATGACGAAGATGAAAGCCAAGTGAGTGAAGATATTTCAACACAGCATTTGCAAATGGAAAAGGAAGATGTACAGTCATCACTGATCAAGAGAAATTGGGAAGTCAGAGGTTATCAGAGAACAACAGATGGCTCTCAGGTGCCCTTCTGCCTCTTTGCTGAGAATGTGGCTCTTGCGACTGGAACTTTTGATTCTCCTGGCCGACTACAGGTTGAAGGAGAAGAATTTCCTTTTGTGTTTCATTCCATGTCTGACTTTGGAGCTGCCATCAGCAAAGGAAAACTACGTGGGAAAGTAGACCCTGTCTTAATCGTGGGTGCTGGACTCTCAGCAGCTGACGCAGTACTGTGTGCTTACAACAATAACATCCCTGTAATTCATGTTTTTCGTAGAAGGGTTACTGATCCAAGTTTAATTTTCAAACAGCTGCCTAAAAAGCTTTATCCTGAATACCATAAGGTCTATCATATGATGTGTACTCAGTCACATGCTGTGGACTCTAATCTGCATTCTGCTTACACCAGTTTTCCTGAGCACCGTGTACTTTCCTTCAAGCCAGACATGAAATGTGTCCTACAGAGTGCCTCTGGATTGAAGAAAATCTTCAAGTTCTCCGTAGCCTTAGTACTGATAGGTTCTCACCCTAATTTGTTCTTTCTAAAGGACCATGGTCAGGGGATAGGTCATAGCCCAAACCAGCCAATCACATGCAAGGGTAATCCTATTGAGATTGATCCATATACTTACGAGTGCACTAAGGAAGCCAATCTTTTTGCATTAGGCCCACTGGTTGGAGACAATTTTGTACGGTTTTTAAAAGGAGGTGCACTGGGCATTGCACGATGTTTGGCTACAAGACAAAAGAAGAAACATCAACTAATTGTTGAAAGAGGCGGCGGTGGGGATGGGGTCCCCTAAAACATGCGGTCATATAAACTTTCATATATGGAATTGCAGGCATACTCTAACAAGCAACACATTGACAGCTAAATTCATTAGTAGCCTCTTTTTTGTTATGTATACAAGTCATGCTTGTATTGCCTGGTAGAGGATGCTGACGCTACACTACTTCACCCCTTTCAAAAGACGGAAGTGTGGTCTGCTGTTTTAAGTGCTCTGTCCCCCAACTGGAATTTCTTCCAGATAGACAGCAAATGAGACTAACTTACATTGACTTGCCTGTGGTCTCTTGCTCCAAGGAAAGAGCACACTTACGCTCTGGAAAGAGAATGTCTGCCCAAGCACTGCCTTTTCTTCTTAGTATTTCACCACGCAAAATATACTCATCGTGAAAGTATAAATCAAAGTTAAGTTGTAAGAGCAGAAAGCTTTCCTTATGATGATCTTTGGTCTCAAAGCAAGTGTGTGTATTTTGAACAAGGATTATATTTATTTTGCCATAGTAATACTGGCATTTGTATAAACGTTTATTTAGCCCTTAGTAAAGCAGTCTTTACAAGAAATGAAGAGGATTTCTACAAGTAGAAAAAGATTGGCTTAACAGTTAAACCAGATCCATCATAATTTGGTACTGGGATAAAAGAGAGAACAGCATTCCTTTAAGCTTAGTTGCTAATTTGACAATCCACTAATGTTTTTGTCAAGTGTATGCCTACACTTCCATAAGTGCATAAGGACCATAATATAGGGATTTTATAGAGATCTATTCTCTATTACACTGCTATGTAACTTTCCAAGAATATTCTGGTTTACAGTAAAATAATAAAGTGCTGATGTAAGTGCTCTTACGACAGTGTCAAGATAGTGAATACCTAATTTACTTTTGAAAAAAAATCTGTTTGAAAAGGAAATATTGTTGAGAAGTAACTGTAAAACCTGTAAACAATTTTTCTCACAATACCGCTAAAGAAGACTGAATAGGATCTCTTATCAGGTGGAGATAGAGAGCAGACACTCCCATCTTCCCTTACTAAGTCCAAGCACTGGCTCCTGCTCTTTTCTAAGGTAATGCTTAACATTACAACTAGGATGTCTCTAACCACTCATATTTCTTTTTTAAAAGCCATGGTCTAAAACTGTCACCATACACAAATGACTGAGCCTGTATAGAAATGTTCTTGGAAAATCATCATTCTCTGCTTATGGGAGTGACAAGGATGCAAACTCAAGATTGCAAATGGGCACATACTAAATTTCACACTTCTGGTCTCTCTAAGGTGACACCTAGAGCAGAGGTGGGCAAACTATGGCCCATGGGACCCTCCTGCCCGGCCCTTCAGCTCCCGGCCGGGGAGACTAGCCCCTGGCCTTTCCCCTGCAGCCTCAGCGTGCCGTGCCATGAGTGCTCTGGCCTGCCGCTCTTGTTGGGCAGCGTGGCTGGCTCCGGCTGGGCGGCAGGGCTGTGAGCTCCTGCTGCTCTGAGCAGCATGGTAAGGGGACAGGGAGCGGGGGAGTTGGATAAGGGAAAGGGGTCCCGGGGGCAGTCAGGGAGCAGGGGGCGTCCTGAGGAGGTGGATAGGGGTTGGGGCAGTCAGGAGACAGGGCAGTTGGATGGGTGGAGGTTCAGGGGGTGGTGGTCAGGGGACGGGGAACAGGGCCAGGTTGGCTAGGGCGTGGGAGTCCCGGGGGGCCTGTTTGGGGGTGGGGGTGTGGATAGGGTTCGGGGCAGTTAGGGGACAGGGAGCAGCGGGGTGGGGTCCCATGGGGTGGTTAGGGGCAGGGATCCCGGGACGGGGCGGTCAGGGGACAAGGAGCAGGAGGGGTTAGATGGGTCGGGGGTTCTGAGGGGGGCATTCGGGGGCAGATAGGGGGTGGGACAAGGCTTTTGGGTAGGCACAGCCCTCCATACATTTTCGCAACCCCAATGTGGCACTCAGGCCAAAAAGTTTACCCATCCCTGACCCAGAGTCTCAAGCCCAAGTATTTAGATAAACTGCTATAGACACAACCCAATGTTACTCACTGTAGCTGGGGCAAACAATAAACTGAAAGTTTCTAAATAATAATTTTCAGAACTAGTTAAGTACTCGTGTGTACCCTCTTTGGATAGGTGTTCAGTTTTAGTTTAATCCATTACCAGGCACTTTAACTCAAATCTAATGTGGTAGAAGACATGTTGTCTAATTCAGTTCATTAGTGTCTGCTCTTAAGTGTATTGTGGAGTATATGATGATAGTTTTGGACTAAAAAGGCCTTTATGTACATGAATAAAATGAAGCTCGAACCCCAAAAAGATCACAATGATGGACAAGATATAAGAACCTGACCAGAATACAGAAAAGACCCTTGATAACTTACACTTCAAGACTGTATAATGGGTGATATACATATTCTGTGATCCCAACCATGTGCCTCTTGAGTTGCATTAATTTAGTAATACGCACAAATAGATTGGATAGTGTCCAGTCTGTCTGTGCTTACTAATAAACTTGGGGCTTGATCCTGCAAACCTTTAGGCTTGTTAGTATAGTTACGTAGGATCTGGACTTTTGCGTAAGGGAAGTGAGGGAAAAGTGAGGCACAGGCATTCAAACCATAGTATTTTCAATTGAAGGCTAAGGAATCTACATTTTAAAAACCTAGTTGTGTAGTTTACAAACTTAAGCAATTTATAAAATTCAATAGCATAAACAATGTAAATAAAACAAGGCAAAATTTTTAAATAATTGCTTTTGTTCCCAGTCATGCCCACATGATTTGAATTTAGCCATTTCTTGTTTCATTAGAATTTCCATAAACTATTAACTACTTTTTGTATCTAGAAAACAAAGAGCTATGTGAATAATTGGTTTCAATTGGTGTGTTTTTTGCATAAGCAGACACAGTAGACAAGTATAATCTTTCCCCATCATTTTAGCAGAACTTGTGTAACTATAGTTTAAAACTTATACCTAATTCATAGTTATCTAATTAAGAGATTTTGATTTTATTACATAAGTCGCATACATTAGGTATGAGCTAAAGATTTTATTAAAGAACCTAATTGCGCTTGTAACAAACTTGCAATACTTTTGCATGGCGGTGAGGCAAATCCAAAATTGGAGGTGTTTCAGACATTTATGGTAGATAACTTACAAAATAACATTACAGATTATAAAAAGCATTCCCATCATTCATGCACAAATTTGATTTTTCATGTACTTCTAGTTTAATAATTAAATGGGACAAAGGGACTGACTTAATCACAAAAGCAAAAAAATGTAGAAGACAGACTAGTCCCATCTTTAGCTGCAGCAGCTACTTAGATATTATAAACACTTAATATGATGACAAGAGTTAATTGCAGAGCTTTTTACTGAGGGTCTTATATTGGTATCCATTGCTCTAGGTTTGCAGCACCTCCCAAAGAGTTAGCAGTGATCTCTTCCATTCCTGCCAGTGTTCCTAAGCATTCAACTAAGGTTTGAGTGCAGGTCAATAGGCTGGACAGAGCAGCAGTATTCAGTATGCATGTCTAGAATTTGAAGAATAAATGTTACCTCGCCAGTGTGTAAATAAGCCTTTTTACTGGTTGACGCAGTACTGAGAAATCTTCCCTTTTATGCTAGGAGCTGCTAGTTTTATATTTGCAACTGGCTTTTTTTCACCCGATGAAAAAGCTGTCAACTGTCAATTATGCAGACTAATATTTGGTATTTTCAGAAGACCTGGACTTATTTTACAAATTGATAATAAAATTGCAGTTAACTAAGGTAGCACTAACCTGGATTGTGCAGCAATGCAATTTATATTTTAATGGTTGCCTTTGGTTCAGAAATAGGTTATAATCCAAAGCAATACTGAGTATATCGCCAGGCTAAATTATAGCCATGAAGTTTTTAAAATAATTTGATCCCTGAAAGTATCTTGGAGTTCAACCTCAGAATTGCCATACCAGACCTGACTAATAGTGCACTTACTACGTGCCTGTTTAACAGTGGTAATTGTTTAAAGAAAGGCACTTGTGTAATAATAAACCATGGGGGGAGTTTCTTTTGGGGTCTAGCAGATTGGCTTATAACTTGAAACGTGAGGTCTGACATGTGGCTAAAGCTTTTATACTAGAGAGTAATTGCAGAATTCTTTATTCAGCTACAATACGTAATCTTCTCTTGAATCTTACCAAGGTGTTCACCTAAGGCACTGAGTTCCACAGGTTGGTGTGTTACATTATAAATGTTGTGCCCACTAATCCTGACTGAATTGCACCCTCTTTCTCTACAGACCAGTAGCAGTTCATGTGCTTTGAAGGGAATGCTGGACCTACTCACCTGGCAACCCACTAGAAGAGTTCATCCGAAGTTGTAGAAAATTTAAATCCTAAATGTAATCGTTCAACCCAGCTTTGAGATTAGTTTTGTTTGGTTTTTTTAGACCTGTCACCCTAAGGGGAGATAATGGAATCTATTTACTGGGAACCTGCTCTAAGATAAGTAAACTGAATACAGCTGGATAGGATGATTTAGTGTAATCATAACTGGAAGAAAGACAATTGGCATTCTTCTCGATGGTCTTCACTGATGGCAAGAAATGAGTAGTGAGGAACAATAGGGAGAGAAAGTAGGAAAGATGACCTAGGAAAGATTCCCCTATGACCCTGGAGGGTTTAAATTGGGACCAGAGACTGGAGTATCGCCCTCCTGAAGGAGGTCTCTGCAGATGCTTGCAAACTGAGTTTGTAGATCTGGCAAAAGTGGAGAGACTACTATAGTGCAGCCTTACATCGCTCTCCCTACTAAGGCTGAAGTTCTGACCAGCATGTGGCCATGCTCCATGCAAATAAGCCTAGATGTCTTTGGATGCTGCATTTCTGGAAGCCTTGCATTTTCTATTATGTAACAGTGAATCCATCTGGTTCCTGAAGCTGCAAAAGACTTGTTAAACTTTGTATTTAAAACAAAAAACAACGTGAAAGAGTTTCTCGGTACTACTTGTGGCTGTTTTTGAACTGAGCTGACAAATGGGAGCACATTACCTCAACTGGGGAGAGAAGGAGCATTTGGAATAAAACTGGGAGACTGTTTAAGAACTGTTTTGCCTTCCTGAAAGAGGAAAAAGTGTCTTACTTGAAAGAGCTATACTATCTGGGACTCTAAAGTGATGGCAACTGAAATATGTTTTGACAGAGAAAGCAAGGCTTTGTTGACATTAGCATTCAAATGGAGTCCAAGTAATGGTCTTGAAGATGTCATTCTGGTCCTTGCAGGGGAAATTGTGAGAAGGGCTTTAAGAGGTTTGGCAAGTTTGAGGATGATAGAGGCCAAGGAAGATCTGGATTTAAAACACTGAGGGCAGAAAGTTGCACCTTCAAGGAGTTAAAGCTGAGACCTATGGACAGATCTTCATGCAACAGTTGAATAGTAGCCAGCATCCCTGGGGCTATTCTTTATTCCTCCCCTTAGAAAAATTTCTTTGTGCCAAGACTTTCTTTCTAGATGAGTGCAATGTAAAGATAATTTGTCCAGAATATCTCAAGTCAGATAACAGCTTAGAGACAGAGGGAGAAATATTAAGCCCAGGTCAGAGGGGAAGCGGTGAGACCAAAAAGGAGGCCTACCATAGCTGATATATGCTACTAGAATTACTGTCCCATCCACCTTTATTTTTGTACTGTGTTGTGTCTTGGAGGAATGTGGAAAATGCATAGCAAAGATTGTGACCACTGATGTGACAGAATATGCATCCCAGAGGAATCTGAGTTCTCTCTGGAAAAATATTAATCCCTTTAGCTTTTTGTCAGCTTGCAGACAGGTCTGCCTGGGGCTGCGCTAGCTCTGTCTGGAGTAGAAGACCCATTCCATTTGGCTTATTGATTGCCTATGGAGCCAGTTTGTGTTGATGATGCTTGAGAGTGGTTAAGGACAGAGATGAAAGACGAGGGGTAAAATTTTCAAAAGCACCTACATAGATAAGGGCTTTGAAGGTAAGAACCAAATGTTTGTCTTCGATATAGTGGAAAAAGGGGAGCCAGAGGAAGGATTTGAAGCATAGTGCCAGGATCAACTAGGAAACAGCTTGGCAGCAGTGTTCTGAATGGACCCAAGGTGGGTGTAGTTAGAGTTAGAGAGGAGGTGGTTCCAATAGTCAAGTCATGATATGAGATTAAACAAGAGGTTTGACAATCTGAACAAGGAAAAGGTTGGTTCTTAAAGATATTGAAATGCAGAAATTTCAAGATTTGAATATAGCTTGATTACAAGGGTTCAGAGAGGGAAGTGTCGAAAGTCTTGGATGTTGGCAGGAACAATGGAGCTCGGTCTTTGCCATGTTCAATTTAAGTTACCAGATCAGCCAAGACAGTGATTCTCAATCTTTCCAGACTACTATACCCCTTTAAGAGTCTGATTTGTCTTGCATAACCTCAAGTTTCATCTCACTTAAAAACTACTTGCTTACAAAATCAGACATAAAAATACAAAGTGTCACTGCACACTATTACTGAAAAATTGCTCACTTTCTCATTTCTACCATACAATTATAAACTTGGAATATAAATATTGTACTAACATTTCAGTGTATATTGTACAGAGCAGTATAAACAAATAATTCTGACATTTTAGTTTGTACTGACTTCACTAATGCTTTTTATGTAGCCTGTTGTAAAACTAGGCAAATATCTAGATGAGTTAATGTACCTCCTGCATACCTCTGAGTACCGACAGGGGCACACGTACCGCTGGTTGAGTACTACTGAGCCAAGATGTGGAATAGGTCCTGAGTAGTGAGGCACATATTTGAGTCATAAGCACAAAGATGGTGGTCAGAGCCTATGAAAGTGGGTAAGACTGCCTAGACATTTCATCCAGGCTGTGGAGCACAAAGGACAGATATGTGGAAAACAGCTACTGAAAGAGAGGGGAAGGGGAAGAAAGACCCAGCAAACAACATGCTGAAGGGAATAAACATAGTAGCAAAGGAGAGCCATGGAAGCCAATGGCTAACAGGATTTCAAATACTAGATGGTCATAAAGTGTCAAAAGGAGAGTGAAGCTTCCTTTGTCCAGGAAGAGGACAGTGGAATGAAGAGGGTAGAAGATGGGTATTTCAGGAAATGATTGAAAATGCAGTTGACTCAGTTTGGGAGTTTGGGCAATAATTGGAAAGGCAAGTGAGGTCAAGGTTGTGGTGTTTAAGATGGAGACTAAAGGATGCTTATATTGTGCAGGGAAGAAAAGTGAGAATGGAGCCAAAGAGGGTGAGAAGTGGGATGGGATGGGGTCCCGGGAGCAGATGAAAAGGCTAGAGAACAGCCAAGAAACCTTAGTGGTAGCAAGTGGGTGATAAGGGCCTGCTGGCGATCATGTCTAAGACCTGAGATACCTGCCAGACCGCATGGAGAGGTGGAGGGGAAGTGCAGCACAAGCACTAGACTGCCTGAGGAGGGATGGGGGAGAGCACAAACAGTTTTGAAATTTTTTGATGACGCACTGTCTGCTGGTCATCGAAGCACTCACCTAGGATGTGGGAGAACTGCGTTCAAAAAACTGCTCCAGAGCACATCCCGCTTCCCAGGTGACTGCTGGGCTAGGACTCTCTCCTATTGGAGCAGTTCTACTGTATATGTTATTAAATATTCATTGGAGCAGGGACTTGAATCTGAGTCTCCCACATCCCAAGTGAGTGCCCTTACCAATGGGCTATAGTCAGTCTCTCTCTGTGACCTAATGAATATTTATTTATACAAGAACAGCTCTTGACATGAGAGATTGAGACTCACTTCAGAATAACCTATAGCCTGGTGGTTAGGGCATTCACCTGGCTTCAAGTTCCTGCTCTGAATTATGCATGCTTCCAGTTGTCTTTAGTGACTGGTTAAGTGTGCTCAGAGCCTATGGGATCAGGCCCTGGTAGCAAGATAGCTTTGAGAATCCTGCTTTGGAGCTCAACTTGAGTTAAGAGTCCAATCCACAATGTGGTGTCAGCATTTAGGCTCCTACTAGGTTAGATGGCAGGTGACTGGGGCCTTTGCAGAATACCAATGGTGCCTAAAATTTTGGACTTGGGTATCTAAATGCCTTTGTGAATCTGGGCCATTAGCCCTGTTTCACAGGTAGGGAAACTGAGGCACAGAGCAATGAATGGACTTGACCAAGGTCCCCTAGCAGGTCAGGGGCAGAGCTGAGATATCCTGACTACCACTGTTCCCACTGATAACCTTTTCTTCATCACCTCAACTTTGTCAAGAATAATTATTCTCTCTCTTCCTTGGTTCACAAGCATCCCCCTTCCCATACAGAGAATGAGGTTGTCGTCTTGTGGCTTTTGGAGGACTTCTGCTTATTTTTCTTGGACAGAGCCCCTTTCTGTTTGGACAAGGAGTCAAGAAATGGCATTTCTCCTCATTCGAAGATAAGTAACCTGTGCAGAAGGAAACTTTCCCAGAAGAGGAATAGAAAAAGGGATGAATGCTCATTACAGCCACAAAATAAATCAGTAAAATCAGGCTCCCTGAACATGCAGAGCTACTGGCAGGTTGAGCAATTCTTAGCATTCTCTTCAACGTGCTTGAGCTGTATCTGTCCTGAGGAAGATGTGTGCAAGCCATTTGTAAATGATGGAGATGTGTGTGTAAAAAAAAAAAAAAAAAGCCTTCTCAATTTCATCACGTACCTTTTTCCTCACCATGTGAAAGAGCTGTGTCTTCTTTATAAGCCAAATACTGCGGCCACATATGAGTACATTTACACATGGGAATAGTTCCCTTAACAAGTGCTTTAACTTGAAGCACTAGGGCCTATACATTATATACTTTTAATTTGTTAGTAGTGCTTACTGAGATTATAGAAATAGAGGTGAAGTGGGTTTTGAAAAGATTCCTAGTGCCTATGATGACTTAACACAAATGGTCCCAATAAATAGGTAAGCACGTTTTGATTCTTTGTATTATTTCAAACTCATTGATACAACTCTTATTCCTACTGGAACAGAACAAATGATGAAAGTTTAAAAATGGATATTTGAGGTGATCTGATTTCATTGAAGTTTTGTTTAAAATGAATATTTTCATTATAAAACAGTACAGTAACTTCACTTATTAATTTGGTACATGCCAATACTGAAAAGCTCAGGCTCTCCTCAGCTTTGAAGACACCAACTTTGAAAATAGCAGCAGACTGTTTAACAATTTGAGAAGTCAAGGATTTATGTTAGGCCTTCACCCCAACTAGTGAATGAGAGATCTAAGAGCCAGACTCGTAGGGTATACTGTATTCATAATGGCTCATCACATAACTGCCACTCTTGTGAGAGCACTGACTATTGCTGACAAAGTTATATATTGGAATCTAGATCAAGCCTGTTACGAAAAAGCAGTATCTGGGTGTTTAAAAAAAACCTCTGACTACTTGCCATGTAAAAATAAATGTATGTTTGATAGCTGGCTACATACAACAGCTGTAACGTACATTGATCATTTCAAGGTGGCAGTAACCATCTTGCTAACACATGGAATCTCTCTTATTGGACCAATGTCTGTTGGTGAGAGACAAGGTTTTGAGCTACACAGAACTCTGTGAAAGAAGCAAAACTTTGTGTAGCTCAAAAGCTTGTCTTTTATTGGACCAACTTCTGTTGGTGAAAGAGATTACCTCACCCCCACCTCTCATGGCTACAACAACACTGTAAACTACCTACAGTGGTTTAAAACAAACAAACAAATTCCCCTTAAACTTAAGGTAACTTAACTTCAGCACCTGTATGCATTTCTGCAACAGAACTGGCTCTGTTATTTAAAGTGAAATTTTGTAAGCCTCTTTTAATGTGATGCAAGGTTTTATTTTAAATGTTACCTATGACTCTGTCCATATTAGGTTTGAAATAGTAGCCACAGCAGTAAGTATCATTGTGGAGGGCAGAATTCTAAAACTTTCCTGCCCACTATAGACAGGGATTTTATTCTGACACCTATGTTATCCAACTGGTAAACAGCATTGTTGTTAGTATGCTCAGAATAAAATCTCTCTCCACACCAGGTGAAGGAAAGCTCATCTAGAACGTGCTAGCCATGATTTGACTTGTGGTTAACAGGTCTGGTTAACTTTTTATTCACATGGTGCACAGCATTAGATGTATTCAAAGAAACTTAAGAGGTCTGTGGATGGCAGCAGCATTCTGAAGACTGCCCAACTTATTCAGAGTCAGAAAATGAGGTTACTGCCCCCCACCATGTCTGTTTTATGTAGTTTATGTATTTGTGCTTTGAGCCCTATTGTACAGCAAATTATTACTGTTATACAAAAAGCTAAACAAATTAACCGGGTCTTTTTTCAGAACAATAGAGTAATAGCAGAAGTGTATCTCAAACCAACAGAAGAAAGCTTGAAGTGAAGCCGTAAATATCTAGAAAGTTGTACTATAGCACTGCTTTAAAGCAAATGAGTTTAAAGTCTTGAAACCAGAAATGTGGACTCTCTAAATGCCACAACAATGTAAAACTGGTTCTGTTTTCCTTTAATAAAAGCAGGACTTAAAACTACTCTTACAGGTAATTTAGACTTCCCATATATGTTGTACACTGGAACCAGCAACCAGGGTATCAAGATTTTGCTGTAGGTTCATTGTAAATTCTCTTGAATTTATCTTCTCCTTTTCACATTAGGATCATATCTGCAGTAAGAGGGGGGAAAAATGTTATAAGTAAACAGATACCAACTATTTATTTCAGATATTCAAAGCTAAAATGTTTGATTTAAACAGTTAAAAGTTGACATTTCCTTTTCTGATAGGGTCAGGAGTACCCTCTACTCCCACCTAAGTCAACAGATGTTGAGGACGTTCAGCCTCTTGCAGCACTGTTTTTTATTGCCAGTAAAATAAAGAGAGTTACACCTGAACTGTGTGCCATTTCTAGAATTTGTGAGTAGTTTTTGTTAAAGGTAACTTACTACCTTCTGGGATTTTTAGATGCTTTAATATTGCAATCAAATGAAAATCTGTAGACACATTTCACCATGAAAGCTATTTCTTGCTGCAAGAATTTTCATAGGCTAATACTGAAAGGACTTCCTCTCAATAACAATGAAGTTACTGACAGTGACCATGTCATATGGTACAGCTCAGTTCAGGGAAGCATTTACCAATCCCTTCCACTTCTCCTCCCACACTTGATTCTTCTCCAGCTCCTTCCTACCACTTGATCTTTTAATGAACTTTTTTGATAGGGTACAAAATGATTAACTAGTGCCCAGGAATGTGTTTATACTTTGAATTCAAACCCTGTCCTTTTTTCTCTCCAGGCCTGCCTCCCACCCCCAGCCCAAAACACACACAAAAACCCCTTCTTTGCTTCTAACCTGCTTTGTTTTCACAGATAAATAGGTTACAGCCGCAACCAAATGATCAGACAGTTTTACTTCCCTTAAATCGGATTCTATTTACTCCGCTTTCTTTTCTCTCTCAGACAGGAAAATGTCACAACTTGCGACCCAATTTACATCACCACTTAGCAATGACCTGTAATACATTTCAAGTTGTTTCTTGGCAACTCATTTATCCTTTTTGGGGAAACAATGAACTGTGAATAACTATCACAGAATGCATCCTGTTAATACACTAAAAATTTGGAAAGGCTCCTTACATGTTTGAATATGCTATAATTCTTTACACTGCAAATCACTAGTTCAGCTGGTGAATTACAAATGTGTTCTGTAATAGAGTACAGGCTTTTTTTAAAAAAAAGAAATCACATTTTGTTTAAATTAGACATAACTGATGGCAATTCAAGTCCCACAGCTACTTCTAGTTCCCTCAGATAGGGAAACTAAAGATACTGCATATACCTTCTGGCTGAGTGAAGCAGGATGTTTGACTATTTCTGCACTACGCCACTTTTAGCTACAGGGCTGTTGCTACAGCCATGTTGCCTAAAGGCCCGCAGTGTAGCCGCTGTTTGTCGGCTCCCCTGCCACCAAAGCACTGTTCACACCAGCATTTGTCGTCGACAAAACTTTTGTCTTGGGGGCGGGGGGGGGGGGGGGGGGGGGGAGAGAGGGGTTTAATACCTCTGAAAGACACAAGTTTTGTCATTCAGTTGCCAGTGAAGACATAGCCCTATGCTCAACTTGATGGCATTTCTCTGCTTGTCTGGCTGGCTATAATGCTGTATGCAGGAGTGTTGTAGCTGTGTTGGTCCCAGGATGTTAGAGAGACAAGGTGGGTGACATAATATCTTTTATTTACACGACAGCTAACGTTGGCATGATTTATGGCACTTGAGGGGGTGAATAAATCACCCCCCTGAGCAACATAAGTTACACTGACATAAGCGCTAGTGTGGATAATGCTATGTCAATGGAAGAGCGTCTCCTGCTGACATAACTACCATCGCTCGGCTGGAGTAGTAAAGCTGACAGGAGACCTATTGCCTGTCAGCTTAAGAATGGCTACACTAGTAGAGAGTACAAACTGTCTAGTGCAGCGGTTCTCAAACTATAGGTCAGGACCCCATTTTAATAGGGTCACCAGGGCTGGCATTAGACTTGCTCAGACCCCGGCTGAAGCCCAAGCCCCAGCCCAAGCCCCACTGCCCGGGACTGAAGCTGAAGCCTGAAGGCTTCAGCCCTGGGCAGTGTGGATCAGGCTTCAGCTTCAGCCCTGTGTGGCAGGGCTCAGGTTACAGCTCCCACCATCCAGGGCTGAAAGCCCTCTGGCTTTGGCTTCAACCCCCTTAGGCTTCAGTCCCCCTTCTTGGGATCGTGTAATTTTTGTTGTCAGAAGGCAGTTACAGTGCAATGAAATTTGAGAACCTCTGTTCTAGTGTAGCTGTATGCTGGGACATAAAGAAGGGGGAGGGCCAACCCTCAAATAAGCAACTGAATCAACTGGAAAAAAACAAAAAACCTCCTGCCATTTGGGAGTTCTAAAAGTGAGGCTTAATTTTACTTAGAAATCCTGTCAGCCACGGCCAGGGCAGTTGCTCCCCTACCAGGGGAGAAGGGATCCCACTGCAGCCTCCCAGGCCTTGAGAGGGTGAAGAACCCTGGTGAGGAGGGTGGGGACACTGTATTGATGGTGGGTTCTGAGCAGATGGGGTGAGTGCTGGGAGGGTGAACTGAGGGTGGTGGGGGTCGCTGGGGTACAGGTGCTGAACTGACAGAGGTGGTGTTGATGGGGACTGGAGGACTGAATTGGGGGGGTTGGGTGGGGAGAGTACTGATTGGGGACTGGAGGACAGGATTAACTGCTGAGCAGGAGACAGGCAGATGTGGAGGTGAGAGCTCCTGCAGCAGGGCCAAAATCACCTTATCCCGTACAGGTGGGAGAGTGGACAACACTAATTGTCACATGCACACACCCTGGGGATCAAGAGACTGACTTAAAATATGCAATATAATTTTTTTTTAAAAATAAAGTCATGATTTTTGAAGGTCTGACTCGATGTTTCATCTCTGGAAGTTCGCAATACTACATAGTTGCTATTGGGGAATTTAGTGCTCCTGATGAGGTACACATGAATATAATGCTGTAATTGTTTGACTGCTGCATCCGATCAATTCC